>NW_004443951.1:17081213-17232461 GCF_000243295.1 Trichechus manatus latirostris | reverse complement strand
CTGGTCGCGCAGGCGTCACCTGGGGCCGAAGTGAACCTCCCAGAGCGCCTCCACGCGCGGAACTTGTCCCAGCTCCAGGCCGTGTGGACGCGGCGCCACCGCTGAGGGGCTACCTCAGTGATCCGGGACTGTCGGCTAACCTGTCTGTCCCCACTGTGGCCGCCGGTCTGGCTGCTGCCGAGGCCCGGCTCAGCGGGGCACTCCGGCGGAGGTGAGCCCACAAGCCACTGCCTCAGCTCGGCCGCCGTCTGCGGCGTCGGCGCCTTTCGGTCCCGCGCGGGCCCGTGAGGTCCCGCCCCTCCCCGGGCAGGACCAATAGGGGCAAGGGGGCGGAGCGAATCTTTCGGAACCGGCGCTCGTGGATTCCCCAGGCCCGCCCCGCGAGTGAATGAGGGGCGGGTAGGGTAAGGGGTCCGCCGCCCAGGTGCCTGGGGCGTCAGGGCGTCTTCACCGAGCTGCTGGTCGTGCGCCGCGCGGCGACCTCCGCTCCGGGAGCCCAGCGTCGCTACGCCTTCGGGAGAAAGCACAGCTGGCGCTGCCGCGGGAGGGTGGCCTTCAGTGCCCTCCTCCGGCCCGGGATTCCGAGTTTCGGCGGGGCCATCGGGCGACCTGGCGGTCCCGCCTTGTTCACAAGCTGTTGCCTCAGGTCCCTAACAGTGGCCTCAGTCGGGTCTGGAGGGGCGCCTTCCTCCGCCAGCAGCAGCCAGCGCAGACTCCCCGCCACCGCAGCGCCTACCCCGCGGCTCCCTGGCGTGCGCTGTCTCGGGCTTCTCCCTCCGACTCCTTTCAGTCAGCGCCTCCCGGCGCGCCCACCCCCTGGCTCCCGCGAGCTTCGGGCAGCCCCCCGACGCCTTCACTGCAATCCCTCGCCGTGCGCCCAGCGGAACCCGGCGCTGGCCCAGCGCGCGCTGGCGACGCGCACCTGCTTCCCGCCTGCTACCGAACCGAGGAGCTCTGTGCACAATTGCCTTGGCGCCCAGCGGCTGTCAAGGACGGTTCCTCAAGGAAACTCCAGATGACTCAGCCCCCTTCTGCAGACCCTGCTCTTCTCTGAGCGCTCTCCCACTTCCTTTACAGGTAGTCCCCCACTTAACAACGTAGTCGTGTTACCGCGAACCGCACTTAGACGACCATTTGTTTTGGGTACGTCTTATCGTTAGTAATATGTATGTATTAAAATTTAGCTGTAAGATCCTATTTTGGTGAGTGGCCTCTGGGGTCTTAAAAGCTTGCAAGCGGCCATCTAAGATGCAACCACCTGGAGTAAAGGAGAATGAAGAACACCAAAGTCACAAAGAAAGTATTAGCCCAAGAGACAGAAAGGGCCACATAAACTGGAGACTGCATCAGCCTGAGACCAGAAGAACTAGATGGTGCCCGGCTACCACCAATGACCGCCCTGACAGGGAACACAACAGACAGTCCCTGATGAAGCAGGAGAAAGGTGGGGTGCAGAACTCAGATTCTAGTAAGAAGTCCAGACTTAATGGTCTGACTGAGACTGGAGGAACCCTGGAAAGCATGGCCCCTGGATTCTCTATCAGCTCAGAACTAAAACAATTTCCGAGGCCAACTCTTCAGGCAGGAATTGGACTGGACTGTGGGACGTAAAGTGATAACTCATGAGGAGTGTGCCTCTTAGCTCAAGTAGATACAAGAGACTAAATGGGCAGCTTCTGTCTGGAGGTGAGATGGGAAGGTAGAGAAGGTTAAGAGCTGGTTGAGTGGACATGGGGAATCGGGTGGAAAGGAGGAGTGTGCTGTCACAGTATGGGAAGAGCAATTAGGGTCACATAACAATATATGTATAATTTTTTGTATGGGAGACTAACTTGAAATGTAAACTTCATTTAAACTACAACAATATAAAAAAGACACAAGAATAATTTGATGTGCAGTGTTATTAAAATACAATTACAAACCAAAAAAAATTTAGCTGTAAGTTTATATATAATGTTTCCAACCCCCAAAGATAAAGATTGGATTTATAAAGATTGTAATAATAAAAGGCAATAATAACGAAAACTAAAAAAAAAGAGAGAGATATTCTATTTACATCAGACCAACTTGGAGTCGTCTGAATCGAACCCTGTGGTAAGTCAGGGACTAACTTATTTATTAATGTCTAAGGCGCTAAGCTGAGAGGAAGTGACACCTAGGCTGAGCTCTGAGGGCTGGAGGGAATTGGCCTGCAACAGGGAGGAGAGTGGTCCAGGCAGAAGGAATAATAGTTTATGTAAAGGCCCTGAGATTAGATAATAATGGCAGCTAACAATTAGCACTTACCATGTGCCAGGCACATTAGGAGTGCATGACTTGTACCAATTCTGTAATGCTCACACACTCATAAGGTAGATACTATTCAAACCTCCTCTTTTTAACTGATAGAAAACTCACTTCCCTAAGGTCATGCAAACAATGGAGTGGGGCCTGGGTCGGTGGCCATGCAGGTTAGCTGTTTAGTGCGGTTGCAGCCTGGAGAGCTGAGTTAAAGGGGCAAATGGTGAGGGCAGAGACTGGAGAGGCCAACAAGGAACAGACCACAAAGGGCCTGAAGGGAGGTCAGATGAGGGCTCAAGGCACCTAAATGATTATGGTGCCTCTCTCCCCGTGTGGATTCAAGGTTAAACCTCAAAGTAAGTGTAAGATGTCCAACAACATTCAAAATTTCCCATGATCACTTCTAAGTTTTAAAAAATATCAAATAGAAAAATATAAATCCAAATAATCGTTTGCTGATGTCTTAAGCACAAGTAATTTCCATACTGCTTATAAACCCCCTTAAGAATACTAAACTTTATTCTAAGGATAATTTGAATTAGCCATTGAAAGTGCTCAAGCAAGATCAGAGTTTGGATGCAGAGGGGAATGTAGATTGGAGGGTGAGAGACTAGAATGAGGGCTTGGCAGTTGGAGGCTGTAGCAGTAACAGCGAGAGGAGGTAAGAAGGCCAGAGGCCGTGGTGACAGGGTGGAAGGCAGAGGGCAAGAGTCAAGGGCGTGTCTCCATGTCAGGCTTGGTCAGGGTCTCTGAATGGTCTGCCCACTCCTGCCCTTCTCTGCACCAAGGATATCCTCCTGTATCCCCCTTTGAGCCTGCATCACATCATTGAGGGCCCAGAGCTCACCAGTGACTCTCAGGTTGCTTATTGTGCAATGCTGGGCTCCCAGGTAGACTACAAGCAGCCCAGCGCTGGGGCTGATTCTTACAATTACAAAAATCACTTATCTCAATTCAGGATGAGTGGCGATAACTGTGTTCTCTAAACAACAGGCCTCATACTCCCATAAACCTAAACAGTGGTTTTGGCTATTCCAAATGGTCTTGGCATCACAATTCAACTCAGCAACAACTGTGGGCTGCTGTGCCCTGAGCCAGAGATGAAGCAGATGAGGTTCCTGTCCTGAGCTGTCTAATGGGGTGACAGCTGGGTAAACAGTCATTTCGAAAAGCAGAACTAAAGCTGTGCTCTGACAGAGGGGCCAGCGAAGTGCCTGGAAGGGCAAAGGAGGAAGGAACCAGGACATGGAGGCAGACAATGGAATCCTGGAATGCCAGCACAGAAGGGAACTGAGGTGGGGAAGGTTTCTTGGAGAAAGTAATGTCAAAACAAGGGCTATCCCTAGCACCAGGCAACTCTGTGACCTTAGGCATGTTCCAACCAACCAACAAGTTGTTGTTGAGTCAATTCCAACTCATGGCAGCCCCATGTGTTTCAGAGTAGAACTGCTCTCCATAGACTTTTAATGGCTGTGACTTTTTGGAAGCAAATTGCCAGGCCTTTCCTCCGAGGCACTGGGTACATTCAAACCACCAACCTTTCTGCGAGTAGCAGTGCTTAACCGTTTGCACCACCCAGGAACTCCATACTTATCCTCTCTCTGGCTCAGTTTCTTATTTATAAAATAGGGCTCCCGTCTTAGGACTGTAATGGGTATTAAATGAGAATGTATATAGAGCACTTAGCACAATGCCTGGCATATAGTAAGCAATCAATAAATGTTAGTTGATGTTATTATTATTACACCATTCAAAGTACTAAGAAAAATACTTTTTCGTGATTGCAAATGTAACCTGTTTATTGTAGAAACTTTTGAAATATAGAAAAGTGAAAACAGAACAAAAATAATCCAAACATATGTCCAGAGAGAACCACTGGTAATACTTGGTGTATCTTTCTCCTACACGCACCTGTATAATTTTGATACAAAAAATAGGATCATATTTGCTTTATTTGCTTCATATTATATTGTACACTTTCACCATGCCATTAACTATCTTACTTTTTTTTTTACTGGCTGCATGGTATTTTTTATCATATAGCTACTATAATCTATTTAACTAAGTCCGTTGTATTGGATAGTATGTTTATATTTTTAATATTATGTACAATGCTATAATAAGTAATCTTTGTGACCATCCATGGTGATTTCTGTAGGATAAATTTCTACAGATGGAAAATTTGGGTCAAAGGCCATGCACGTTTTTTATGTTATTTATTTATTTATTTATTACTTTTTAAGGTTTTTGATACATACCATCTATTGTCTTCTTTGCCCATTTCTTTAACACTAACTTCCCGTGGGTTCTGTCCACAGTCCTGAAACCCTTGTGGTTTCAGCAATGAAATTCAGGGATTTGCACTTGTGCTGGTGTGCAAGGGCTAGTAAAGGCGTGAGCCTTGCTGGCCACCGGCCCCCACACAGCCCTGTGCCTCCGTTCTTTGTCCCCCATGAGATAGTGATCGCTTCTCATTTGAAACATTCATGAAGGTTGTGAGGCTAGTAAATTCTATAGGTACCTATTGAAACCCTAAGTATGGGCCTGGCTCTGGAATCCAAAGGCAAATTAAAACGACAATCTCTGCCTCGAAAAGTTTACAGCCTAGTGGTAGGAGCAAACATGTGAATAAATAAATGCCTGTAATACACGTCTGTTTTAGCTTGCTATAATGTGTGAGCTGGAGAGCCAGGGAGAGAAGAGGTCTGTCTACTCATGGAGGAGCAGAGAGCATCAGGAAAAGAGAGTATTGCTTCAGGCATGTTAGAGAGAAGTAGTATTGACCAGGCAGGCCAGAGGGATCTGGAATTATCAGTAAAGGAAACCACATGTTCAAATGAATAGAAATGTCCACAGGAGGACAGGCAGGGGAACCATGAGTAGTCTCATGTGACTAGAGCAAAGTGTATGAGGTTAGTGGTCAGACAAGACTGTAGAGACGGGTCAGCAGGGACCAGGTGATGGAGCCAGACCACTGAGTGCTGGGTACTTGATATACAGACCTACTGTATATAAAAAGAAGCAGCAATTTAAAAAAGAGCAGAAAGAACAGTTTTCCATAAAAAAGATACTATGGGAATGGAGATGAACCAGTTATCACTGGCACATTTAGTTTTCACATTTTTTGTGATCTGAGGACCTGTTTAATCCTATCACAGGATCCTATGTTACGACCGTGTCAGACCCCAGGCCACCATGGGTTAGGTGCACTCTAATGCCTCATTAAATGTCTGCCCAGAGACCTAAAGGGTGCCTTACTAGCCTTCCTGGCTGGGTGCATTCAGGATGCTGGGAAACTCCAGCTCATCGTGTTCCCAAGTGTGGTTAGATGTCATTAAGAAAACAAACAAACATAATGAGACAGACCTGTCTTCATGGTGAACCTCCAGCCAATGGGTCAGGTCACCTCCAGTTAATGGACTATTAATGCTCCAATTAAAAAGCAGAGATTGTCAGATGACTTAAAGAGAAAAAATAAAAAGCAAGCCCCAACTATATGTGTCTATAAGAGATGCACTGTAAATATAATGACACAGATAGGCTGAAAGTAAATGGATGGAAAACAGATGTATCATGCAAATAAAAGAGTAAGAAGGCTAGCGTGACTATATTAATATCAGGTAGCATAAACTTCAAGACAAAGAGTATTAGCAGAGCTAAAGAGGGACATTTCATAATAATAAAAGTGTCACTTCATCAGAATCCATCTCCTGCAACAGGAGGACATTGTGCCACCCAACGTGACAGGTATAGGCTACGCTAAATATTGGTTTGTCTGTTTTGAAAAATGGTTTAAATACTCCCATATTTATTTTGGAAGTCAGTGGAAATGGGTACCTTTAACGGTTTCCACCTGAAATTAAATTCATTTTATGTCCCAAATGAGAGATGAATGGATGAGGGGAGGGAGCTCTTGAAGTGAAGTTTATTGTTGTTATTAGTTGCCGTCGAGTTGGCTCCAACTCATGGAGACCTTATGTACAAAAGAATGAAATATTGCCCAGTCCTGTGCCATCTTCATGATCCTTGGTATGTTTGAGTACATTGCTGTGACTATTGTATCAATCCATCCCATTGAGTGTGTTACAGATTGACACGATAGCCACAATGCACTCAAACATTGAATTGTGTCCCCCAAAAATACGTGTTGTAAATCCTATCCCCTATACCTGTGGTGGAGCTCTGGTGGCACAGTGGTTAAGAGAAGGCTGCTAACCAAAAGGTCGGCAGTTGGAATCCACCAGCCATTCCTTGGAAACCCTATGGGGCAGTTCTACTCTGTCCTATAGGGTCGCTATGAGTAGGAATCAACCTGACAGCAATGGGTTTTTTTGGTTTTATACCTGTGGTTATAATCCCATTTGGGAAGGGGGTTTCTTTGTTATGTTAATAAGTCACTATTAGTGTAGGATGTGCCTTGAGTCAATCTCTTCTGAGATAAAAGAGGAGCAGATTAAGCAAGCAGAGATGGGGGAAGATAGATGCCATCCACATGAAGATCACCAGAAGCCAAGGAACAGAAGCTGAAAAGAGACAAGGACCTTCCACCAGAACCAACAGAGACAGAAGGCCTTCCCCTAGATCTGGCACCCTACTAAACTGTGAGAAAATAAATTTCTGTTTGTTAAAGCCAAACCCACTTGTAGTATTTCTCTTATAGAAGCACTGTGTAACTAAGACAGTTTCCCTGATTTTTGATGATCCTGTACTTTTCCAAACATGATGTCCTTTTCTAGCAATTGGTCTTTCCTGATGACATGTCCAAAGTAAGCAGGCTGAAGTCTCTCCGTCCTCACATTGCCAAATCTCCGAATGTAACTAATTTTGGTAAATGCTTTGTGACTGATGCAGAACCCCAGCAACAGCTGGTTTAAACACACAGGGCAAGGAGTGGCCTCTCTGACAAGCAGAGACACAGGCTGTGTCAGGCTTTCTCTCTCCTAGACAGTTAACATAGAGCAGAAGGCAAACTTACCTACGGGACCAAGCAGCCTTCCCTCCACTCAGCCCAAATCTTGCCCCTTACCTTATGGGCATCCATGAGGTTCATAACGAGGACAAGATCCCCATGCACAGGTTGGTCCTCAGCCAGCTGTGGCTCCACCTTGTACGACCAGTCAAACAGGGCCTGCAAAGCGTCCATGAATTGGCCCGAAAACAGCAGGGCCTCCTCCAACTTGTGCTGCCTGATAAAAGCACACAAACCCTACCATGTTTACAGATTTTTTATGAATGGTCCACAATTCTGACTGCTGAAAGGGAATATTGCTTGAACTCTATAGAGAGAGAGAGACCTCATGTTGGAACAGTTAGAAATATTGTAAAAAGTGACTAAGAGAAGTGCCCAGTATTTTTACTCAGACCGCTCTCTAGAATGGGGTAAGTGTAGTGCAGGGTACAGGTATAAAACCCATTGCCGTCGAGTTGATTCCGACTCATAGTGACCCTATAGAACAGAGTAGAATTGCCCCATAGGGTTTTCAAGGAGCACCTGGTGGATTCAAACTGCTTATCTTTTGGTTAGCAGTTGAACTCTTAACCACTATGCCACCAGGGTTTCTGGGACAGGTACAAACCGAAACACCAAACCCACTGCTGTTGAGTTGATTCTGACTCATAGTGACCCTATAGGTCAGAGTAGAACTGCCCCATAGAGTTTCCAAGGAACGCCTGGTGGATTCCAACTGTGACCTTCTGATTAGCAGCTGTAGCTCTTAACCGCTATGCCACCAGGATTTCTGGGACAGGTATAGATGCTGTAGAATGGTGGAGTAGTAATAGCATCAGAACCTGTCTAACTTTAGGGGAATAATGATCAGGATCTGTCCAAAGCTGATTCGTATGAGGTGGAGGTCAGACATACCTCCACTCTTCAACCTTTTTACCAATTCTGACACCAGCCGTCCCTCCCATGGCACTTTCTACTTCTCTTCTGGGTTCAATAATCTGTTGCAATGGCCACACAGAACTCACAGACCATACAGTTAAGTGGTTTATTAAGAAAGTAACAGGATACAACTTGGGATCAGGATCAGGGAGCATGAAGGCAAAGCCTCCCTTCTTCAGTGCAGGACATCTCTCTCAGCTCCTCTCAGCTGTGCAGGTCTCTCTCTCTCCCTCTCAGCCCCCTGAGGACAGGCTCCTCTTGACCCTGCCGTCTGTCACCACCAACTCTGCTTATAGGGCCACTTCTAGGCCTGTCGCTGCCGGCTCTTCCACTGGGCCCCTTCTGGGCCTCTTGCTGTCTTCAGTGTTACAGCCCTTGACCCAAGTTACAACTCTATTAGGAGGTTCCTTGCCTCCTCTCTCTCACTCTCTGCTTCTTCTTTCTTCTTTCTTGCCTTTTCTCCTTTCTGCTGCTTGTTTTCCTGCATCTTTCTGTCTGAAAAACCTCTGTGGGATTGGCTGCTTATATACAAAACTCCTTGTCAATTTGAAGTCGCGTCCCCTCCCAGTGGGGGAGGCATGAACTGACCGATCCCCTCTAGGTAGGCCACAAACACTTCATTTGCATAGTCTATTGACAAATTCCTGGTGCATACCATTCACAGGGCAGGCTATAGTCCAGGACTAGACAAAAAGTATCAAACTAAGTTGTTTACAGCTTACCCAGAAAATGTCAATCAACCTGGACAAAAGTAACAAACCCTCCGGGTTACAAAACTAGGGCAAAGGTAATTCCTCAAGGTTTAGGGGGAAAATTTCTCAAGCTGTTTTTCCAAAGAACCAAGGCAAAAGGCCACATAAAGGAACTCATTTTACCACAGATGCCCTTCTGACATCGTATAGTCCAATGACTATATGCATGGACACAGCCTAATGACCCAAGGTCTGCATTAACTACTTTATACCAGTCCTGCAGTAGAAGGCAATGGTTGAAGACAAGTGTGATCATTAAGGTTGTGTGTCAACTTGGCTGGGCCATGATTCTCAGTGGTTTGGCAGTTACGATGTAGTCTGGCAGTCATATGTTGATGTGATCACTTCCATGATGAGATTTGATATAATGTGATCACCTCCATTATGGGATCTGCTGTGAGTAGCCAATCAGTTGAAAGGGAGTTCCTTGGGATTGTGGCCTGCATTGAATATAAGTGGACATTGTGGCAAGGCTCGTGGGCTTTTGCTCACTCTAGATCCTGCAGCTGGCTCCTGTTTGTCTGACCTCTGGTTCTTGGGACTTGAGCTAGCAGTTTACCTGCTGTCTTGCCTGGGATTCATCGATTTTCGAAGCCTGTGAGCAAGAGCCCTGCTATCTGACCTGCCAATCCTGGGTTGGCCAGCCCCTATGGCTACTTGAATCAGGAGAACCTCTATCCTGACCCAAGGACTTGGGATGTTCCAGCCTCTATAATTGCATGAGCCATTTCCTTGATATAAATCTCTATATATATTTATATGCTTTACTGGTTTTGCCTCTGTAGTGAACATAGCCTAAGACAACAAGGCAAGGGGTAAGAGCCAGCATGGGTTCTGGAATCATATAGAAAGCTCATATCTAAGCTCCACACCAGCCATATGACACTTAACTTCTGTCAACTTTCTGACTCCTCATGTGTAAAATGGGATCGTAATTGTACCGATCTATAGAGCTGTGGCCACCACCATCTTTCAGTTTCTCATACTGTGGTGACTTGCATGTTGCTATGATGCTGAAAGCTATGCCACCAGTATTTCAAATACCAGCAGGGTCACCCACGGTGGACAGGTTTCAGTGGAGCTTCCAGGTTAAGACAGAATAGGGAAAAAGGCCTGGTGATCTACTTACGAAAATTAGCTAAAGAAAACCCTATGGATCTCGACAAAATATTGTCTGATATATTACTGGAAAATGAGCCCCCTAGGTTGGAAGGCACTGAAAATACACAGTGCCCGCAACAATGGACTAGAGCATACCAACGATTGTGAAGATACCGCAGGACCGAACGATGTTATGTTTTGTTTACGTGGGGTCTCCATGAATGAGAGCCAACTTGACAGCAACTAACAACAACAACATAGAGCTGTGGTAACAGCGTCACAGCCTCACCCACTACAGGTCCAGGCTGAGACCACACCCTGCACAGATACTCATCCCATGAATGAGTAAAAGAATTGTCCCAAAGGAAGAGACCATTCTGAGGCGGGTGTGGCCTGGAGTCCAACCAATCTCCAGCTCCACCACTCGCTTGATGTGGGACTCTGTGCAGCTCACTTCTTCTGTAAAACTGGCATTAAAGATACTTGCCTCACTTGGTTGCCGGGCAACATGGTATTAATAATAAGAATAGCGACAACAATTATATAGCTACCACTTTTTGAGAACTTTCCTCTGTGTTAAGTATTTCATGTTAATCCTCACAATAGTCCTATGAGGGAGCCTCTATCTTCATTTTACAAATAACTTATAATTGTTGTTGTTGTTAGGTGCCATCAAGTCTGCTCCAACTCATAGCAACCCTATGTACAACAGAAGGAAAGAATGCCCAGCCCTGCACCATCCTCACAGTCGTTGCTATGCTTGAGACCATTGTCGCAGCCACTGTGTCAATCTGTCTCGTCGAGGGTCCTCTTCTTTTTCACTGACTCTGTACCTTACCAAGCATGATGTCCTTCTCTAGGGACTGGTCTCTCCTGACAACATGTCCAAAGTATGTGAGATGAAGTCTCACCATCCTCGCTTCCAAGGAACACTCTGGTTGTAGTCCTTTCAAGACAGACTTGTTCCTTCTTCTGGCAGTCCACGGTATATTCGATATTCTTCTCCAACACCATAATTCAAAGACATCATTTCTTCTTCGGTCTTCCTTACTCATTGTCCTGCTTTCCCATGCATATGAGGCAATCGAAAATATCATGACTTGGGTCAGGTGCACCTTAGTCCTCAAAGTGACATCTTTGCTTCTCACCACTTTAAAGAGGTCTTTTGCAGCAGGTTTGCCCAATGAAATACGTTGTTTGGTTTCTTCACTGCTGCATCCATGGGCATTGATCGTGGATCCAAGTAAAATGAAATCCTTAAGAACTTCAATATTTTCTCCGTTTATCGTGGTGTTGTGAGGATTTTTGTTTTCTTTATGTTGAGGTGTAATTCATATTGAAGGCTGTACTCTTTGATCTTCATCAGTAAATGCTTCAAGTCCTCTTCATTTTTAGCAAGCAGGTTGTGTCATCTGCTTATTGCAGGTTATTAATGAGTCTTCCTCCAATTCTAATGCAGCCTTCTTCATATAGTCCAACTTCTTGGATTATTTGCTCAGCATACAGATTGACTAAGTATGGTGAAAGGATACAACCTTTCACCTCTTGGTCTATGCACAGGTCCCTCATGAGCACAATTAAGTGTTCTGGAATTCCCCATTCTTCTCAATGTTATCCAATATAATAACTTAGTAATAATGAGCCTTGCTCAGAAAATGGCAGCTGTATCCTTTCAGAAAGAAATAGCAGCTCAAGCATTTACAAACTGTGTGACTTCGGAAGTGGGGAATGAGAAGCTTCTGGAGCCTGTGAAGCCCACCAGCTGGATCCAGAGCCCCAGCCAAGGTTATGACCCCCTAGAAACTCCTCACTCCCTGGTGCTGAGGGTAACCTGAATCTAGGTCTGGGGTCAAAGCTGTTGGGAGCTTAGAGTCCTGGGCTCTGGCCCCAGTTCTGTCCTTGATCTGCTCTACCACCTAGGTTGGCCACTATCCCTGGATCTCAGTTTACCCATCAGTAAAGTAAGAAATAGAGGTTAGACCCCTCAATCACCAAGATCTCTTGCCACAAAGACAGGCTAAGAAAAATTCAGGAAAACATGGAGCCTATGTCTGAATTTGGAAACCTTGGTGGCGTACTGGTTAAGAGCTACGGCTGCTGACCAAAAGGTTGGCAGTTCAAAGCCACCAGGCTCTCCTTGGAAACTCTATGGGGCGGTTCTACTCTATCCTATGGGATCGCTATGAGTTGAAATCGACTCCACGGCAACAGGTTTGGTTTTTTTTAAGTTCTGAATTCCTGGCTTCTCTATCTCTCTCTCTCTCTCTCTCTCTCTCTCTCTCTCTCTCTCTCTCTCTCTGCCCCCTGGTGGACACCAGCAGCCTAGCACCCAGAGGGAGATGACGGCGGCTCCAGCTCTTGAGAGGCTCCCAATGACTTACTTTGTGACCTCTGCCCAGCTGCTCATCTCTCTGAGCACCCGTCCCCATCTGTTAAATGAGGATGATAATAATACATATTTCTCTGGCCTGTTGTTGAGGATGCAATGAAATAGTACACATGGAGTGCTTGAAGAGGGGCGGGTACAGTGTATCCAATCAACAGAAACCAGGTCCTACCACTGGGATGGCGAGTCCTGCCATCAGGAAGCAAGTAAGGACAACAAGCTTATAAAACGTGTTTGTTGTTGGGCACGAAAGTCGTTTACCCTGTGATAATTAATCCACCTCTGGGTAAATAAGCTCACTAGCTTATATGTTTTATTAATTTTTTTTCCCAAAAACCCAAGTTAACAATATTTTTTAGTGTTTTATTTGTTCTCTTTCTTTGATTTCTGGCCTTATCTTTATTATTTCCTTCCTTTTTATTTTTAGGGGTTTGTTTTATTGCTCTTTTTTCACCTTCTTGAACTGTGTGTTTCATTTGTTTATTTTTAACAGCTTTGACGTATAATTTATACACCATAATATTCACCTGTTTTAAGTGTACAAGTCAATGGTTTCTAGAATATTTACAGAGTTGTGCAACTATCACCACAATATAATTTTAGAACATTCCCATCACCTCCAAAGAAACATCCTATCCATTTGCTGTTTATCCCCATTTCCACCCCCAACCCTAGGCAACCACTAATCTACTTTCTGTTTCTGTAGATTTGTCTGTTTTGGACATTTCATAAAAGTTTAATGTACAATATGTGATATTTAGTGTCTTGTTTCTTTCACTTAGCATTGTGTTTTTGAGGTTCATCCATGTTATAGCATGTATCAGAACGTTTTTCTTTTTTATTGCTGAGTAGTATTCCATTACATGGATATGCCACATTCATTGATCCATTCACCAGTTGACGGACATTGGTGTTGCTTCCACTTTTTGGATATTTTGAACAATGTTGGTATGAACATTTGTGTACAAGTCTTTGTGTGGATGCGTGTTTTCATTTCTGTATTTAAAGGTATAAATTTACCTCTGAGTACTGCTTTAGCTGTGTCTCACAAACTTTGAAATGTTTTGTCATTATTATTCAGAGCTAAATGTTTCTTAAATTTCTTTATGATTTCCTTTTTCATCAAAAGTTATTTATCAGTCTGATAGTTCCAAACATGTTATTTGTAAACCATCATTTTGTTACTGTAATTTTTACTGAATCATGGTTGGGGAACATGGTCTGTATGACATTAGTTTTTTAGAATTTGTCAAGGCTTCCTTTATGACCTTAAAATGCATGCCCTATTTTTGTAAATGTGCCATTTGTTTTCCTTGGGAACTACTTGAAATAGTAACGTGTCTAGAAGATTCTAATTTAAATACAATGTAAAACCTCATTCTTCCACACACCTCTCACTTAAATGCTGCCATGAGCCTCTGAAAAGTTTCAACCTGCAAAGGCACAGGACCATTGTCCATCACTCTTCCATCTCTGGCCTCTCAGTTCCTTATCTCCTCAACACCAATGAACTCTTTCTGCACTTCACTGCACCCCCAGTCCCCGTGACAACCCTCTGCACCTTGCCAAAGCCCAGGACTGCTCCTGTCTTTTCAGCTTGCTTCCTCCACGTTTCAAGCCACTCCTCTTCTTAGACCTCATCAAGACCTCCAATCCACTGAACCTTCCAATTTCTCCCTATCTATCAACCCTCTTCTGCCTTCATTTTCCTCTTCATCCAGCTTAACTTCATACCCCATCATTTTGATCACTTCCTTGAAAATACCCTGAACTCCCTTTACCCTCAGCACCGAGGTATCAAAACACCAAACTCTAGACGAGCCCAATAATCCATCTCCTTTGTGCCTGCATTCAGTCTGGTAAGCATTGCTGAAGAACAAAAACTACTGGGCATATAAGTGACACTATGATTTCACAGTCACCAACCTCAATGCTGCTGAATGATTCTACGGTGTTCTGTTGTTTAGACATGCTTTCCTCGGACTTCTGACTTCCCTTCTGGCCCCTCCCACTGTCAACAGATGACCTAATGTTCTACTTGACAGAGAAAATAGAAGCTATCACACTGTGTTCTATCTTCCATTCCTTCCCTCTTGTCCAAGGACACTCCTTCCTCCCGTGCCCAGAATTCCATCTCTGCTGTCTTCTTAGGAATTTTGCACTATTGATTGGAGAGAAGTGAGAACTATGTGAAGGGAGATGAGTTAGGAGACAGTTGCAGAGTTGCTTCTTTTAAGATGCACATCTGGCTATGTTCTTCCCCAACAAGTCACCCTTCAGTACCTTCCCATTGCTCTGAAGATTAAAAAAAAAAAAAAATCCTTGACATGGTAGAACTGCCCCATACGGTTTCCAAGGAGCACCTAGTGGATTTGAACTGCTGACCTTCTGATTAGCAGCTGTAGCTCTTAATCACTAGGCCACCAAGGTTTCCTATCAATAGATAGTTTATGGGAAAAGAGATGCAAGTAATCTTTAATTTATTGAAATATGCTCAACCTCACTCATAATAAGAGAAATGCAAATTAAAATTACACTGAGCTAAAATTTCTCACCTATTGAAAAGCAAAAATCCAAAAGTTTGACAACACAGCCTATGGTGAGGCTGTGGGAAATAGGCACTCTTATAAATTGTTGATGGGAGTGCAAAAACGTTACAGCCTCAATGGAAGGCAATTTGGAAATGTCTATCAAACTTTCAAATGCATTTACACTATGAGCCAGCAATCTCTCTTCTGAGAACTTACTGTATAGATATATCTCAGCACTAAGAAATGATATACAGTAAAACCTGCAAAAGCCAGAACCTGTGTCAGAGAAGGAAAATTCAAATATTTTCCACTAATAGTCAGTGATTGAAAAATGGTAAGACTGTAAACTGTCAAACACAGAAAACTTGCAAGACCCAAAAAACAAGGCAGTCCCGTCGCATTCTGGCTCTCACAAGTTTTGCTGTATGTATAAGGGTCATATTTAAAATATTTATCCTTTATGTGAGTTATCTATTGCTGAATAAAAAATTACTCCAAAATTAGCAGTTTAAAATAATAAATATTTATTATCTTATACCATTTCTAAGAGTCAGATTGGTTCTGGCTCAGAGTCTTTCATGAAGTTGCAGTCAAGATGTCCTCCAGGGCTGCAATCATCTGAAGACTTGACTGGAGCTGGAGGACCTGCTTCCAAGGTGGCTCACACACATACTAGGCAAGGTAGTGCTGGTTATTGACAGGAGGCCTCAGTTCCTTGTCTTTCAGACCTCTCCATAGTTCTTCTTGAGTGTCCTCCTAACATGGCAGCTGGCTTCTCCCAGAGTGAGTAATCCAGGAGAGAGATCAAGGAGAAAACCACCATGCCTTTAATGATTTAGCTGCACACTGTCACCTCTACTTTAGTCTGTTCTTTAGAAGCATGTCATGAAGTCTAGCCCACACTCAAGGGGAAGGAATTAGGTTCCACCTCTCAAAGGGAGGAGTACCAAAGAATTTGTGAACATATTTTAAACCCACCACAGGTGTTAAGCAGGATAGAGATTTTTAAAATATTTTGTCCAGATGTTCTAGTTGTCCTCAGGAAGAGGATTGATCAGAATTACCCAGTCCATCATTACCCAAAGTAGAAGTTTATAAATTTGTTTTTTATTCCAGAAATACGAATTGTTTGTTTTATTTTGTACTGATTCTTGCACACTATTAAAAACTATTCTAGGCTCTTCAGATTTTTGACATGGTACCAAAAGATATTCCAGGCTGTGATTCATTACTATTATTCCTTCTTCCCTCTCTCTCCCAGAAACAGAAAATTCATATTTAAGATATTTAAAAGAAACGTTAAGAAACTTACCGAAAATTTCTTGTCTCTTAGTTTTGGTGCTTGTTTTTAATGTTTTATCATAAATCTTCAATTTATCAGTATTGAAACAAAGCATTCATCCTACTTAGTAAGAAGTAAAATGAACCAATAAAGCCTCAATCTAAACTAAACTATTTACAAATCTGTGGGTGGTAGAAATGGTTAATGCACTTGGCTGCTAACTGAAAGGTTGGAGATTCAAGTCCATCCAGAGGTGCCTCAGAAGAAAGACTTGGCAATCTACTTCCAAAAAATCAACAATTGAAAACCCTATGGAGCACAGTTCTACACACTAGGGTAGATATTCACATGAAATATTCATGAGTAAGACTTGACTCCGTGGCAACTGATTTTTTTATTTACAAGCGGTCACAACTAAATAATTTGAGGATAAAGACAAACTGGTGAATACAGTTTGTCTTAAAAAATACAGAGTGCTTCATAAAGAACGCTCAGCATAGCCATATTGCTCATTCTGGCATAGGCTAAAGTCCCAGATAGTACTGCTAATGTTTCTCAGATGCCTATATGGCAGGGGAGCCCTGGCATCTCAGTGGTTAAGAGCTTGGCTGCTAACCGAAATGTCAGCAGTTCAAACCCTCCAGCGGCTCCTTGGAAACCCTGTGGGGCAGTTCTACTCTGTCCTATAGGGTCACTATGAGTCAGAATTGACTCGATAACGAGTTTTTTGTTTTTTGTTTTTTTTGTATAGCAGGAAGCCCATTAATAAGTCTCGACATCCTACAACCATAGCTTGAAATAAAGAGCTTATCATAGAATTTATATTGTTAACTAAGTTTATTAATTGTCACAGTTGCAGTTGTGCTATTTACCAACCACTGTGAAAGTATTTCAATATTTTAACAACTGGTATAGCCATGCCCTTGATATTCTTGCCTGATCATCAGCCCACAGCACATATCGATTGTTTGTCATAGAAGAAGTCTTGAAAGGACTGGCTAAACAAACTATCGTACATCCCACAATGGAATATTGTTGTTGTCATGTGCCATCAAGTTGATTCTAACTCATAGCCGCCCTACAGGACAGAGTAGAACTGCCCCATGAGGTTTCCTAGGTTGTAATCTTTAACAGGAGCAGATCGCCAGGTCTTTTCTCCGGTGGAGTGGCTGCTGGGTTCAAACGGCTAACCTTTTGGTTAGTAGCCTAGTTATTATCCATTGTGCCACCGGGGCTCCCAATGAAATACTAGCCAGTTGAAAAAAAGGACAAGAAAGCTATGGACTGATATAAGTTACCAAATGCATTGTTAAGTGAGAAAAGCGAGATGCAGAACATAGTATGCCCTCCTTTGAGTAAAAGAGGAGCGGAATAAGAATGTATATTCATATTTGCTTGTATTTGTTTACATGAAAAGGACATGTATGAAATTAATAGAATTGATTACTTATAGGGGATGGATGAGATAGATGATGGAATGAAGACAGAGGTAGCAAAGAGACCTCTTAGAGTATATCATTCCATATATAGAGTTTCTTGAATAATGTGAATATATTACTTAGTCAAAACACTAAGTAGAATAGAAATTGTGCAAAAAACAGTATCGAATTAATTAATGCCCTATGTAACCCTTATGAGGAGCCCTGGCTTTGTAGTGGTTAAGAGCTCAGCCGCTAACCAAAAGGTCAGTAGTTCGAATCCACCAGCTGGTCCTTGGAAACATTATGGGGCAGTTCTACTCTGTCTTATAGGGACGTTATGAGTCAGAATTGACTCAATGGCAGTGGGTTTGGTTTTTTTTTTTTTTTTTCTATAACCCTAATGAAGTTCCTTCCATCATCTCAATCTATTTCCCCAAATGGACTGGAAGACTGTGCTGGGCCTCCCCCTCATTGGCGTCCCTACTTCCTATACACGCTCTTAGGACCCCAGGCCACTGCTCTGGCCTCAGCCCTGGCAGAGGAGAGAGGGGTCTCCCCTTGGGCAGTGCCTCCGGCCCATAACAAGTGCTATCATAGCTGTCAGCACTTCAGTCCCAGTGCCGCTCCCTGCGGCTACCGAGCCAGAGAGATGGTTCTCCACCTGGCCCTGCAGTGAGATGGGGACAGTAAGATCGGCACTGCAGTGGCCAGTCAAGCTCCATGTTCTACCCAGAGGCCACAACTCTGCTCACTGTCAGTGTTCTGCTGTCAGGTTTGGGTCTGTGGTGGGGCCTCAGCGCTCTCTTCACATGCCATGTACCCCTTACACAGAAAATTGAGATGCCCCATCACACTCTGATGACAGAACCCTCCATCCCAATTGTAAGCACCTGGCTTCTGCTGAGTGGCTACTCTAGGCCAAGTATATTATCTCTTTTCATCCTCACAACAGGCCAGTTTGGCAGATAAGGAAACTGAGGCCTACAGAGGGTTTGAGGCTACAGCGGAAGTGGGAAAGGGGGAAGCAGAGACAATTAAAGTAAACTTTTAACAGACTCACCGGCAGGCAGACCACTGGGCCCGAGCAGAGGGATGCTGAGAGCTGGGTGTGGTCAGAATACAGGGAGCAGAAAGGGCTCGGGGTCACTGGAGCTGCAGAGGTAAACAGGGCCCCTGGTGGTCAGGCTAAGGAGCTTGGACAACTGTCCGAGGTGGAGCATTTGTAGGTCTGGTCTTATGGAGTGGGCAAGAGTGGGTCACTGAGTGGAGGTGCAGGAGGGCTGGAGGGGTGGGTGAGGAGGTGGAGAAGCTGTTGGGAGAATACAGGGAGAGATGGTGAGGCCAGATCTAAGGAAGGGGCGAGGTGTGAGAGAAGCAAGAATCTAAAGGACAGATCAACAAACAAAAGTCAGCTGGATTTCTGTACACCAGCAGTGAGAAATCTGAAAGGGAAATTAGGGAAACAATTCCATTTACAGTAGCATCTAAGAGACTAAAATACCTAGGAATAAATCTAACCAGGGATGTGAAGGACTTATACAATGAAAACTATACAACATTGCTGAAAGAGATTAAAGAAGACTTAAATAACTGGGAAGATGTTCATGAATTGGAAGTCTTAATATTGTTAAGATGTCAGTACAGTCCTACCCAAAGCAGTCTATAGATTCAACGCAATCCCCATCAAAATTCCAAAGCCTTCTTTACAGAAATAGAAAAACGACTCCTCAACTTTATATGGAATGTCAAGAAGCCCTGAATAGCTAAAAACAATGTTGAAAGAGAAGAGCAAAGTAGGAGGACTCATAATTCCTGAATTTAAAACATACTATACAGCTACAGGGAAACCCTGGTGGTGTAGTGTTTAAGAGCTATTGCTGCCAAACAAAATGTTGGCAGTTCGAATCCACCAGGCTCTCCTTGGAAACCCTGTAGGGCAGTTCTACTCCGTCCTTTAGGGTCACTGTGAGTCGGAATCAACTCGATGGCAATGAGTTTGGTTTGGTCTACAGCTACAGTAATCAAAACAACCTGGTACTAGTACAATAGACACATAGAACAAAGAAATAGAAGAGTCCAGAAATAAACCTACACGTCTATGGTCAACTGATGTTTTACAAGGGTGCTAAGTCTATTCTGTGGGGAAAGAAGAGTTTCTTCAATAAACTGTGGTGGGAAAACTGGATTTCCACATGCAGAAAAGTGAAACAAGATCCATGCCTCACACCATACACAAAAACAAATTCAAAATGTGCAAACTAAAACCATAAAATTCTTAGAAGAACAAGTGTCATTCAGGTCTAGCTTTCAACAATGAGTTATCTAATATAATAACAAAAGCACAAACAGCAAAAGACAAAATAAATAAATGGGACCTCCTAAAAATTAAAAAGTTTTGTTTATCAAAAGACTACCAAAAAAGTGAAAAGACAAGCTACCGACTGGGAGAATATCTTCGGAAACCACATGTCTGACAAGAACCCCCTATATCTGACAAGAACCTAATAACCCAAACATATGTAAAACTTTAACAACTTAACAAAAAGACAGCCCAATAATAAAATGGGCAAAGAACTTGAATAGACTCACCAAAGAGGACATTCAAATAGCCACCAAACACATAGAAAGATGCTCAGTGACATTAGCCATCAGAGAGATGCAAATCAAAACCGCAATGAGATACAATTTCACTTCCACTAGGATGCCTAAGATTAAAAAAACAGAAAATAACAAATGTTGGCAAGGACGTGGGGAGATTGGAACCCCTATCCATTGCTGGTGGGAATGCAGAATGGTACAGTCATTGCGGAAAACAGTGTGGCGGTTCCTCAAAAAACTATAAATAGAACTACCACATGACCCAGCAATTCCACTCTTAGGTGTTGTTGTTGTTAGGTACCATCGAATCAGTTCCGATTCACAGCGACCCCATGTACAACAGAAAGAAATACAGCCCAGTCCTGTGCAGTCCTCATGATTGTTGTGCTTGAGCCCATCGTTGCAGCCACTGTGTCAGTCCATCTCCTTGAGGGTCTTCCTCTTTTTTGCTGACCCTGCACTTTACCAAGCATGATGTCCTTCTCAAGGGGCTGGTCCCTCCTGACAACATGTCCAAAGTATATGAGACAAAGTCTCACCATCCCTGCTTCCAAGGAGCATTCTGGCTGTACTTCCAAGACAGATTTATTCGTTCTTTTGGCAGTCCATGGTATTCAATATTCTTCGCCAACACAGTAAGTCAAAGGCATCTATTCTTCTTCAGTCTTCCTTATTCATTGTCCAGCTTTCACATGCGTATGAGGCGATTGAAAATACCATGGCTTGGGTCAGGTGCACCTCAGTCCTCAAAGTGACATCTTTGCTTTTGAACACTTTAAAGAGGTCTTTAGCTGCAGATTTGCCCAATGCAATGCATCATTTGAATTCTTGACTGCTGCTTCCATGGGTGTTGATTGTGGATCCCAGTAAAATGAAATCCTTGACAACTTCAATCTTTTCTCCGTTTATCATGATGCTGCTTATTGGTCCAATTGTGAGGACTTTTGTTTTCTTTATGTTAAGACGTAATCCCTACTGAAGGCTGTGGTCTTTAATCTTCATCAGTAAGTGCTTCAAGTCCTCTTCGCTTTCAGCAGGCATGTTCATGTCATCTGCATCTCACAGGCTGTTAATGAGTCTTTCTCCAATCCTGATGCCCCATTCTTCTTCATATAGTCCAACTTCTCGGATTATTTGCTCAGCATACAGATTGAATAAGTATGGTGAAAGGATACAACCCTGATGCACACCTTTCCTGACTTTAAACCATGCAGTACCCCCTTGTTCTGTTTGAACAACTGCCTTTTGATCTATGTACAGGTTTCTCCTGAGCACAGTTAAGTGTTCTGGAATTTCCATTCTTTGCAATGTTATCTATAATTTGTTATGATCCACACAGTCGAATGCCTTTTGCATAGTCAATAAAACACAGGTAAACGTATCTCTGGTATTCTCTGCTTTCAGCCCCGATCCATCTGACATCAGCAATGATATCCATAGTTTCATGTCCTCTTCTGAATCTGGCTTGAATTTCTGGCAGTTCTCTGTCGATGTATTGCTGCAACAGCTTTTAAATGATCTTCAGCAAAATTTTACTTGTGTGTAATATTAATGATATTGTTTGATAATTTCCACATTCTGTTGGATCACCTTTCTTTGGAACAGGCATAAATATGGATCTCTTCCAGTCAGTTGGCCAGGTAGCTGTCTTCCAAATTTCTTGGCATGGACGAGTGAGCACTTCCAGCACTGCATCTGTTTCTTGAACCATCTCAATTGGTATTCCGTCAATTCCTGGAGTCTTGTTTTTCACCAAAGTCTTCAGTGCAGCTTGGACTTCTTCATTCAGTGCCATTGGTTCTTGATCATTTGCTGCCTCCTGAAATGGCAAAACATCAATCAATTCCTTTTGATACAGTGACTCTGTATTCCTTCCACCTTCTTTTGATGTTTCCTGTGTCATTCAGTATTTTGCCCATAGGATTCTTCAGTATTGCAACTCAAGGCTTGAATCTTTTCTTCAGTTCTTTCAGCTTGAGAAATGCCAAGGGTGTTCTTCCCTTTTGGTTCTCTAACTCCAGGTCTTCGTACATTTCATTATAATACTTTACTTGGTCTTCTTGAGCTGCCCTTTGAAATCTTCTGTTCAGCTCTTTTACTTCTACTTCATCATTTCTTCCATTCTCTTTAGCTACTCGCCATTCAAAAGCAACTTTCAGAATCTCTTCTAACATCCATTTTGGTCTTTTCTTTCTTTTCTGTCTTTTTAATGACTTCTTGCTTTCTTCATGTATGATGTCCTTGATGTCATTCCACAACTCGTCTGGTCTTCGGCCATTAGTATTCAATGCATCAAATCTGTTCTTGAGATGGTCTCTAAATTCAGGTGGGATATACTCAAGGTTGTACTTTGGCTCTCAAGGACTTGTTCTAATTTTCTTCAGCTTCAGCTTGGACTTGCATACGAGCAGTTGATGGTTTGTTCCACAGTCGGCCCCACTGGCCTTGTTCTGACTGATGATATTGAGCTTTTCCATCGTCTCTTTCCACAGATGTAGCTAATTTTATTCCCATGTATTCCATTCCTCGAGGTCCATGTGTATAGTTGCCATTTATGTTGGTGAGAAAAGGTATGTGCAGTGAAGAAGTCATTGGCTTGCAAAATTCTATCATGCGATCTCCAGCATCATTTCTGTCACCAAGGCCATATTTTCCAGCTACAGATCCTTCTTCTTTGTTTCCAATTTTCACATTCCAATCACCAGTAATTATCAGTGCTGAAGATGATAATGATGGCTAACGTTTATTGAGTACTTTCTATGAATATGGCTCAGTGGCAGTGTTTTACTTCCCATTTGCTATGGCTTAATTCTCACAACATCCTGACGGGATTGGCACCTGTTATTATTCCCATCTAAAGATGAGAATCAGAGAGATGAGGCTCAGAGAGCTGAGCAGCTGGGCAGAGGTCACAAACTGAGTCCCCAAGTCCCTGGGAGCCACTCAGTGTTGGAGCTGTCATCTCCTTCTGGTGCTTGGCTGCTGCTGTCCACCAGGGGGCAGAGAGAGCCAGGAATTCAGACACAGGCTCCATGTTTTCCTGAACTTCCCTTAGCCTCTCTTTGTGGCAAGAGATCTTGGTCATGAACGGGTCTGGCCTCTCTATTTCTCACTTTACCAGGGTAAACTGAGGCCCAGGTCGCAGAGCAGATCAGGGACAGAACTGGGACCAGAGCCCAGGACTCCAACCTCCCAGTAAATTTCATCCGGAGTCTAGACTCAGCCTACCCCCAGCACCCGGGGGAAAGGAGAGAGGGAGTATAGGGGTGGTTCTAGAGGTCACAGCTTTGGCTGAGGTTCTGGATTCAGCCTGTGGTTTCATAGGCCCAGGAGGCTCCTCACTCCCCTCTCCCCAACAACACACAGTTTGTAAATGCTTGAGCTGCTATTTCTTTCAAAAAGGATACAGCTGCCATTTCCTGGGCAAGGCTCATTATTACTAAGTTATAAGTTAGTTGTAAAATGGGGAGAGTTCCTCCCTCATAGGACTATTGTGACGATTAAGGTGAAGCACTGAACACAGAGGAAAGTTATCAATAAGCAGCAGCTACATAATTGTTGTTGCTATTCTTATTATTAATAGCATGTTGCCCAGCAAGCAGGTAAGGCAAGTTTTTTTAATGCCCATTTTACAGAAGAGGAAGTGAGCTTCAGAGAGTCCCACAGCCAGCAAGTGGTGGAGCTGGAGATCAGATGGACTCCAGGTCATGGCACCCACACCTGCCTCAGGATGGTCTCTTCCTTTGGATGATTCTTTTACTCATTCATGTAACGAGTATTTGTTCATGGTGTGCTCTGAGCCTGGCCCTGTAGTGGGCATGGGGAGCTATGTTCTGGGCCTGAGGGGAGTGAGGGGTGGCAGAACAAGCAGAAACTGAGGCAAGGCAGGCCAGGCCTAGAGCCTATGAATTCCTTGGGTCTGAGCACTGAGCCTTCTGGGGCCAGAAGGCCAGGCCTGAGGGGACAGGCTCAGTGCCACCTCCGCCTGACCAGGACTTGACAGTCTTTCACATGGAATCACACACTGGAGGTCAGCACATCCTCTGTACAACGTCCTCCCCTCAGGGAGACTCAGAGGTACCTGCAGGATGGGAGCTTCCTCATCCAAAGCCAAAGGATTCTTTCTAGGAAGAAGGCTTCCACCAATGGTGCTGGGAGCTGCTTCCAGGGGATCCTCCTGAGTCCTTGTCCTGCCGTCTAAGGTTGGTTTGGGCCCGTGAAGAGGGGCCACCTATGGATTGATGTCCTTTTGTCCAGCCCAGGGTATATCTAGGGTTTGACCTGGGGATCAAAGGCCCAGAGTCTTGGTTTTGGATTCTCCTAATAGGCATTGCCTCTGTATAAGACAGTGCAGGTTGGGTCTGCACAAGATGATAAAGAGGAGAGGCAAGTGGGAGCTGAAGTTCAGTCCCGCGTCCTGCTCCACTTGGCACCGCTGGGGGTGTGTCACCTGGAGGAAACTGCTCATTTTTCTGAATCATCATAGGCACCATATGGGCTGGCGGTGGCCCTGACGGCAGCAGTCACTGGAGCACAGGTTTGGGAAAGACTTGATGCTAACCTGGGGCTCCAGGGCCAATTCCCATCTGAATGAAAGCGCTCCAGTGAGGTAAAGTCTCGTCCAGATCCATGACCCTGAGGTTGTGTTCAGGAAAAGGAAGGAGGGAGGAACTGATCATTGGCTGGCCAGCCCCTCGGGAGGCTGGACCCGCCCTCTGAGGAGCTTCCAGTGCTCTGCTGAAGATATGTCTACTGAGGCCTACACCACACCCTCAGGGTCCGAGAGTCCCTTTTCATTCTCCTGGACCCCAGTCCAGATTTACTCTCCCAAATTCCTGTCATTGATTAGGCTAAAATTCCTTTGCAAGGTCACTCCTAATTCATCTGTCTGGTCTGCCCCTTTGACAAGCCATTGCTATGAGGTGAACCTCCTGGCTGGGGGGATTTGCCATGACGGAGGGTGGCAGTGACAGGAAGCTTAGGAGGCCCAGCAGAGCCCCTGGGAGGAAATCTGCCTGGAATCCATGCAATATGGGGTGAGACCAGGGCCTCCCTCTGGGACGCCCCCTCGCAGCTAGGAAGGTGTCCCAGGCTGGGAGTCAAGGCCTCTCCTCAGCTTCCTGAGGCTGTGTAAGGACCTGGCCTGGAGGTCAGACTCTTCAGCTGAGGTGCTACAGGGACAAGGAGAGGCGGCCAGCCGTGGCGGGAGGACTCCTTTGTTCCAGGTATTTTCTCAATGGTGGGGCTGGGCTGCCTGCCAGGTGCCAGGGTGCGGCTCTGGCCTCCCGCCGCAGAAGCAGCTTTGCCGCCAAACCCTGTACCTGGCTCGGCAGCTCCTTCCCGCGCTTTCTCTGCCAGGCCCGGCAAAGTGAGAAGCAGGGCCTGTGTGGCAATCAGAGTGGACCACTTCCTAGCCCGCCCAGCCAACAGCTCATTTCTCTGACAGGGACCCTGAGCCCAGACAGGAGATAGGACTCACTCAGGTGTTTTGCATTTAGAGCTGCATTCATTCAGAAGAGTGGGTTAAGAATTTAAAAAAAAAAAATTGCTAAACAAAATGTCACAAAGCCACAATGTTGGCACAGACTGTCTAGGTCTGAATCCGAGCTCCACCATTTATTAGCTAGATGGCTGTGGAAGTTACTTAAACTCCTTGTGCCTCAGTTTCCTCATCTGAAAAATGGGGACAATAGTTGTACCCACCTCGTTGGACTGCTGTGAAGACTTGACAAGTTATTATTGTATGGAAAGTTTTCAGAACAAAGTCTGGGACATTATAAGAGCTGCGACATTGATGAGGATAATGTTACTCAAGACTCTTGGTGTACCAAACAGAAACCCGCTCAGGTAAACTTCAGCAAAAGATGGGAATATAATGTAAGCCTTCAAAGGTTCTCATGGAACCTAAGGGCAGGGGGCAGCCAGGCCTCAAGAGGAACGAGAACCGAGATCTTAAAAGCCATTGAGAAGCCAGGCAGCTCCTCCCCGTCTCTGGGCCTCACTGTCTCCTACTCACCTTCTTTCTGCATGTCTGTTCACTCCTGCCCTCTCGGCAGATCTACTTCCTCTGATTCTCTGAGCACACGTCCCGACAAAACCAGCTCTCAAGCAGAAATAGGCCAGCGTCTCTGAATCTCAACAGCAAAATTATGGAAGAGGGAACCCAATTGCCCAGTTTGGTTCATGTGACAAAAGCCAATCAACAATGGCTGAGGAGACTGCCAGGGTCTCGCGCCCAGAGTGAGCAGTATGGGCTGGACAGACATCCCAAAGAGCATTTACTCCAGTGGTACTCTGGAGTGAGAGTCAAGAGATCTGTGCGCTAGTCCTGGTGTTGCCCCAGGAAATCCCCTGGGGAGCAAGTCCAAGGGGGCACAAGACGACATGTAGAATGACATTCCGAGGTGACACAAATATGAAAGGCACCTGATTGAGGCAGCCAGACAAGAGGGGAGGAGGCATTTCTGCTGATGCGTGGCCCACTATCAACATCTATTTATCTTGAAATTGGGGGTTGCAATTTAGAGATTGCCCTTGGGCGCTCATTACCCTTACTAAGCCCCTGCATTTTCCTTTTCTGTTCTCTAGGGGCTTTCTACAGTCCTTTTGTTGTTGTTGTTAGTTGCTGTCAAGTTGGCCTTGATTCATGGCAGCCCGATGCACAATGGAACAAAACAAAACCCTGCCTGGTCCTGCGCCGTCTCCATGATCTGTTGCAGATCAGACCATTGTAAGCCATGGGATTTTCATTGGCTGATTTTCACAAGTAGATTACTAGGACTTTCTTCCTAGTCTGTCTTAGTCTGGGAGCTCCACTGAAACCTGTTCAGCATCGTAGCAACACACAAGTGTCCACTGACAGACAGGTGGTGGCTGTGCATGAGGTGCATTGGCCGGGAATTGAACTTGGGTCTCCCACTTGGAAGGCAAGAATTCTACCACTGAACCATACAGTCCTTTACCACAGCATTCACGTTGTATTATAATTATTTGTTTATGTATCTGTCTTCCGCACTAGACTGTGATTTTCATTCATTCTTTCAGTGTAATAATTATCTACCAAGCACCAGCCATGCGTTAGGGATACAGAGATAAAGCCAATACAATGTGTGCTGCCCTCCCAGAGGCTCAGACTGGCTTGGTGTGTAGTCATGCAAAATGGATCAGCCTCACCACTGTCCAGTTCCTCCCAAGTTCAGATGCTGGGGACTCTTTTCCACACCATTGATGATCACTGTCAAGATATCACCATTTGTTTTATGAGGCTTACAGGTCCTGAGCTGTTATGAAAAGCAGGTGTCCCCACAAGATGGTTCAGATGGGGCACGGCATGGGTGGTCATCACTTCTGCTGGATAATCCAAGGGCAACAGCATGTAGCTGAGAAGAGAAGGCTTTCACCAGCAAGTGAGGAGCAGGACAGTGGTTATAGCTCCGCAGTACAGGTGATGAGCAGTGCCATCTCAAATGGCCATGAAGGGTTACTGGTGTTGGCTTGGCTGCCATATTCCAGCCCAGTCCTGCTGCTGGGCAGGCTCTTGATGTTGACTTTGCTCCTTTCAACATCTTTCTTTCATCTCAGACCACTCTGATCTCTTCCAAGATCAACTCCTGTCCCCATTCCCAGCCTGGGTGACCCCTAACTAACCTCCCCATGAGCAGGATGGACCAGATACCCTTCTATGCTCTTTCCAGTCCACTGCTGAAGCATAAACTCTATACCTGCTTCCTTCAGGCCACCCTTTTGGGTCCTCCAAATCCCTTCTTTTCATAAAGCTCAGCACTTGGCTTTCCAAACTATTCATGTGAGTGTCCACGCAGAAGCCTAGTTGGTGAGTTCAAAAACTGAGCGTAATTTTTTCTTTCTCTTTGCATTCTTGACATAAAAATCTTATGTGAATGCCTCTGGATGACTAGGGGAAAGGTCATATACGACGAAGTGTGGAAAAGGAAAGCACAAATATTAATATTTCAGTATGTTTCCCCCCTACACACATAACCAAATACTTGTAAATACAATGTGATAGCATCTACAGTCAGGGTTTACGGAGTTCAGAGTTCAATGGCTGCAGAAGAGAAAGTAGCCCACTTACTTGGCATGCTATGGAAGGACACAGCAGGGAGGATTTTGCAGAGAAGATGATGCTTGAGCTGAGCCTTGAAGGAAAGAGTAAGAATTTCCTGGTAAATAGGGTGAGGAGAGCATTCCAGATGGCTTCCACAGGAATGAAAGAACACGACGGACAGAGGAAAACTACCATTTATTGAGTGTGGAGTCCCTGGGTGATTAAGATGCTCATCAGCTAACCAAAAGGTGGGAGGTTAGAGTCCACCCAGGAATTCCGGAGAAGAAAGACCTGGCGATCTACTTCCAAAAAATCAGCCATGGAAAACCCTATGGAACATAATTCTACTCTGACACACTTGGGGTCACCATGAGTCAGAATCAACTTGACAACAACTGGTTTGAGTGCTTACTATGTGCCAAGCACTGTTTTAATCACTTTCAAAAATTAATTTAATCATCACAAAAACTTTTGAGGGTCCAACTTTTAAAAAGATGATACTAAGTCCCAGAGATAGTTACTGTCCCAAGAATTCATATCTGGCAAATGGTAGACTTGGGATTCAAGCCAGAGAAGTTTGGCTTCAGAAGCTTTGTAACCCGACTATTCTCTATCTTGAGGAATTGAAAGTAGCTTTGTAATGGCTGGTGGGAGACTAGCTGAAGAAGTGGGCAGGAGAAAGACCACAGAAGACCTTGTACCCCATCCAAGGAGCTTAGACTTTATCCTGAAAGTAATAGGGAGTCAATTGTTGTTAGTTGCCCTGGTGTTGGCTCCAACTCATAGTTACCCCATGTATAACAGAACAAAATAGTGCCCTATCCTGTGCCATCCTGTCAGTTGTTGGTATGACAATCCAAGGGCAACAGCAGGCAGCTGAGAAGAGAAGGCTTTCACCAGCAAGCGAGGAGCAGGACATCGTTGCAGCCATTGTGTCAATCCATCTCGCTGAGTGTCTCCCTCTATTTTGTTGATCCTCTACTTTACCAAGCATAACGTCCTTCTCCAGTGACTGGTCCCTCCACCACTTATCTGTCTGTCTGTTGTACTGTGGTCTTGTGTATTGCTATGATGCTGGAAGATATGGCACTGGTATTTTAAATACCAACAAGATCATCCACGGTGGAGGTTTCAGCGAAGCTTCCAGACTAAAACAGACTAGGAATAAGTGCTTTGTTATCTACTTCTGAAAGCTAGCCAATGAAAACCTTATGGGGAGTGTTATGGACTGAATTGTGTCCCCTAAAAAAAATGTGTTGCAAATCTTAACCTTTATGCCTGTGGTTATAACCCCATTTGGAAATGGGTTGTCTTTGCTATGTTAATGAGACAAGATTAGTGTAGGGTGTGTTTTGAATCAATCTCTTTTGAGATATAAAAGCTATTAAACAAGCATGCTAGAAGAAGAGATGGGGGAAGATTGATGCCAAGCCACGTGGAGATCTCAGAGGAACCATGAAACAGATGCTGAAGAGACAAGGACCTTCCCGCAGAGCTGACAGAGAGAGAAAGCCTTGCCCTAGAGCCGGCGCCCCGAATTCAGACTTCTAGCCTCTTAAACTATGAGAAAATAAATTTGTGTTTGTTAAAGCCATCCACTTGTGGTATTTCTGTTATAGCAGCACTAGATTAACTAAGACAGGAGTCAGTAAAAACTTTTAATCAAGAGAGAGACACAGAAGATGCCATTAGAAGGATAATGGATTGGAGGTGGCAGGGCCAGAGGCAGAGATCAATTAGGAGCCTGTTTTAACAGTCTAGATGAGAGATGACAGTCTAAAGAGCAGTGACAGTTCGAACAGATAAGTTTAAGGAATGTAAGTAGGTAGGATGGTGTGAAAGATGTCCCCAAATATGTCCATGTCTAATTCCCAGAACCTGTGAATGTCACCTTATATGGCAAAAGGGATTTAGCAGATGTGATTAAGGATCTTGAGATGGGGAGATTATCTTGGATGATCTGGGTGAGCCTGATGTAATTAGAAGGTTCCTTGTAAGAGGGAGGCAGGAGATCAGAGAGCATAGTGAGGTCCCTGGGTGATGCAATCAGCTAAGTACTCAACTACTAGCCGAAAGATTGGTGGTTTTTCACCCAGAGGCTCCTCAGAAGACAGACTTGACAATCTACTTCTGAAAGGTCACACCTTGAAAACTCTGTGAAGCAGTTCTACTCTACATAGGGCCCCCATGAGTCGGAATCAACTCGATGGCATCTATCAACAACAACAGTAAGAGGAAGACAATGTGATGGAGCCTCCAGAAGGACCCAGCCCTGCTGACACCTTATTTTAGCCCTGTAGGACTCATTTCAGACTTTGGGCCTCTAGAAATGTAAGATAATAAATTCATGCTAGTTTAAGTCACTAAGTTTGTGGTAATACAGTATAACGGCAATAGGAAACTAATACAGATGGTTAAGATCTGGTGACCAGTTAGTTATAAGAGAATGAAAGGTCACAGAAAGGGTCAAGAATGATGGCCAGGATTTTGGCTCAGGTGGCAGGGCTGATAGTGAGACCGTTAAAATCAAGACTGAGAATAGTGGACAGAGGACAGTTTAAGGAATGGTTGTGATGGCCAGTTGCAATGACTTAATCCTGGGCAGAGGGCTGTTCTCAGAGAGAAAGTGTGGAGTGAGCTGAACAGGTTCCTTGCACTGGTGCCCTGGAAAGCTATTGGGGTGCCTGCCTTGGTGTGTTCAGTCTTGGACACATTGAGTTTGAAGTGCCTCTGGGACACTCAGGTGGAAATGTCCAGGAGGAAGGTCTGGAGTCTGTGAAGGAGCTTGGGAGCCATATGTGTGTGTGCACAGGTTCTGTTCTGCAAGCTATTGGGAGAGCCTTGTGGCCAGGGACATGAGTTTCCCTTTCTAGGTCATACTCTGTGATGTGAGGTCAAAAGTCTCTCCTAAAATGACTTAAGTCCCAGTCCTAGCATCCTCCACATACCCTTCTTTGGACTGAGTGGCAACTTATTCCAGATAGTAGAAACCAAATGGACTCTTTGAAGGAGTATCCAGTTTGTCATCTCTGGCACAGGCAGCCTCATGCCTACCAGAGCCTTGCAGGCAGCCCATCTGCCAAAGGTCCAAGTAGATCAGCTCTGCTGAGTCACTTTAGAGTGATTTCTATTGGCTCCTGAAGGGTCGCCTTTTCCCACCAGTTTATTTGAAGATGCCTGTTAGTGTATAAGCCAGTTTAACCCAAGCTCTACTTGTGAACAGCACCAAGGTATTTCTGACAGTGACTCAAATGTCTCAGTAGTTTCCTATGGGTCAAAGTGAAGTATTTAAACACGGGATGCAAAGGGCATGGGGTAAATGTGACATACCACTTAAAAACAAAGAAATGAAAAGCCTGCTCATCCTGTAGAGCAGGTGGGGGCTAAGGCCTGAGAGAAGATGAGATTGTTCAGAGAGATTTGTGGTCTGAGAGGAGAGGAAGGCCAGGGATACAAACTTCTATAGGGCGGGCAAAGGAGGGGAAGGGCGGGGACCCTGAAATACTTACCTTTATATCCCCGATGCTGACAGATAGTGGGAACACAAACAAGGTTTGATAAATGAATTAATCTGTGTGATATCTTCTGTATAATATAAAAAGGAAAGATAGAGAATGCGGACAAATACCTGTGCAATGAAACAAACAAAAAAAAAAGCCAGATACATGTTTATTATCCCAATAACTGAGCTACGTCTGTAAGTGTAAAACTGGATTCTACTCAGAAAGAGATTAAAATATAAACAATATTAATATATCATTATCTCAGGAAAATGATGATCTTACCAGTAAATAAAATAAATGCAAATTCAATTACTTTATGATAATATTAGAGGCTCATAAAACTAGAAAAAAATTTTAAAGTACCAAAACCCTAAGTTAGTGAGGCTGTAGCAAACAAGGGCACCCCACCAGCCACAAGTGAGAGCTATGTGGCCATAAAGGACAGACAGGAGCTACAATAATGTGCACACACTGTTAACAGGGGTCCTTTGATTGCACGGGAAAGAAATCCTCTTAAGCAAAAACGGGGGTGTTTTATAAGGACACATGAGTTTCAGGAGCCCAAGGAAGCACAGCTGGGCCTCAAGAGGGTCGAGAACCAGAAATCGAGAAGTCAACAGGAACCTCTCTTTCTCTCTTTATTCCTTGTGTGGGCTCCCTGCAAAGGAAGATCAGTTTTCTCTCTTTTATAGTGCACCCATTCATACAACAAATATTTATTTTGTGTATATGTCCAAACATGACTGTCACAGTTCTGTGTTCAAGTGTGCCCAGCAAAGACGGAGCTGCAATTTGAAATTCCTAGGAGAAGGAGTCTGACTGGCCCAGATGGGCCCTGGTCCTCCACTGGTCTAATAAGCTAGGACCCACAGAGGCAGGGTCACTTGGTTCAAACTGGTGGTGGCGACCTGATCCTGTGCAGAGGGCCATTCTCAGAGAGGGGTAGAGTGGGCTGGACTTGCATTGGTGTCCTGGAAAGCTATTGGGGTGCCTGCCTAACTTGAGCCCTCCCCAACCTTTTCTAGTACTGCCCTCACCTCTCCATCCTATCCAGACAGTAATGGTAGTAGAGAATTCCAGAAGCCGTGCTCACAGCACTTGACTCTGCACCTCCCTTCAGCCCTCCTCCTCAACTGTAGCTGATTGGTTCAGAAGTTGGAACCTGACCCAAACTGGGCAAATGAGCCTTTTTCCCCCGGGAATCTGGCATTGGAACTCAAAAATACCAGCCTGGTATGGACACTCTCTCGAACAGAAGAGATGTAAAGACTAATAACTGTGCAGATGGGGAATCAAAAGCTGATCCTCACTTAACAGATGAATCGATGCTGCAGCTGAGCGGAGCTCACAGGAGGAGACAGCAGAGGCTGCTCCCATCCCCTGCCCCAGCCAAACCCGCCACCTCAGGACCTAAAGAGCATGGTGTGTCCTGAGGCCATGGGTTCTCTTCCCCCTGATATTCTTTTCTTTTCTTTTTCTTTTTTTTTTTTTTAGTTGAGTTTTTGGTGAAAGTTTACACAGCGAGTTAGCTTCCCATTTGACATTTTCCACATTCCCTGACTTTCTGGAGATGGCATCACATTTCATTTCTGGCTTCTCAGGAGAAACAAAAATCTTTAAATTAGTGGTTCTCAAATTTGGCTGCACATTGCAAACACCTGGCAACTTTTAAAAATACTGATGCCTGGGTCCCACCTCCAAGTCCCTCCAGGTTCAAACCCATCCAGCACTGCTACAGAATTTACAGAATAACAATTACAACTAGGAAAAACCTATGGAGCAGTTCTACTCTGTAACATACGGGGTCACCATGAGTCGGAATCGACTCCACAGCAGTGGGTTTGGTTTGGTTTAGGTTGGGTCCCACCTCCAGAGATTCTGATTTAATTGGTCTGGGGGGAGCATCAAACCAAAAACCCGTTGCCGTTGAGTCAATTGCGACTCATAGCAACCCCATAGGACAGAGTAGAACTGCCCCATATAGGGTTTCCAAGGAGAGGCTGGTGGATTTGAACTGCTGACCTTCTGGTTAGCAGTTGAGCTCTTAACCACTGTGTCACTAGGGCTGCACAGGCATTGGAATTGTTAGAAGCTCCCAAAGTGACTCCAAGGGGCAGCCAAGTTTGAAAAGGACAGCTTTAAGCCAAGTCTTTGGAAGGACTGCCAGGTGGTACCTGTCACTACTCAGCTTCCTACATGCAGTGGCTGTCCCAGGCTCCAGTGATTAAGCATTGTGATCACCTATCTGACCCCAGGATTTCCATCCCCACCCTCACCCTACGCTCCATGAGTGTTTCCAGAAAGGAGCTTCTTCTCTCACAGAGGGTAATTCAGTCGTGTCCAGCTTAGCGTGTAGCATCTACATGCTCTGGTCACCAGTGGCTGTTTGCTGTGCCCCACACTGACTTCCCTCAGCCGGCCTCGAGTTGTTGCCGAGTGCTCAGCCATCCACACTCTCCTTCCTATGGAGTTCTTCTCAGGGTTCCAGGTCCTTTCCTTCCCTTGGTCCTCAATCAGATCTACTTTGACTACCAGACATATTACCTTAATATCTCTAAGTGGGTTAAGATCTCTGATCCCTTTTCACAAGGAGGATCCTTTATCTCTTTGTAAATGAGTGAGTATGATTAGATATGCTGGGAGGGGGTGCCCCAGGGCAGAGAGACAGCTAGCACTATTGTTGTTGTTAGATGTCGTCTAGTCCATTCCAACTCATAAGGACCCTATAGGACAGAGGAGAATTGGTCCATGGGGTTTCCTAGGCTGTAATCTTTATGGGAGCAGATCACCAGGTCTTTTCTCCCCCAGAGCTGCCGTGGGTTTGAACCAATCTTTCGGTTAGCAGCCTAGCACTTAACCATCTCGCCACCAGGGCTTCTCACCTAGCATCCCACCCAAAACTTCTGAGCTCCAGACCCTGGTTCCAAACGTTTTCTTGCTTCCACATCCCACATCATTATGTCTTACAGTCCATTCTTCACATAGCAGCCAGACTTAACTTTTTAACACATAAATCAGATCATACTCTTCCCTTGCTTAAAAAAAAAAAAAAATCTCTCTGGCTCCTTTCTATTGCAATTAGAATAAAATTCAAAATCCTTACCATGGCCTATTAGGCCTTACCTGATCTAGTCCTCTGGCTACTTCTCTCTTTTATAATCTCCCTCTCACTCACGCTGTTGTACCCACACTGGTTTTCTTTCTGGCCCTCAAATATGCCAAGCTCATTTCCATCTCAGGGCCTTTGCACTTGCTGTTCCTTCTGCCCTAGATATTCGCATTGGCGGAGTCCTCATCATTCCAGACTCAGGTGATGTCATCTCCTCAGACGTCTTCCCTGACTGTCACATTTAAAGTATAGGTAGTCCCCGACTTACGATGGTGTTCCGTTCTAACAACTCCGTTGTAAGTTGGTTCTGACTTAAGTTGAATACCTCATTTTTTTTTTTTTTAAGTTTTCATTAGTATTGCCTTTTATTATCAGTATCTTTATAAATCCAATCTTTGTTTTTGGGGGTTGGAAAAATTACATATAAACTTACAGATATATTTTAATACATACATACATTAAAAAAAATACACAAATCAAAAAATTTATTCCGAAAATGAAGAAGAGTTGGACAATGTTGGCGTTTTGTCAGTTGTGGTAATAACTCCCCTTGTGGAAGGTTCTGGATTATCTGGATTATCTCTGGAAATGGGGATGGCGTTTCTACCCAGAAAATTAGCGAGAGTTGTCTGTATGGTCCTTTTCTTTTTCTCTTCATATAGTTCATGGTAACATCTCACTGCTTCCTGTATCTGCCTTCTGACTTTAGCAAAGCCATCAGCGTTTGTGTCCATGTTTTCAAGCAATGGAAGCCCCTGATTTCGTTTAGAAAAAATCTTCCCACTAAAATTTTTTCGACGGCTTCTCTCCTTCCTCTTCCTTATTACTTCGTTCTTCTTCAGCATTTCTTTCCTCTTCAAAATCCTTTAAATCCTGATCTGTCAATTCCCCTTCTTCATGATCTATAAACTGTTCCACATCGGTGATATCAAGTTCTACATTCAGCATTGTTGCCATGTGAATGATTTTTGCACCCATCCCTTCGATCATATTATCCTGATCAAATATTTGGAGTGTGTTCACATAACTCAGCAATTTTTTCCATATCTCTTGCATGCATTTTCCCGTAACTTCCTCGCAGGAAGATGTACTAATGATAAGATCTACCAAAAAGAAAAAGAAAAAAAAAAAAAAGAAGAACAGCTGTGAGGTTTGTCCGTAACTGGAATACTCCATAAGTTGGGGACTACCTGTAGGAACATTCCCTCCTCCCTCCAACACACATAAACTAGACACTCTCTGTCCTGTTTTTCAGTTTTTTCTTCATAATACTTAACATTTGTTGAAACTCTCTTGTTTCTTTTCTTGTGTATTTTTCTTTCTTTCCCTATTAGAATGTAAGCTCCATTTGAGCCAGGACCTTGAGTGTCTTGTTCTTCCATATTTTCCCAGAAGCACATATGAGCTGGGTATTTAGTAGGCACCAAAAAACACTTGAATGAATGCCTGAATAACTGGTTTCAGTGTTGTATCACAGGCATTGCAGCGCAGCACTTTAGAGCCAAGGCTTTGGAGTTGGACTGCCTGGGTTCACCAGCTTCCCCACTTCCTACCTGTGGAAACTTGCACATGTTGTCTGACTTCCCTGTGTTTCAGTTTCCTCATATGCAAAACAGGGAGGATAATAGTACCCATCCCATGGTTTTGCTGTGAGGAGCAGAGGAGTTCGTACATGAAAGGGCTTAGAAAGTGCTTGCCACAAAGTAAGCACAAAACATGTTTTCATTCTTATTATTCATTATTAATCACTAGCCCATTCAGTTTTTAATTCTTAGTATTCATCTTTCATTGTTCTGCCCTTGATATCTCTTATCATACGTTCATATCTTTACCATCTTCTTCTATGTTCTGGGAAACCGCCTGAAGTTTGTTTACTAAAATCTACTCTGCTCAACCTCGCATTCATTGCTTCCACGCAGTTTTTAATTCAGCAGCCACGTTTTCAATTTCCTAGTGCTTCCTTATGTCAAATTATTTCATTTGCAGGATTGCTGATTCTAATCACGTACCATCTTTTTGCATCCTACTGAAACTCCTATCAGATATTACCTATATTTTCTTCTGTTCCTTCCAACAAGTCTTTTTCTGAGGCAGGCAGCTCCTCTAAATCTTCAGAGAAATGATACATCTCTTATTATTTAATATTTCTTACTTATCCTTATAGAAGCAAGTCTTACACCTTGGGTGACCAATGTCCCAGTTTGCCTGGGACTGAAGGGTATCCCGAGACAAGGAACTTTCAGTGCTAAAACCAGGAAAGTCCCAGGCAAAGAGGGAATGAGTTGGTCACCCTACCTCCACCTGTAGACTTGGAGTCAAGGAGTTCTGTCATATTGGTATAGATGCTCCCCCAAACCATTCATAAAAAGGAGGAAAACAATTTCCAGTTATTAGAACTACTGGCCCCTTCCAAATAGCATTTAAATATGTGGAAGTGTCTCTGAAATAAAGGGGGAAAGCTTCCTTCAGCTCCAAGCCTCCTTCTAGCAACCACCCTCTCTCCTTCTTTTATAACTTAAAGAATAGGCCACATTCACTGTCATCACTTTCGCTTCTCCCATTCACTCCTCAAACCACTGAAACATGGCTTCCATTTTCTACCCCTCAAACGAAACTTCTCTTACAAAGGTTACAGTTGATGTCCTGTCACTAAAATCCAATGGATACTTCTCATTCCTTATCATACATGGCCTCTCTATACATTCTACATAGTCAACAACTACTCCCTTTTCAAAGCTCTTTCCACTCATTCCTGTGACCCCAGGCTCCTGGACTCTCTTCCCCTCTCTCGAATACTCCTGTTTCTGATGCAAGCTCTTTTTCCATAAATGTCAATGTTCCTGTAGGTTCTGAACTACATCTTTTCTTTTCGCACTATATTCTCTGCTGGGGTAATCTCATCTTCAACAGCTTTAAATGTTATCTATGCAGATGACTTAGAAATCCCTATCTCCAGTCCAGAATGTTTCCTGGGCTCAACCTGAATGTCCCGTTTCTTACTGTCATTTTCATAAGGATTCTCCATAGACATCTCAATCTCAACAAGTCCCAAACTGAACTCATCCTCCGTTCCTGGCCCTGCTCCTCCTCCAGTGTTTTCCATCTTGGCCAAAGGAACCACCATCCAATCAACAACTCAAGTCAGAAACATGAGGCTCATTCTCGGCCTCTTCTTCCCTTTCACCAACATTTAATCAACCAAGTCCTGTAAATTACATTCTACCTGCTAAATACCTTAACTCTCTCTCAATCTCTAGGCTGTCCCCAACCAATTCATTCTCTGTATTGCACCAGTGATCTCTCTAGTATACACCTCTGATGTTCTTATCTTAGAATCAGGGTGAACTTCTCTAATGGTTTAGAGGGCCCTCTATGATCAGTTTCCAGTGGACCTCTCCAGCTTTTTCTCCTAAGACTCCTGTACTTGTCTTACTCCCATTACACACTTTCTGGTGTTTTCTTAGATGCTACTTCCTTGAGAAAGCCTTCCCTGACTCCTCTGGACTAGGTCTAGTACAATAATGGGTGTTCCCCTAATACCTCTATTATACCACTCATCGCATACATTGAAATAGCCTAGAAGAATTGAAGACAGGAATTGTCTTGTTCACCGATGTATCTCTAGCGTCTAGAATTGTGAATAGTGAGTACTCATTAAGTCTGTTGAATAAGTTAACAAACAGACATCCCTAATTACAAAGCTCTTACCTATTTATTAGATTAGGCTCCCAAAGTCCTCTACTTGCTTCAGTCAACTTCAAGTTTCTATGTATCTGAGGAAAAATAAACCTACTTTTTTGGAGTGCTCATTCAAAATAGTGAGGTGAAGCGGCATACTCCTGCGTCAGGAGAGCAGGGTTCCAGTCCCAGCTCTGCTACTAACTGTGCTGCTGTGGGTGACTTCTGGGCCTCAATTTCTCCATCTGCCAAATGAAGTGGCTAATCTAGATCAGTGGATTTCAAAGAGTGTCCCACAGGGGAGGAGACCAGATTGGAGAGACCAAAGACTGTGTATTACACCTAGACCCCAAGACGTTCTGCTTTGATCTACATATTGGAGTTCATGTAAGGTTTTATTTAGGGGGGGAGAAAGATTCTGCAGCTAAAAGAGGTTTGAAAATAACTGAAACAAACAATCACTGAATTCTCTCCACCTTTACATGCTGACATTTGAAACAACTGCAAGGCACTGTAGTCACTATCAAGAAGGTAGTTTCTGAAAAGCACTTGAGAATTCTGATTGTGAAAACTAACGGGGGCGCTGGGGGGGCGGCTGGCACTGCTGTCTACGTTAAGAACCCCCTGGTTTCCAAGCAACTCCGCCTCATTATGCAGATCTAGCAGGACACTGAGACATTTTTGAATCCCAAGTAACATTTATACAAAGGTCTTTTCCCCTCAATCTCCTTGATATTAGCAAGGAAGCTCTAGCAGGAGACATAGGTATAAATGATTTTAAGTCTTGCTTTCACATGGCTTGTTGTGATCGTTAAGGTTGTGTGTAAACTTGGCTGGACCATGATTCTTAGTGGTTTGGCAGTTATGATGTAGTTTGGCAGTTGTATAGTGATGTAATCACTTCCATGATGAGATCTGATATGATGTAATCACCTCCATGATAAAATCTGCTATGAGTAGCCAATCAGTTGAAAGGGAGTTTCCTTGGGGGTGTGGCCTTCATCCAATATTTGTGGACTTTCTGGAAAAGCTCGCTGCCTTTTACTCTGTTCTGAATCCTGCATTTGGCTCATTAGCGTCTGACCTCCCGTTCTTGGGACTTGGGCCAGCAGCCTGCCATCTTACCTGCCAATCTTGGATACTTCAGTCTTTGCGGCCACGAGCCATCAGCCTGCCATCTGACCTGTGGATCTCGGGTTCGTCAGCCCCTGCAGCTACATGATTCAGGAGAAGCCTCCAGCCTGATTCCTGACCCACAGACTTGGGACTTGCCAGCCTCTACAACCTCATGAGCCATTTCCTTGAGATAAAGCTCTCTCTATATATGTATATATATATGTTATACACACACACACATATATATGTGTATATACATATATACACTTCACTTGTTTTACTTTTCTAGAGAACCCAGCCTAAGACACTCATCATCCCACTTCTGGTGACTCAAAGGCTGAACCCAGCCTCACACCTGACAATTCACCTTCCCAGGAGCTTTGCATAGATAGGGCCTTCATTTTGCCTGGTAAGTAAGTACTCAGTAGTTAGCATATACTACAGACAATTGTAGTCAGAACTGGGCTTCTCTCCTAATCTAACACTTAGTTGCTCTGTGTCACTGTTGTGGACACCAATTGTTTGGTCTACTCAGAACTAACATCATCTCCACTCCTTTTCTGGAAACTTTCTTCCACCAGCTCCATTCCAGTCATACAGCTCAACAGGGAGCTGCCATGTTCTTGCATGACTGGCCAGAGAAAACATCAGCACAATTTCTCTCCAGTTGTCAAAGCTGTAGGAAGCAAAGTTTAGGAGCTACTGGCAACGCTGTTTCCTGCCATGTAAAGAAAGCCTGTTGGCAGTGAAAGAAGGATGAGTTGATGTGCAGAAAAAGAAGTCTCCACAGCATAAGATTAAGTAGTACCAATTGTTCCTGGGGCCTAGATGCTTTCCTGCCTTTGAGTTTGATGAGACACCTCAGTAACCCTATCATAAATTCATCTTTTTGCTTAAGTTAGTTAGAGCTGGGCTGTTACCACTTGAACCATGAGTCTTAACTAACATAGACATCTTGTAGAAGAGTTCGTTCTTCAGAAATCTCTTTTGCTTTTTCTTGTCTTGATTCCTTCTTAGAAGCAGATGTAAAAACCCTAAAGGAATCCTCTTGGAGAAATACAGCATAGTGGTTAGAGCACGGGTTTGGAGTCAGCCCAACTTGGCTTCAAATCCTAACTCAACAAATATTTACTGAGTGCCTTTCAAACAGCAGGCTCCTTCTAGGTGCCAGGGATAAAACAGTGAACAATGGTCAAAAATCCCTGCCCTCACAGAGCTTTCTCTCTAGTGCTCAGCAAATATTTATGTCTACTCTGTGTCAACCACTGTTAAGCTCTCTGAATGTTTGCTTATTTAGAAAATGGGGATAATAAATTACCTTGTACGTTTGATTCCGACACATAGCGAGCACTCAATGAAGAAGAGCCATGTTGACATTCAGATGTGCTTTTCCAGTAACTCCCCTCGATCTACTGGGTGTCTACTCCATGGCCCACACCAGTCTTGAACAGGATTAACGTACTGGCAGAATTTATTCACCAAAGGGGCAAGAGATAGTTACAGGTTTATGTGCTATACAGAGTAATGAGGCGGTAACAGTATAGTGGATAAGAATAGACTTTGGAGGCACCCACCTGGTTTCAAATCCCAGCTTGCCCTTAAGAAAGTCATTTAACTGCTCTACTCAGCTTTCTCAACTGTAAAACAGAGCTAATAACAACGACTACACTACCTCACAGGGCTATTGTGAGGATATAATGAGTTAACACTTATAAAGTACTTAGAACAGTGCCTGGCCTGTAGTGCTATGTAAGTATTTGCTAATACGAATATTATTATGTATAAACTGCTATGGGAATACATCGGAAGAAGAAACTAAGTCTCCCTGGAGGAGCTAAGGAAGTTTTCTCCAAGAGGACATGGGACCTGGGTCTTGAAAGATATGCAGGTGCTCACGAGGTGAAGAGTAGGGAAAGGGCATTTCAGGCAATGAAAACAGTTCAAGCAAATGAGCTGACCCACAAAAGAAATCATATACATTAAAAAAATTTTTTTAAAGAATAGCTGAAGCTTAGTTGGGTGGCAGATACAAGCCTGAGGCACTATTTTTACCCATTAGCACATTTTAATTTCACTTATTGTTTCTGGGGGAAATGATAGTTACTCTTCTGTGTCAGTTATGAGTCTGAGCCCACCCTGACAACTTTGGAGAACTGACACCATACCATAAACCAACACTTGAGTAGCATTAACAATCTTTCCCCAATGAAACGAATAAACCCAATTTATACCTACTGTTTACTGGCACTGAAGTGCCCAACAATATACTGTTTGCAAAAGGCCCTCACTGAACACTTTCAATGTTCCCTGTAATGGGGGTGGTAACTCCATTTTATCTGAGGAAATTCAGGCTGCTGAACCAATTTTCCCAAGGTCACATAGCTAGTATGTCAGATAGGAAGTGGTCAACTACAAGTACAAATAGGAGTTTCTTTTTTCACATAAAAAGAAGTTAGTCATTAGTTAAATTATTCAACAATGCCACCAAAACACCTTCAATCTTTTCCTCCCCACCATTCTCAGTGTTAGCCACTGGCCCTCAGGCTCATATTTACTGTAATACTTCTTCATTCTTGTGTTAAAATCCCACCAGCCAAGATTGTGTCAAGTGTTACTTTTTGAAATATCTCAGAGGTCAGTTCATACAACTCAGTAATTTCACAGACGGGTAAATAGAAAGACTTGCTCCTGGTAAACTAAAGCACTAATTAGTTAAATGAGCCTGGACTAGAACCCAGGTCTTCTGGTTTCCAATTCAATGCTCTTTCCATGATGTAGAGGCTGCAAATTGTCTACCAAAATCTGTTCTCCCAGTCTTTCTTGGCACATGGCTGGACTATAAATTCTCAGCGTCCCTAGTAGGGAGGTGTGATCATATGACTAATTTCTCCCAAGTGTGCCACCAAAGGGTCTAGGCCTTAAGGCAATGGGCATGCTTCCTCCATGTTTTTCCCCTTTCCCACTGGCTGGAACCAGTGATGACCCAGCCTGAGCCACGCAGGTGATGACAATGCCCCAGAGGATGAAGATGTGTGCAACACGATAGAAGGGTCCTGTGTCCCTGAATGACCACTTGCAGCAGAGCTGCCCCACTGACCTGGACCGCTCACTTCAGAAATGTCAACTCCCCTAAGAGCTGTTACATGAGAAAGAAAACTGCTTTCTCTTCCAGTCACTGTATTGTTAAGTCTCTTTGTTACAGCAGCTTAGCCTTTTACCCTAATACAACCACACAGCCTCCTTTGTACATATTCAGAATAGCTTTCAAAAGACCAGTTAGCCATCTTTTTAGAAAACAGGCCTAACCACCCAAGTAGGTGATACTCAAATAATGAAATCCCTTCCTGTGGCTACTATCCCAAGATTTCTTCATCCTGGTTAAAGGGATACAGAAACTGTACTAAGCTTTTATTCGTTCATTCAATTAATTCACCAAATGTTTACAGCTTGTTTTCTAATGTGTGTTTTTAATGCTGTGTTGTCTCTTTTAAGCAGAAAAATCTTCTTTCTGGAATGTGGAACTGAGGCTGAGTATAAATAATTACTGAATGTTACAGAAGGCTCAAACCACATGCCTGGACTATACAGATGAGCTGTTCTCTTGCTTAGCCCTAAAATTCAAGCAAAATATTTTTAAGACTAGGAATCTAGTTCTCTTTTCAGAATCAAAGTATGTCCTACCCACTTAAAGTAGTATTTTCCGAACTGTAAGTGTCTAAAGCCTAGTCAAGATGTTCACTGACAGAGGTAGATGAGCCTAAAAGCTTGCTGAGTGTTGGAATTAATTACCAAAGTCATTTAAATAGCACAGCTGGTGTGATGGACTGGTTGACTCCACTACCTGGATTGAAGGGCTCCCTGCTCGTCTGGGGATTAGCTGAGGCCGGATGATGGAAAATAGCATTCCTCATCCTCACTCCAGGCTGAGCAAATAGCCCGAATCTGGTCCCTATGGTCCTTCCCAGCTCTTGAATGAATGAGATTTGTATGGTATTTAGTAGTCAAGTGAGAGGGAGAACTAAGGTTTGTCGTGGCTTTGCCACAACTTGTGACTGTGCAACATTCATGTTTTGGGGCCCAGTTTCTCCATCTGAACAAGAAGCTGAGGACCCTTCCAGCTCTACATTTATGACAATCACTAGGAAAGAACTACTTCCCCTCCCTGCACTTAACAGCAAAGTCATTCAGCGGGCAGCAGGCAGTAGGGGAAATCTGTATCAGGGCAATGCCTCAAACCAGGGTGCCAAGCAGATTTCTACTGAGTGCTCCGCCCTCCCCAGGCTCTCTGCTGCTGGTAAAGGAATTCCTTCTTGTTGAATTTACAGTTTCTAAGAATAGGGACAGTGGGCACAACCACAGTGCCTTGAACTTAGCAGGCACATCATAAATATTGGGCACTTTGATTTTTTTGCAAAGTATTCCTGATTTCTAATTGCCATGGAGACAGCAATGACTTCAATGAGAAGCTGCTGCTCCAGGTATTTCAGATGAAAGGATTAAGGGCTTTTTGAGGTAGGATTATTAAAACTAGTTTTTCCTGCTCATCCACTGAAGTTTTTTTTTTTTTTTTTTTTTAAAGCTTTAAAACATATTTGGCAACTTCAGTGACTAAGGTTCCTCCCTAAAAACAGTCAGCTCCAGCTCTGATGTCTACTGGCCTCACCTTAATTCCACTCTGCCACTTACTAGCTGTACTCCTTTGCTTAGCCTCAGTTTCCCCAATTGGTCAACAGAGATAGAGACAACGTCTCCCTGCCAGGGATGTGTGAGAAGATCTTGTAGACAAAGTGCTTGGCTCATAGTAGTGCTTATCTCCACTCCTGATGGGAAGATGTGACTTTGGAGGTCACTGGAGCTCCTCCTCTAAGTAGTTAATAGACTGATTAGAAAAATTATACCATGTTTAATGAAAAGAACAAGATAGGGTGGATACAATGATAATCCTTTCTTTGACTAGAGAATACATTTATACTTGAGATTGAAATCAGTTAAAGGTGGGTGAGGCTCTGGAATTCAACACTCTTTGAAAAGGTCAATCTAGTTGGATGGTTCATTTACTCTACCTTCTCCTCTATGCAGTCTTTTATACATAGGTGACAATACATTTACCAAGAACTCTTTTAAATTAAAGGTCCACCAGAAATGCTCCTTCTGCCTTGATTCTTTTCCCTCCCCTCCAAAGTGAAATTCTATACAGCTCTTATGGCCTTTGATACTCTCTTACCTAGACTGCTTGTGTATAAATACAATACTTACAAACTCCCTGAAGGCAAGAACCACATCTCATTCATCTCTGTATTCCTTCTACCTAGACCAGGGCCTCTTGTAAGTAGATTCTGAACACATACAATAAACCTAACATTGCTGGCAATTCAGGACACTCTAGACAGAGGACTTCAACTGGAGATAAGCAAATCTCTAATTAAAACCCTCTCTGGATGTCTTCCAGAAATATATTAGGTGCTCAACAAACATTTGCTAAGTGAACAGACAGCATTATCATATGAAGAATCTGAAATCTGAGAAAAAGCTATCATGTTGACAACAGACGACATTATATATAAACTACACACGGAGAAGGGTATTGTCTTGGTCATCCAGTGCTGCTATAACAGAAACACCATAAGTGGATGGCTTTAACAAAGAGAAGTTTATTCTCTCACAGTTCAGTAGGCTACAACTCCAAATTCAGGGCATCGGCTCCAGGGGAATGCTTTTGTACTCTGTCAGCTCTGGAGGAAGGTCCTTGTCATCAGTCTTCCCTTGGTCTGGGAAGATCTCAGCGCAGGAACCTCACGTCCAAAGGACACGCTCTGCTCCCGGTGCTGCTTTCTTGATAGTATGAGGTCCCTGTGTCTTTCTGCTCGCTTGTCCCTTTTATATCTCAAAAGAGATTGGCTTAAGACACTACCTAATTTTGTAGACCTCATCAATATAACTGCTGCTAATCCATCTTACTACATCACAGTGATAGCATTTTACAACACATATGGAAATCACATCAGATGATAAAATGGTAGACAATCATACAATACTGGGAATCATGACCTAGCCAAGTTGACAGATATTTTTGGGGGACACAATTCAATCCGTGACAGGTGTGTGTGTGTGTGTGTATGTATATATATATATATATATATATGTATGTATGTATGTATGTATGTATATATGACCAAAGAGGATCTTATAAACTTTTTCTTTATTTAACTTTCAATAAAAATATAGATTTTAACTCAACAGTCAGTGATCACTCACAAAAGAAGCTGACAAGACCTGCTGTTCCCATGACAGAGAACATAAGACTTTAAGACCACATCATCTGAATAGAAGAAAATGGCGGTAGTTTTCTGTGTAGCAGTGCTCGGCCCAGACTGGGAGACACACATACCCCTCCCTATTGAACTGGATATTCTCCTTCCATCTTTGCAAAGGCCACCGGACATGGCTCTTAAATGCTGGATTTCAGCTCTTGATCATTCCGCCCTGAGGACCCTTTCTCTTTAAGCTCTTTGTCACGCTCTGGGGAAATACTCTGACTTCCTAAGGTGGTGACAGCATCTGAGTCCAATCTTCTTCTTTTCTTCAGTTGGTACAAGTGGGATTTGGATTTCGTATGTGCTAGTAAAATAAAAACAAAACCAACAACTCATGAGGATTTTCCTGAATTAATCCTAGAGGCAAATAAAATTAACTACACAATCCTTTTCTTTAACAAGATTAACACATGTATTGGTATAGCTGCTTGGCATTTTTACGGGAGGAATAAGTTGTATGACCAGCTAGCTAGCAAACTAGATCAAGCTACCATGTACCTGACAGACTGCCTGGCACGCTGCTAGGTGCATTATTTTACATTGCTAATCCTCACAACATGCCCTGGTGGCACAATGGTTAAGTGATGGGCTGCTAACCAAAAGGTTGGTGGTTTGGTTCAAAACCGCCCAGAAAGACCTGGCGATCTGTTCCTGTAAAGATTACAGCCTAGAAAACCTTATAGGGCATTTCTACTCTGTAACATGGGGTTGCTATGAGTTGAAAATCAACTCAATGGCATCTAACAACAACAATCCTCACAACAATCTTGCAGGATGGTCCTGCTTATTTTATACATAGGGAAACTAAGGTTGAGAGTGGTCTTACACTTTGTCCAAGGTTGTACAGCAAGTAAGCTCTTCTGCTTACGTACAGCTCCAAAAAGAGACCTCACTTTCCAGAATCAGGGCTCTATGGTATAAGGCCTCCAGTTACAGATGCATTTCATCTTGCAATGTTAAAAAGTTACAAACTCAAACCTCAACTGCATTACAAAGAGACGTCCTGGAGGACTACAGATGCCCTGTCCTCCTGCAGCACCCACCCCTACAGAGATGTGAGGAACAGAGCTGCCCTTCCCACTTCTTCCCTGTTGCCAAGATGCCCCTCCTGGCCTGACATCCCTATACCTGGTTCAGATAAACCAGCTGAATGACTAACCCACAAGGTTCGCATTCTCCTAGCATACAATGCTCCAAAGAGGTAACAAGCAGCATTCTTTTCTGCTCATCCCATCTGAGGGTCCACAGAAGCACTAAAGCTGAAAGGCCTCTGTTGCCTGATATTAATTTCTGATCTCTCACCCCTAAGACAGTTCCCATCGTCTGACTAACTCATACAGGCTTGTTTTTACTATATTGTTCTTCTTCAAGGAAATCTCATTTGGGAATACCTAAAGAGACAGACTACTAGATTAACCTCTCTTTTATACATATTAAAAATAGGTCATTTTTAAGGATTCAGAAGCAAGAATAAGGAAGGGGTTAGAAGTCAAAGAAAAGTTTACTTGGGAAAAAAGTCAGCTTTGTTCTCCAGCTAGAGCCTAAGGCAAAAAGCGGGCTTCTGGCTGGGCTCTCCATGGCAGCAGGAGATGGGAGCAAGGACTTAACAGATGGCACTATAGAAGGACTTACACAAGCCAAGCTCACAAAGGCTCACACATGTTGCTTCTCTAAGGCTATCCCTGAAGGAGAGTCTACAAATCGAACCACTAAGTTTCCTTTAGAAAAAACAATCAGACACTCTCTTTCTCTTTCCCCTTTCATAAGCCAACGACAATTGAGGCTTCTTCTGCTGCTTGGGCAATCACAGCCGTCCTGTCTCTGACAATGAAGTTCATTTTGCCAGTTACCAGTTAATAGAACTAATCATTCTACTGGTTGGTATGGGGAGAAAAATCTACTTCTATGAGGATGCCATGCAAAGCAGTACTCTCAACAGAAGGATTCCAGCCACTTGGGTAAACTACAAGCCCCACTGTGCCTAAAAAGAGTGAGCCTTAAATGTGTTTCTAAATACGACAGACATTCAAGGCTTGGAGGCGAAGGCTCTTTGGGCTTTGACTGGACGAACACAGAAATCCGACAGGGAAGTGCAACGTGACTTCATGGTAGAGGCAGACCCAGGCTCTAAAGTCCGAAAGACAAAGCCTGAGGATAGGGATGATCCTCGGTTAGGGGTGGGAGGTAAAGACACAAGCCTTTGACTACCTCCCATTCATACACATCTGACAGTCTTGCTTTCACACAGTCTCTCTTAACATCTTTTCATCACAGTTTTAACCACCACCACCATTTCAACATATTACCTTCAAAATTACTGAAGACACCACTTTTGAAGAATGTATTCAGAAGGAGTAACAGCACTTCTTGCTCCTTCCCACCTATTCTTCTGCTTCTTTGTGTCTCTTGGATGAGTTGCTTGGCTTCCCTTCCAATGCTATCTCACCCCCACTGGGTTCTAAACAGGAAAGGCCAAGCAACTCCTGTAAGGCGGGATCATCAGGTCAAAGGAGCTCTAGGAAGTTACTGCAGACCTCTCAGCACAAAACATCTACTCCAGCTGAAGCTGGAGGGCATATGTCTTTTCCTTTGAAATTCAGAATACAGAGACAGCTCCCCAGTTCTAGAAAGCCTCCATGGAATCTAAGCATAGGCTCTTAAAGAGATCTAGCCATCCCTTTACAATAAGCAGACTCCATCCTTCAACCTACCGAAGATCTTAAATTTCATGAAGTCAATATGACCCCTACTCTTACAGATTTCTCTGTGCCTTTCTGCAGACTCTACCTGCCCATTCTCGGTCCCCAATGATAATTCGATCACAGAGGTCACACACGTGATAACTTCTCTTGTTCTCAGTTTCATTGCACGGCATCTTTATTGGAGTGGCTGCAGGCTTACGGCCCTGAAAGAACAAGGCAGGGGAGAGAAAAGCATCTGATTCAAAGACATCTGGGTATCATTCTCTGGTATTAAGGGGAGTGGGATTTCCCCAAGATTCCTTTTTCTCAACCCAAAGAGCAGGTGGGCAGTGAACAGATTTTAGCAACAACTGTTCTAAATGTGAAAGAAGAAATACAGCCTCCAGGGATCTAAAAGCAGCCAGCCTTCTTCTTTATTTCACAGAAGAGAAGGCTTGGCTCCCCGACACAGCAACAAAGGTGTCAGCTAAGGAAAGTTCTCTGAAAACCAAACAAGAGACCGTACCATGATTAATAATCACCTGGATGAAACTTTGCACAATTTCAAGAGCAGGTTCGAGAACAGACTCCTCCCATTTCGAGACATCCGATACCTCTAAGCCATACACAGGGGGGACACTGGGACCAGGTCCTAATGATAACAAAGAAAAGTTGTGAGAGGTCAGCCTCAAAGGCCCAAACTATGCTGTTCCCAGGACTCCAAAATCTTTAAGGGAAACACCTGGGGCGAAGGGGACAAACGTTCTAACCATGCTATTCACTCTAAACAGAAACATAAACCAAACAGCTACATACAATCCAAGAAAGACCTAGAAGGTTGAATGGTCTGAAGCCAGTAAGTCTAGCTATATAATCCAGAGACACAGGTGCAGGATCTTCCAGATCAGTCAGGAAAACAGAAAAGAGTAACAGCTCTAGTGACCACTGTGTGGGCTACAATTTAAAGATAGCATATCCTAGGAGGAAATAAACTAACAGCTTTAGGGAAGTGCCTGTTCTAAGTTTCATATCATCAAACAGTGATGTCACTCTGTGGCAGGAGAGTTCACAGGTTTCCTCAGGAGCAGACACTAGTCTCAGGTTTGTATATCCCTTCAGCAGTCTGGCATTCACGAAAGTCCTTGAGACCATGCTGGTAATCATGGGCTGAGAAAAGAACAGTATCAGCCAATGAGCCACTAATTCAAGAACTAGAAAGAAGCTTCAGAATTGACCTAGTTGAGCCCCCTCTTTTAGGGAAACGGATCTAGATTCAAGAAACACGTTCTAGTGAATGGAGACAAGACTAAAGGTATCAAAGAGGACAGCTACAGGCCATTTACCCATCTGAGCCGACCACCTTGCAAGAGTTTAGTTTCTGCTGGTAGCTCCCCAAGCTGATACACTAATGTGCCTTCCACAGCTAGGTGAAGTCAGTCGCCTACAAGCAAAGAGCATCACCCCATGGACAAAAACATCAAAGGCCTCAGGATGCCAATGGCCGGCAGGTGCTGGCCTTTTGATTGTGCCAACCACAAATAAGATTGTTCATAAACTGGATTGGGCTGCACCTGCCACCACACCGAAAGGTGAGACTGGGAGGGTGCAGGCAGCATCCACAGCACACCTGGCCTTGGCTAAGCTCTGCACCTGTTTCCAGGCCACTCTACATTTTCCTTTCTCCTCTAAGTCCTTTGTTGGGCTTCTGTGCCCTGTCTAAGCACCTTTCAACAAGTTCTCGGCTCCCAGCTGCTGTTTCTGGCTTGGGCCCAAGGCCAAGCTGGGGTAGGGAAGTCCCTCTGGCTTCTTGCCAGAACCATATCCCAGCAGACCAGCCCTGGCCAATCACATGCAGCTCCTGATTTACAGGGCAGCTGTGCCTTTCACTGTAGCACCAGGGCTGAGCAGGCACACACGAATAAGGAACAGGCTTATGACATGCTGCACCATCAACCCCGCCTGTCTCAGAGATGGCGGAGTTACTGTGGCTTTACCACAGAAGGAAGTTCCAAATCATTACAAAAAATGTCTTTTGTTACAGACTGATTGTCAGCCCTGGGGAGAGCTGCATTAGAAGTTTGTAGTACTGAACTTCAAGTTGAGCTGACGCTAATACTTCATCTATTAGGACATGCAGCGAAAACAGGGCAAGTAGAAGGTATGAAGAGCCTCCTGGCACCAGAACTACACCTGGAGAGCTCTAGCAGAGGGTAAAGCTGGGAGAGAGAACTGCAGCAATCTCATGGTCAACAGCATGGATCAAGGGGTATACATTCAGAGGCACCAGCTCTGAGGTGGATGTCTCAGTTGTCCTTATCTGTAACTGAAAGCCCAGGTCTAACGGCAAAAGGTAAACATGGGATGATTCACAGGCATATTTAAAAAGTGCTCACAAGGTAAAACTGGGATTTCACTTATGCTTAATCTCCTTTTAGCTCATAACATGCATTTCTCACCTGAGGCCCAATACTAATGCTGTCTGGCTGAAGTTATAGCTAAACGAAAACAAGAAGAGTGGAATAAAGCAAAGTGTGTTGGACTGCATTCAATACTCCACCGCTTACTAGCTTTGGCAAGTTATTTAACCCCTCTGGGCCTCCATCTCCTCTTCTGTAAATAAAGAATAATATCTACCTCAAAGACTCAATAATATATGTCTAGCACCAAATTTAGTGCCAAGGACATGGGACAGAGTCAAATGAATGAGAATTTCCTTCCCTTTACCTTAACAGAGCTTGTCTGACTAAAGTTAAAGTGAAGCAGCCTGAAGCACCATGTATCTGAACACAAAGGAGATGCTGGAAGAATCGGTGAAGGTTTTGTCTTTTAAACTGTTCATCTGGGCCAACAAACATTTTTAACTAGGAAAGCCTCCCTACAGAAATCTGATTGCTCTTCAGGTACAAAACCTGAAGCTAAGATCAGCCCTGAGCACCTTCTCTGCTGAGAACATGTTGCTATTTTGCTCTTACCTGTTTGCAGCACCCATCTGTTCAAGGCATAAGGCCGATTTCTCTAAAGAAAGACTTAATTTTTTCCTGAGCTATCACAAGAAAAATATCCCTGGACAATCATTTATACAACAGACCCTCCTCTAGGTCCCAAACCTGAGAGCAGGTGCAGAAACTAAAGTTAATTTTCTGGGTGAACTGAAGACATCCACATTCCTACTGAAAACAGACTCAGAGGATAAGTAAACAAATGAGACTTACTGCTCAAGAAACGGTTTTTAACCCATCGGTTTTGCTTCCGAGCATATCTCTTAGTCACTTGTTTCAGAGCCTCAATACCTGAAAGATAAAGTAGCTATAAGAACATCTAGGTAAGTACTTTTTCCCTTGCTAAAAGACAGGACCTCCCAGCCCAAGAGAAGAGAAAATCAGCCTACAGTAGCACACTGTTAGACTTGGACAGAAAATCTGAATTATGAACTGAAGGTCACTTGAGACTCTGCTAGGCTCAGCTTTCTCAGACCATACCAGTAGGGTACTCTGCCAACGAAGGATGCCCAAGGCTAGGGTAGATGAAGGAATTCACACCTTTCTTTAGGAGCTGGTTACTAATCTCTGGTGTGCATTTTCCTTCAGTGGTCAGGTACTCGTGAAATTCCTTGAAGCCAATTGATTGGAAGATGCCATGTTGATAGTCCTGGCTGGGAACAGGAGAGCATCAGCAGATGAGCCATTGCATCTGAGGGCCAGCAGGGACCTTGAGATGATCTAGTTGAGCCACTTCATTTTATAGACAAGGAAATTGAGATCTTGAGTTCTCACTGCCTCTCTGAAATCCTCCCCCGCCCCCACCAGCTCCCAGGTTACTTCCCTTGAAAATTATTTCCTGAGAATGTCTGACAGATTAGAAAATTGCAACTGTAGCAATTATACCAAACCTCCTTCCAACAAGCCCTGCTAACGCCAAGGACAAAGGCTAATAAACAAGTAGATCCAAAGCCAGTATTATGTCTATTGTCTTTTGAGAACATCAACAAGGGCTGGATGGTAGGTAAAAGTAACAGCCAAATCCTCACCTATTTTCAGCTACTTTCTTCTGATTATAGCACCTGTGAAAATTTCTTAGTTCCTCCACGAGCCCAGCAGCAAGCATGTCATCTACCCTCTTATCCAAGCGCTCATCTAGAACTTGAATCAAATTAGCCCATGAACCAGCAAGCATACTGTAGGTGTTTGCTGTACATTTACATGGTGAACAGACAGGCAATACAAAGAGGAAAATTTGTACACATGAGAGAAGGGATTCAGATTTGAAAGACTAGGTAATAATTCAGATTATATTTGGTCACACTTAACACTCTGTAACTCAAAAAACAAAACAAAACCCAGTGTGAATGAAGCATATGCCTTCTTACTATATAAAGAGAAAGCATACACTTACAGCTATTTTTATGATGGACAAGTATTTCATTCTTGTATGGAATGTCTATCCATTGTGTTCTAGAGGCAGCTGAGGGCCTCCTGGTTTTCCCTCGTTTCTTCTTCATTATATTTGTTGCTCTAACCTTTTGTTATTTCACATTTAAGGACTCTAAAATGACACATCTGGGATAGAAAAAAGGGACTTTAATCTAAACCATTCTAGGCATATCTTGAGCTACGGAGCCAGACAAAGGAGCAAAGAGTAAGAGGTCATAATCTGTCAGATGTGGTGGGCAAACATAGCTTTATTATGAATCAGATACCATTATCTTATGCTGGAATTGTACAAATTTTTATTTACAAAAATTTCATTAAAAAATTATATTTTTCTATAAATTTGTAGCTAAGATTAATTTAACATCAATTTTTCACCATTTCAGTTATGCTCTTTTATCTCTCTTCCATTGCTACTTCTCGGCCTGCAATGATAGTAACCCTTTTTCCTATCTCCCTATAAAGTTTGCATTTTTTGTGGGCTCACTGTGTCAGGCACATTCTGAGCATTTTATATGTATTAATTCATCTAGTCCTCAATGAAGCTATGAGATATGCCCTACTTTCCCCATTTTACAGAAGAGGTTAATTGGGGCACAGAGAAGTAAACCACGTAATTTGTCTTAAACTCACACAGCCAGAAGATGGTGGAGGAAGAATTTGAATCCAGAGAGTCTGGCTGACAGCCCATGCTCTTAATCGCTAGACTATACTGTGCATCCACACAATAATCTCATCCTCCCAGACCTAGCTCATAGGTTATCTTTATGGATTGGTCTCTGACTTTTCAGGAGAATGCTCATCATCCCTTCTCTGTGCCCCTACAGCACTCTCTAGGCCAACGCTTATCACACTGCAGTATTTATCTCATCTGTCACCCCACTAGATTAGGAGCTCCTTAAGAGCAGGCACTGCCTCTTAGTCATTTCTGAAACCCAAGTACCATGCAGCACCCTCAACATTTCCTTGAATGTTCACTTAATGTTGGCTGAATACTCCTATTACATAGCATTATTATACTTTAGTAACAAAAACCCCACCAGGCTAGCTAGCTAACCATTATACCCACTTCTCAGACCTACTGCTTCTAGAATGATCAGTGATCCATCCATTCCTGGGGGTCAGACATCCTTCCACAGGAGCATTCCTTCTCTTTCTTCTTTAGACATTCCCTAGATGGCAGTCTCTTTCCCACCCCACCCGTCCCATCCTACCCCACTCCTGGTATCTTATCCTAGGCCAGGGCTATCCTGCCTCCCTTTCCAGACATTTACATTTACCTAGGATAGGGAATGGCACTGTGCCTTACTAAGTCAATGAATAATGACAACAAAATTAATAACTAACACTTCTTCACTTCTTTAGTGCTTATTACGAGCCAGACTGTTCTAAGCATTTTATATATAGTAATATACACACATATATAATACATATGTGTGTGTATAAAATTTATAGATGGACTTCCCAGGGCATCAAAGGGCCTTTACCTGTCTGGTCAGCATGAAGCCAGAGGATGCAAGGGTTAGGGAACTTCAGAGGGCCTCCAAGGGGACCACCACCTTCCTCTGCATGTTGTCGATGAAGACATTCACTATGAGAGATTCCTGTTTCTTCAAATACTTGCAAGCTCCTAAGTCATTTTAAAAAGCAGGGGTGGTGAGGGGGGAATACACCCATAAAAAACATTAGGAAATATTCATTCTCAAGTGATACAAGGAAAGAGACTGCTTATCATAGAAAGCTTCATTCTTATTCTCATTGCATAAGGCCCTGAAGACGTGAAGGTTCAAGGTTTCTCCAATCCTACAGCTACTCAGAAAAGAGTCCTAAATAAAACTTAAGGTAAAGTAAGAATAATACTATTCTCCTAAACACACATAGATTTCTCTGATCAGTTAAACAGATTCAGAAACAACAGGTTTCCTCTACACAGATAGAATGGGACTCATTTCACTTTCAGGTAAGCAGTCAAAGAGCTTGTTTAGGACACTTCATTACAAGCCAACAAGTCTAGTCTGGCTGGAGAGCCTTTCCCACAGTACAAAAGTATGTCGTATATCCAGTTGATCAACTTTCTTTTTAAATACGTCTAAAATTAATGAAAACGCTCCTGGCTAATTCAGGACTCCACTGGCACAAAGATCACTGAAGAAAGAACTCACATTCTAATTCTTAAACCACCATCTGCTTCTGTATCTATTATGCTATGCAGCACATAATTTAACTCCCAAATCTATATACTCTACCACTCTGGGTGATTGTAACTTATCAGCTTGAAAGTGATCCTTCCCTTCCTGACCCAATTCCACTTCCTGAAACCCTAACACAAGATTAGAAATCCCTTGTCTTTCTGTATCTGTGGTCACTCAAAGAGGATCTATGAGAAAAAATGTAGTACAAGCAGTCCCAGGGTTACGAACTTCTGATACACATAAAACCCATAGTTATGAACAAACCCCCATAAAGTCTATTACATTAAAAATTCAAAGTACATACAACGGTTTGTAATAACAAATGGGTGTTTCTTTGTAATGCATATCAAAACATTATTATTATTACTGTATTATTATGTTAAAGATGTTTTCGTGTACCTAGAAGTGTTTCTTTAATGTTTTTTATGCATAGGAAGGTATACTATACACTATATACTAAGACAAACATTTGACTAACTGACGTTAGATACTACTTAAACTATTCTGATTTACGTGCAGATTTAGGAATGGAATTCATTTATAATCCAGGGACTGCCTGTAATAGATATCTCATTTATCTGGAAGTTAGAATACAAGCCTCAAACCCAAAGAAAGATGAGAAAGTCCTCCAATCCTCTCTATAGAAGAGACCCTTGAGTTCTAGCTTAAAACTAATGACTCTTACTAAGACACAATTCTCAAACTCCTTTCTAGTTTGTTGTTGTTGTGTGCCACTGAGTTGATTCTGACTCATAGCGACCCTTTATGGCAGAATAGAAATGCCCCATAGGATTTCCTAGGCTGTAATCTTTACTGGGGAAGACTGCCAGGTCTTTTCTCCTGCAGAGCCGCAGGTGGCTTCGAACTGCTGACCTTTCGGTTGGCAGCTGAGTGCTTTAACCACTGCACCACCAGGGCTCCTCCCATTACTAGTTTAGAACTAGCGAAATGAGGAGAGGTGATAAGGAAGAACCTATTAGTAAAAGGAGAGAATAACAATGACCAAGCTCTAAAACCATGTCATGAAACAATATAAAAATGAATTTTTTTAAAAAAGAATGTTCATCATAATGTTCCTGAGTTTTCAAAAACTTTTTAAAATATTTCTATTAAAAGTTTAAAATAAAACACCTGGATACTTTTAAGTATCAACTTCATTTATCTAGAACAGGCATTGTGACCAGGGTGATATTTTCCTCAATGAGGCAAAAAAACTTAAGATACTGGTTTGTAGTCCTCCAAATCACAACCCTACCTGAAAAACCTTATTCTTTAGTGATAGATTTCATGGGGAGGCTAGCACAATTAAGAAAAAGATTTTCTAAAAAGGATCCTTTGGGGGCAATAATTTAAAAAAAAAGGATAAAGAAACATTGATCTAGAAAATATATTTGAGTAGGATACCTCATAACCCCTATCAATACGAGGTGTTACAATATTTAATTTGTATAATCATCTATGTTTTAGGTTCTTCATTAGGTCCTCTACTATATCAGATGGGATATCATTCCCAACACTGTAAAAAAATAAACCTAACATGAGGCTGCAATGTCAAAACAACCTGTGAAAACATGACCTTCTGAGTTCATTCACCACCTCTCTTCCTACAAAAAGTCTCCATGTGTAAAAGGTGAGCTGATCTATGAGACAGTTTATAAAACCCACCTCCCACAGGGAAAACTGCTAGGGTAGAACTCAGCATTGCACAATCAATTATGAAACCCAAATCACAATGCAAACGGCCTGCATGCCAGAAAAAAATTTATATGGCAACTGTTATATAAGCAAAGATCAAACAGAAAATGAGGCAAGATTACATAGGCCCTAGGGAAAGACTATATTGTATTATGCATTTTAAAGGTAACAACAAAGTAGGGTGCAACTATTTATTGAGGTAGTTGGACTGAGGCATTAATTCAGGGCCTCCTAACCTGCTGAGCTAGAACAACACATCCATCTCCACTAGCTGATATTACCAAACCTCTCTTGTCACCCAGGCAAACTGAAGAACTGACTGTCCCCCAACTCTAAAGGAATTTGGAGTCAGCAGGTCCAGGCTTTCTTACCTGGCCACTTTGCGCTTGTCATGTGGGTGCAGCTTGGTGGCCATTTCCGGGTCCACTTGGCTTAGGCGTTTGTGGAGTGCATGGCCATCCTCCTTCTCAAGCTCTACTTTCAAGTCAATCACTTTCTCAGTGTTCATCTCCCGGGGCTATTAAATGAAGGTCTATACATAAACTTAATTCAACAATTAAATAAACATTAACTGAGACCGGGTAAGTTGCCAGGCACTTTGCTAAGTGTTAGGAATACAGAATAGAGATGAATCGAAGATCTTGCAATGTAGTGAGAGACAGATTATAAACAAAGAATTCTAATACACAGTGATTCTAAGTGCTGTGAGGCCACAGCAAACAAAAAGGAAGCAGGACTTACTGTCTAGGGGAGGACTCAGGTACCCTGCTTCCTGGTCAGAAGTGTACACAAGTACCAGGGCTACAACATCTATCTTAACATATCCAGGAATCTAGTCTTCTCAGCAAGGGTGACCAAAGACTGGACCAGAATGAACATAACACAACAGTCTGCAAAGTCTCACCCCATGCAATAGCATCTCTGTAGCAAAGGTGAGTGGTGAAAACGTCCCTGACGTGGACTCTGCTGCCAGGCAGGAAATGCTGAATTAGACTAATATACTGTTAACTTATGTGGAGATGCTAATTAAGCCACAGAGGAGCATTTTTGCCACACACAACTCCTGCCTTCAGGCCAGCCTAGAGGAGCACACTTCACACACTGAGGTGGCATTTGCTTCAGAATATTAAGTAGGAAAATTACAGTTACTGTGTATAATAGGCAAAAGTCAACCTTCCTTCCACTAAAATTTGCTGGTAAGAAAGTGGAACCCGTTTTTTTTTCAGTGAGTTACAAGTGAACTAAACATACCTTGGTATTGACAAGAACCTTCCAGAGCAGAGACTCAATGTAATAATTTGTTCCTCCCACGACAATAGGAATTTTGTCTCGAGCAAATATATCTTCAATGTGAACATTAAGAAAGACATCACAATATTTTATATGAAGAAGACTCCTGACTCACTTGGGAAGAGGGTATTAGCAGGAAACCACATTCATTTGTCTGCAGAGCAGAGGAGAAAAGGTATAAACCAAGATGAATTGATACCAGTCTTCACTGTTTCTCATGAATTCTCAGAATCATTTCCAATCAGTTTGGAAGGAACGTGCATAAACCAGAGACAAATGCATGATGGTAATTCCTTCCAGTTCTAGAATTTCCTAGACCTTGCTGCTAAAATTCAGTTTTGTTGGTATTCCAAATCAGTATAGTGAGCAGAAGCCCAAGGACTCTCACAGAACCAAATGTCAGCTACTCAGAAGCCATCAAGTGACATCCATTACCTTGTAGGGCAAAACACAAGCTGGCTTTTCTAAGCCATGGTTCTTAGACTCAGTCAGCCTCCACCATTACACAGTAGTGCACATGTTTTTGCTACTTGAGACCTCACCAGATAAACTACAAAGCATGGGCTCTGGAGACAAATAGACTTCAATTACTAGCTCCAACTCTTGGGCAAGTTAACCTGTCTGAGCTCCAGTTTTCTCATCTATAAGGTTCTCATGAGTTCTTAAGAGCATTAAATTTGACAATGCACATAAATCTTCCTACCACAGTGTCTGGAAAATATTAAGCACTCAATTTACTTTAGCCACTATTGTTTTTATCTCCCTGCTACTCTGAATTCCTCTCTTTAGAATCTCTGTTGAACATATAATTATCTGCTTTAAGAAGAGCTTTGCTTCTGAGGATACTTGGTAAAAACCAATTACTTTTAATACCTAAAGAATCGTTTACACGCTTCTTTCCTTTGCTAGCCAGTCTATGGGCACAGAGATAGATAACCTCTTCTATCAGAAGCCCAATAACCCGTAAGAGGTTGGAGTGGGTGAGGAGAAAGATGTTACCAATCAAGGATCATAAAGAAGAATCACTGCCTATTTGTTTTAAAAAGAGAAACAGAAAACCTCTATTCTACCCTTTAATTACAGGGAGCATACAGTAAAACAAAACTTCAGCCAAGTAATACAATTAACAAAGGGAAAGGGAGCAAAACAAAAAGGGGACAGGGAAATGGTGAGGTAGCAGAAGAAGGAGATCAAGTGGAGAAGAGATGGAGACAGGATAGGAGATATATGGTGAGAAAAGGCTTAATTTCTTTGCTCAAAGCCATGAAAAAACTGTGATCTTCAGCAAAACCCTTCTCCTGTCTGGGCCTCAGTATCCAGTACCTTTATCTGTCAGATCAAGAAGGCTGACATTCTGATATTCTGATTCTAAGCTCTTCCCTAACTTTACAAATATCCTAACCTATAAGTGATCTGATTGTCATTCTCTATTGTTGCTGCCCTTTGAAAATCTTAATTGGTTATTTTGTATCAGTCCTTTCCAAACAACCCAACTGTCTTACTGCAACAACTTACATTTGGCAATATATTTTAATTTGCAAAGGGTTAACATATACATTATGTCATCTGATACAACAGCCTTGTAAAGCAGGTAGGGCAGGAATTTATTATCTGCATTTTAATCTCTACCCATTTGATAGGTTAAAAAAAAAAAACCTACTATCTCATTATTTTGATTTGCATATCCTTGATTAACAGCAAGGGTAAACCCTTTTTCATATTTATCACCATTTGCATGTTTTCCTTTGTAAATTACTGCTCATGCCCTTTATGCATTTTTCTTATTGATTTCTAAAACTTCTTCATATGTTAAGAATAACCATTTGCCTTTCATATGTTACAAATATATTCCCTCTGGTTTGTAGTCTGCTTTTTAAATTTTGTTTACAGGGGGCTGTTTTCCTTTATTTTAATTATAAAATATTCAATACACACACAAAAAAATATGTAACATATGTAAATTACGAAGCCTAATAATAAAACAAATACTCATGAGGAACCCAATGTAAGAAATGGAAAATTACCAATTCCTCTGAAACCTCTTTTGTATTCCTTCCCATCCCAACCTCCTACTTACCCTCTCAGAGGGAACCACTACCCTGAATTGTTTTGTTTTTTTTCACCATTCTGTTGCTTTTCTTTATTATCAATGCTGGTATGTGTGTATTCCTAAACAATACACTGGTTAGTTTTGCTTGCTTTTTAAACTTAACAACAGATAGTATCAACATGTATGCATCCTTCTGTATTTTTCCCCACTTAAAATTGTTTCCAAGATTCTTACACATTCGTTGATGTACATAGCTGCAATTTATTCTGCTGCTATTTCACTGCTGGAAAGTACTCAACTATATGAATAGAGCAAACTTCATACATTCATCTGGAAGTGGGCATCTGAGTGTCTATATGTTTTTGCTATTAAGAGCAATGCTATTATCAGAAAGATCTCCTGTATACTGTACAGGAGCTTCTCTAGGGTATATACCTAGGAGTTCTGCTTGATACACTTCTCATCAATACAAATTCTTAATTCTTACATATTCAAATCTAGCTATTTTCCTTCTTTTTAAAAAAAAATTATCTTTATAAAGCCATTTCCTAATATAAATCACATAAGTACTCAATTATATGTGCTCCCATTTGTTTTAAAGTGGCACTAAATATATAACTCTGAAATCCATCTAGAATTTATTATTGTGTCATATATAAGGATCTGACTTTATTTTTTTCCAAAAGAATTAACTGTCCCAGGAACAATTATTAACTACTTCATCATTTCTCCACTGTCTAAAAACGTCACCTTGATAATAAGCAAAAAATATACATACGTTTGAGTTTGTATGTGGGCTTTCTCTTCATGGCATAAATTTTTCTAGTATTATGTAGTATTATGGAATTTTAAATTGCCTCATATGCATACGAAAGCTTGACAATGAATAAGGAAGACCAAAGAATTGATGCCTTTGAATTACGGTGTTGGCAAAGAATACTGAATATACCACGGATGGCCAGAACAAACAAATCTGTCTTGGAAGAAGTACAGCCAGAATGCTACTTAGAAGTCAGGATGGCAAGACTTCGTCTCACATACTTTGGACATGTTATCAGGAGGCACCAGTCCCTGGAAGGACATCATGCTTGGTCAAGTAGAGGGTCAGAGAAAAAAAGGAAGACCCTCAACGAGATGGACTAACACTGTGGCTGCAACAATGGGCTCAAACATAGCAACGACTGTGAAGATGGTGCAGGACTGGGCAGTGTTTCATTCCGCTGTCCACAGGGTCACTATGAGTCGGAACTGACTTGACGGTACCTAACAACAACGTTAAGTTCCATGCTATTCTAATTATTATGACTTTTTAATGTTGTAATATCTGGCAGTGCAAGCCCCCTTTATATGATCCTTTTTCAAAAACATCTTAGTCTCATCCAGAACTATTTTTTTCCCGGTCCTCTCGCACCCATCAACAACTCTGAAATTCTAATTGTAACTTCAATATGTTTATAAATTAATTTGGTATCCCCCATTTAAAGAGTAGGAAGCTGAGGCTCAAAGGAGTTCATTAAGTGCATTACCCAATAAAATTCACACAGTAAAGTAGCAGTTCTAGGACTAGGACATAGATCTTCTGATCCCTAAATCAGTGTTCTCTCCACTAAACCAGTGCTTCTCAAATTTTAATGTACATATGAATCACTTGGGACTCTTGTTAAAATGTAGATTATGATAAGGTAGGTCTGAGGTGGGACCCAAGATCAAGCATTTCTAACAAACTCCTAGGAAACACTGTCTTCCAAGGACCACAGTTTGAGTAGCAAGGCACTCTATGTTTCAATCCACATAGTTCTGATGGGGATGCTCCCTCTTGGTAGTTAGGTCTTGGATGCCCCTGCTCAGAAAAAATTACCACTAGAAAGAGGAAACTTCTTGCTTGGCTTGGGCTGCCTTGCACCCACTAAGCCTAGCTGCTAGCTTTCTTAAGGATATCAGAGTAGTTGCCTTGTTCCTGAAGTCCACCACTGTGTAATTTGTCACAAGAGGATCCACAAAGCTGATCATGTGATGCTGGCAGATTCTCTGCTCTTGGGCAGAAACCTTGTTGGTGATGATGTCTAAGCCTTCATAGACCTAAGGGAAAGAAAATGAACATGAGAAAGTCATCTACCTCTATAAAAGGCACACTTGATGGATGGACTAGTGACCTATTCATCCCTCCAGCCAAACACTTGACGGACCCAAAGCACCAGGGCAGATGTGTTCTAATACAGGTACTGAGAGTATGGCCAGATCCACAAAACCCAAGAAGATAGGAAGCAGGAGAAAATCAAGCATTGGCTTTTTTATTAAATAGTAGCTATGAGTACACCAGTGTTCACTGTAGCACTATTCACAATAGGCAAAAGGTAGAAACAACTTAAATGTCCATCAAAAGACGAATGGATAAACAAAATGTGGTACCTACAAACAATGGAATAGTACTCAGTCATAAAGATAAATGAAGTCCTGACCCGTGCTACAACAGAAACCTTGAAAACATTACACTGCGTTAAATAAATCAGTCACAAAAGAACAAATACTCCATGATCCAACTCATATGAAATATGTAAATATATAGAGACCAAAGCTTATTAGTGATTACCAGAGATGAAAGGGAAGGGGAATCATTGCTTAGGGGTCACTAAGTTTTTGTTAATGGTGGTTGGATAATTTGGAAAAGAATAGTCGTGATGGTTGCACAACATGATCAATGTAATCAATGTCACTGAATTCTACATGTAAAAATTGTTGAACCAGCAAATGTTTTGTTACATATATTTCCATCACAATTTTTTAAAAAATGGAAAGAAAAAAAAAGTGTCTATTAGCTCAGACTTAAAAAGGTAAGAGGGTATGCAAATCTATGCCCAAGTGATAACTAATTCTGCAAGATTAAAAGAGGTTCTTTAGACCTGAATTTTAAGCATTTAAAAATGGACAGGTTGTTTTATTTATCCTACTTGTCACAAGTCTCCAGAAAGGTGACATTTCACATTGCTCATAGTCCTACTTCAAAATGCTTAGAGATTTCTTGGATTTCAATGGCTCTAAAAGGTTTTCAGAATTTTGTATAAGATTGGCTCAGTTTGTGAAGTGGCCTATCTACCAAGATACATATAAAATACACACATAAACACTTTGAAGTCAGAACTCCTAATACTGCTGCACTCTGGTGGAAACATTATCATCTATCCAAATTACTGCTTCAGGGGGTCAGCACATACAATCTAAACACTCACACGCAATATCCTGTCTGTAAGCTCTTGATCTGCCAATTCAACTAAAAAGTTCAAGTGTACTTTTTCTAAATGCAAGGTCTTAAATGGAGAACAGATCTGAAAATACTACTTTGAAAATAGGAATGAATGCTTTCAGATTAAATGTTCTCTCTGTAATCACTGATTCTACAGAGGGCACTGAACGAACAAATAATAAGTTCCATAGAGCCCACAAAGATTTTAAAAGCATTTTTTATCTCGCATTTCCCTTTACTTATATGGGTGTCAAATAAATACAGTACAGTATAATGGTTAAGAGGAAGGACCCTGGCGCCAGGCTGCCTCAGATCAATTCCTAGCTCTGCCACTTACTAGTTATTACTACTTGGAGTAGTTAGTTACGTAACTTCTCTGTGCCTCAATTTCTCCTTAGTAAAATGGGGATAATAATATCTATCTCATAGGGTTCAGTGGGGATTATGTAAATGAGTTAATAATACATGTAAAGCACTTAGTTCTTTTTGCCTGGCACACTGTAAGTGCTATATAAAGGTCATTATATTACTACCATTACCACTACCAATACTGCTACCAGAACAACAACATGAGGAGATAGAGAAATAATTTCAGTGTCACTATTCGTCACTCTGAAGCCTTTGGGCTCTTAGCTATGAGTTTATCTGCTCTGGAAGATATAAGCTACCCTCAACAAAATAAAACTGCTAAACAATAAAACAGCGCACAGAAAAAACAGTGAAATAGTCATAGGGAAAGAATCAGCTCTGCCTTTAACACATTTATTCTGTGCCTGACAGCAGAATTCCATTCTTACACTTGAATATTGATGGAATCTTAAATCATAGGCTGTTCTTTTCTGTGTAACTTGAACAAGACCTCCTTCTGCTTTCATGAAAGTGCTGTAGGGAATACCATATACTGGTGTCTTCTACTGTGCAAATTAAGAAAACTAAAGGGGAAAAGGAGTGAATAATTGTATGTTCCTCTCTCTCTCTTTTCCTAGAGCCCTTACTTAGTTGGCTCTGTTGTGGCTTAGAATTCCAAATGACCCAATGTTAAAGAACTTACATAGCAACAACTTGATTTTGCCAGTCAAGGGTATCTGAACTCTGATAAGTAATTTACAGTAAAGAGGATTCTCATCTTTAACACTGAGATTAAAGTTAAGGAAATGCATAGTTGCAAACATACAACTACTCCCCCCAAAGCCAAATTTTAAATACCTCTACCAACATGTTCTATCAGAGGCCCAAGAAGGCTAGATAAGCTTTCATCCTATAATATGCCTTTAAGCGTATCTTCTAGCTGCCCCTATATTAACGAGTTTAAGAAAACAAATACATACCTTTGCCAACAGACCAGAAGAACTGGATATTGCCCGGCTACTAATACGGAACATTTTGATCAAAGACTCTATAGAAGAATCCTGATCAAAAAGGGTAAAATGTGGAATGAAATTTCAAATTCTCATGGACTCCAGACTTTCTGAAGCCACGGAAGCTGGATAAACCCCTGAAACTATTGCCCTGAGAAAATCTTTAAACCTTAAACCAAAATAACCCCTGAAGTCTTCTTAAAACCAAACAATAGTTTAGCTTAACTAGTAAGGAATGTCTGCCTTGAGCATTACACTCTCTTAAGAACTACCTATATGGGATCATATTGATGACAGCAACAAAAGATTAGACAGGAAGCTTAGAAAGCAGTGAATTTATGTTAATGGAGGAGGAACAACTTAGAAAAGGAGGGTAAGAATGGTTGCACAAACAGAAGAATGTAATCAATGTCACCAAACTGTACATGTAGAAACGGGAACTGGTGAACGTTTTTGCTGTATATATGCTCAACAACAAAAATAAATTATTTTAAAACACCACATAAACATAATCAAACAAAAGATAACCACAGAACTAGTGTTCATTTATTTACTAAAGAAAGTGGTCTATTGTCAAAGTGCGGCTGATGGCATTAAAAACTCCAACAAACATTAGAAGAAGAGTGTTAATAGTTTAAAGAAAGCAGAGCTCTTGTTCATATAAAGAGTTAAACTAAAACTGTAACTCACGTGAAAGTACTAAATCATGGTTACCAATGTAAATTCTCATATTTGAGTGATTTGTTAACCCTTTCCCTTTTATGGTGGCGCAGTGGTTAAGAGCTCAGCTGCTAACCAGAAGGTTGGCAGTTCGAATCCACTGGCTGCTCCTTGGAAACCCTATGGGACAGTTCTACTCTGGCCTATAGGGTCGCTATGAGTCAGAATCGACTCAATGGCAAAGGTTTTTTTTTTCTTCCCCTCCTCCTCTACCATTAGATTAAAAGAAATTCGGCATTAAGATATGGGTGATACTGACTACATATCTAAAGATAATTGTTAATTTTTAAGTGCAACAATGGTCTGATGGTTACATTTAAAAAATAAAAAGAATTTTTAACTTTATTGTAGTATATATGCACGAAAGTATATGATAACTGGGATTTACACTGCAATAATGGGGAGATAGAACATAATTTACAAGATTAGCTTTATGAACTATTGAAGCTGCGCAATGGATACATGGGAGTTCAATCTACTATTGGCTCTTTTGTATATGCTGGAAATATATACTGGAAATTTTCCATAAAAAAAATTTCTTTAAAAAGATTGGAACGATAAAGTTTATGCACAATAAGAAACCAGAGAATACCAGCAATGAAATAAATTTTTCAAAATTACTGAAAGGGCTCATAAGGCTCTACTTCTTGAAGTGAATTGTGGCTACACAGCTATTTTTAGTTCTGGACAATCTATTGAACTATACAGTTATGAATTGCACATTTTTATGAGTCAGCATTAACTCAACAACAACTAACAACAACATGGCTATACATTATTTTTCAATTCACATCTTTTAAAAAATTATACCCCACAGCTAAAAAGCAAAAAACACAGCAAGATTTTATACGTATGCGCTAAGGATAAGTATCTAAACAAACCTAGAAACCAATAAATTTTCTAAATGTCACATTTGGCCCAGGTTTAGGTGGTATTCATATTTTAAATGCCACAATCAGGCTTATAATTTTATTACATGCCTAGAAAACATTGTTCCACCAAGACACGTTAGGTGTATAGCTGAACGATTACATTTCCTCTCTTTTCAGCCTCCAATTATAGTTTCAGTGTGACTCTACATATAGAATCTGGCACAGAACAGCCAGCACTGACTGTTGGGAACACAGCTGAAAGGATCTGTGCCATCTTTTAAAAGTAGCATGCCACTCTGTTCCATTTCCCAGACTCCCAAAGGTCACCTGTGGTCTGTGCATATAGAAATGAATTTGGATAAAATGCTTCTCTCTGCACAAATCAGATTATGACAATACTAGGAATTATCTCCCACGCGTCTGTCAGTTTGTCGTACTGCAGAGGCTTGTGTGTTGCTGTGATGCTGGAAGCTACGCCACCAGTATTCAAGTGCCAGCAGGGTCACCCATGGTAACAGGGTTTCAGCTGAGCTTCCAGACTAAGACAGACTAGGAATAAGGACCCAGAGGTCTACTTCTGAAAAGAATTAGCCAGTGAAAACCTTATGAATAGCAGCGGAACACCGTTCAAAACTGTGTCAGAAAATGAGGCCCTCAGGTTGAAAGGCACTCAAAAGACAACTGGGACAGAGTTACCTCCTCAAAGTAGCGTCGACCTTAATGACATGGATGGAGTCAAGCTTTCTGGATCTTCATATGCTGAGGTGGTATGATTCAAAATGAGAAGAAATAGCTGCAAACATCCATTAATAATCAGAACGTGGAATGTACGAAGTATGAATCTAGGAAAACTAGAACTTGTCAAAAATGAAATAGAATGTATAAACATTGATATCCTAGGCATTAGTGAGCTGAAATGGACTGGAGTTGGCCATTTTGAATCAGACAATCATATGGTCTATTATGCCTGGAATGACAACTTGAAGAGGAATGACGTTGCATTCATCATCAAAAAGAACATTTCAAGATCTATCCTGAAGTACAATGTTGTCAGTGATAGGATAATATCCATATCCCTACAAGGAAGATCAGTTAATACGACTATTATTCAAATTTACACACCAACCACCAAGGCCAACGATGAAGAAACTGAAGATTTTTACCAACTTCTGCAGTCTGAAATTGACTGAATACGCGATCAGGATGCACTAATAATTACTGGTGATTGGAATGCAGAAGTTAGAAACAAAAGAGAAGGATCGGGAGTTGGAAAATATGGCCTTGGTGACAGAAATGATGCCAGAGATCCCATGATAGAATTCTGCAAGACAACAACTTCTTCATTGCAAATACCTTTTTTTAACAACATAAACAGCGACTATACATGTGGACCTGACCAGATGGAATACACAGGAATCAAATCGACTACATCTGTGGAAAGAGATGATGGAAAAGCTCAATATCATCAGTCAGAACAAGGCCAAGGGCTGACTGTGGAACAGACCATCAACAGCTCACGTGCAAGTTGAAGCTGAAACTGAAGAAAATTAGAACAAGTCCATGAGAGCCAAAGTATGAACTTGAGTATATTCCACCTGAATTTAGAGACCATCTCAAGGATAGATTTGACACATTAAACACTAATGAGCAAACACCAGAAGAGGTGTGCAAGGACATCATATATGAAGAAAGCAAGAGGTCTTTGAAGACAGGAAAGAAAAGACCAAAATGGATGTCAGAAGAGACTCTGAAACTTGTTCTTGAACGTCGAGTAGCTAAAGCTAAAAGAAGAAATGATGAAGTCAAAGAGCTGAACAGAGATTTCAAAGGGCAGCTCAAGAAGACAAAGTAAAGTACTATAATGACATGTGCAAAGAGCTGGAGATAGCAAACCAAAAGGGAAGAACACACTGGGCATTTCTCAAGCTGAAAGAACTGAAGAAAAAATTCAAGCTTCGAGTTGCAATAGTGAAGAATTCAACAGGGAAAATATTAAACGATGTAGGAAGCATCAAAAGATAGAAGGAATAGATGAAAGGAATACACAGAGTCACTAAACTAAAAAGAACTGGTCAACGTTCAACCATTTCAGGATGTAGCATATGATCAGGAACCGATGGCCCTGAAGGAAGAAGTCCTAGCTGCACTGAAGGCACTGGTGAAAAACAAGGCTCCAGGAATTGACGGAATACCAATTGAGATGTTTCAACAAACAGATGCAGTGCTGGAAGTGCTCACTTGTCTATGCCAAGCTACCTGGCCAACTGACTGGAAGAGATCCATATTTATGCCTATTCCCAAGAAAGGTGATCCAACTGAACGCAGAAATTATCAAACAATATTATTAAACAATATCATTAATACTACATGCAAGTAAAATTTTGCTGAAGATTTACTCAAAAGCGGCTGCAGCAGTATATCAACAGGGAACTGCCAGAAATTCAAGCTGGATTCAGAAGACGATATGGAACAAGAGATATCATAGCTAACGCCAGATGGATCCTGGCTGAAAGCAGAGAATACCAGAAAGATGTTCACCTGTGTTTTATGGACTATGGAAAGGCATTCGACTATGTGGATCATAACAAATTATGGATAACATTGCAAAGAATGGGAATTCCAGAACACTTAATTGTGCTCATGAGGAACCATAGATCAAGAGGCAGTGATTTGAACAGAACAAGGGGATACTGCATGGTTTAAAATCAGGAAAAGTATGTCAGGGTTGTATCCCTTCACCATACCTATTCAATATGTATGCTGAGCAAATAATCTTAGAAGCTGGACTATATGAGGAAGAATGGGGCATCAAGTTCCTCCTCCCAAGTTATCTTCCCTTTCTTGACTTTACCAATCCAAATTAGATCCTGAAGTCCTTCAATCGTTTTCTTGCCTCTCTGGATTACACTTGACCTGAAAACCACAACCTTGGATTAATACAACCATTTACCTTCTATGCTGGCTGCTGCCCCCACTGCTCTGTGGATATCTCATTCGCTGCTGTCACTAATGAACCCTGATTGCCAAATATAACACTGTTCTCAAAGCCAAGTAATGGAAAAAGCAATAATCTGATACTATTGAGCTCTCCCTGCTTCATAAATCACTCTCCTTTGGGGCTTCTACAGCACCATTCTCTCCTGGTTTTCTTTCTATCTCATTGGCTCCTCAGTCTTCTTTACTGAAGCCAGGCACTGATCTATTAGCAATGTCTGTCACAGGAGAAATGGCAGTCTTTATGCCATCTACCTGCCATTTCTAGACTAAAAGCTTTCGCTGGGAGACATCCATAGTTCCTATGACCATTTTTGTGCTGATAACCCCCCAAATCCATATCTGCAGTCTAGTTCCCTCTTCTGGGTGTCAGACTTGTATATTCAACCGCCTAGTGAACATCCTCATCATCTCTGAAAGGCAGTATAGTAAAGTGGTTATTAGTAAGGACTCTGGAGCCAGATTGTCTAGATTTAAATCCTAGCTCCACCATTTACTAGCTAAGTAACTTTGGGCAAGTTATTTTAACTTCTCTGTGCCTCAGATTTGTCATCTAAAGTGGGGATAATCTTAAAATCTAACCTCAAAGGGTTAATGTGAAGATTAATGAAAAACATATGCAAAGCATGTGGCATACGGCTTGCCATACAGGAAGTGACCACTAAAAGTTAGCAGTCATCATCTTCATCATCATCACCACCCCAAAAAGGCACCTAAAACTTGATGTGTCCATAATTGGTAGGGTTCCTAGAATCCTTTCTCTCTCTCTCCCCACTCTTTCCCTCCCTTCCTCCCCATTTCCAATCTGTCCCAAGTTCTGTCCATGCCAGTTTCCACAAATATCTCAAAGTTCATTGCCACCCATTACATCAATTGAAGGCCTCATGATCTGTCAACTAGACTATTCAAACAGCTTCTCACTGACCTTCCTATCTGTATATTGTTGCTGTTGTTGTGTGCCATTGAGTCAATTTCGACTCACGGCAATGCCTCCAATTTATGTCCACACTACAGCCAGTGATCTTTCTAAAATGAAAATCTAGCCTCAAGCTCATTAGCAACACTCCATGAGAAAGCCTTCCCTGAGACCTCTCCCAACTCCTCCCCCATCTGTGCTTGTCCTCAGAGTTCTCCTAACACCGTGTATTTACCCTCTATCACAAGACTTACTGTACACAACTTTAAAATATTTGTCTACATCACTAGACTACAAGTTCTGAGAGAAGAAATTGTGTACTTTATCTCTAGCTCCAGCACCTAGCACAGCACCTAACACATAAATACTGACTTAAATCCTCTCTCTATGAGGTACAGAGTACCAGACCCTATGCTAAGTTTTACAATCTACGAGATAATTTTATCCTCATTTTTCTAATGAGGAAACAAAAATTCAGATACACTGCATAAACTGTCCAATGTCACAGAGCTAGCTAGTAGCAGATGCAAACTTTGAATTCATGTCTTCTGACTCCATGGTCAGTGTTCTTCTCCTACTATGTTGCTAATCCCCGTTCTACACAAATCGGCTTTGTGACTCTGGGAAGTCACTTTCTCTCCTGGAACCTCAAGTTTCTCTAATATCCCTCCCAGTTATAATAGTCTAAGCTTCAGGAAAAGAGAGTTTTGTATTAAATATATATATATATATATATTTTAAATGTTATTGGCACTCACCAGAAAGTCAATTTTTCTTTAGTCAAAATTCAACTAAAACAGATGCTGAATACTAGGAAAAAGGTCAGTCTTTTGATTAACTTTTCTTCTGTAGTAAAAAGAAACTAATTTTTTTTTTTAAACTTTACTAGATTAGAAAGAATGAATTAGCTGTACCCAAGAACATCACAGCAGGCAATTACTCCTTTTAGCTTTGTTCGGCAGAAATTCAACTGCAGACATATTGGATAGACAGATTACGATGCTCAGAAAGTGGGACAACCTGTACCTGACCTGTTCAGTCAGTCTGGAGAGAGGAGTGGTTTGGAACTTACAGTGCAGATCTTGGCTTTTATTCTACCTATAGCTGTCTCTCTATGTAAGAGAAAAGGAACTGGAATCATGTAAGGCCATGCTTCGCAAACTAAGAAGTCCATAGCGAGTATGTGATGAATTCTTCCAGAGAATCAATCTTACTAAGTGGTAAAAAATGTAAAACATTTTTACATTTAAATAAATATAGATAGATTAGGGCAGAGAATGCAAAATTGGCACAAACTTTTAAGTTAAAACGTGAGAAACTTTGCAATGCAGAGCCTTTGCAGTGGCTGCTTGGAAGTCCATCTGCAAACTGAAGAAGCATGAGTATAAGGAAACTTCAAAGATTTTCCATCCAGTTCAATCCCCTGAATTTTGCACTTGAAAATACTGAGGCTCAACAGCTCTCCTAGCCATACAATTGGCTGGTAGTAGAGACAGGACTAAAGCTGGGATGCTCTGCCTATAACTCAAGCTGTTTCTGCTACCTCTTACCAGTAGAATTTTTATTCCCATCTGACTCTGGTCTGTTTGCTTGCAAAAAGTTATGAATTCCTACTGAGGTAAATTAAATTCCAGAAACTGAGAAGATAGCTACCATACACTGAACTCCTTTAAGATTCTCAAGAGTGAGCATGATGGAAAGCTGGAAATATACACACAGACAATGCTGTGTGACTATAATGCTGGGACAGAAACAAAAGGGCTCATTTAAGAGAGAAAATAAAGTTAATAATAAAGTTTCCATTCTGTGGTCATCTTTATAGCCTCAAGACTGGCCAATGTAAAATGGTGGCTATTATAATGGCTCAGCAGCTGTGGAGAACAGTTTGGTGATTCCTCAAAAAGTTAAACATAGAATTACTATGTAGCTAGCAATTCTACTCCGAGGTATATATCCAAAAGAATTGAAAACAGGTACTTAAACAATACATGTACACACATGTTCACAGCAGCACTACGGAAACAACCCAAATGTCCACCAATGGATGAATGGATAAACAAAAAAATCATGGTATATCCATACAATGGAATATCATTTAACCATAAAAAGGAATGAAATCCTGATACATATTACAACTAATGTAAGTGAAAGAAGCCAGACACAAAAGCTTATATATTGTATGATTCCATTTACACAAAATATCCAGAACAGGTAAATCCATAGAGACAGAAAGCAAGCTGACAGTTGCCAGGGAAATAGGGAGTAACTACTTAATAGGTGTGGGGTTTCCTTTTTGGGTGGAAAATGTTTTGGAATTAGACAGAGGTGGTAGTTGCACAACATTATGAAGTGTACTAGATAACACTGAATTGTTACTTAAAAATGGTTAACTATGTTATGTGAATTTTACCTCAAAAGTCTTGGAGAACCAGGGCGGCGGGGGGGGGTTGTTGAACAGAATGTGTGCATCCTCTCATCTAGCAATCCCCTTCTAGGAATGTGCCCTGAAGAGAGACTCACACAAGAGCAAATATGTTGCTAGATGTGCTGTATGTGCAAAAATGTTCATCTCCACATCATTTATAATGGCAAGAAACTAAATACTCTAAATGTCCTTCAGTAGAAACCTGGTTAAGTATATTATGATACACCTATAAAATACTACACAGGGATTAAAAACAATAATGCAGGAAGTTGGAGAACTTACAGTGCCCAATTTCAAGACTTACTATAAAGTTACAGTACTCAAGACACTGTGATATTGGTGAAGGAAGAGACATGTAGATCAATGGAGCAGTAGAGACCCCAGAAATAGATCCATACCAAATACAGTCAACTGGTTTTTGACAAAGGTGCAAAGGCAATTAATGAAGAAATGATAATCTTTCAAAAATGGTGCTAGTTCAATTGGGTGTCCGTATGTATCTCGTATCTTATACAAAAATTAACTCAAAATAGATCACAGACCTAAATGTAAAGTGCAAAACTATAAAACTTCTAAAAATAAAAATAAGAGAAAATATGCATGACATTGGGTTTGGCTATGAGTTTTTAAGTTGCAACACCAAAGACACAATCCATAAAAGAAAAAAAATCATAAATTGGACTTTATGAAAATTCATAACTTTTGCTCTGTGAAAGACATTGTTAAGAGAATGAAAAGACAAGTCACAGACTGGAAGAAAACATTTGCAAATAACATATCTGATAAAGTATTTGTTCCCAGAATATATAAAGAACTCTCAAAACCAAACAATAAGACACACACCCACAAAAATGAGCAAAGGATCTGAATAGACATTTCACCAAACATATACAGATGGCAAATAAGCATATGAAAAGATACTCCACATCATTAGTTGTCAGGGAATGTAAATTAAAACCACAATGAGATACCAGTATACATCTATTAGAATTGCTAAAATTTAAAAAAAAAAAAAAGTTTTTTTTTTTTTTTTTAAACTGACAATACCAAATGCTGGAGAGAGTACAGAGGAACAGAAATTCTCGTTCATCGCTGGTGGGAATGCAAAATGGTACAGACATTTTGAAAAATAATTTGGTAGTTTCTATAAAGTTAAACATACTCTTACCATAAAACCTAGCAATCCCACTCCTAGGTATTTACCCAAGTGAAATAAAAACTTAAGCTCAAACAAAAACCTGTACAAGAATGTATATAATAGCTTTTTTTATAACCACTAAAAACTGGAAAACAATCCACATATCCTTTAACAGGTGAATGGATAAATTATGATACATCTATACAATAGAAACCACTCAACAATAAAGAGTAATGGACTATGGGATCAAACTGATAACAGCAACTGGAAAAATCAGATAGGAGCCCTAGCGGGCAGGGAGTTTATGTAAATGGGGGTGGAACAACTCAGAAATGGAGGGTAAGAATGGTTGCACAACTCCAAGATTTTGTAATCAGTGATGTAATCAATGTTTCTGAACTGTACATGTAGTAACTGCTGAACTGGTGTATGTTTTGCAGTGTATATTTTCAACAAAATAAACAAAATTTTCTTTAAAAAGAATAATGGACTAATGATTCCCACAACAACATGGAAGATTTTTAAATATATTTTGCTAAGTGAAAAAAGCCAGACCCCAAAGGCTACATATTGTATGATTCCATGTATATAACATCCTAGAAAAGCAAAACTAGAGAGATGAAACACAGATCAGTGGTTGCCAGACGCTGGGGGAGTAAGAGAGGACTGACTACAAAGGGGCCACACAAGTGAATTTTTTAAGTTGATGGAAGTGTTCGGCATAGTACAGTGGCGGTAGATATCTGATTCTATGCATCTGTCAAGACCCGTAGAATTGTACACAACAAAGAGTGCATTTTACTGTATGCAAATTTTTTTAAATAACCAGAATGTCTGGGGAACTAAGTATAGCCACAGCCCTCTCACCCAGGTTTGTCTAACAGAATCCTAAACTGTTTCTCCCTTGCTAAGAATTTACTCTCCACTCAGCCATCAGAGTTACTTTATGAAAAAGATTTACATCAGTTCCCTGTTTAAAACCCCAAACCTCATGGCATGGTTTTCAAGTGCCTCTATAATTTGTTCTCATTGTCTATATATTTTTGGTTTCACCTCCTACCACCTTCCCTCAAGTATCCTCTCTGCCGAATAGTTGCTGGTCATTCCTTGAAAACATACCATGAACTTTTACTCTTCCTTGACTGTGCTCACGCTGTTCTTTTGTCAGGAATATTCTTCTTCCCTCTCCTCTGCTTGATAAAATACACACAGTGGTACAGAGGAAGTGAAAAGGATGAAGGATGAATGGACAAATAAATAGGAGGAGCTAAAGGGAAAAAGGAGCCCCTGAGTAGTGCAAATGGTTAAGTGCTCTACTACTAGCCGAAAGGCTGGTGGTTCAAACCCACCCAGAGGCACCTGGGAAGGCAGGCCTGGAGATCTGCTTCCAAAAGGTCATGGCCTTGAAAACCCTATGGAGTAGTTCTACTCTGCACACATGGGGTTACCATGAGTTGGAATCAACTCAACGGCAATTAACAACAGAGAGGGAAAAACACAGAACAGCAAGGAGATAAGGGTTCAAGAAAATAATTTTTGGCGGAGGTGAGATAATAATAGTGCCCACCTTACAAGGTTGTAGTGAGGCTACTAAACGAGATAATATGTCAAACTCTCAGAACAGTGTCTGGCATATATATTATAGCTATTATTTTCAGTACGATTATGACTGTTCACAGTGCAGTGGTGTAAGGGCTTGAACTCTGGCTGCCACAAAGAGGAAGGAGCAGTGGTTGAGGCTCCAGTTCAGAAGCAGGACCAGAAGGGTAAGCAGGCAATCAGGACTCTGGTATGATTGAAATTTACCCAACTGCACAAGAAACCAAACCAATTCAGTTAAGCCACACTACAGCACATACAGAGCACATCTGTGAATTTCTGTACACTCCAAATAATTTTTAACTCTCAAACATGTATTTCTTTTTGAAATGGAGGTGCTTCAACACCCTGCCCCAGGCACTGAAGCAGCTCATCCTCATGAATCTGAATCTGCAAGCCCCATCTGTACTCTCCTATGGTTCCCCATTTGGCCAGTAGTCACTTCCCTTTCTTTACACAGTACAGGATGTTTAAGACTCCAAAGTTCTCCTCGCAGCTGCAAAAAAGTCACCATATATGTACAATCCACCCAGCATAATATTTAAGCCAAAGGAAAACTAAGTTCACTCACAATGGAGGTACACCAAGGGACCTCATCATATGTAATATTAGACAGGTCAAAAAATTGAGATTTCCTTCTTAGCCTCTTGTCAGGCTGAGTCCTTTTAAAAGATTGCCTCTGTTAGCTGTGGCAAATAGCCTAGGATTAGCCCCCATCTATCCTGGTTACTGGTCTCCATGCTTTTTATTTCAGGTCCTATTAAGCCACTGCAATCCCCCATCCCATTTCTCCTTTCATATCCCTTCCCCATGCATCCGAGATCCCCCCTTGAGCCTATCAGACAGCCCTTTGGTACAAAATACTGCTCCTGAATTAGGTCCCAAAGCAGGCAAAAAGAACACAGAACTCCACATCTATCAGATGACACAAACCCTGTTTACTCATGAGACTGCCAAAAATCATTTGCTTCTCCTCTTACAGGTTTATGCAAACACAAAGGGAATTGTACTCCTATGTATGACTACTGCTTCTCTACAGGACTTGCAGACTAAGATGTTAAGAAACACACCCTCTCGATAAACTCAATACTTTAGTTTCTCTTAGCATATAGTTGGTAATCTATATTTACAGGCAGTCATTGCACATCTTTTGGCAAATGCTTTCAAGTTTCTCAGTACAATGTTTCATCTAGTCACAGAAGGTGATGCATTGTACCTTGAATTTGCATGGCAAGAAAAAGACTCAGACTGAAAAGAAGACCTTCAGTATCATCTTTCTGAAATATATCAGAGACTGCAGATGAGTTAGAAGACCCAGATCCAGTTCCCAGGTACGCAAGTGTCTTGCAGTGTGATCTCTAGTCTGCTCTTTAATCTTTCTGTACCTCAGGTTTTCCATCCTGGAAAACAGGGATTGTATTACCTGTACCTCCTTGAATTCACTCTTAGCTGCAGAATGAAAATATTTATGTTTCTATAATTTGTGAAAAACTGGGGTTTGGAAAACTCAGAAAAGTAAGCACAAATGTTGTTTCTCACTTTTGTCAGACCTGCCATGCAGAAATCCACAGTCCAGCCCTGCAGGAGCCCCTACACAAGTAATCCCTCAGAAAGCAGTTTGACTTCCCACTCAACAAACCACATACATAAGAATAATGGGAAGCAAGAGGACAGGCAGGACCTTCAGACACTAGGAGGCTATAGAAGCAAGTCATTATATAACAGGATCCATGATGACATTATCACCCTAGACACACTACCTTTAAACACCCCATTATGGTTTTACCTCAAAGAAGCTACCTCAATACTTAAAGCACTCATTCAAGGTTTACAAAAACAAGTATTTTCCCTTGATGGGACCTGTCTGGTAGGGGCTGCTTTGGGATGACGCTACAGCTAAGGTAGGACAAAGGGGTGACAAGAGAAGTAAGAGATACAAGACATTTTAAGATTTAAGGCAGTTTACAATCCTTTCTGAGTTACTGGCACACTTCTAATATAAAATTCTAGGCAGCACACCAAAAAGGGTTATTAAAATGCAAATATTGGTTTTTACAAAGTTCAATTTGGAAACTTGAAAAAACTCCCTAATTATCACACTTTCCATTTGGTCACCCTTTGGTCTGTGTGATTGTTTACAACAGAGAAGTTTACTGCTCTTTCTAGGCTCTCCACCAGGCCAAGTTTCCCTTTATTCCAGTAAACATGCTCTCTCTCTCTGGTACCAACTTGACATTAAATTATACCTCTGAGCTGCAGCAAGTTTTATCCCCCTAAACAATGCATCATGTGGCCACTCAACTCAGCACTCTACCTGACAGACATCACTATAACAATACGAATCTCACATTTTACATCCTGATCAAAATGTAGTACACTCCCATGAAGGACGAGTGGCATACAAGTTGAACCACTCTCATGATTGAATCCCACAGCTCCTGCCTCATCTCAAGGGGATGGCTTTGTGTGGAGGGCACTGGGCATGGAAAGTAGAGACCTATGTCTAATTCCAGGCCAGCTACTTACTGTGAGACCGTGTGTCTGTTTCTTTACCTATGAAATCTATCTACCTTATGAAGTTTCCGTATTTTTACGCAAATAACGTGCACCTCCTATGTTTGCCAACCATGCCCTCCCCCACCCCGGCGAGATATTTTTATAAGTGCTGTTATGCCAATTTTTTTTACATGTTGCTGTAAAAAATTAGCATAGCATGCTTACAAAAATACCTCTCCGGGGGGAGGGTGCGGTTGGGAAACAAACGTAAAAGACGTGCATTATTTGCATAAAATACAGTACCTTGAGGATAAAAAAGCACATATAAGCATTTTCTCAACTGTGCTATACAAATTTAAGTTATATATTCTACCCGTGGACTTACGCAAAATTCAAAATATTCTCTCAAGGAGTTGGTGATCCAACATCAAGAATGTCATTTTGTTCACCTACTTTTGAAGTATTTTTTGAGTCCCCCTCAAACCACTGAAAAGCACCATATCCTTCCAATGGCTAAAAAACAAACAGAGCAGCACTACCCCAGGACAGGATGAGGAGCAAGGGCAGAAATGAAGAATTGTGTATACCCACAGTAAATGGAGCAACGAGGCTTTCTTTCATATTTGGGCTGAAAAGTAAAATTAAAGGTCAAAGTTTTCCAATGGAGACCAAGAGGAAATGTTATGAATATCCAAAGTATAATCAACATTAAACACAGCTTATAGCCAGTTTAGAAAGCTCAACAATCTTCAAAGTGTTTTTCATATATTAATCAATCCTCATGGCATCTTAGGATGAACGAATTTAATTTTCATATTCTAGTTACTTACAATCACAGGAAGAATCTAAACAGGTTGAGATGTGCCATTTTAATAAGGCAGTTCAAAAACAAATAAGTTTATCAAATATTGAGGATCTACTGTACCATCAGTGCTATACGAGGCACAAAGTATCCCACTGATAAACGGCAGCCAGCAAGACCTCTAGCAACCTCAACCTTATGGTACACAGCTATAAGCCCAGAAGTAAAGAAATATTTCTGGGAACTAGATAATAGCTATTACAGAGCTATACTCAACCCTCATCGCCAGAACCCACTAACTTACTTATAAATAGATGTAAAATTAAGATGATTTATTGAGAACATTTTCCTTACAGGGACTATGTGTGGGATGTGTGTAGAGAGGACAGGGAAGCAATGTGTGTTATTTTAAATACAATGGTCAGAGACGGCCTCTATAACGTTACATCTAAGCAAAGACCAGGACAAAGAGAAGGAGCGGGCTACATGGTATGCAGGGGCAATATGTTCCAAGCAGAGGAACAAGTGTAAGAGTCCTGAGTGGGATCACGCCTGCTGTGTTCTCCATACATCCACTAGACTTCCACTTGGATGTCCTGTTGCCACTCCTGCTGCGCCTTCAGTCAGATCTCTCTGACTTCCACGTTCACCATACTCTCCCAGGCACCTAAACCTGAATCCTGAATCACTTTGTGTGCATTATTCTCCTTTCTCCAGTGACCAACTCATACTGTAACATAATACCTTGAAAATGTTACATATTCCTCTTCCCTACCATTCCCATTAACACCACACCAACCCAGAATTATAGAAATTATAGAACATTAAGACTGGTATGGACCTTTGATATCATCAGTGTAATTCCACCTTACTGAAGGCCATATTACTCAAATACCTGTCCATACTTAGGTTGTCTGTCTTCCCTTCCCACTCCCCCAATCCAGTCATAATGCATACTGCTCACAGATGAATGCTCATTACACACTGCCTTCATCATGTTACTCATCCCCTACTCTACAATATCTACAATAGCTCTCTATTGAAGTCTCTTTTCACTGTCCTCCATACAGACTAAGCTCATTTCACCAAATCTTCATTCATGTTCCTTTTTTTTATATGTCTTCCCTTCTTTTTTATCTATCCACACTTCACCTATCTTTCAAGCCTTTTTTCAGAGCTGTCCATGACTATGTCAGCCTTCCCTGATTTCTCCCTTTCCAGAATTCTACTGTACTTAATAGTTTGTCATAAAATCTAGCACTTGCAATCTCTCTTCCCCAACCCCTCCACCCTGCAAAGCACCATTAATATCTCCACTCACAATTACTAACTCTGCCTTGTTTCATAATTAGCTGAACTAAAACTCCTTGAGGACAGGGATTATGGTTTTCTCTGTCCCACAGGGCCATACAGAAAATAGCAGCTACCATATTTTTAGCATTTACTCTGCCATATATTGTATTGTATCCACCCAGAGGCACCTCGGAAGAAAGGCCTGGAGATCTACCCCCAAAAAAATCAGCCCTTGAAACCCAATGGAGCACAACTGTACTCTGACACACATGGGGTCACCGTGAGTTAGAATCAACTCAACAGCAACTGTTTTTTTTAACATACTTTATATTATCGAATCATCACAATAATGTTGTGTCATTGATAATATTCTTCCTGTTTTATAGAAGAAAAAATAAGTGCACAAAGAAGTCTGGCTTAAGTCACATATCTTGGAAAAGACAGGGCTGAGATTTGAGCCAAAGTCTGTCTCCTGAAGCTGGCATAAAGTAGGTTCTGAACAAGTATTCGTTGAAATTATCCTAATCATTTCATGTGTATTGATGGTATTGTCACTCCAAATGACAAGCCATACCAGGGCGTTTATAGGGTGGAGTAGGGGCAAGGACTCTTTGCTGGGTTGAGTACCAGGCATTTCATTTCTAGCATCTTATTTACCCTGTGAACATTCATAACTTCCAATTCTCTTCAACAAATAGCTGTAGCAATTCTTCCATCAGACATTTATCCCAAATTTACCCAGAGATTTACCACTCTCAGTCCAGCACAAATGCCCCCAGGGGTGATGAGTACTATACCTCTTCTGGGTCTCTCTCTGGCTCAAAGAAAAGGACATAGTCTCCCTCAACTCTGATCAAACTAGTAGGGTTAAAAACCTCAGTTTCAACAAGCATTTACCAAGGGCCTGGTCTTCCACAGGCCAGGCGACCTTGCTCTTCACTCTAACAATCATGATCCATTTATTAAGCACTACAGCTCTGTGAGGTAGGCAGCATTTTCTTTACAGATTAAAAAATAACGAAATTATTAACCTGAGGTCACATGGCCAACGGCAGATTTGGGACTAGAATCCAGGTCTCCTGAATATCCACCCTATTCCACTCACCAGCAGACACTCAGAGATGGTAAACAATTTACCCTAGTCTCGCTGGATCATTCTAAATAGTAAAAGCTCTAGAATAATTTTCATTCAAGATATTTATTGCACGCCTATATGCCAGCCTTGCATTAGGCTTCGGGCAAATCTAGGTTAAAATACGGTCTCTCACTTATTCGCTATGTGACACGAAGAAAGTCATTTCATGTCCCTAGGCCCCAATTCCCTCATCCATAAATGAGGATAATAACAACCAAACCCACTGCCGTGGAGTCGATTCCGACTCATAGCGACCCTGCAGAACGGAGGAGAACTGCCCCATATTGTTTTCAAGGCTGTAATCTTTATAGAAGCAGACTGCCACAACTTTCTCCTGCGGAGCGGCCGGTGGCTTCAAATAGCCGACCTTCGGTTACCAGCCCAGCACTTAACCACTGCGCCACCAGGGCTCCTCGAAGATAATAAAAGTACCTGCCAAACAGTAATGTCTTGAGAAGTAAATGAGATGATAAATGTGAAACACCCAGCACTTTATCTGGCATATGGAGGGCACCCAGTCATTATGGGTTCCTTTCACCTGCCCCCTTCGCCCTCACAAGCCTCGGGGTTCCCTCATCACACCCACGCGACAGAGAATTAACCTGGACAGAGGCCTGCACGCGGCCTCCGGGTTCATAGGCCCGGCGCCAGCCGCACTACCATACCTGCATGGAGTCAGCGCTGACGATCTCGCCACCGAGCCGCTGACCTAGCTGCAACGCCAGGGTAGATTTGCCGGTGCCGGTGGCCCCAAGAATCACTACAAGAGGCAGTGTCCGTCGCAGGCCCCGCAGACCAGAACCCACAGAAACAGTTCGTGAGGCCGCCACCGCCGCCATCTTGAATACTTCTGCGCTTGCGCAAAAGCAGCTGTTCCCATGGCAACCGTCAGTGCGCCTGCGTGGACTCAGGGCTCTGTAGGGAGGATGTGGAGGGATAGGTCTCCAATGTTAAGAGGTCCTCAAAGTTACTGTGATTAATAATTGGTGCCGGAGCCTCAACTATCTTCTCTGTTAAATGGAGGATGGCAGCCCCATCTAAAATACATCTGTCCCTATTATTCTTTCTTTCAAGCACCTAGTTTTTTTTATTCATAGCATTAATGAATTGGCCTCTTGTTTATTGTTCGACTTCTACTCCAGGCTATTGGTTCCATAAAGGCAAGGCACAAAGTTTGTCTAGGTCATAGGTATCTGCAGTACCTAGCACAGTACCTGGTACTGAATATCCCAAACCCCAAGCCCACAGCCGTGGAGTCAATTCCGACCGATAGCGACCCTATAGGACAGCGTAGAACTGCCCCCATAGGGTTTCCAAGGCTGTAAATCTTTAAGGAAGCAGACTTCCACATCTTTCTCCTGCGGAGCTGATAGGTTCAAACCACCAATCTTTTGGTTGGCAGCTGAGCGCTTTAACCACTGTGCCACCAGGGCTCCTTTGATACCTAACAGACACCCAATTAATTGTTATATACAGAGGGGAATGGCTTGCCTATCTAGTCCTGGAGCCAGTGAGCTCAGAAGTGTGGTGTTTTCTAGGATCAGGTCTGCCCAGCTCTCAGGCAAGGGCGGCTGCTGTTTTCATCTCAGAACACAAACTCAGAAGCAGTCAAAAGGCAGGACAAGAATTTCCGACTCCTTGGCCAAGGGATGCAAGAGATGGGGTGAGAACAGAGACAAACAAACAACCCACAAAATATAAAGAGGGAAAAAAAGGAAAGCAGAAAGGATAAAGCAGGAGCAACCCTCAGATTAAAGTGGGGCAGGGAAGATTAGGGCCAGAGAAGACCAAAATTTTGGAGACTCCACAACCTTTAAGAAAGGTCTTTGGAATCACCATAGTCTCGGGGAACATCTAGCTCAATTGGCATAACACAGTTTATAAAGACAATGTTCTACATTCTACCTTGGTGGGTAGTGTCTGGGGTCTTAAAAGCCTGTGAGCAGCCATCTAAAATACTCCACTGGTCTCACCCCTTCGGGAGCAAGGGAGAATGAAGAGAACAGGAAACAAGGAAAAGATTAGTCCAAAGGACTAATGGACCACGGCTACCAAGGCCTCCACCAGACTGAGTCCAGTACAGCTAGATGGTGCACAGCTACCACCGCTGACTGCTCTGACCGGGATCACAACAGAGCGTTCTGGACAAGAGCTGGAGAAGGATGTAGAACAAAATTCTAACACACACAAAAAAGACCAGATTTACTGGCCTGAAAGAGACTGGAGAAACACCGAGAGTATGGCCCCCGGACACCCTTTTAGCTCAGTGGTGAAGTCACTTCTGGGGTTCACCGTTCAGCTGGGGATTGGACAGCCCCATAAAACAAAATGGAACTAATGAGGCACAGCAGTCCAGGGACAAGGACTAGAAGGCAGAAGGGGACAGGAAAGCTGGTGATAGGGAACCCAAGGTTGAATAAGGACAGTGTTGACATGTAGTGGGGTTGTTAACCATTGTCATAGGGCAACATGTGTACTAACTATTTAATGAGAAACTATTTTGTTCTGTAAACCTTCATCTAAAGTGAGAATAGCAGCACAACTGGAAGAACGTAGTTGATGTCACTGAACTGTGCATGTAGAAATTTTTGAAATGGTGTATCTTTGGCTATGTATATTTTCACCAAAAAAAAAAAAAAGTGGAGAAGGGTGAGGGTTGACATGTTGTGGGGTTGTTAACTAATGTCATAAAACAATATGTGTACTACTGTTTCATGAGAAACTATTTGTTCTGTAAGCCTTCACCTGAAGTACAATAAAAGGGGGGGGGGAAGAAAGGTCTTTGGAATCAGATGGACCTGGGTTCACTGATCAGCTGTGTGACCTCATGCATTTTACTAGTTTTCTTAGTCTTAGTTTTCTTATCTTTAAATATGTCCGAGAATTGCTGTGTGGCAAAAATGAAGTAATGTCTGAAAGTGCCTGCTACAATGCCATGGCACATAATAGCCATCATGTGTTGAACATTTTGTATTATTATAATAGTAATACCCCATCTGCCTCACTAAAGAAGTAAAAGCAGCGGTCTAAGGGCAGAGAAACTTTCAGTAATGTGTGAAAGTGCCTAAATACCCATTCTGCTAGCCCCTTGTTAACCAACCTAAGAGTCCTAACTGCTTTCTCTCTGAGATTACCTGACTCTGCCTAACTCTCAGGTCATATCATCAGGACCCCTTGTGCCAGAGAAGTCCACACGGGAAGTTTAGAGCATATGAAGGGCCTGCCGGAAATGACTGCCGATACATTCCTCTATCAGTTGGATCCCAGGTTGGCATAATGGTGGCTCTTACAGACCCAGCCCAAACCATGTAGCCACATACATTATTTGGAGAATACCGGTTGCCTGGGTCCCCTGTGAGAAAGTCCTTTTCTCAATTCAGCCTGCTTTGATCAAAAGCTCTGTTCTCTCAGTTTGTGGCAGCCGCCCCTGGGGCTGGGTTTAAAATGGAGATATGTGGCCACACATTGGCAGACAATCTTAGATGATGGTTGTTAACTGTAGAGCCTTTGCCTGGAGACTTTCAGAGGGTACAGTTACCATGACAACCACCAGAAAGATGACAGGCCAGAGAAATGATGCAAATAAAGGGAAAGAGAGGCCAATTTCATGATGACAACCTGACCATGACAGAATACACTCACCCACAGACAGAAAAGCACTGTCCAAGCCACGAGCAGGTGACTTACTAGGGAAACAAAAAAAAAAAATGGGGGGCAGGAGGAATTGAGTTGGAATTTACCACCCAAAGATCAGAAGAGGGAGAGGCTTGTTACCAAGGCAACTAGAAAGAAAGGAATGAAAAAATGGGGCTTCACCACAGCAGCAGAAAACTGCTTCTAGCCAAGCAACACAGGACTGTTGCTATAGAAACAAGGAGAACAGGGATCCTGCAGACCATAGGGAGAATTATCACTGAAATGCTGAGCAGAAAAGACTCCTAAATCAGAATGGAGCCTGTAGTCCGAAACAAACGTGGAGCAGTGAGAAAAACAGTACCATTTCCATTCGTTGTTATTCTACCAGTCCTATCAAAAGGGAATGGAAACATTTTTAAAAATACCTTTAGGCTATTTTATTTGTATCCCTAGTGATCCTCAACTCTAAATTATACTGAAAACAGTTCCAGAAAGATAATCTATAACTTAAAATCCTAACTGGTGACATTAAATTCAAGGGAAAATTGGGAGATTGAAGTCTATGAGCAAGAGTTAGTATTTTGAAAAAACAATGTAAAACTCTCTAGTGGGAAGCTTTGCAAGGTAATAAGGAGACAAAAGAAGGCAAAAAGGAGTCAGGAAAGCTGCTTTGTAGTCATACCCAGCTATTAGCACTGACTCCCTCTCTTCGAAGCTTCATGAGGCCAGCTGGAAAGTAGTTCAATCTATTGCGAAAAGGAGGCTCAAGAGAAAAGGTACTCTCTCACTTAAACAGAGTGTATGCATGGAGCTTGCAGAAGCCCATCTCTGATATATTACACTCATTATCGATTATTTTGGGCAAAGAAATCTAGTTTCAAAAGCAAAAATGCCAAGATAGGTTCAGTCTGTAGGCAGAACATATCTAAAGTGCAAAAGTAAGGTGACAGGCATATTCAAATTACCTGGAGGGTAATAATTCCTTGCCTACTCTTCTAAATGTCTGCAATCAGCCAGCTAATTGTCACCCCCAATGTGTGTGTTGGGGGAGGGAGGGGTGTGTGGATGTGGGTGTGTTGCACCTTTGGGGTAGGTGTATAGTCAGGTCGGGGCCCCTCCGCACCTACCTCACCATCTATAGGAAACTGAGACCAGTTCATGGGGGTGGGGTGCCTATAGGAAGATAGCAGAAAAGGAGAAAGGGAGGGGAGCAGAAAGGTAGGGAGGAAGACTCTTGAGTGTTTATTATTTCCTGTCCTCTGTATGTTTAAAATAATTCATTAAAAAAAATTTTTCAGAGAAAAAAACAATTGTAGGGGAAGGTGAAAGGTGAAACCATTACAGTAGGAGGGCCGTTTAAAGCAGAGTATCCAGAAATGCAAATGTCTAAGATGGAATTCTAGAAGATGCTGTGACATTCACGTAGAAGGAAGAACATGCTAGAGGAGGCCTGAAGCAGCTGCCTCCAAGAGAAGAGAAGATAGTTGGGTTAAAGACAAATACTAGTTTTTTGGTACAACCCAAGATGTCTTTTCAACGCAACTCTCATACTATTTAGCTATCCCACATGTTACGGACTGAATTGTGCCCCCCAAAAATGTGCGTCAACTTGGCTAGGCCGTGATTCCCAGTATTGTGTGGTTGTCCACCATTTTGTGATCTGATGTGATTATCCTTTGTGTTGTAAATCCTAACCTCTACGATGTTAATGTTAAAGAGGCAGAATTAGAGGCAGTTATGTTAATGAGGCAGGACTCAGTCTATAGGATTAGGTTGTATCATGTGTCAATCTCTTTTGAGACATAGAATAGAGAAGCGAGCAGAAAGGAGAGGGACCTGCTACCACCAAGGAAGAAGAGCCGCGAGCAGAACGTGTCCTTTGGACCCAGGGTCCCTGCACTCAGAAGCTGATAGACCAGGGAAAGATTAATGACAAGGACCTTCCCCCAGAGCTGATAGAGAGAAAAAGCCTTCCCCTAGAGCCGGCACCCGAATTTGGACTTCTAGCCTCCTAAACTGTGGGAGAATAAGTTTCTCTTTGTTAAAGCCATCCGCTTTTGTTATTTCTGTTATAGCAGCACTAGATATCTAAGACTCCACATTCCAAAAAATTTTTTTTCTGTAGGAGGTAGTTCATGATGGACTTGATGCCTATGACTAATCACAGCACCTTACTTTGGTTGGATGGATTGCTGTTTACATTACTGTTCTCATTGGTGATTGGCCAAGTCAAATTTGAAAGCAGGAAAATTGCTCAAAATAAGTGAGGGGAAGCAGAGAGTAGAGCTCACCATGTTACAGGGTTTGTGTTACACTTGCAATTGAGCGGTAGGGTTTGCTACAGCCTGCTCAGACCTCTAAGAGAGTCTGCATACCCACAGGGGATCCCCAAACGCTGCAAAATTGGGATGGGGCAGATGCAAAAGGGGAAAAGAGGTTGGGCCCTCAGAAATCCTTTCCAGTTCCAATCTCATGGCTCTTTCAAGTCCTCTCTTCTACTTTTCTTCTCCCTCTCTTTCCCATCACCTGGCATTCTGATCCTTTATCATCTTTTTATTATGGGGAGTCTCAAACCTCTAGCTTTCATTCAAATCCCTTTCCAAAGCATCACTGTCACATTTCCAACTTCCTGTTGGGTGCTTCATTTTGTATGACCCCATTGCCTCAATCTCATTGCGTCTAAAACCACAATAGTTTCTTACTTCAACTTCCTTATTTCAAAGAATCACAGAGGATGTTTGCTGTTGAAGAGATCTCCTTGGAAAACTGGTGCAACCCACCTTGTTTGAGACCCTCCAGCCAGGAAATCAGACCAGAATCCTCCCCTTTCCCCAGATTTGATACAACCTCTCCAATCCCCTCTTCCCCAAATTATTCCATTAGCCTAGAACACCTTCTTCCTCTTTACTTAATCAAACACTACCTATATTTCTAGTCCCAGTTAAAGTCACAATATCTCCAACAGGAACTTTCTGGATGACTCCAAACAGATTTTTCTTCCTCTTCTGAGGCTGTAGCCCTTGTCTGAGATACATACTGCCTTATTTTGTGATCATGTTTGCACGTTCATAAACCTCTGGAAGGAAGAAACCAAAGCTTCATGTATCATCGCTAACATATTGCTCTTAGTGTGTGGAAAAGACCGTTCTGAACACTGTACATATAATAACTCATTTAATCTTCACAACAGTCCTGTGAGTTGGATATTATCATTATCTCCATTTTACAAAAGAAGACTTCCAGGATGCAGAGAGGTTGGGTGATTTGCCCAACATCACACAGGTAGTAACCCTAAGTCACTGTTCTTAACCATTACACAGTTCCTTCTGTGAATACTTTTTGTACCTCTGCAGAATCTGGCTCCAACACTTTATACTGGTGTTTTTCTGAGTGTGGTCTCAGGATTCTGCATCCCTGCAGAGCTTGCTAGCAATGCATATTCTTGGCCCAGACCTAGTGCAGCAGGATCTGGGGGTGGGGTAGGGGAGTAGGGGGAGGGAATAGATTCTTAATACAACTCAGGTTAAGAATCACTGCCTTAACAAAAGAGGCATTAGAGTATTTAGTGACTGAATGGAGTCAGTCCAGCTACTGACTCCAGCTCACTATGAAGGCACCACAGTGCCCAAGGAGGACAAGTGAAGGGCCCATATGTACACCAGCATTACAGACGAGCAACCCCTGTGCCATGGGATGCTGTGGACCAACCAGAGGCTTGAGTCTTTGCTTTCTCTTCCTCCTCCGCCTCTCTCCATATTCCAAAACCCTGGCTACTTCTTCCCTGATGATTTACTGCCTCTTTAAGCATCAACTTGTGCACTCCAGATTACTTTAAGTACTTCTGGGAAGCAGTCCTTCTCTTACCAGTTGCTTCTGTTCTGCTTTTCAACTATGACTATTTAATCTGTATTCTAGGTGTGACTTATTAACATGGTTTAAATAACACTAACCATTTACTAATGGGGGCAGTTGTCGTTCAGTGGTGGAATTCTTGCCTTCCATGTGGGAGATCTGGGTTCAATTCCCATCCTATATCCCTCGTGTGTAGCCACCACCCATCTGTCAGTAGAGGCTTGCATGTTGCTATGATGCTGAACAGGTTTCAGCAGAGCTTCCAGACTAAGACAGGCTAAGAAGAAAGCCCTGGCGATCTACTTCCAAAAATCAGTTAATGAAAACTCTACAGATCACAATCATCTGATTTTCAACCGATGATGGGGATGGCCCAGAACTGGGGAGTGTTTCGTTCCATTGTGCATGAGGTCACCGTGAGTCAGGACCTACTTGACCCAGTTAACAACAACCATTTACTGAGCATTTACTATTTCTTACAACAACCCAGTGAGGCAGGTGCTGTTGTTTATACCTGTTTTACCGATGAGGAAACTGATGCTGGGAGAGGCTAATAACTTGCTCAATGTCATGCATCTGAAAAATGCAGATACAAGATTTGGAACTGAGATCTGTTAGGTGTGGCTCACCACTTAACCATACTGACTCCCCCAAATTTAAAGGCAATCCAACATTTACTGGACACCTACTGGACCCCTGGCACTGAGCCTAATCCTTTAATAACATACCTGATTAGAGACTTTAAGAAGATATTTACATTTCCTCGCCAAAAGAACAGTAACATTAATACAGATCCCCTTGGCAGGAGCGGTTCTAAATAAACAGACATTAACAAAAGCTGCCCACTGGGCTGAAAGTAGAAATGCCCACATACCAACAGGCTGATTGGAACTTTAGCTGACATTTAGAACATCCCTACTCCGGGCCACCTAGTCATGAATCATTTCCCAGCTGATATTCCTGTCCTTGGAAAGGAGCCTCTCTCTCACTCCCTCCTATCAACCATATCAACCAAGGTACCCTCCTTCCCCCTCGAAAAGTGAATATTCTACAATATCTTGACCCCAGGGGCACGTCAGGTAAATTCAGACATCATAGATCATTCAACTTATCTCCATCCCCTAAAGTAGCTGCCAATAGGAACAGGAGTTAAGAACCCACTTTAATCTGTAATTGTCTAACAGGGAGATGACCTTTCTATCTTACACCAGTGTGCCTTCTCTGCCACCCCTTATCGTCTACCTTCCTGAGTTGGATGTGTAGTCCCTTAGGTGTACTATTCAGAGGCAAACCTAATTTGTAGAAATTGTCCTCTGAAATCCAGGAATAAATTCTTGGCTATTTTCAGACAAAGATAGAGGTAGGAAGTCTGTAGAAAGGAGCTTAAAATACTTCACATTCCAGAAACACCCTCCCTTCCCCCCAGGAGATGGCTTTTCTCCCACTCCTTTTTCAGCAGAGTGGGACTCAAAGGAGCTAAAGCTTGGAGTCAGGCAGCTGGTAACTAGCTGTGTGGGCTTAGACAAATGATTTAAATGTCCCAGAGCTTCAGTGTGCTCATCTGTGAAATGGGGCTGACACCACTCTGCTCTCAAAGTTATTGTGAGAAATTAAGTTATGTAAAACAGCTAGCATTACTGCCTGTATCCAGAAGTACCTACCATTTTACTGAGTGCTCAGAGTTCTGTGTGTCCACGAAGGTAAGAAATTCTACAACGTCATCTCTTGACAAATGGCCTCAAAAAAGGGGGATGAGTACATGGGAAACAGGGTGGATATAACTAAAGGAGAGAAAGTGTTTTGAGTTCCCGTAACCCAAGTCTGTTTTATCAACTGGGTTTGGTGACTGAGGGGCAGCGGAGGCCGAAGGGAAAGTTTACCTGATGGGAGACTGGACTTGGAATCCTGATCTTGCTGTGTCACCTTGAGCAATAAACAACCTTTCTGGGCTCCAGTACCATATGGCTGATATTGCTTACTTTCCAGGTTATGGTGAAAATCATCAAAAAGGTCCTTTGTAAACCTGAGGAATTAAGAATAGCTTGTTGACCCTACTCAGGCTTCATAGGAGTGCAGGCAGGCAATACTGACCCCGGGTCCTAGCTGTAAGGTGGGATTAGTGGAGGCAAAGCAGCCTTCTCCTGACTTGATGCTCATGACCTTTCTGAACAGCGACTGTTTTCTTTGCACAGTCCCAGAAGAGGCCTCTTTGCGGCAAGGCTATCCCATCCTGCCCACAAATGCTACAGAGAGGCTGGTCATGGAACATTTGCTGCAATTCATCCCAACAAAGGCCAGGCCCAGTGGCCCCAAGGAGAGAGAATTCAAATAAGCAGTTAAGTGATGGAATTCCCCGTTTACCTCCTGCACACACCCCATGCTAACAAAACACACTGATCATTATAACGCAGTGGTTAAGACCTTTGGCTCTAGAGACAGGCAGAGCTGGTTTCAAATCCCAACTCATTTACTTACTAGGTGGGACCCTGGGCAATTTTTACTCTTAGAACCTCGGTTTCCTCATCTGGAGCCCTGACCCATGGTTGGTCTGGCATAATGCAAAGGAGCAAACAGAGTACCTAGATGCAGGCAGTGCTCCATCAGGAACCAAAAAAACCAAACCAGTTGCTGTGGAGTTGACTCTGACTTATGGTGACCCTATCTGCATCAGAGTGCATCTGTGTCCCATTGGGTTCTCAATGGCTGATTTTTCAGAAGTAGATCGCCAGGCCTTTCTTCTGAGGCACCTGTGGGTGGACTCAAACCTCCAACCTTTCAGTTAGCAGCCCAGTGTGTTAACTGTTGTACCACCCAGGGGCTCCCCATCAGGAACAGCTACTATTAAATTCTCCCCTCTTACATTTATGGAAAGTTTATGAGAACCATGGGAGGGAAAGAGAGCCTTAATTTTCTCTCACTACTGCAGGGAGAAAGAAAATAAACTACCTTTCTATTAGAAAAATCCTATTACATCACAAATTCTCAGAGAATTTTTTAAAAGACATCCTGCAAAGGGTCATCATACCACCAAGATAAGGACAATGCCACCCTAAAGAATACAAGGCTTTATAGTTTAGAAAGTAATTTAAAGTCTATTACTTCGTTTAATACCTGCAAAAACCCTGTGAAGTAGCATTTATCCCCATTTTACAGATAAGGATACCCGCGCTCAGAAAGATAAAGCTAAAAGGCCACAAAACAAGTAAGTGGTGGAGCTGGGGGCGTAGTGGCTAAGAGTTTGGCTGCTAACCAAAAGGTCAGCAGTTCAAATCCACCAGGTGCTCCTTGGAAACTCCATGGGACAGTTCTACTCTGTCCTATAGGGTCATTATGAGTTGGAATTGACTGAACGGCAATGGGTTTGGTTTTGGTTTTTTAAAGCACAAACTCAGCACTCTGCGATTCACAAGAGAATTTCACATTCACCAAGTACTGAGGCTACATTGTTTAGACATGTCTGAGATGGCATTTCAGGAACCCAAAGTGGAATGACCAGGTTAGCAACATAGTTAAGGAAATGCAGGCCTGTAGATCACTTGTGGCTACCCTGAAATAGTTCTCCTTGGTTTAGGGGACTCAGATGGCATAAGCTGCCCCCACTCTGACACGTTGGAGAAATCTTTTATTAGAAGATGTCCCAGAAGGCAACATTTTAAAATCAGGCAATCAATAATCGTAACTAAATACAAAATTTCAGGTAAACCTGCCTTTCAAAATAAATCAGACCCTTGCAGCAGGAGAATTGCCCGAGCTTTTTTCTTGTACAAAAACAACACCACTTTGCAAAAGTCATACAAAAATACAGTATATTAAAAAAAAAAAAAAAAAGAAGAAGACTGCCCCCAGCATAACCCCCAACAGCAGCTTATAAAACACAAGCTTTTCAGGTGACACATTAGTAACCTACATCCCACCTGTCCTCCAAGACAGTTCCAGAAGTCAGTTGGTTGCAGAAAAACATGCTCCAGAATGTAGACAAACTATTTGCAAACTTCCACTGGGGTTCTCTGAGAGCAGGAAGCAACCTCAGAAACAGACTATGGACAATAGGTTTGGGAGTAGCAGCTGGTTTTCCAGAGCTACATATAGAGCTCCACTATCCACACCCCACCCCACCCCCACCCCCACATCCAATCCCATAGCCAGCAGGCACCTGCTGCACTGGGCAGAGTTCTGGAAGGGCTGGTCCTTATTCCAGACCAGACCAAGGGGCTTCTGAGGTTGCCTGTATGACATCTGTTGGGCTGGGCGCTTTTCCCAGGCTGGAGGCTGTACCCAGACTCCACTTGAAGCTGCAGAGTCCAACTGGGGCAAAATCCATCATGGTTGGCTAAACAGAGCCACTGGAGGCTCCTTTAAAACCCACCAGGGAGCAAGTCCACCTTCTGGAGCACTGGCTCCACCAGATGAGTCCCAGTGGCTCTCCCCAGAACTTCAGTGAGGTCCAGATTCTGGAAAAGGAATCTGACTCATGGCGGGCTGGTGGAGGTCCAAGGATGACCACAGAGCCAGTCCGTTCCTTGGAGTTGGTTGCATGAGGATAGCTTTGCATGGTTCCAGAGAACTTCAAACTTATCAATCAGGAATTGAAATGAGACGGAGGTGGAAAACAGGAAGTGGTACAGTTCTCCCTCCTGAGGTGCCTTATGCCTGCCTTGAGAAAAGATTCCAATATGAGCCTCCAGGACCCCTCAGAAAATACCTGGGCAAAGAACAAGTTCATGGGCCCCAGGCTAGGACCAATTTCTCTTTGTCTTGGGGGAATATTTCTGACCTGTGGGAAAGAAGTGCAGTAGATTCCATTGCATAACAAAGGTAGAACGAAACAAAAAAGTCCCTTTTGAGGACAGAATGGTCCCTCCCTCAGAAGAAAGGGCCCAGAGGGCTCTGAGACAAAGAATCTAGAAGCCAAGCTCTTTAAAAGTTCTCAAGGTCTTAGCATTGAGAGTGGAAGGAGGGGTATTATCTAACATTTTTAGTTTATATATAAAAGGTTTATATATACACCAATGTATCTAAAAGGTTTACCAACTCCTCAGCTACTATAAAGTGTCTGACAGTGAGGTAATGGTCCGTGTTGATCAAGTTTGTAAGCTTGTCTCCATCTAAGACAGCTCATGTGTCTCCTGGAAAAAGGAGCCTCAGGAAGAACATCCAGGCCCAGCTGTCCTAGCATCACCCCAGAGACACCACTGGGAGCATCTTTTCCCAGCCTAAAGCTCATCCAGAGTGTGAGATTTCATGCAGGCCGCAGCCCCCCGACAACGTTCACCACCTGTTGCATAGCATCTGTCAGGCTTTTCTTCTGAGCTAGTGAGCTAGGCAGACCCCAAGGCTCCACAGTCAGCTGCCTGCCTGAGGAGCCAAAGGGCCAGAGAAGACACAGCATTCCAACCAGTCAGGGAAGAGAGAGAGCCGGGTTTCAAGGTTTCCAAGAATGCAAGCCCTTATTGTGTGCACTGGCTGCAATGCATTCTGGGATCTATTGTCCAGACTGTCCCACCGTAAACAAAATGTGCAAATTACTAAGGGGGAGGGGGAAGGATACAAAATAAACTTGTGTTTTTGTAAGACAGAGCAGTCAGGCTTTTTGGTCAGTTAGTAGCCACTGAGGTACGCGATTCTTTTCTGCAGTTGCTGTTGCTGGCATCGGAGCTGCCTCTTCTCCGTGGCCATCCTCTTCTCTGCACCCACCAGAGTTTGCAAGTATTCCAAGGCCTTGCTTAGGATCACTACTTTGGGGGCCTTGGAGCAGCTGGCCAGGGTGGGTACCTGGTCCCTCAGGGCCAAGAACCGCGACCGGAGGTCATTCCGCCTTTTGCGCTCCAGGAAGTTGTGGTTCTTCCTCTTGGTCACATCCTCAGTATCAGAACTGACAGGTTTGGGGTGGCAGGACCGGGGAGCTTCGCTTTCTACAGGTGGAGGGCTCACCATCTCTTCTTCTTCCTCGTCTTCCTTTTCCTCTGGCGCTTCTCTCTCTAGAGCCTCTTCTTGGGGTTCCCTCTCTGGAACCCCTTCTTGGGAGCAGCTTTCTGGAGGAAAACGGGCAGCGTAGTTGTGCTGTTGCTGATGGATGGAGATGTGGAAGTGTTTCATGCAGGGGTCCAAAGGGTCTGCTCGCACTGTGATGGTGACCGGCTTCCGTACACCCAGGGACTGTCTCTTCTCCACCGTCACAACATCAATTTCTTCCCCCTCTGTCCAAGAAGAGAGAGCAAGAGAAGGACAACACCCTGTGAGAAACACATACACAGACCCTACCGCTTTAGCTCTCTATGCTGGAGCTTGGGAAGGTAGGTGACTTTTTCTTAATTTAGATACAGACAAATTGAAGTGAGGAGAAGGCCGGCTAAATTATTTCTAATCGGCTAAGGGCAGTGTAAAGGAAAGGAGGGGGAATAAGCAAGAAGGAAAATATTCTCCAATTTCCTTCTGCACAGCAAGGCCTAGATAAGAACAAAAGGCAAACCCAAGCCAACAGCCCCCAGTCTGCACAAGCTCTACCCTCCCCCACTGAGGGGATAGAGAGAAAGAGCTACCGGCCTGGGACAAAGTTTAGCTATAAAGATCTTCCCCAGTCGGGCTCTTTCATGCCCCATCAGAATTGTAAATGAGGGGTCTGTGGGCAGAGCTGCCCTTTGTTCCTGCCCAGCACAGGCTGCACTTGGGGAATTGTTACTTTTCACAAGTTATAAATCCTATTATTCTCCCACCTCTCTATTCTGCCATCCCTTTCAGCTGAAGATTCAGAGAAGGGAGGGCCCCAACGCAACCCTCCTCACCCACAGAGGGGAGGGCCAGGGTTTCCCTCAGGAGCGTTTTGCTCCTGGGTTCAATGGGTTTCTAAAGTCATCCATCATTTATAGGTCGACTGTCCCACCCCCTTCCCTGGACCAGAAAAGGGTTGGATTTGTAATCACAGGTCTGTGAAAGCTGTAGGAACGTCACAAAGGTACAAGGAACAATTCCCAAGCTACCCTGTGCCAGGGGCAGAAACTGAGCGGCAGGATAATGTCCTGTTACAAGGACCAACCCACCAGGGACCTGGAGAGACACCTGGAACTGCCCCACCATTTCCTGGCCCGGGAGTCTTTGAGGTTACGCCAATCAGGAGAGGGGCAATTGGGAGAAAATACTCCTGCTCCACACATTTTGCAGGCCCCACACAGAAGGCCACCTTAACGCATTTCAGCTGACAACAGAAGAGCTCAGTTCTCGGCCTCTTTTGCATATCAGGATGCTAGAGCCCCTTTGTCACGATGGCTTCCATTGTGTGGACAATTGCATTATTTCTCCATTAATAAAACCTGACCATTCAGCCCTCCTGGCCCCAAAGCCTGTGATTGGCTGGCTAAGCTGTGTTTGGAATGCTGCTTTAACCAGCCCCTAGCCCGTATTGGCTGAGCTCTGCCGTCAGTCACTCTCCCCACCCCCGTCATTGTTTGCAATCTGTTGCGTTTTGTTCTAGGCCATGTGGCCTGTGAGTGAACCAGGAGCCAGCAAACAGGTTCAGGTTAAAGGGCAGGTCGGAAAGTGATTCAGGAGGATTCCCCAGATCCCATACCTTTAATATTTCAGTGTTAAACCTTATGGCTGAGGAAGAAATAATTTAACACACCATTCTCCTTTTCAGAGTAGTATCTCACTCTTCTTTAGCCAGACAAGGCAATAACTTCATCAGGACAATCGAGTCCAAACCTCTCACATACAAAGGGAGAAACTGAGGCCCAGAGAGAAAGGGACTAGCCAAGTCCACACATCACTTTAGTAATGTTCTGGATCTCAAACTAAGATTTCCAAACTCCCCAAACAATATTTCCAGTCTACCACTCCATCAGCCTTGGTAGAGATACATCTTTATTGGATTCTTAATATCAAGGATTCTTATTCGAGCCATTAAACAAACACAAGCTTTTGGAATAGAAAGCAAGCAACGGACAGAAAAAAAAAAAAGAATTTTAATTTTTCTGGTTATCCTTATTATTCCCCTCAAATGTGTGACAACTCCCATATCCCATTCCTCAGTTCCCTCTCAAATGGTCATTTTAAAGTTATTCTTAAAAGTTACAGTGAGTTGTCTCGGTCCTAATTTACCTGAGCCGGCCTCAGTCTGCCCCCTACAAAAGCATCCTCTCCGGTATTTCTCATGACTTTAAGAGGTTGGGCTAAGAACAATGTAGTCTGGTGCACAGGACGCTGCATACTGTGCCGTCAGAGAGGTCTGCACTTGCATCAAGGACAGGGGGCTGGAGCTCCATGTCTGTGGCCTCAGCACCTAGCTCAGAGGTTAGCACAAAGTAGAGGCCAGTGAACATTTGTTGAAGGCCAGGTAGCAACTGAAGCCCTCAGATGAGTGGGGAGGGGGCTGGGACACCTTTCCACCTCCAGCTAAAGCAACAAGGCAAGGTACAGCCTTCTCAGATAAGTGACAGTGAAGACTCTAAAAATCAAAGTGCCTGGTTGGGATAGAGGGTTGGGGAAAGAAGGCTGTCTAGATGGCAGGAAGCTGGGCTCACGTTAGTGATTCCTATCTCTAAGCCTCAGTTTTTCCATCTGTTGATGAGGAATGTTCATTCCTCCCCTGCTTGTCTTGTGGGTGGTGGTGAGGATGCACAGTGGTAAGGGGTGGAAGGTGTAATGGAAGGGCATTAGTGGCATATTTAAATAAAGTGGGCTAGAGACCTGGGGTTTTTTTTAAAGGATGAAGGTTTCAGCTTTGCACGAAAGGTTTCTCAGATTTCTCCCTCTCTAGGAGGGTGTGAGTTTCCCCAAGAAAGAGGAAGCAACAAAAATGCTTCAAGCATGGAGCGACCCTTAGGGGACCCCTTTCAGCCTCCCACGGACAGAAATCCCCCACAGTCTAACCCCAGTATAGTCCTCTGTAAGTGCCAACCCTCTCTCCCTTGTCCCCTGGGGCTCCAATCATCATCAAAAGGACGCTGACTCCCACGCTACTTCTCTAAACTGTTTACCAACACACCCACGTGCCAGACAGACACTGCTGGGGGCTACACCGGCAGCTTCAGCCAGAGAAAGGGGGAGGTGGGTGAAGGGCTTGCCAAAACCCAGCGCCTGACCTCAGTCAGCTATAGAACTTCGGCCACCCACGGGGTGCCTCCCTCTTAGGTGGGCCAGGGCGATCCTTACCCGAGTCGCTAGGGCTCTCGGACCCCGAGCAGGCCTGGGTCTTGGGCTCGCCCAGCGGACACGGGGCGGCGGGCGCCGGGTTGCCGGCTTCGAGGCTGGGAGCGCAGTCCGGGGCAGTGGGTGCCTTAGGCGGGTTCCCACGGGGCACGCCAGCGGCTAGCCGGTCGCTCACCGCTCTCTCCAGGCGTTCCCGGGCTGAGAAGCCGCTCCACATGCAGTCACGACGGATGATGGAGGCGTAGTTCCTGCCCCAACCTTTCGAGTGGCCCCGAGATTCCGCCTCATCCCCAACTCCCCCTCCGGGCCACGGATCCAGGGGACCAACCCCAGGGGCCAGGTCCCCGGCGCCAGGACCCAAGCCCCAGGGCGGCGACGTGGGGGGCGACGGCACCAGCTCGAATTTCTTCCAGATGTCCTCGCTGGGCGCCGTGGAGCGGTAGAAATCCTCCCCGCAGTCATAGTCGTAGAAATAGTGCTGGTACGAGTCGAAGTCCATGTCCGCTCCCTGCGAGAGGGAAGAGGGGACGTGCTGACCCTAGTGCGGGCCGGGGAAGGAAGGCGTCCCTGACTCGCTCAGCACAGCCGGCCGCCGGGCTCTCGTCCTTCCCCAGCCCCACTGGCTTGCAGCCCGCGCCCTGCCCTGGCGTCCCTGGAAGCCAGAACCTGGGTCAAGCGCGCCCAGGGAAGCCACTCAGTGCGCGCGGACCAGGCTGCGGGGAACGAGTTCAAAGCAAACTTTGCCAGCGCCGCCCGGAGCGCAGCTCCCAGGCTCGGGCAGGGCCGGCCGGGGGCACACTGTGTCCAGAAGGCAGCCTGCCGCCCCCCACCCCCACCCCTCCGGGACCTGTCCCCAGGCCGCCCGCCGCCTCACCTCACTCCAGCCGCCAGCCACTAGGAGCTGACCGGCTCCCCGCCGGCTCGGGGCAGCCCGGCAGTCTGCACACACGCACATGCGCGCCACCGAGCGCGCGCCCCCACACAAGAACGCGCTCCCCCCGCGCGCGCACTCCCCCTCGCTCGCGCACGGCAGCCCGGACGCTCCCGGGATCGGCGCGGGAGCGCGAGCTGCAGGAGCATTGTTTCCTGGCTGCCTTATATCTAGTCCCGCGCCCGAGGCTCTGGGACCGGGGGGCGGACCCTATCGGACAAAGCCCGCCCCCTGTCCGCCCCTTCCCTGCAGCCGACAGGTGGGGGTGGCAGAGTCCAGCCCGCACCCCTCCAGGCCGCTCTCGCGGGCTTTAGCCCTCTGCTCCCCAAAATTAATTGCGCGCTAGGAAGCGCAAAGCAGGCGGCTAGCTGATGCAGCCCGGCGGTCGCCTGGTGGAGGCGTGACTCTTTAACGAAAACACGGAGGTCCCAGCAGGCCAAACTAAAGCCCCTTGCCTATTCTGGGTTGAGGAATAAGGCTGCTCCCCTTCCCGCCCCGCAAGCCTGCTTCCTCGGGCGCGCCCCGCTCTCTTCAGGTGCGTCCTGCCCGCTGGGGGCGGTTGCGCCTCCACCAGCGCCACCTGGCGGCCCTCAGCCCTGAGCTCGAGCTGGCTGCCTGCATCCGCTTCATCACCTGTTTCTTTGGCGTCTTGGCCCAAGCCTAGACCGCAGAGGAGCAAAGTGGTGAAGATTCCGGGCTTTGGATCCCGAAACTTAATCTTTCTGAGCCTCAGCTTCGTCTATAAAATGAAGGGATTCTAATACGTACCTCACAGGGTTGTTGTGAGAATTTAAGATAGAGCATCCAGGGAAGTGTACTGGCCCTGGAGGAGAGACTAGCCAAATAGGCTAAGCCGGTGGGGCCGATGGAGAGGGGGAACTCCTCCCCACCCCCTTGGGGGCCAGGTCAGGACTGAAACCCTCTTCCTTCCCACGCCTACACCAAACACTCCATAGCAGCTGTCCTAGCAGAGGAAAGAGAACGATGATTTGGGGTCTGGAAACTTCATTCAAGTCCTTGCTTTGCCATCTGCTAACTATGGAACTAAGTCCTTCGAAGCTCTCTGTTCATCTGTAAAACGGGGACATTGCTGGTCCGGCGTTTCAGGCCAAGATGATGAACATATAGCCCTTTGTGTCATCTTCTATGCAAACTACCTTCGGTGGAAGAGGAATAGCTACTAAACTACACTGCAAGTCTGAGACATAGGCCCAAGGGAAGTAATTTGGGACAGCAGCCAATACATCTAGAAGGTTACACCTGGCATTCAAGGTCCGGCCCCTGTCTGCTTAGCCTGATTTCTTGCTGTCTCTCTTTCCCTCCCACTCCTGTGGTCTAAGAAAACCAAACCCAGCAGAGGGAAGTGAGAAGTGCAAGCAGTTCAATGTGGTTGGAGCATGAGCATAAGGTATGAGTTGATGTATGAGTTGGGAAAGAAGGCAGGGAAGTTGATAGCCTCACTTTTGGACATGTTAGGTCTAAGGCACATGTGGAACATCCTTAAAGGCAGGAACTAGTTCCTACTTGCTTTGTATCCTCAGCACCTAGAACAGCTTCTGGCCGGTATTTGTTAACTGACTTAACTGAGTGATTCAGGCAACCAGATTTTATTGAGACAGCCTGTGTGTGGTTCCTGCTCTGTGCTAAACTGGAGGCACAGATCAGAGAGGTTGCAGTTTTGGTCCCAGCCCCGAGGCAGAGGGACTGGAACTGCCTTTTGGTGATTGATTCTCTGGTCCACAGATGTCTGAAATGGTTGCTGGCAGGTTCTTGGTTACAAATTACAGAAATCAACCCTAGATAAATTTAAGCAGAAAATCACTTTATTGGAAGAATTTTGGGTGTAGGACCCACAGAACGCTGGGAATCTATGCTTGGAAAATGGGCCTTTTTTTCTCTATCTGGACTAGAGCCTTTACTCAGCAACCCCCTTCCTTTTGGTTTTACTGTTTGTAGGTGATATCTGAGAGCAACTAGAAGGTGCCCGCCCTCATTCAAAAACTGGGATAAAGGGAATTAAGTTATCTTCTGAGAGTCAGGGTGCTCTTCATTTTGCACACTTTTAGTTATTTAAATTGTTTGTTTAATGTTTGTCTTCCTTACACCAGATTGTAAACTCCATGAGAGCAGGGATAAATGCCAGTATCATTCACTGCTGTAACCCCAGGGCTTAGAACAGAGCCAGGCACATCATGGTGCTTAGTAAATGTGTAGCCTATTTGACTGAACACAAACCTCTAATGCTTTAAAGTAGAGATGTGCCACCCTACCTAATGGAGACAGAATAACTCTCATGCCCAGTTTAGACTATAATTTGATTAAATGTATTAATGCAGCTAAAGAAAGAAGTGCCAGTCAGGAAGGGTCTGCGTAGCCAAGGAAGCAGAGACCAAGGAAAGGTGCCAAAGCAATCACCAGCACTGTCCATCCTGGCACTGTCTGGGGACAAAGTTGCTAATCTAGCAACAGGAGGGATGGAGGCATCATTCATTGGAACCACCCAATTTACCCCCGCTCCCCACTTTGCCCATGCTCTGGATCACCAAGCAACCTGCTGAAAACCATTCTGTTCCCCATGTCGATCCGCCCACAGGGAGAAAATGCACTCATCGGCGAATGGCAAAATCCAGTCTGCTTCAAAGCCCTACTTCCTTTTATAAATTAATGAATTGGCATCTGATTTGAAATATCAGTCTCATGAGCCTGGTTAATGTGCTTCTGTTCCATAGAGATGTTCTGCTTTTAGGACTAACCACTCTGGTTTCAGAGCTGATGTCTGGATCCAGGATGGTGATGAATTCACCAAGGTAGCAAATGCTACCCAAGGGACACTCAATTTTTCTATGCTTTTTAATTTCCTTCATTCTTCTTAAAACACGTTTTTAAATCCAAATAATACATGTGCATAACTTCAAAAAAATCAGCTAGGCATATGACAAGGTTAAAAAAAAAAAAAGGAGCCTTCTGCCCTGCCCTCATCACCACTGATTCCTACTCCTCAAAAGCAACTACACTTTCAGCTGTTTTGTATTTTTTCTAATGTTTATTTCTATATTTTAGCCAACACACATAATCTTTTTCCTGATTTTAAAATTTCTATTGGCATCCTACAATAGAAGGAAAGATATAGCTATTTTTTATTGTTGTAAATATGTGTATATATATAACACATTTGCCTATTTAACATTTCTCATATGTACAATTTAGTGACATCAATTACATTAATCATGTTGTGCAACCACCACCAATGTCCACTGCCAAATTTTCCATTACCATAAATGGAAACTCAGTGCTTCCTAAACGGTGACTTCCCTTTTTCCCCTCCCTCCTGCCCCTTATAACCACTAATAAACTTTGGTCTCTATACATTTGCTCTTCTAGATATTTCATATGAGTGAGATCATACAATATTTGTCCTTTTGCGGTTGACTTTACTCAGCGTAATGTTTTCAGGGTTCATTCATATTGTGGCATGTATCAGGATTTCATTTTTCTTTATGGCTGAGCAGTATTCCATTGTATATATCACATTTTGTTTATACATCAATCTTTTGATGGACATTTAGGTTATTTCTGCCTTTTGGCGGTTGCAAATAGTGCTGCAGTGAACATTGGTGTACATGTGTCTGTTTGTGTTGGTCTTTGAAGTCTCTTGGATTTATACCTAAGAGTGGGATTTCTAGGTCATATGGTAGTTCATGTTTAACTGTTTGAAGAACTGTCAAACTCTTCCCCACAGTGGCTGTACCATTTTGCATTACCACCAGCAATGAATAAGTGTTCCAGTTTCTCCACATCCTCACCAATACTTGCTGTTTTCTGTTTTTTGTTTTTTGTTTTTTTTTGAGTCTTAGCCATCCTAGTGGAGGTGAAGTATCTCACTGCGGTTTTGATTTGCAGCTCCTAATGAAGGAGCCCTGGTGGTGCAGTGGTTAAGCACTCAGCTGCTAACCAAAAGGCCAGTGGTTGGAACCCATCAGTCGCTCCGAGGGAGAAAGATGTAGTCTGCTTCTGCAAAGATTACAGTCTTAGAAAGTCTATGGGGCAGTTCTACTCAGTCTTACAGGGTCACTATAAGTCGAATTTGACTCGACATCAATGGGTTTGAAATAGCTAATGATGTTGACAATCTTTTCATGTGCTTGTTAGCCATTTATATTTGAGAATATATAGCTCTTATACCCACCTTCCCACCCCTACATGCTTCATTTTCCCTTATCCTCCCAATAGAATTATAGTCCAATTTTAAAATAAATATTCAATATTTACAGTATTTTTACTATATGAGTATGGTGTACTATAACTACATTTCTTTTCCTATACAATTTTTTCAGAGTTAATTTTTTCCTTTTTGTTTAGATTTCTGTGTATGTATTATGAATTTAACCCTACACATTCCCATCAGAACTACAAAGATCACTCCACATAGTCAAACACATCAGGTAATCTCTCAGTTCCATTTTTTTCTTGGAAACATCCCTCTTGGAGACCTTTGTTTTCCTGCTCCAACCCGAACTTGTTGATCTCTATGTCTGCTACACAATTACAATCCTGCGACTTCCCTTCACCACCACTCTGGAAATTCCTTCTGCTTCTCTCCTGTGTTGGATCTCCTGTTTTCTGTAGCTCATTTCTTCCTGTTTTTTGATGTACTTCCTCACTTTGGTGGAGCACATTCTTCATCAGTTGTCTGAGAAAGAATATTTGGGGAGTAAAGTTTTTGAGACTTTGTATTTCTGAAATTGTCTTTACCGTCACATTTTGTTGATAGTTTGGCTGGGTATAGAATAATAGCTTGCAAATAATTTTCCCTCAGAATTTTTAAGGTATTGCTTTCCTGTTTCTTAGTGACCAATATTGCTATTGAGAAGACTGTTATCATTTGATTTGCAGACTTTTGTATGTAATCTGTTTTGTCTTTCTGGAAGCTATTAAAATGTATTCTTTGCCCTGGGTTTCCTGAAATTTTTTCAATGATGTGCCTTGGTGTGGGTCTCTTTGCATTTTTTGCCCTGAGCCTTTAAACTGGAAACCCATGCAATTCTGTGAAATTTTCTTGTAATTATTCTTTGAAAATGTTCCCCTCCATTTCCTGTCTTCTCTCTTTCTGGAACTCCTGTTACTCTTTCCTTATCTTTCATCTAATTGTGTTGTTTTTGGCTTTCTTGGAGATTTCTTCAACTTCCAATCCTTCTATTGATGAAAACTTTTTTTTGTTTAATATTATATATATTTTAATTTTTAAGAGCTCTGGTTTGTTTCCTAAGTGCTCCATTTTTGTAGATTCCTGTGATTTTTCCAAGGATGGAATTTTTTTCTTTCTTTTACTCTGAGGCTATTAATAGTAGTGTTTATATTAATTATAAATTTTTGAAGATTGCTTCTGCTCCCTGTATTCTTTATTTTCTCTGAAATTTCCTTCCTGTTTGCTTTGCTCTCTACTTTTTTCTGTGAATGACTTTCATCAAATGTCTGGTAATCCTTACTGTCAGTTTTCAATTTATATTAAAGAGTGAAGTACTAAAAGCTGACTGAAAGCGCTATGTGTGTGTGGTGGGGGGAGGAGTGTCAAGTATTTGGCTTCATTAAAGGGTTATTGGGCAGGCACCTGGTGGTTTTACTGACAGGGGTGGGACTCGTCAACTGTCAGTACCTGTGGGTCTTTTCATTTTCTCATAGAGAAGTCCTCTAATCTTCTACTTGGTACAAGGGTATAAGCCTGTTGCCAGTATTTTGGGATTCGAGAAGGGGAAGTGGGATAAGGGGGTCTTGAGGTTCAATAAATCTCACTGTTTTCGGTATAGTCTATTCACTCCCATTCTTAGCTGTGCCTGGTGCTCTGTATAGCCTATTCACTCCCATATTCAGGTGTGCCTGGTGTTCTCAAATACAGAGTTTCTCAATTCAACTCCTGCCAGGCTGGTAGAGGGAAGTCACCTGGATCTAACTCCTTGTACTTTCATCCAAGCCTCCTATTTTCAGCCTCACTTTACAACCCTGACTTCAGAAGTATCCAGTGCCTCTAATTTCTGAGCCACTTTTGGGTACTGATGACTGATGGACTTGCTTCTTGTTGACACTTTTCTCTCCTTCTCTACTCCCACCATAAGTAGTTACATTTCCGCTTTCTCTGGCCTTTTACAAAGTCAGCTAGCCCTTATCCATCTGTTCTCCAGCATCACAGTCTTTGTAGACATATCTCAATTGCTGTTGTCTCCTCCCCTCCCCCTTTTTTTGAGGTAAAATTCACATAACATAAAATTCATCATTTGCTTACTAGTCTATGTCAAGAAATTTGGAAGACAGCTACTTTGCCAACTGACTGGGAGAGATCCATAATTGTGCCCATTCCAAATAAAGGCGATCAAATGGAATGTGAAAATTATTGAACAATGTCATTAATATCTCATGCTAGCAAAATTTTGCTGAAAATAATTAAAAAATGACTGCAGCTGTACATTAACAGGGAACTCCCAGAAGTTCAAGCCGGATTCAGAAAAGGACGTGGAACAAGGGATATCATTGCTGATATCAGACGGATCTTGGCCAAAAGCAGAGAATACCTGTGTTTTGTCGACCACTCAAAGGCATTCAACTGTGTGGATCATAACAAGTTATGGATACCATTACAAAGAATGGGAATTCCAGAACATTTCATTGTACTCATGCAGAACCTGTACATAGATCAAGAAGCAGTCGTTCAAACAGAACAAGGGGATACTGCATGGTTTAAAAAGGTGTGCATCAGGGTTGTATCCTTTCACCATATTTATTCAATCTGTATGCTGAACATATAATCTGAGAAGCTGACTATATGAAGAACAGGGTGTCAGGATTGGAGGAGTACTCATTAACAATCTGCGATATGCAGATGACACAACCTTATTTGCTGAAAGTGAAGAGAACTTGAAGTACTTACTGATGAAAGTAAAAGACTACAGCCTTCAGTATGGATTACACCTGAATGTGAAGAAAACAAAAATTCTCACCACTAGTCCCATAAACAACAATGATAAATGGTGAATAAATTGAAGTTGTCAAGGATGTCATTCTACTTGTATCGACAATCAATGCCCATGGAAGCAGCAGTCAAGAAATTAAACAACGTATTGCACTGGGCAAATCTACGGCAAAAGACCTCTTTAAAATCTTAAAAAGCAAAGATGTCACTTTGATGACTTCTCAACCGCCTCATATGCATATGAAAAGCTAGACAATGAATAAAGAAGATAGATGAATACTCTAATTGTGGTGTTGGTGAAGAATATTGAATATACCATGGACTGCCAGAAGAACGAACAAATCAATCTTAGAGAAAGTACAGCCAGAATGCTCCTTAGAAGTGAGGATGGTGAGATTTTGTCTTGCTTACTTCAGACACGTCATCAGAGGGACTAACTGCTGGAGATGAACATCGCGTTGGGTAACGCAGAGGGTCGGCAAAATAGAGGAAGACCCTCAATGAGACGGATTGACAGGGTGACTGCAACCATGGGCTCAAACATATCAATGATTATGAGGCTGGTGCAGGACCAGACAATGTTTCGGTCTGTTATACATAAGGTTGCTATAAGTCAGCATCGACTTGATGGCACCTAACAACAAACAACAACGACTATTTTAAAATGTACAATTCAGTGATTTCCAGTACATTAACAATATTGTGCAACCATTAACACTGTTTAATTCCAGAACATTTTAATCACCCCGAAAAGAAACCCCATACCCATTAAGTAGTCACTCCCCATTTCTGCCCCCTCCCAGCCCCTGGCAACCACTAAATCTACTTTCTGTTTCTATGGATTTGCCTATTCTGGACATTTCATGTAAATGGAATTAATAAAATATGTGACTTTTGTTTGGCTTCTTTCATTTAGCATGTTTTCAAGATTCATCCATGTTGTAGCATGTATCAGCACTTCATTCCTTTTTATGGCTGAATAATAGTTCCCTATTTGGATATACCACATTTTTGTTTATCCATTCATCACTTGATGAACATTTGGGTTGTTTCCACTTCTCGGCTATTACAAATAATGCTGCTGTAAACATTTGCATACAAATTTTTATGTGGACATTGTTTTCAATTCTCTTGGGTGTATACCTAAGAGTGGAATTGCTGGGTCATATGGTAATTCTGTATTTAACTTTTTGAGGAACCACCACACTATTTTCTATAGTGGCTGTACCACTTTACATTTTTACTAGCAATGTATGAGTGTTCCAATTTCTCCAGTCCTCACCAACATGTGTTATTTTCTGATTTTTAATTTAAACAGTCATTTTAGTGGTATCTCATTGTGGTTTTGATTTATACGTTCCTAATAATTAATAATGTTCAGCATCTTTTCATGTTCTTATTGGCCATTAGTATATCTTCTTTGGAGAAATGTCTATTCAAATCCTTTGGCCACTTTTAACTGGGTTATTTGTCTTTTTGCTGTTGAGTCGTAAGAGTTCTTATTCTGGATGTTAGACCCTTATCAGGTATAGGATTTGCAAATATTTTCTCCCATTCTTTGGTTGTCTTTTCACTTTCTTGATAGTGTCCTTTGCTCTGCAAGCAGTTTAAATTTTTTTCTTGTGATGCAATATATTTTAAAAATTGCCATCATTTTTACATATACAATTCAGTGACATTAATTATGTTCACTGTGTTGTACAATCATCACCACTTCCCATTTCCACATTTTTTCATCATCCCTAATAGAAATGCAGTGCCCCCAAAGCAATGACTCCCTCTTCTCTCCTCCCACCTGCCCTGGTAACCACTAATAAACTTTGGTCTTTATGCATTTGCCTACTCTACATATTTCATGTAAGTGAAATTATAAAATATTTGTCCTTTTGTCTGATTTACTTCACTCAGCATAATGTTTTCAAGGAGTCCCTGGGTGGTGCAAATGGTTAACATGCTTGGCTGCTAACTGAAAGGTTGGAAGTTCAAGTCCACCCAGAGGTACCTCGGAAGAAAAGCCTGGCAAGCTACTTCCCAAAAATCAGCCACTGAACACTCTATGGAGCACAGTTCTACTCCGACACACAGGAGGTTGCCATGAATTGGAATGGACTTGACAGCAACTGTTGGTAATGTTTTCAAGGTTCATCCATGTCATAGCATGTATCAGAACTTCATTTCTCTTTGTGGCTGAATAATATTCCAGTGTATGTATATACTACATTTTGTTTATCCATTCATCTGTTGCTGCATCAGCATTTGGGTCATTTCCATCTTCTGGCTATTGTGAATAGTCTGCATTGAACACTGATTGGTATACAAGCATCTGTTTGTGTCATTGCTTTCAAGCCTTTTGGGTATATACCTAGGGATGGAATTGCTGGAACATATGATAATTCTACGTTTAACTTTTTGAGAGACTGCCAAACTGTCTTCCACAGCAGCTGCACCGTTCTCCATCAACAATGGATGAGGGATCCAATTTCTTCACATCCTTGCCAACACTTAGTGTTGTCCATTTTTCTGGTAATAGCCATCCTAGTAGCGGTGCAGTGGTATTTCATTGTGGCTTTGATTTACATTTTCCTAATGACTAATGATGTTGAACATCTTTTCATGTGTTTATTGGCTATTCGTATATCTTTTCTGGTGAAATGTCTATTCAAGTCCTTTGCCTTTTTTTATTGGGTTGCTTGTCTTTTTTTGTTGAGTTGTAGGAGTTCTTTATATATTCTAGAAATTAAACCCTTATAAGATATACGGTTCCCAGATATTTTTTCTCATGCTATAGGTTGTCTCTTCAATTTGTCGATAAAGTCGTTGGATAAGCAAAAGTTTTAAATTTTGATGAAGTCCAATTTATCTATCTTGTCTTTTGTTCTTTTTCTTTTGGTGTCATATCTAATCTAAGACTCCATTGTCAAAAACTAGGTAGGTCCTGAAGTATTGCCCTTATGTTTTGTTCTAAGAGTTTTATGGTTTAAAGTCTTACATTGAGATTCTTGATTCATTTTGAGGTAATTTTCGTATATGGTATGAGTTTTGGGTCCAGCTTCATTTTTTTGCATGTGTTGTCCCAGTATCATTTATTAAAGTTGTTGTTAGGTGCTGTCCAGTCAGTTCCAAATCATAGTGACCCTATGTACAATAGAGCGAAACACTGCCCAGTCCTCCGCCATCCTCACAACAGTTGCTATGCTTGAGCCCACTGTTGCAGCCACTGTGTCACTCCATCTCATTTAGGGTCTTCCTCTTTTCTGCTGACCCTCTTCTTTGCCAAGCATGATATCCTTCTCCAGGGACTGGTCCCTTCTGATAACATGTCCAAAGTACGTGAGATGAAGTCTCTCCATCCTCGCTTCCAAGGAGCATTCTGGCTGTACTTCTTCCAAGACAGACTTGTTCATTCTTCTGGCAGTCCATGAGATATTCAATATTGTTTGCCAACACCATAATTCAAAGGTATCAATTGTTCTTCCTTATTCATTGTCCAGCTTTTGCATGCAAACGAGACAATTGAAAATACCATGGCTTGGGTCAGGTACACCTTAGACCTCAAAGTGACATCTTTGCTTTTGAACACTTTCAAGAGGTCTTTTGCAACAGATTTGCCCAATGCAATATGTCATTTGATTTCTTGACTGCTGCTTCCATGGGCATTGATTGTGGATCCCAGTAAAATGAAATCCTTGACAACTTTAATATTTTCTCTGTTTATCATGATGTTGCTTATTGGTCCAGTTGTGAGGATTTTTGTTTTCTTTATGGTGTAATCCATACTGAAGGCTGTAGTCTTTGATCTTCTTCAGTAAGTGTTTCATATCCTCTTCACTTGCAGCAAGCAAGGTTGTGTCGTCTGCATATTGCAGGTAGTTAATGCGTCTTCCTCCAATCCTGATGCCACATTCTTCTTCATATAGACCAGCTTCTCAGATTAATTTGCTCAGCATACAGATTGAATAAAGTATAGTGAAAGGATACCACCCTGACATATACCTTTCCTAACCGTTACGGATTGATTGTGTTCCCCAGAAATGTGTGTCAACTTGGCTAGGCCATGATTCCCAGTATTGTGTGGTTGTCCACCATTTTGTGATCTGATGTGATTATCCTTTGTGTTGTAAATCCTAACCTCTATGATGTTAGTGAGGCAGAATTAAAGGCAGTTATGTTAATGAGGTAGGACTCAATTTACAGGATTAGGTTGTAACTTGAGTCCATCTTTTTTGATATAAAAGAGAATTAAGCAGAGAGGATAGGGACCACCAAGAAGAAGCCCCAGGCAGAGTGCGTCCTTTGGACCTAGGGTCCCTGTGCTGAGAAGCTCCTAGACCAGGGGGAGATTGATGACAAAGACCTTACCCTAGAACCGACAGAGCGAGAAAGCCTTCCCCTGGAGCTGGCACCTTGAATTTGGACTTCTAGCCTCGTAAACTGTGAGAGAACAAAATTTCTGTTTGTTAAAGCCAACCGCTTGTGGTATTTCTGTTACAGCAGCACTAGATAGCTGAGACACTGACTTTAAACCACGCAGTATCCCCTTATTCTGTTTGAACAACTGCCTCTTGGTCTATGTACAGGTTCCTTATCAGCAAGGTGTTCTGGAATTCCCATTTTTTGCAATGTTACCCATAATTTGTTAGGATCCACCAGTCAAACACCTTTGCATAGTCAATAAAACACAAGGAAACATCTTTGTGGTATTCTCTGCTTTCAGCCAAGATCCATCTGACATCAGCAATGATGTCCCTTGTTCCACATCCTCTTCTGAAAGTAGCTTGAGTTTCTGGCAGTTCCCTGTTGATGCACTGCTGCAGCTGCTTTTGAATGATCTTCAGCAAAATTTTACTTATGTGTGATATTAATGATATTGTTCAATAATTTCTGCATTCTGTTGGATCACCTTTCTTTGGAATGGGCACAAATATGGCTCTCTTTCAGTCGATTGGCTAGGTAGCTGTCTTCCAAATTTCTTGGCAAAGATGAGTGAGCACTGCCAGCGCTGCATCCGTTCGTTGAAACGTCTCAATTGGTATTCTGTCAATTCCTGGAGTCTTGTTTTTCACTAAAGCCTTCAGTGCAGCTTAGACTTCTTCCTTCAGTACCATTGATTCTTGATCATATGCCATCTCCTGAAATGGTTGAACATCGACAAATTCTTCTTGGTATAGTGACTCTGTGTTTTCCTTCCATCTTCTTTCGATGCTTCCTGTGTCATTCAATATTTTCCCCGTAGAACTCTGCACTATTGCAACTCGATGCTTGAATTTTTCTTCAGTTCTTTCAGCTTGAGAAATGCTGAGCGTGTTCTTCCCTTTTGGTTTTCTAACTCCAGGTCTTTGCACATTTCATTATAATACTTTACTTTGTCTCCTTCAGTCGCCCTTTGAAATCTTATTCAGCTCTTTTACTTCATCATTTCTTCTGTTCCCTTTAGCTACTCTGCATTGAAGAGCAAGTTTCAGAGTCTCTTCTGCAATCCATTTTGGTCTTTTCTTTCTTTCCCGTCTTTTTAACGAACTCTTACTTTGTTCATTTATGATGTCCTTCCACAACTCATCTGGTCTTTGGTCACTAGCATTCAATGAGTCAAATCTGTTCTTGAAATGGTCTCTAAATTCAGGTCAGATATACTCCAGGTCATAGTTTGGCTCTCGTGGACTTGCTCCAATTTTCTTCATCTTCAACTTCAATTTGCATATGAGCAAGTCCCCTGGCAAAATTCTATAGTGTGATCTCTGGCGTCATTTCTATCACCAAGGCCATATTTTCCAGCTACCGATCCTTCTTTGTTTCCAACTCTTGCATTCCAATCACCAGTAATTATCAATGCATCTTGATTGCATGTTTGATCAATTTCAGACTGCAGAAGTTGGTAAAAATCTTCAATTTCCTCATCTTTGGCATTAGTGATTGGTTCGTAAATTTGAATAATGGTTGCATTAGCTGATCTTCCTTGTAGGTGTATGATATTATCCTATCACTGACAGTGCTGTACTTCAGGATAGATCTTGAAATGTTCTTTTTGACAGTGAATGCGACACCATTCCTCTTCAATTTATCATACCTGGCAGAGTAGACCATATAACTGTCTGATTCAAAATGGCTAATACCAGTCCATTTCAGCTCACTAATGCCTAGGATATCGATCTTTATGTGTTCCTTTTCATTTTTGACATCTTCCAATTTTCCTAGATTCATACTTCGTACATTCCACGTTCCGATTATTAATGGATGTTTGCAGCCATTTCTTCTCATTTTGAGTCATGTCACCTCAGCAAATGAGGGTCCTGAAAGCTTTACTCCATCCACGTCATTAAGGTAGACTCTACTTTGAGGAGGCAGCTCTTCCCCAGATGTATTTTGAGTGCCTTCCAACCTGAGGAGCTCATCTTCTGGCACTATATAAGACAATGTTCCATTGCTGTCTGTAAGGTTTTCACTGCTCAGTTTTCAAAAGTAGACTGCCAGGTCCTTGTTTCTAGTCTGTCTTAGTCTGGAAGCTCAGCTGAAACCCGTTGTCCACCATGGGTGACCCTGCTGGTATTTGAATACTGGTGGCATAGCTTCTAGTATCACAGCAACATGCAGGCCACCACAGTATGACAAACTGACAGACAAGTGGTGGATTTATTAAGAGCCTGTTCTTTCTCCATTGAATAGATTTAACAGCCTTGTCAAAAATGAATCAAAAGTTTTTAATTTTAATGATATCCAATTTATCTATTTTTTCTTTTGTTGCTTGTATTTTTTATGTCATACCTAAGAGTCTATTGTCATATCGAAGGTCATACAGATTTACCTTTATGTTTCCTTCTAAGAGTTTTATAGTTTTAGCTTTTACATTTAGATCTTTGATCCATTTCGAGTTTATCTTTGTATATGGTGTGAGGTAAGGGTCTGACTTTTCCCCCTTCTTTTTTAGTCCTTGTGAGTTTATACCTTTTTTTAATCTATTTACTGTCATTTTAGTAAAATTTCAGGAGGTAGTGGAGTTAAACGTATGTGATCAATTCTCATGTTTAACCAGAAATCTGCTCTTCCTTCAAACTGCAATGATTCTTGCCTCTATCAGGAAGATTCCTGAGCAAAGTGGTCTGAGAGGGCTTTCTGGAGGAGGAAATTTGATCTGGGTCTTGAAAATGTCTAAGATTCCAGTGCAAGTACAGGGAAGATGAAGGTAGGAAAGGACGAGAAGGGAGAATTAGGTTGGGGTTGGGGGGAAGAGGGAGAGGATGGACTCCGGGGCCAGCATCAGAAGAATTTAACCAGATTGGAATCTGGTTTCTTATTCCATGTCTGTGGCTCTGTTATCTTGACTTGGGTTTCACTGAAGAGCAGTCACTTCCTTAGAACCCCAAGATCTATGGCCTTGTCTTGAGTGAAATAAGAAAGGGGGTCTAGAGATATGATGCCTCACTCTGCAGCCAGCCTGGGGAAGGGGCCAGGGCTAGAAAGGGTAGGAGGAGCTTTCAAGAACACAGAGAAGAAGGCCAAGTAGGAAATTTCTCTGTTTGCAAGCTGTCACACTGAGTCAGTTTGTACTGATCCTCAGTTTCCTCATCTGTAAAATGGTTATCCCTATCTAACAGCATTATGGAGCCCCAGTAGTGCAGTGGTTAAGAGTTTGGCTGCTAACCAAAAGGTCAGCAGTTCGAATCCACTAGCTGCTCCTTGGAAACCCTATGGGGCAGTTCTACTCTGTCCTATAGTGTTGCTACGAGTTGGAATCGATGGTGATGGGTTTGGTTTGGTTGGTTATCAGCATAATTGGGGAATTAAACAAGATACTGTTTGTAAAGTGTTTAGCATAGTGCTGGCCCAGAGGAGAGATCCAAATAACGTCAGTTTTCATCTCTTTCTTTCTTTAGAGATTTAAGGTAAACAGTCTTGGTGGGGTCCCAACTAAGGCCTTGAATACCTGATTTAGGAGCTTGGACTGTAATCTGAAAAGTATAGAGTATGGAGTAGTATAGGAGGTTTGTGAGTGGAGGCGTGGCACAGTCATGTCTGTGTTTTGGAAAGATCACTCCTGGAAGAAGAGAATCCAGGTGTAATGTGGGAGAGGGAGTCCTGAGAGCCGGCTCTGCCTCTAATTGCCTCCATTTTCTCATACGTGCCTAACACATATTAATGGTCTCCTTCATTGTTTCCTCAGTGGGCTATGAGTTGTGTGTGACCTTAATCCTAACACCAATTGGGACTGGGTCTTCCAGTTTGCATTCTTTGAAACAAACCTGATTGGGAGGAGGGCTACCCACACTCAAAGTCAATGGAACCAGCCTGAGCTGCCAGACGGAGGACAAAGATGGGATATCTAAGATGCTCTGGACACCTGAGCTGGGGCCTCCAGAGAGCCCTTCTAGCATTCCACCTCAGGGAGGCGGGGTACCAACTGCCCGGTGCCTGAGAACAAGTGTGAAACTGTATGAACCCACCTTAAGAAACTGCTGCCAATGAGGGATGGCAAATCCCATTCACATCCTCCTCTGGGTGCTGAGCTCTGGGCACAGGTGGAGCAAGAGTCACCTGGAAATGACTATTCTGTCCACTAGAGGGAAACCCAGGCTAGAAAGACCTGGAATCCTGTGTGTAGGAGCCCCAAGGCTGGAGGAAGCAGATGGAGCTGACAGCCCCAGGATCTGAGTGACCTAGGCTCAGTGCTATGCTGGAGCTGGCTTGTACCAACTCATGAGAGCTGATGTTACATTTTCAGGAATCTTGGGAGCTGGTTGTTAAATGTGGTCATTAAAAATTAAATTATATAAACGTACACTTAAACAAATTATAGTAAAAACAGAGGTAGTAAATAACTCCATTCTCTAATTAATTCACTATATTTTGTTATTTTTATTTATTGTATCTGTTGGAGTCCCTGGGTGGTGCAATCGTTAATGCACTTGACTGCTAACTGAAAGGTTGGAGGTTTGAGCCCATCTAAAGGTGCCTTAGAAGAAAGGCCTGGTGATCTACTTCTGAAAAACCTATGGTGTGCAGTTCAACTCTGACACACTTTGGGCTGCCACGAGTTGGGGTCGACTTGACAGCAATTGGTTTGATTTTTATTATATCTGTTATTTGATTTTTATTTTATCTGTTAAGGAGCCCTGGTGGTACAGTGGTTAAGTGCTAGGCTGCAAACCAAAAGGTAGGTGGTTTGAACCCACCAGCTCCTCTTCAAGAGAAAGATGTGGCAGTCTACTTCTGTAAAGATTACAGCTTTGGAAATCCTATGGGGCAATTCTACTCTGTCCTATAGGGTTGCTATGAGTCAGAATCAACTTGATGGCAATGGGTAATGAGTATGGTGAAATATAATGGTGTGTTACTGTACAACTCCAAATTTGGTAGCTTGAAATTGAGCCATGGTAGAATATTTACTCCATGGAAGCTGGCAAATGCTACAAATCAGGGTTCCCCCTCCTCTGTGCCACTTGTTAAACATTTACCAGCACAACACTGCCTAGGCCTTTCCCACGTCAGGTCTTGCAGGGAGGAGGTGGGCTTTTCTATAGGCCTAGCCAACAGAGGCACACTCTGTGGTGTCCCTGTACGGGAGGAAGCACCTCATTTTAGCAGGCAGAAGCTGTTGGGGGAAGTATTGCATTGCTGCAGGAGCCTGGCACAGAAGCCCTCACCCAGTCTCAGGCTTTTGCTTCTGCTGTTCCTTCCATCTGAAATCTGTGCTTAAAAGCTCAGGCATGCCTTTCTCTCTTACTAGCAATGAAGTAGGAGCCCCGGTGGCATAGTGGTTAAGTAGTTGGCTACTAACATAAAGGTCGGCAGTTCAAACCCACCACCCTGCTCTGCAGGAGAAAAGACCTGGTGATCTGCTCCCATTAAAGATTACAGTAGGAAAACTTGTAGGGCAGCTTTACCCACTATAGGGTCACTATGAGTCAGAATCAACTCTACGGCACACAGCAACACCATGAAGCAATGACATGAGTTTCTAGAACATCCAATCCCAGAAATTGTTCCCTCGCCAGAAAGGGAGGCCCCTGAGGGCCAGGAAGAGTGCCCACCTGTGTCTGTATCCTCAGGCCTGGCTCAAGTCCCTGGCCCTAAGTAATGAGGCAGCCACACAGGACACTGTGCAGGAACAAGCAAGACACTGGAATCAGATCTGGGCTTGCCACCTCCTAGCTATATGGCCTGAGGGAGGCATTTAACCTGATCTTCAGGAGCCTAATCTGGATCACACCTGGCTGTTGTGAAGATTAAATGAAATCATCCAGGCAAAACAAAGCTGGGACCTTCCTTCACCTAGGTCTTCCATGAACTGAAGGCTACTTTTTGTTGTTAGGTGCCGACTTTCTCAACTCATAGCAACTGCATGCGACAGAGTAGAACTGCCTCATAGGTTTTCTAGGCTGTAACCTTTGTGGGAGCAGATCAGCAGATCATCAGGCCTTTTTCCCAGGGAGATGCTGGGTGGGTTGAACACCAACTTTTCAGATAGCAGCCAAGTGCTTACCCTTTGCACCAACAGGGCTTCTAAAACCAGCTGCCCTCTAGTCAGTTCCGACTCATGGCGACCCCATGTGTGTCAGAGTAGAGCTGTGCTCCATAGAGTTCTCAATGGCTGAGTTTTTGGAAGTAGATCACCAGGCATTTCTTCTGAGGCATCTCTGGGAAGGGTCTTATTACAAAAAACAGCACCTAAGGCAATTAGTATAAGTTGCTGAATGATCTCTCACAGCTGGCTTTGGAAACTGATGGCCAGTGGAAACTTCTGATTGGCGCCCCACCTAAAGCCGCGCCCAGGGCACTGCCCTACCTGCTGGCTGCAGGCTCCCCACCTCCCTGCCCCCTAATCAGGCTTCTGCCTCTGAGTGGACTTGAACTGCCAACCCTTCCGTTAGCAGCCGAGTGCTTAATCGTTGCAAAGACGCCATCGGGTGGGTACGTGCTGAATTTAAACTGGCTCGGAGTGTCTGACCACCTTGACACCCTGTGTGTCAAAGGGGGCATACGGTGGGGAGGGCTTAGCAGGCACACACGGGCCTTCCATTTACCAGGAGGCAACAAATCCCTGATGGCACCGTGGACAGACGTGCCCCAGGCACACACAGCCAGGAAGTGACTCCGGAACTGGAAACCAGCCCTCCCTCCAGGGCTCAGCGAAGAGCTCCGGGTGCCCCCTCCCCCACCGCGTCCCTCCTCACCCTGACCCGGGGCCTCGAGGGCCAGGAGGGCGGGCAGCCGGACGTCTCAGGCCCGGGGCTGCGCTCAGGAAGCTGCGGCCGGCCGGGTCTGTCCGGGAGCCTCAAAGCGACGGAAGGGAGGGAGCAGCCGGCACCTGCATTGTGCGAGCCCCGCTCCCCGCTGAGCCGCCGCGAAACCCGGTCCGCGTTCTTCGTGTTCTCTGATGCGGCGGGGCCATCGGCTTCCAGGCAGTGGTAACTGGGCAGAGGACCAGATCTGCACTTTCATTCATTTAATCATGCATTCACTCATCCATGCATCCATCAGCTATTGAGCTGTGGTAGAAGCTGATGCGCAAGAACACAACCAGTATCCAAAGACTATACAGTTTGTGGCTCTGTGGTCAGATGGCTGAGTTGGAATACTGGCTCCTCCACTCACTAGCTGTGTAGCCTTGGGCAAGTTACTTAACTTCTCTGAACCTTGGACAGTGATGTGTTGGATTAAATGAATTACATGTAAAGCACTTGGAACCATGTCTGCAACTAGTCAGCATTAGTTAAATGTAGGATTTTTTAATCTTAATTTTTATTATTATGAAAGCCCATTACAGGATGGACTGTTGTTATATAGTGACCCTATAGGACAGTAGAACTGCCCCATAGGGTTTCCTAGGCTGTAAGCTTAAAGGGAGCAGATTGCCAGGACTTTTTTCCCCGTGGAGCCACTGGTGGGTTCAAACTGCTGGCTTTTCAGTTAGCAGCCGAGGGCTTAACCGCTTAACCATTGGGCCACCAGGGCTCCTTGGAGCATGGACTAGAGGGGCCAAAACTTGCAAACTGGAGGTTGCACAGTAGTTTTAAAGATTTTTTTAAATTGAAATAATTGTGAAATTTCATCTAAAATTTGGGTGTTTGGCTTCTTTTAAAAAGATTGAAGATCTGGGAAGCTCTTGCTTTATAAGCTGCTATTGGATATTATGCTAGAGGCAGTTTTTTAAAAAATAGTTTATTTTTGTATGCCTTTTGCAAAGTGATGTTAATTGTTTTTGTAGAAGAAAAAAACTCTTGGGCAATTCCCTCATTGCAAGGATCTGAAATTGTTGGCCAGTTTATTTTGAAAGGCAGGTTTACCTGAAGTTTTGTATTTAGTTATGATTATTAATTGCCTGATTTTAAAATGTTGCTTTCTGAGACATCTTCTTCCAATAAACGATTTCTCAAACACGTGCGAGTGGGGGCAGCTTATGCCATCTGAGCCCCCTGAGCCAGACAAGATCTGTGGGCCTGTGAGTTGTCACAGCTAGACTAGCGGTTGGAAGGAGTTAGTAATGGATTGGGTGCAAGATGGAGCGACCGTATCTGGAAGTGGACTGGAGGTGAGAGAAGGCTCAGACAGGTGACAGGTATTTACAAAGCAGAATTGGCAAGATGTGAAGGGTATTGCAGAGAAAGAGGAGACAAAATTGACTCTTGCGTTTCTGGTCCGGGAGAATGCGCGGGAGGTGGACCGGTTCACTGACCAGGGGCCTGGAGGAGGAAGGGGGAGAAGGAGAATAAATTTGCTTTTAGCCATGTGGAGTCTGAGAGTCTGGGTCAGCCATGAGGATATCAGTGGGCTTGAGCCTGGTTCTCAGTGAGTCAGGGGTCCTGGGAAGTGGGTAAAATCACCCTCTGGGGGGGGGCGGGGTGTGTGTGGGAAAAGCAGGAGGCCTAGGACAGATCCTGGGTATGCATTTACTTTTAAGGGATCAAGGATGTTTAAGGGAACTAGGCAGGAGAAAGATGTGGCAGTCTGCTCCCGTAAAGATTGCAGCCTTGGAAACCCTATGGGAGCAGTTCTACTCTGTCCTATAGGGTTGCTATAAGTCAGAATTGACTCGATGGCAATGGGTTAAGGGAGTTGGAAAGATATTGAGGGGAGAAGAGAGGAGCCTGCAAGACTCTTTAGGACCCAGCAGTCTTAGCCTCTATACTGCAGGCAGAGCCCCTCCCCCAAGACCCCAGTGCGGAGGTGGACTAAGGAGTAGCTGGGAGGAGGGATTCTGACATGCCCTGCTGCAGCTGGATGAGGGGTGAGGTGGGGGGCAAGATCCCAGTCAAGTTCAAGACACCTAAGTGCCCTTCAGAGGCTCCTTCCTGCTCTCTAGGGCCACTTGGTGGGCCTCTGGAACACTGCGGAGCTCAGAGGAAGGGCCCAAGTGGGCCCTACTGGCTGGGGAGAAAGCCAACAGAATGAGCAGAACATTCTGCTCAGCTGTGAGAAAGCTGGAAGGCCAGAGGTACCTGAGGCTGCCACACTGGCTCCTCAGCTTGTCCCCAGTGGGACCCCAGGCTGGGTGCAGGCCAGGCTAGGGACTTCCATGTGAGCTCCTCCCCTTGCAGCCGGGAAGTATTTTGATTATCATGGATAGAGGGCAGTGGTCTGCTTCTGATCCTGAGATCTGGGCTGGGACATGGCTAAGCTTTAGAGGATGCATTGACTCCTGCTGTGTGTCAGACACTGTCATACGTCTTTTGTCTAATCCTCATGACAACTTTATGAAGGAAATACAATTTTCCCCATTCTACAGAAGAGGAAACCGAGGCACAGAGAGCATAAAGAACATGCCAAGGACAAGCAGCTAGTAAGAGGCAGGGTTAGGAGGAGAAGCCTGGTTTCTCATGGGGTGCCCCCACTTCTGCAGTGGCCTCTCAGCTTCACTGACCCTTGGGCTCTACCTGGGCATCCTCCTAGCTGTCATCCTCTCCCTCACACCCAACCTTCAAGTGAATACCCAATCTGTCAGTCCTCCCCCCTTCACAGATCTTGTATCTGTCCTCTCCCCTCCACTTCTGTGGTCACTGCCTCAGGTTGGGCCTCATGATCTCTCGCCCTGGCTATTACATCAGCCTCCTCCTTGGTCTCTCTGCCTTCCGGTTCTCCCCTCCCACCCTAGTCCCTCCTCCACATCTACAGCCAGAGGGCTCTTCTAAAATGCAAATCTGACCAGTCACTGTCTTTTTTAATACCTGCAAATGACATCCCGTTGCCCTCTAGATAAAGTCCAAATTCCCAAGCAGATTACCAGTCCCTGTGGGCTCTGATCACCAACCTCAGAGCCCCATTCTCAATGCTCCCTTTGGCTGGTCTACACTCCAGCCAAATAGGATGCTTGCTTACCACCCTCTGGCCAGGCCCTGGGCTGGTCTTTCTCCACGCCTTTACTCCCACTTGCTGAATTCTGCCTTCCACAGTCTCTCACCCATTATTACTGACGGAAGTTCTGGCCACCCTTCAAAGCCTAGCTTCGTGCAGGAATCATTTGTCAGAACTGAGTGTACCTTGGATTAAAGTTCACGGTGTTCCTGTCTTTCTCTCTTACTGAAGACTGTGAGCACCTGTGTATTCACCTGACATACTGAAGATGTTCTGCAAGTGTGAGGTGGGAGCGCCTTCACCTCCATTCCATCGTCTCCGTCCTGTCCATCCTGGCTCTGGCTCCAGGTTCAGTCCCTTGCCCTAGCCTGGATCTGCTCCAGCGACAGCAGCAGCTCCAGGCCCAGTCTTTGGCTCAGCTCCAACTCTGATTCTAGCTCAGACCTGCCTTAAACTTGAGCTCCAGCTATCGGCCTGGCTCCAGCTTTGACTCAACATCCATGACTAATTCAGGACTCAATATCCAGGCAGTGGGTCCAAACTTACAACCCATCCAACTGTTTTCTCTCCCCTCATTCCCAGCCTCAGTACTCCTCAATCAGAAGGAGCATCTGCCCCCTTCTGGGATCCTTATCTGTTCCCTGGAGCCACTATGCTGCAGCTTCCCCAGCTTAGGCCGCTAGTCTGTGTTTTGAAGACAAATAGTCCCAGGTTCACAGCAAGACCCTACAATTTACTGGATGTAAGACTCTGAGTACCTCTTTGGGTGTCAATAACCATGAAGTCCTTTCCTTTTCACACTTTCCACAGGTTCACTGGGTCACCTCTTATAGGTGGCCACGCACACGCCACCGTGCCCATTGCATAAGGGCTTTTCCTGCTACCACAACATTGGCCTGGTGCTGCCTTGCTTCCTGGCTGCTATCTGGGACTTTGCTCAGAACTCCACGTCCCTGATGTCAGGGGTAAACACAGGTCCATAGGGCAGTGGGGGAAAGGCCAGCCTCCCTTCTTTGCTGCAGACTGAGTATATGTATTTGGGTCAGGTAGGTAGGGGTACTTCCTTCTCCCCTCTAGTTGCCTCGCTAAGTCACTGTCCCGTCAAAACTCAGAAGGCAAGGGTTCTTATGGATAAGAGAACTTGGGGACTGTCTTAGTTATCTTGTGCAGCTATAACAGAAATACCACAAGTGGGTGGCTTTAACAAACAAATTTACTTTCTCACAGTTTAGGAGGCTAGAAGTCCTAATTCAGGGCACTGGTTTGAGGGGAAGACTTTCTCTCTCTGTTGGCTCTGGAAGAAGGTCCTTGTCTCTTCAGCTTCTGTTTCCTGGTTCCTTGGATATCTCCATGTGTCTTGGTATCTATTCTTAACCCATCTCTCTCTCTGCTTCCTTGTTTAATCTCTTTTTATATCTCAAAAGCGAATGCTCAAGATACACCCTACACTAATCCTGCTCATTAACATAACAAAGACAACCCATTCCCAAATGGGATTATAACCACAGGCATAGAGGTTAGGATTTACAACACATATTTTGGGGAGACATAACTCAATCCTTAACAAGGACCTTGCCCCCAGAACACAGGAACCAGCATCAGTGGGGGTCTGGGTATAATATGAATGTGAGTGAGTGTGTTGGTATGGATACATGCGTGGGATGTGTATGTACGGCATGGTGTGTGGTGAGTGTGGGCATGCCGGAATGTCATGTGTATAGTGTGTGTATGTCTGAATGCAGTGTGTGTTAGGGTTTGTGTCTACGTGGGTCATGTTTATATATATATGTAATGTGTATGATGTGTGTATGTGACTTTTATGTGTCAATAACTGTATATGTGGAGACAGATGTGCACTTGAGTATACGGTATAAATGATGTGTGTTGGTGTGTCTGTCTAAGTGTCTTGTGTGTGTGTACGTGTGTATGTGTGTGTGTGTGCGCGCGTGTGCGTGTGTTGGAGGGGCTGTGAACGGGAGAGCTCCTGCTAGGACGTGGTAATGTAGTACAGCATTTGGGATTCCTTGCTGAACTCTCTGAGGTGGCCTGGGCCAAGGTCATTGTCCACTTGCTGCAGGAGACAAGAAGGGCTATGGGGGCAGCGCCAACGGGGCTGAGTCCATTCCTCCAGAGAGTCAGATACCCCATGTGGAGCTGGCTGCCCTGTCCTGATGTCTGCAAACACACCAGGGAAATAAACACAACCTTTGGAAGTCCTGGTGATGTGTCCAGGGAGAAGGCCCCAGCTGGTAGCTCATGTAGGCTCAGCCCTACCCTTCTGCATTGACCCGTGGTTGAGGCTGATGGGGTCGGTGGCCTTGACGCCACTAACTGGTCCTAGATGCTTACCGGGACACTGCAGCCCAGATCCAGAGCCTCTAAGGCCTCCCTGCCAAGGGCCAGATTACAAACTGGCATTTCCTGGAACTGCAGGCCTGAGATGGAAGAGAGTTCAGGGATTTCCAGGGCCAAGTTGCACCCCAGGTTATTGGTCTCTTGAAGAACCTAGTTTTAATCCAGGCTGCCTCCTCCCTGCTCCACTTCTAGGTATACCTCTTTCCTCAGAATAGACCATGCCTCCTCCCTCAGAGTTATGCCTTAGATGATGTGATCCTGCCTGTGTCTCCCACCACTCCTGAATCTGCACTCCATTCTGGAGATAGCACAAACCACTTGCATTTCCAAGAATGCACCATGCAGCCCATCGTCTAAAACATTCTGCTCTGCCTGGCTAACTCTGACTCATCTCTCAAAACTCAGGTTAAGCACCAACTGACTCATCAGGAGGCTTTCTGAGGCTGAAACTACCAGTTGTCTTTTAAATGCTGCTTGTCCTTAGCTATAGAAACCCTATTTTTAGCAGGGCACATAGTTGGCCTAGAATAAAAACTCTATTTCCCAGCATTTCTTACAGCCTGGTGGGGCTATGTGACTAAGGGTCACATACAGCTTGAGGTGGTGTCACGGATTGAATTGTGTCCCCCAAAAATATGTATTAACTTGGTTAGGCTATGATTCCCAGTATTGTGTGGTTGGCCTCCATTTTGTGATTGTAATTTTCCTATGTGTTGTAAATCCTAATCTCTGCTTGTGGTTAATGGGGCAAGATTGGATTATGCTGAAGAGGATTAGGGTGGGCTGTAACACCCTTGCTCAGGTCATATCCCTGATCCAATGTAAAGACAGTTTCCCCAGGGTGTGGCCTGCACCACCTTTTATCTTACAAGAGATAAAAGGAAAGGGAAGTGAGCAGAGATGGGAGGACCTCATACCACCCAGAAAGAGGCACCGGGAGCATAATGTGTCCTTTGGATCCGGGGTTCCTGCATAGAGAAGCTCCTCGACCAGGCAGGGGTTAATTGATGACAAGGACCTTCCTTCAGAGGCAACAGAGAGAGAAAGCCTTCCCCTGGGGCCGACGTCCTGAATTTGGACTTCTAGCCTACCAGACTGTGAGAGAATAAACTGTTGACCACTTGTGGTATTTCTGTTACAGCAGCACTAGATGACTAAGGTGGAGATGTTTTGTGCAACTCCCCGAAACTTTTTAAAGGGAGAACATGCAACTTTCCACCCCTTCCTCCTTCTGACTGGCTGGAATGCAGATGTGATAGCTAGAGCCTCAGCAGCTGTATTGAACAATGAGGGAGAAGCGTTTTGCTGAGGATGGCAGAGGCATCAAAACAGAAGCACCAGGGGACTCTGATCAACATGGAGCCACTGTACTAACTCTAGACTAGTTATTTACAGACTTCTAACTGGTTGTAGTGACTGTGATTTGGGGTTTTCTGTTATTCACAGTCAAACCCAAGTCTAATTAATACACTTCCCATGGGTTAGCTGCCCCTTCTCTGGCCCCCTCATCTCTCTCTACCTACACTCTCCATTCTAACTGCCTAGTTATATATGTCTATCTCTTCCACCACACAGTGAACTCATGAGGGTAAGGTCCATGTGATCTTCCAGGCACAGTGTCTAACAAACCAAAAAATGTTCGTTGTCTGAATGGATATGCAAAATCTTTTTCAGGCATCTGGATTTTGATGGAGCTATAGGTTTGGGAGTTAGTATAAATAGGTCATTGAAGTGGTAGGAGAGAATGGGGTGAAGAGAAAAGAGGGCTAAAGGAAGGGGTCCTCAGAGCACAAACATTTAATGTCAGGTTGAGGAGTACAAGTCCTGCAATAAGGCTGAGAAAAGTCCAGAGAGCTGGCAAGGGCTGGGCAAAGGGTTGCACAGCAGGTGGGCTCAGAGGCCACAGAGGCAGAGAAAGAAATCATGGGGTCTGACACAGGATGGGGCTTTGTAGGCCAGGGGCAGGGGAAAGTACTAGCAAGAGAAAATGCTAGCCCTGCAGGAGGAAAGAGGAAGTAAAACTGGGAAGGGGCTGTTAGGTTGGAAGAAGATGGAGGGGTGGAGGGAGGAGAGGTCCTAATGGGGCTGAAAAACAGGTGACATGGAAATGCAGATGTGAGAGAGCTGGAAAGAATTTGATGGTTTTTGGGTGTAACCAGGCCACATCATACCTGGCATAAAAACAAGGTGATATAAGCAGTCACTAAACAGTGTTTCTCTGACGCTGCAGGACCCCGACTTCCCTCAAATTCCCCCAGAAGAGTTCTGGGAATCCAAGGGGCTTCTCATATATGTTTGGAGAATTAGCCCAGAGGCCCCCTCCCCATTTTTCTCTTCTTCTCAAGATCCCAGTGGAGCTGCCCCTTGTCACTGCCAATGACCTCTGAAGTCACTGCTGCTGGCAAAACTCAAGGGGGCCAGACATGACTGCTGGAACCCACCTGGGTCTGCACTGCTGAGGCCACCAGTGCCCACAGTCAAGGGCACTGATGTTGAAGGAAGCAGTGGTTAGGGACTTAGGGTTCTAGAGTCCAGGAGAATTGGGTTTCCATCCTGGCTCTGCCACTCACTAACTCTGTGACCTTGAGCAAGTTGATAAATTTCTCTGAGTCTTGGTTTCCTTGTCTGCAAAGTGGAGGATAATAAAGAACCTACCTCATGGGGTTGTTGTGAAGTTAAAATGAGAAAATGCATATAAACCACTTAGCACAGTGCCTAACCCATTGCCGTCAAATTGATTCCGACTCATAGTGACCCTATAGGACAGAGTAGAACTGCCCCATAGGGTTTCCAAGGCTGTAATCCTTACGGCAATGAATAAGGAAGACCAAAGAAGAATTGACGCCTTCGAATTATGATGTTGGCGAAGAATATTGAATATACCATTGTCATGGTTTGAATTGTGTCCCCCCAAAATATCTGTCAACTTGGCTAGGCCATGATTCCCAGTATTGTGTGAATTGTCCACCATTTTGTCATCTGATGTGATTTTTCTATGTGTTGTAAATCCTATCTCTGTGATATGATGAGATGAGATTAGTGGCAGTTATGTTAATGAGGCAGGACTCAATCTACATTAGATTGTGTCTTAAGCCAATCTCTTTTGAGATATAAAAGAGAGAAGCAAGCAGAGAGACATGGGGACCTCATACCACCAAGAAACAAGAGCCAAGAGAATAGTGCATCCTTTGGACCTGGGGTCCTTCTGCTGACAAGCTCCTTGACCAGGGGAAGACTGATGGCAAGGACCTTCCTCCAGAGCCGACAGAGAAAGAAAGTCTTCCCCTGGAGCTGACGCCCTGAATTTGCAGTTGTAGCCTCCTAGACTGTGAGAGGATAAATTTCTCTTTGTTAAAGTTATCCACTTGTGTGATATTTCTGTTATAGCAGCACTAGATGACTAAGACAACCATGAACTGCCAAAAGAATAAACAAATACGTCTTGGAAGAAGTGCTCCTTAGAAGCAAGGAGGGCGAGACTGCGTGTCACATACTTTGGACATGTTATCAGGAGGGATCAGTGCCTGGAGAAGGACATCATGCTTAGTAAAGTAGAGGGTCATCGAAAAAGAGGAAGACCCTCCGTGAGATGCATTGACACAGTGGCTGCAACAATGAGCTCAAGCATAACAATGATTGTGAGGATGGCCAAGGACCTGGCAGTGTTTCGTTCTGTTGTACACAGGGTGGCTATGAGTTGGAACCAACTCAGTGGCACCTAATAACAACAACAATCTTTACGGGAGCAGACGGCCACATCTTTTTTCCTGCAGGTGGGTTCGAACTGTCAACCTTTCAGTTACCAGCCGAGTGCTTAACCACTGTGCCACCAGGGCTCCTTGCACATTGCCTAAGCCTGCGAAAAAGGCTCCTGTCCCAGGCTGCTAGAGAAAACTGCACAATCACATGTGGTCTCTGAGCTCACCTGCTCTGTAGCCCTTTGCCCCGCCCTTGCCAGCTCTCTGGCTTTTTCTCACCATTCACGTGGAGTGAATGGTTAATAAATGTTAACAATTATGATTTTTGTTCTTATATTCCTTCTTGCATTCATTAACTCATTTCACTAACAAGCTCTAGGTATCTCCACCCCCCACCCCCGCCCCTGCAGGTACCCAGCGCTTCAGTCAAAATGTATTTCTTGATAGTTCCCAACACTTAACATGTACTCTCACCCCTCTGCAGCTTTGCACGTGCTGTTTGCTCTGCCTGGACCCTTCACTCTTCATCTGCCCGGTGAATCTGCCCTTGGAGTCTCAGCTCTAATGCCTGGGTTCCTTAAAGGACTTCCCCGAGACCTCCCAGGCTGAGTCAGATGTCTCCTCTGGGCTCCCACATGACCAAGGCTGCTTCATTGCACAACTCCAGGGGGAATCACTCATATAGACCCCCAGAATTGTGTAATGTGGCAATCTTGTCCATATCTCTCCTGTTTCCCTCTATCTTTTTATCATACTTTTACTGTAATGATTTATTTATCTCTTGGTCTCTCCCTCTAGACTCTGAACTCCTTAAGGACTCTGCCTGGCCTAGAGTTAAGGTTCAGAGAACGATCATCTGAGTGAAGGAATCCTGGCTTAATTCCTGTATCCTGGGGCCCTCAGACTGGCCGAGGAGACAGAATGAACATGAAACATGCCAAGAACTGAGCATGCCCAAGGGGGGTCACAGCCTTGTGTGCTTCAGATTGGGGCTTTTCTAGGGAAGTCAAACAGAGCTGTAAGGGAGGCTGCAGTAGCCCAAGTGGGGGACTGGACCTGAGCTTAAAGAAGGAATATGTACTTGGAGGACCCAATGCTCACTCTCCTGGATTGCTCTGCTCAGGGATGGGAAGAATTCCAGTCCCTCCTGACCCCAAGATTTTCATCTAGTCTAAAGTGAAGAAAGTAATCATTTCAAAGCTCTTACAGGGACATTGTGTATCCAAGGGGGGCCATTATGGGTTGATGCTCTGTACCAAATCCATTTTTTATGCATGGTAGCCTGGGGCACAACCTGGAAGCAGGAAGATGAACCCAGGGGATTTGATGCTGCTTAAAAAATAATTTGAGTACTATCCCCACTGTAGGCAGAAACCAGATTATGGAACTCTTAGGAAAGTGTTTCTCTTCTTCAATACGGATTTAGACTGTATTGTTGCTGAGAATAAACATTTGTCTTTTGTAGGTGAGTGTGTATGTGTGTGTGTGTGTGCGCGTGTGTGCGTGTGTGTGCGTGTTTATTTGACCTGTACTTAACCATCCCACTGTTATATCCCCACTTGCCCCTGGAAGGCCAAGGCTGAACAATGAGGAGGAGGCATAACCCATCACTTCTCATTGGCAGACTTTAAAGGGACAGGATCTTGAGGGCCAAAATTGCTAAGCCCATCCTAGGCTGTTGGGCTGAAGCCCACTTCCTGCTGTGATATTCTACCAGACTGGATAACTCAGACATTGGGAAGTGTTCTGTTAAGTATTTTTATCCTGTTCACCCTATCCCATGTGACCTGGGGAGTGAGGGTTCCTGCCTAAGCCTGATGGAGATTTTGCCCATGGAGAACTGAACAGGTGGTCTATATCTGTGAGTGTGGGGGAAGGAGGATCTTGAGCAGAGAATAAAGTTAGAAACTAGGTATACCCATGAGGGGACAGCCTGTGAAAAGTTTAACTGATTTTGGCTGTTTTCCTTTGGATAGTCATGTCATATACGGTTTTAAAATATTTCTTCTAGTTGTATTTCCCTACAGTAATTTCTGCCCTTTCAGTAAAGTCTGTTGTATTCACGTGGACCTTGTGTTGATGGGGCTGGAGGGGACGAGTTAGGGGTAGGAAAGTAAAAGAAGTCTAGCCTGCCTTGGTCAATCTTCTGTGGAGGTCTGTGTTGAGGCAGCAGCCTTGTGGAGTGGGTGTGGCCAGCAGTGGGGCTGGGGAGAAATTCTGCTGGGTGGAAGGCTCTGGAGCACATGTGGGGGGAAGGCGATCCTTGAAGGGGAACAAAATGTGGAAAGTACATGGTAAAGGAGAAGGCAGTCAGGGTAAGGGGCAAGGCATGAGCAAAGGCTTAGGTGAGTCCCAAGAATCACCTCTTCTGGGTACAGAGAGCCCAACTCCTGACTAAAACAGAGGATGGGGTGAAGTCTTGCGGAATACGTAGAGGAGGTGTGGGTGGGGGCCTCTCAGTCTCAGGCCCAGGCCCTGGTTGCTGCCTCTCCTCCATGCTCAGGAAGCCAGGCTGTGGGCTGGGCCTGGGTTTCCTCCCTGCTCTGCTCTGCAGAAAAGTGCTTGATAACAAGCCGGATGGGTTCTGGCCACCTGAGAACAACCCCAGGTGCCACCTGCCCTACCCTTCACCTCCCAGATCTTCCTATGGCCAGAGAGGTCCTTACGCAGCTCAAGAAGGGTATCACCACCTTCACTTTGGCCCATTCTACCAAGAGAAGCGAGAAAAGCTGAAAGTCTCTAAGGGAGCCTAGAACCCAGAACCCAAACCAGTCCAGCCCAGAACTAAAGCCCAGAGCCCAGAACCCAGATCACAGAACTCAGACCACAATTCAGTCCAGGTCAAAAGTCCAGCCAGAGCCAAAGACCAGAGTTCCGAATTTACAGCCAAGTCCTGGACCTATAACCTAGCTCACTGCCTAGAACCCAGAATTCAGTCCTCCGAGAGTTCAGCTCAGCCCCTAGACCAAAGCTAAGCCCAAACTCTAGGGCCCAGGGCAGCCCAGAGTCTAGCTTAGAACACACCCAAGAGCCTAGAACTTAGCACAGACCCCATTTCAGCTGCAGAACTCAGAGACCAGCCCAATACTTGAACCCCACGCCCAGCCCAGAGCCCAGCAGCTTCTTCTTCTTCTTTTTTTTTTATTGTACTTCAGGTGAAGGCTTACAGAACAAATAGTTTCTCATGAAACAGTAGTACACATATTGTCTTATGACATTGGTCAACAACCCCACAACATGTCAACCCTCTTACTTCTCAACCTTTTTTTTTGGTGAAAATACACATAGCCAAAGATACACCATTTCAAAAATTTCTGCATGCACAGTTCAGTGACATTGACTATGCTCTTCCATTTGTGCTGCTATTCTCACTTAAGATGAAGGCTTACAGAACAAAATAGTTTCTCATTTAACAGTTACTACACATGTTGCCCTACGACAATGGTTAACAATCTCACAACACATCAACAATATCCTTACTCAACCTTGGTAGCTGTGGACCATTAGTCCTTCAGACTAATCTTTTCCTTGTATCCTGTTCTCTTCAGTGGAGTATCTTAGATGGCCGCTCACAGGCTTTTAAGACCCCAGACACTACTCACCAAGGTACAATCTAGAACACTGTCTTTATAAACCCAGCAGCTTCTTGATGCCTCTTCTAGGGGCAATTCCAGAGGAGGGGGTGGCTTACCCTGTAAGCTGAAAAGAGAGAAGTTCAAATCCTAGTCCTGCCCCTGGCAGGACAGGAGAAGGGGCTGGGGGGTGTACGTGTAGGGGGGTGCTGTAGTCCTCCTAGCCCTGGCTCTGGAGGGTGCATTGTGGGAACTCATAGCTAGGGTTTTCTCTGCAAGACCTGCCCCTCAGAACCCCAATGGGGTAGGAAGCAAGTCCTGCTCCCATGACTTGCTATGTGACCTTGGGCAAGTCCCCTCCCTTCTCTGGTTTCACTTCTCCCAGAAAGGAAATCAGGAGGTGCTTTATTTGGACCCATAGACCCAGAAACACCAAAGGAGGGACTATCACAGATTATTCATTCATTTATTCTTCATTCATCAAACATTTATTGAACACATATAATAGGTGGGTTTTAAGCAAGGAGATGACATGGTCAGATTTGTTTTTAGAAAATCCATCTGATTGTTGTTGGAAATTGGATCAGAGCGAGGAAGGCTGAAAACAGATGGACCAGTTAGGGCATTGCTGCGAAAGTCTAGGAGAGACAGGATGAGGGTCTGAGGATGGCAAGTGGCAGTGTCATCTTTATAAAACACAGATGTGGTCATCTTACTCCTCTGCTCAGAGTTCTTTCAGTGGCTTCCCACTGACTTCAGGATAAAGATGCAAGGCCTCCTCCTATCTTCTCAGCCTCCGAGCCTACTGACTTCCCATCCAGCAAATGCCCAGACAGCCGAAGCTGCTCACTGTTTCTGCACCCACCACCCTCCATCAAACCTCCACATCTGTGGTGTTACCTTTGCCTCGCATGCCCTTCCCTGTCTCAGGAACCCCTAATCATCCTTCAGAGCCTGGTTCCATCATCACCTCCTTAGTGAAGTCTTCCCAGACCTCCACCCCTCAAATAGAATCTGGTGTTCTCTATTCTGTGTACTCAAACTGATCTCCATTAGGCCTTTGCTACATTGTTTTGTCACAGTCCTGCCTGTGTTTGTCTCCCCAACTAGAGGTGACCCCCCTCAAAGGACAAGACTGTCTATGCCTTATCCATCTCTGTGTTGCTGGGTGGGCCCAGAGTTGTTGTTATTGTAAGGTGCCATCGAGTCGATTCCAACTCATAGTGACCCTATGTACAACAGAAGAAAACACTGCCCAGTCCTGCTCCATCCTCATGATCATTACACTTGAGCCCATTGTTGCAGCTACTGTGTCAGTCCATCTCGTTGAGCATCTTTCTATTTTTTGCTGACCCTCTACTTTACCAAGCACGCTGTTGTTCTCCAGGGGCTGGACCCTCCTGATAACACATCCAAAGTATGTGAGACAAAGTCTCACCATCATTGCTTCTAAGGAGCATCCTGCCTGTACTTCTACCAAAACACTTTTTTTGTTCTTCTGGCAGTCCATGGTGTAGTCAACATTCTTCACAAACACCACAATTCAAAGGTATCAATTCTTCTTGGATCTTCCTTATTCATTGTCCCACTTTCACATGCATATGAGGTGATTGAAAACACCATGGCAAGGGTCAGGTGTACCTGACTCAGAGTAGGCTCAATGAATGCACTGCCAAGGCTACCTGTACACCTCCAAGAATCATTTTGAGCTTTCCCATTAAGGGGCTTGTGTTGTTAAAGATTTTAATCTCAGAAATATTGTAAGAAATTTGTTTTGTCTATTAATCAAAGACAACTTTTTTTCTAGTTGCCATCCACTCAGTTCTGACTCATGATGACCCCAGGTGCTTCAGAGTGGAACTGCACTGCATAAGGTTTTCAGTGGCTGTGACCTTTTGGAAATAGATCGGGAGGACTTTCTTCTGAGGTGTCGCTGGGTGGATTTGAATCACCAACCATTCCTTTAGTAGTCTAGTGCATTTGTTCCACCCAGGGACTCCATAAACATACATCTTGCCAATCAGAGGGAAGGGACAAAAGAGAGAAACTGACATTTGTTGAGGGCCAACTGTGAAGTTTATTTTATACATACACATTGCCTCACCTAATACTGTGAGGTAAGGATTATTACAGATAAGATAAATAATGCTCAGAGAAATTAAATGACTTGTCCAAGGTCACAGAGCTAGCTAGAGGCAAGACTGGATTCAAACCCTGATGAGCCTGACTCCCAGCCCATACTCTTTATCTCCCAGCTATGCAGTTATCTCTTGCTGTTAATTAACCTGAGATCAGGGCGTTACCACGCTGAGTCTGGAGCCAGCCATCAAATGCCTGAGGTCCTGGCTTGCACTTAGTGGATATGGAGGATGACTTCTTGAAGCACTGACTCGGGTACAAAGTCATGCCAACATGCTCTTTGTACAGATGGAGGCCCAAAGAAGGGGCAGGACTCCACGGGTACTCAAGGGCAAGTTCCGCTTCTGCCACCCTGGCCTGAATCCAGTAAGTCACTTTGAAAGACTCTTCAATCTCTGAGACGATTAAAGCCAGCAGACCAAGGCAAGGACTCCATGCAGGAACGTGGTATGAGCATGAGGAGAGCCAAGGCAGAGTGCTGGCCAGCCAGAAAGGGGAAGGTATGGCTCAGGCGTAGATCCCCATCTGCTCTTCTGTGGCCAGGCTCTGGGCTCCTGCATAGAGAGCACCTCATCTGATCCAATGGGCCCTGAGCCCAATGGGCCAGTTGGTCTAGCCACCACAGATCCCTCAGAGGTACACCATGGTCTCAGGTGGCATGGCTGTATGATCTGAGGCTGATGTTGCCAGCTTCTTCCACTCCATCATTCTTCTGTCTTTCCAGCATTCAGAGTCTTCCTGAGGAAGCAGGGCTACCTCTCTTTTCCAGGGAGGACCTTAAACTTGGGGGAACCCAGAATGAGAAGATGCAGGGACACTGGTTGGGGTGGGAAGGGGAAGCATCAACTGTCCCAGGGAATCTCTAGGCACTCTCTATGCCCCTCAGCCCCCTGAGAACTGAAGCTCAGAAGTCAGACTCATCTCCGAGCCCAGTCCCAAAGTCCAGACCAGGGGGCCTCCCTGTGGAGTGGTCTATAGCTTTGTGAGATCAGATGGATCATTCTTGAGGCCTCTCCTACCCCACAATTGCCCAATCAGCATCCAGGCAGGAACTGGCAGCCTCAAGTGGCTTCAAGGACCCTTAGATACTTCCTCTCCAAAGAGCCTCTCTTGGGGCCCTTAAGAGTCCCTCCTTCCTACTCTCTGCCCTGCCTCCTCCCCTCAGGGAAAACAAGGGGCCAGGTGGGGAATAGGCTAAGGCATCCCCAACACAGCAGGGGTTCCAGGAAGCCCTTGCTCCAGGGTCTGCCCAACCCTTACCCCTTCAGACTGGCCATTCCCTTGCACTGGGTCTTAGAGCACTACCTTCCAGGACGGAAACTTGCTAGTGGCTGTTGAGCCAAGCAAGTTTAAAGGCATGGGCTAGGCTCCTTTCTCCAGAAGTTAGGGTGGTGGGTCTGCCAGCTAGGGCACTGAGGAGATCTTACCATTGGATAACATACCACAAGCTACAACACCTGGCAACACTAGCATCTGACAACACCGTCAGTGAGCAACAATACCCTAACAATAACACCCCAATACCACCACCAGGTAAAAACTGCCCTGGCCATATCTCACTGCACTGGACACATTACCTGGAGTCACTAGACTTTAATCTAGTCCCCGGCCATTTATCACAAGTTTTCTCCCCTTTGACTTAGTGGCCTTATTTGGTGAGGTTTTGCCCAGGGCACTAATGTCAATAATAGTAAACCTTTTTGATTACTTACTGTATGCCAGGCACTGTTCTAAGCACTTCATTTAATCCTCACGTTAACCCTATGAACCAAAAAAAAAAAAAACCAAACCCGTTGCCGTCCAGTTGATTCCGACTCATCGTGACCATATAGGACAGAGTAGAACTTCCCCACAGGGTTTCCGAGGAGCGGCTGGTGGATTCGAACTCCGACCTTTTGGTTAGCAGCCTGAGCTCTTAACCACTGTACCACCAGGGTTCCAACCCTATGAGATAGGTACAATTATTATCCACGTTTGACAGGTGAGGAAACAAGCTCAGAGAAATTCAGTAATTTGCCCAGAGTAAACTGTAATGGTAGAACTGGGCTATGAAGCCAGGTAACCTATCTCTGGAATCTTTGCACTTAACTCCCTGCTCTGCCTCCCAGGAAGCTCAGGGGACCTCGTGGCCTCCTCAGTGGCTCTCAGGGGAGTATGCTGGGGCACATGAGAAAGCCCACCAGGCTGGGCTTGTTGTTCTGTGAGGGCAAAGGGAGGCAGGGAGCTCTGATAGAACCTCTTGAGTTCATTTGTCTTAGGCTCTGAGGCTGGGCTAGAACTAAAAAGGGTCACAGATGGCCAGGACAGTGATACTGCCACAGAGAGGGTAGCTGTCTGCCTGTCCCTCAGGCTTTGCCCTCACTGCTATCCTAGGTAGAAAAAATGTTGCTACAAAGAATGGGCCCAGGTCTCTGCTCCAGTCTCCCGAGGCTAACAGAGCTGGTGAGGTTGTCCGGTGCCCGCCATGGACTGGAGCCTCAGCAAAGCATCTTGGGCTCCAGGTCCCTTGGCGTGGGGTAGGAGTGGGCCCGTGAAGACTTGTAGTCAGGACTGTAGGTACCTGGAAGATGTCTCTGAGCAGTAAGTCTGCAAAAAAGCTCATTGTCAGAATAAGGGTCCTGCCTCTGGGTTTAGAAAATGTGGTCCCTGCTTCCCCTCTCTTAGCCTCAGGTTCATCATCTATAAAATGGAAGTAATAAAAACTAACCACCCCCCCCCGCAGTGGTGTTGTGAGTAGTAAATGAGATGGAATACACAAAGCATTTAACATAGTGCCTGCTCAGCATACAGTTGGTGCTCAATAACTGGGAGCTATTGCATTAGCAGTGCCGAGTCAGTCAATGGCAAATGAATAGCTTGAGTGATGTTATGGGGCTCTATCCTGATCAGAAGCCCTGATGGCGCAGCGGTTAAGAGTTTGGCTGCTAACCAAAAGGTCAGTGGTTTGAACCCACCAGTGGCAGTGGTTAAGAGCTAGGCTGCTAACCGAAAAGTCAGTGGTTCGAACCCACCAGTGGCTCCGTGGGACGAAAGACCTAGAAATCTGCTCCTGTGAAGATTTCAGCCTAAGAAACCCTATGGGGTAGTTTTACCCTGTCCTGTAGGGTTGCTATGGGTCAGAATTGACACACAACAACTTCCTGATCAACAACATGGATGGTGGCGTTGAAGCCGCAAGGGCAGGCTCAATCTAAAATTCGAGAGTGAGTGGAAACAGTGGCCAACAGAACCAGTATTCAAAACTATCTCAACAGGCTGGAATAAGCAAGATGACATTGTCCTCCTTCAAGACACTGCACAAAGCAGAGGATGGGGGGAGACCTGACTTGACCCCACTGCCAGTGAAAAGGAGCTGAATGATTTAGTTGACCACAACCTGATGGGAACTAATCATGGGAGAGAAGGCTCCGAAGCCCAGCAGTCTTAGGCTGCATTAACAATGTGTTGTGTCCAGACTGGGGGAAATAATAGGCCCATTGTGCTGGGTTGGTCAGGCCATATCTGGAATCTTGCGTTGCTACACTGACAGACTGGAATTAGGCCAGAAGGGGGATCAGCCCAGCCTCAGCTGCCAGGCACTTGAGTTAAGCACTTCCTGTGCATTTTCTCATTTCATCCCCAAAACAACCCTATCAGGTAGGTACTATTAATATCCCCATTTTACACACAGGGAGGTCAATTGAGTTACCCAGGATCAATCACACAGCTAGTAAACGGAGGAGCCTGAGGCTTTTCCAAATAGGCCCCTCCTGTCCTTGTGCCGGAGGAAGACTGAACACCCATTCATTGAACACATATTTATTAAGCTCTGGGTGAGCTGGAGGCTCAAACCCACCCAGCAATATGGGCAGGTTGGAGGCTCAAATCCACACGGCAGTACAGAGAAAGAAAAGGCCTGGTGATCTGCTTCTGTAAGGAGCCCTGGTGGCACAGCAGTTTAAGAGCTTCTCACGGATTGAATTGTGTCCCCCCAAAAATGTGTGTATCAATTTGGCTAGGCCATGATTCCCAGTGTTGTGTGGTTGTCCTCTATTTTGTGATTGTAATTTTACATTAAAGAGGATTAGGGTGGGACTGTAACACTACCCTTACCCAGGTCACATCCCTGATCCAATGTAAAGGGAGTTTCCCTGGGGTGTGGCCTGCACCACCTTTTATCTCTCAAGAGATGAAAGGGAAGCACGCAGAGAGTGGGGAACCTCATACCAGCAAGAAAGCAGTGCTGGGAGCAGAGCACGTCCTTTGGACCAGGGTCCCTGCACAGAGAAGCTCCTAGTCCGGGGAAACATTGATGAGAAGGCCGAGAGAGAGAAAAAGCCTTCCCCTGGAGCTGATGCCCTGAATTTGGACTTTTAGCCTACTTTACTGTGAGGAAATAAACTTCTCTTTGTTAAAACCATCTACTTGTGGTATTCCTGTTAGAGTAGCACTAGGTGACTAAGACAGAGCTCAGGCTGCTAACCAAAAAGCTTGGCAGTTTGAATCCACCAGCCACTCCTTGGAAACCATATGAGGGCAGTTCTACTCTGTCCAATACAGTCGCTATGAGTCAGAATCAACTCGATGGCAATGGGTTTTTAAAGGTTGAAGGTTCAAACCCACCCAGAGGTACTGAGAAAGAAAAAGCCTGGTGATCTGCTTCTGTAAAGATTATAGTAGCCAAGAAAACCCTATGGAGCAGTTCTACTCTGTAGCACATGGGATCGCCATGAGTCAGAATCAACTCAATAGCAACTAATAACAAGAGACAGGCCCCAAGCTAGGCACTGGGGATAGGGTAGAGAGTAAGATGTGGTTCCTACCTTCACGTACCTCAGTCTTGAAGGGGATTCAGCTCTATGGGAGTGAAGATTTTAGGGCTGGAAGAGAGCACAGAGTCTACCTTATCCAACTCAAGCCCTGAGAAGGGGAAGAGACACCAGAGTGCTACACAGCTCATGGTGGAGCCAGGGGTGCTAGCCCGTGCCCTTTGAACTGCCTCACTTGGGTTTTCTTCTGCTTAGTGGTGGCCAAGAGCTGTGTGGCCAGCAGATGGGATTTGCTGAGACGTACAATGAAGCTCGACATCCCGGGGCAACCAAACTTCATCTGTTCTCCTGCAATCAGAGATTTAAAGGAAGAAAAAAGGAGCCTGAGATTGGGCAACTACAAAAACAGGGGTGAGTGGCCTTTGAAAATTCCAGCAGCCCTTTCACTAACCTCAGTGAACTGCCTTCCACTTGGCCTCTGGAGAGTCTGGGAAGACTGGGTGATGTTGGCTTAAAAGACCCAGCGGCAGAAGAAGAGACTGTTTTCTGGCATTTGTGCCCGGGCTCTGTTCTAAACTAATGTCCTACCATCTTCTTTCAAGGACCAGATTACACAGCACTTTCTTTTTCAAACCTTTGATTATTTCAACCCAGAGTGCCATGATAGCCTTGTACCTCCCAGGGCTTCTTACTGGGTGACACATGTATCCCATTCAGCCTTCTGTTAATTTATGCAGAGCGGGACAGAGCAGGGCTGTTAAGAGTGAAGGCTTTGTAATTAGACAAAACTGGCCCAGGCGTGGCTCCGCCACGTAAAGCTGCTTCACTTCTCTGAGTCTCCCTTTCCTCAACTGTAAAATGGGAATAATAGTTCCACAGTCATATGGGGTTGTAAAGGTCGAGGGAGATCATGGTAAGCATGGAGGAAGCTCTCCATAAAAGGCTGCTGTTATTATCATAGTGTACAAGTGAATGTGGGCCCATCTCCTCCCCACAGCTTGTGAGCTCCCTGTGGACAGGGGAGGGGACTAGGGGGCTTCATCTTTCTCCCTCATGGCCCATGGCCAGAAGATGCCAATGGCACCAATGGTCGCTCTTGGGAGATGAGAAAGGGGCATCATAAAATGCCCGCGCTCCATCCTCCGGGTTTGGAGAGGGTGACTAGACCCTACTACAGATTTTAAAGGAGGCTAGTGGGCTTCTGAGCCTCCACCTTTCTAAGCCTGGGGGTCAGAGGTCATGGGTTATAGGTTCGCTTAAGGAGAACTCACTGTGGGGGATCTTGAGCAGGTCCCTTTTCAGCCTTGGGCGTCAGTTTCCCCTGCGTGTCAAGTGTGTGTCCCTCCTTCTCTCGGGATTTCGTGGAGAAAGCGCAGCGGGATGCCAGTTCCGGGGCTTTGAGAACGTGGCTCAGTGGAATAGCGCCGCCAGGCGGGTGGGGCAGGCTGGAGGGCTGGCGGGCGTGTGGATTGGCTAGAGGCAGGGCAGCCGGGCTCAGGGATTGGCCCGATTCGAGACGGCCGGATCAAACCTTTAAGAGGCGCAGAGGGGGCGTGCAGTGGAGTGTGTGCCCAGCCTGCCGGTCTGCTTTCTTAGCGCTCCGCCACTGGGGCGGCGGCAGCTACGACGGAGCCAGTGGGGAGCGGAGGCCCGGAGAGGAGAGGGAGCATCCCGGCGTCCCAGTCCCAGGCGGCTTGGCCCACGGGTCATGGCCAAAGGAGAGGGCGCCGAGAGCGGCTCCGCGGCGGGGCTGCTGCCCACGAGTATTCTACAAGCCGGTGAACGTCCGGCCCAGGTGAAGGTGAGGGCCCGGCACCCTGGGCTGAGGGCAAGGGGTGGCGGGCCGGCTGAGATGGGGACATGCGGGCATCAGGGGTTAGGCTGGTCCTGGGACAGCTTGGGATAGCCGGGGACAGGCAGACCCAGGAGCAGGAGAGGGTCCGAGGGTGCCCTGGGGGCAAAGGGTGATGGAGAAGGTTTGGAGGCGCCGGCGCCCCTTTTCCCACCCCCCACTCCGCATCTCTTCGGAGGGGCTGTCCCGGCAGCTCCACGTGGTGCCCGGCTCTGCCTAGCCGGTTTCGGTTCTTCAGTGCGGAGCGGCTCAGTTTTGCCGCCCTAGGAGCGGGAGAGACCCTAGAAGGCTGGGAAACTCCCCCATGGTTCCCCTTCCTGCCCCCTACCCCCACATGCCTACTCTCGCCCCTTTACTCGGCTATGAGGAGGGCCACTCAAGTTCATTCATAAGAACAAGGCTCCGCTCTTAAAGGAGCCGCAGACCGAAAGCGTTTGTGTATGTGTGCATGCGCGCTCTCGGTGCTTTCCGCGCCTCTCTACAATCGGCCCCATCCCTAGCACTGGACCGAAAGAAATCAGGCGGTCCCAGGGAGGGATCTCAGGCAGTAGATGTCTGCCTGGAAGGTGGCGCCTTTTCCTTTTAATTTTATTAACTTGAACCTTGGAAGGAGCCAGGGTGAGCAATTATGCTTCTGCTATGTATGAGTAATCTTTACTTTCTCTGGGCAACCCCAGACTTTCTACTGCCCCACCTGGAGCGGCCCAACCCTGCCCCTGGAGGCCTCTCCTCCTCTCTCCAAGCTCCCCTGGGAACTGGGAGTGGTGGGGGTGGAGGACAGCTCCTGGGTTTGTCTCAAGCTCTGGCTGCGTACAGGGGCCAGGACCGCTCTGGGACAGATGGAAGAACAGCTGTGCCGGCAGCCAGCTGGGCCAGGTCCCTACAGCTCTGTAGAGCCCTCACGCAGTAGGCAGGTGGGTCCTGGCCTCTGAGCCAGAGCAGGAGCCCGGGCTGGGCTCAAACAGCTCTTGGCAGCAAGAGGATTTTCAGGTTGTGGCAGTTGGTGCCAAGTGGGGACAGGTCCTGTGCTGGAGCGTGCTTCCCCTCTGGAAAGGAGCATGTCTGGGGCCTTGTGGGGAGTTCTTTAGGGATGGTGGGCTAATAACAGCTTCTTAGAAATGGAAGCAGGAGGGTACCTGAGGGTTCCTAAGAACAGAAAATTCCTTCCTCTTTCCTTCTGAGAAGAGGGATCTTCCTGGGTGGGAACAGGGCAAGTCAGAGTTAGTGTTCTGGTAGCTCTGGCTGTAGGGATGATCCTGCCTCTGGAACCTCCTAGGATGGAGGCCAGGAACCTGGGCCTCTTTTCATCCTCTCCTTCTCTTCCCAGAAGGAACCGAAGAAGCAGCAGCAGTTGTCCATTTGCAACAAGCTTTGCTATGCCGTTGGGGGGGCCCCCTACCAGGTGACAGGCTGTGCCCTGGGGTTCTTCCTGCAGATCTACCTGTTGGATGTGGCTCAGGTGAGTGGACTGAGTGCTCTAGGGCTCCTCCAGCATCCTGAAGTGGGAAGGACTAGGGATCCCACTGGGTAGGTTCACTCAGTTTTCACCATCTGTGAATACCCTACTTTGCTGCCTCTCAGAGTGACAGTGGAAGAGGAATACCAAGGCTTTGGAAAGTATCCAGGAGGGGAGTCTCTTCACTCCGGGAGTCTTGTTGGCAAGGTCAGGCAACTCCTCCTTGCCTGGCAAGAGGACAGAGCCTGGAGGGGTAGGCAGTGGTGTGAGGGAGAATGAGGCCTCGCTGGTGACCCTGTTCTAAGAAGAGACTGGCATACCATGTCCCTGGCTGGGTGACAGTCAGCTGGTTTGGCTTGGAGGTGGGTGGATTGTTGCCAGGCCAAGGGATAAGGCACATCCCACCATTACCTAAGGAGTGAAGGGCATGTCCATGGGCAGAGGGGCCCTCAAGTGCTGGGCTGAAGGGTCCTCCAGTACACAAGGCCTTTGACTAAGAGGGGTACTTAGGGCAAAGCAGGCATCCTCTGTGCTTTGAGAAGCCTTGGCCAGCAGCCTGGCATCCTGAGAATTCTCCCTGTCTGGATCGGAGAGTGGGAGACTGAGCGACCATCGTTCCCAGGGCTCAAGCTACTGGCCGTCTTTTCTATGTAGTATCTGACTTTGCAAGCAGGGCATCTTAGTTGTATCCATTTACCAGTGGGGTACACTGAGCCCCAGAAACATTCAGCAGCTTGTTTTCAAGCAACTGCCATGGGCTGGTGCCTGAGTGGGGTACAAAGATGAGGAACCTGTAGTCAAAGTGTAGAACTGTGCTAATGAGTGTCAGAGCTGGGGGGAGGGGGGTCAGACTGCGGGGAGTACGGTGTCGGGGAGGCCACCAGCTTCCCAGCTTCCTGACGCAGTAGTAATAGCAGGGCCTTGATGAAGGAGAAGTCCAACAAGGCTGTCTATCTAGCACCTAGAATATTTGGGGAGGTGGGGTTAGCTTGAGTGGGTAGTGACAGGCCATTTTTTAAAAGCATCTATAGACTCCTTTTTCCACATCCAAGATAAAGTTTGACTCTGTAAGACAGAGATCATAACTCCCATTATAAAGGTGGAGAAACTGAGGTCTACTGTTGTCATTCAGCTAATGCTAATTCTGATATCAGGTGGTCAGAGCTCAGGGCTGTCAGAGAGAGGGAGGGAGGGAGGGAGGGAGGGAGGAAGGGAAAGAAGGAAGGGATTCTGGATTTATTCTAATTGGCAGGAGTGTTTTCAAGGTCAGGGGAGGGAAGGAAGAAGGGGCCGGATCTGGGAAAGCTGAGGAGGAGGAGGCATGCATTGCGCTGTGATTAACAAGGCAAGTGAGGATGTTTAAAGCCTGGGTGGAAGCAGCACAGGGACCCAAGGGCCTGGCTGAAGGGGAGAGGGAGCCCCTGCTTCTCCCCACTACGTAGAAGGATGAGACGGCTATCTTTTGCCTCTTCTTTCCAGGTGGACCCTTTCTCTGCCTCCATCATCCTGTTTGTGGGACGTGCCTGGGATGCTATCACAGATCCCCTGGTGGGCTTCTGCATTAGCAAATCCTCCTGGACCCGCCTGGGCCGCCTCATGCCCTGGTGAGTGGAAGAAGCTCCCTCAAGGTAGCAGAAGGCGGGGCTTCCAGCACATGGCACATCCGCCCCCTCCCACCCCATTACATCCATCTGCCTGTCGCAGACTGATGAGAAGGAATGATGTAAAAGCCCAAGGATGTCAAAACCCCAGCTGATGCCTCAGCTACCCCAGTCACTGGCACTGAGGTGTCCACCCAGCTCATTCCCAAGTTGGCCAAAGTGGTAGCCTGGGCAGCTTCCCCAGCCTAGGCCCCATTGGTCCCCAAGGCCCACTCCCCTCCATGAAGCTGGAATTCTAATTTCTCCCATTCAGTCACTTCCCATAGTGGTTGAAAGCTTGCTCTCTGGAGCCAGCCTGCCTGGGTTTGAATCCTAGCTTTACCACTTACAGCTGTGCAACCTTGGGCAAGTCACTTAACATTGCTGAGCCTCAAGTTTCTTCACCTGTAAAATGGGGATAATAATTGCCTGTCTCACAGGGAAGATGAAATGTGTTTTGTTTTTTCATGTATAAAGTACTTAGAACGGTCCCTGGCATATATTAAGTGATACATAATTTGGCTAGTTTTTTCCTTCAGGGTGGTGGTGCAGCTGGTAGTACGAGGAATAGGATAGCAGACCTATAACCTCTGGCTCCGCGGACCTTATGAGCTAGCTACCTTTCCCTTTGTATAAAGCCTACACTGCTCAACCTCAGGCAGTGGCGCCAGTGCCAGATGGAGTGGTGGTGGAGGGGGCGGATCAGATTAGACAGCAGGAGGGACAGACAGGACAGGCTGACAACCCGGAGCTCTGGTTCCCTTCAGGACATCCTGCTTCAGGGGGTGGGGGAGCCATACCCCTTTCATCTCCAGCCCATCCAGGCTCAAGTGGGCGCCTTCCTGCCCCAGGGGCGCCCATACCTGGTCTCCGGCCTTCAAAGCTCTTCCCGTGGCTCCTGACTCCCCCGACAGCTTCCTTTCCCACGAAGGACCCCTCCCACCCCAATCCGCCAGCTCCTGGCTAAGGCCCAGGGTGGAACCTTTGATCCAAGCTTCAGAGCCCAGAGTAGTACAGCCTGCCTTACCTGGGCAGGCTGCTCTGGGCTCCCCTCAAGCCAGCCAGGGAGGCTGGGCCCCATGCCCGCCTCCCTGGCAGTCCATGGGAGGCGGGGCTCTGCTGCCACATCTCCTCATGAGGCCCAGCCAATGAGAAGCAGCTGCTTACGCAGCCTGGGTTACTCCCAGTCACATTGGGTTCCTTAGCGTTGGCTGCTCAGCTGCCTACAAGGAAAGATTGAAGTGTTTTTGACGAAGGCTGACGGAGGAGCCCTTGCTGTCTGAGAAGACACATAGATTCGGGGGTGGGGGGTGGGGGTGGACAGAGGGCAGGAATGGAGAGCAGAGGAGGCCCTCCCCGTGGAAGGAAGAGTCTGAGGGACTCTTACTGGGCAGGTGTAGCAGCCAGCTTCAGAAAGTTGCTGAGGGCCCTTCAGGCTAATTTCTGATTTATCATGGTTCCTGTACACGTCATCACCTGTCTTGGTGGTACCCCTGCCCCTGTGTCTGTGAGTGCACACTAATCACTTGTGGGATGGGGCTGCCATGTATGTGCCTTCCTCCCTGTCCATAGCTTGGTTAGGACCTGGGCCCCTCTTCAGGCCTGGAGACCCCCTTTTTTCTTTCAGCATAAGAAGAGGCTGGGCCTCTTGGGAGGCACAAGCCCAGTGGCTCCCTCTCCTCCCTGTTGGCAGGTAGCCCCTACTCTGAGCCTGTATTTAAAACCTCTCCTTCAGACCAGAAAGACTTTGACAGATACTCCTTAGAGCTTCCCAAAGCGGCCCTGAGAGAGGCAGGGTGCCAGCAGGGTCACAGGGGAAGACCGAGATGCAGCAGGGCTGGACGTCAGGTCTGACTCCCAGCCCTGCGCTGTCTGCGGCAGCTTGCTAGCTGTGACTAGTTACCCCTGCTGCCTCCCCTGCTGAGCTTTCCTGATGGGATAATCACAACAAACACTCCCTGTGTTTCAAGCAGTCTTCCGCATTTAAAAATCAACTCATTTAAGCCTGAAAACAACCTATGAAGTAGAACCAATGTCTTTATAATAGCCTGGAAGGGCCTCCACGGTCTGGTGTCCGATTTTCTCTCCAGCCTCATCTCCTGATTCCACTCTGCTTCAGCCACACCGGCCTCCTGGCGGTTCCTCAGACGTGCCAGGCAAACTCCCACTTAGGACCTTTGCTCTAGCTGCTCCCCTCGCCTGGCATGTCTTGTCTCAGATGTCTGCAGTGCGACTGCCTCCTCTCATTCAGGTCTTGGCACAGATGTCCCTCCTTGAGGCCTACCCTGTCCACCTGGTTGTGAATTGCACCCCTGTACTCACTTCCAATCCCCTTTAGCCTACTTTAGTTCTTTTCTCTGTAGCCCTTGTCACCTTCTAACATGTTATATGACTTCAATTATTTTTATTTTCTTTGCCAACTAGAATGTAAGTTCCAATTTTTTTTTTCTTGGCTATCTTTTTTTAATTATTACTGTACTTTAGATGAAGGTTTACGGAACAAGTAGTTTCTCATTAAACAGTTAGTACACATATTGTTTTACGACAATGGTTAACAACGCCACGACATGTCAACACTGTCCCTTCTCCAATATTTTTCATCTGTTTTGTTCACTGCTTATCCCAAGTAGAATAGTGCCCAGCCCATAGTTGGCATTTAATAAATACTTCTTGAGTAAAGGGGTTTAATGGAAGGTAGATGCTACTATTGTTTTCATTTTCCAGATGAGGAAATGAGGCCCAGAGAAGTTAAATAACTTGCCTAGGACCAAGTTATTTATAGTTAATTGGTCGAGCCAGAATTGGGCCCCCGGAAGTATGGCTCCAAAGGCCATTCTCTTAACCATTGCACTCTGCTGCCGTTCTATACTGATTTCATGAAGTTAGTCCTTCCTGAAGTCTAACCATTTGTGATTGTGTGGGATTCATAAGTGGGGAGGCCAATGTTTGCTCCCTTTATAGTTATTTCGCTAGGCCCAGTCCTCCAACCTGGCCTCTCCATTCTCCTTTGCCTGGTGTAGGCCTCCCCTAGCCCACCCCAGCTTCCCCATGTGCGTGAATGGTGAGTGTGCTTGTGTGAGAACACACGGGTATTGCAGTTGCTCCTTCTCCCTGCCCCGCGGTCTGAGGTCTTGGACTCCATTCTCAGCTCCCCCAGCCTGTAGGAAGCTCCTGTCTCTGGAACCCTTGCTCCTAGGGAGATGTGGATGAGACTCAGGGTCTGACCCACATTCCATGTGAGGATTTCTCAGTCCAAGGACCCTGTTCCTGTTGCCCTTTCTGGCCTGACCACCAGCCTCTTCCCAGAAGCCCTGGCGTGGGAGAATTCAGGGGAAGGAATTTCCTTCCCAACAGGCACCCTGTGGGGCACTGCCTTTCAGGCCTGTGCCAGGCTCCTGGGGTTCTGGCACCCAGCCCCACTCAGACCCTCCCTTCCTCAGGATCATCTTCTCCACACCCCTGGCCATCATCGCCTACTTTCTCATCTGGTTCGTGCCCGACTTCCCACGGGGCCAGGCTCTGTGGTACCTGCTTTTCTACTGCCTCTTTGAGACACTGGTCACGGTAAGTGTGGGCACCTTCCCTGGGTGTCTCTGGGGGCAGGTTGAGGGCCGTCTCTAGGGCCACCAGGGTTGGTGCCCGCAGCTGCATCTGTCTCTCAATCCATCTGACTGGCCGAGGGCCTCTCTTCCATGCCAGTGTTTCCACGTTCCCTACTCAGCTCTCACCATGTTCATCAGCACAGAGCAGAGTGAGCGGGATTCTGCCACTGCATACCGTAAGTCTCTCTCCAGTCCTTCCATCCTCGCCGCCGGGGACCCTAGGCCCCTCCACTCCCAGACCCCACTGCCACACCTCTCCCCCTGGGGCTCTGCTCCCTGCTCTGCTCTTGAGAGTGGGTGTGACTCCATCTTAAAAACAACTCTGCCCCTTATTGCTCAAATGAGGCCCAGAGAGGGGCAGGAACTAGCCAGAGGTCACTCAGAGCAAAGCCATGAGTCCAATCCATTGTGCCATCTGCTTTGTCACTGTATACCCTCCCCACCTGGGGCTGCCACCATCATCCCTGGGACTTGAGCTGGGCTCCCATCCATCTGACCTTCCTCCATGGGGCCCACAAGCCATGAAGCCCCTCCCAAGGACCTCCTTTTCACTGCCCAGGGATGACTGTGGAGGTGATGGGCACAGTGCTGGGCACAGCGATCCAGGGGCAAATCGTGGGCCAGGCGGATACACCTTGTCTCCAGGACCCCAATGACTCTGCAGTGGTCTCAGAAGGTGTCAATCGCACACACAGCACCACTTCACTCAAAGAAACGGTGAGGTCCCCTAGCAGGGCAAGGATCTGGGGAGATGAGAAACAGTGGGGGTGGTTTGCCATTATCTTAAAGACAGAAATAAAAAGAAAAAAAAAAAACAAACCCCTTTGCTGTTGTATCGATTCTGACTCATGGCGACCCCAAAGGACAGAGTAGAACTGCCCTGTAGAGTTTCCAAGGAGCGCCTGGTGGATTCGAACTGCCGACGTTTTGGTTAGCAGCCATAGCTCTTAACCACTACACCACCGGGGTTTCCATAGCTATAATAGCTGGTGTTTATTAAGTGTTGGGCATTTTATACACATTACTGTTAATATGCCTACTTTGCAGATAAGGAAATTGAGGCTTAGAGAAGCTGAATAATTTTCCCAGGGTCATAGAGCTAGTAAGTTGCAGAGACTAGATTTGGGGAGATTTGAACTGTGGGCTCTCAGACTCCACAGTCTGGCTTCTCATCTCAACTTTGCCCAGCTGTGGGAAGCAGCAGGAGGCCCAGGATGATTCTCCTATTTCACAGATGGAGACAGTGAGGCCCCCAGAGGAAAAGGGACTGGCCCAAGGTCATGAAGTTGAGCAGCTGGAAGTCGGGAGGAGATCAGCCTGACTGTCTCTCTGTGTCTTCTTCACCCCCTTAATAGCAAAATGCATACTTGCTGGCAGCAGGGGTCATTGCCTCCATCTATGTCATCTGTGCTGTCATCCTGACCGTGGGCGTGCGGGAACAGAGAGGTGAGGGGGCCCTAGGGAGGGACGCAGGCTCCAGCACAAGGTGACTATGTCCCCTCAGTCTGGGCCTCCAGCTTTGGGAGGGGCCTCAGCTTCCTCCTCACTGTCATCTCTGGCCCCCAGAACCCTACAAGACCCAGCAGGCTGAGCACATGTCCTTCTTCCGTGGCCTTCGGCTGGTCATGAGTCATGGCCCGTATGTCAAGCTCATTACCGGCTTCCTGTTCACCTCCCTGGCCTTTATGGTGAGTGGGGGGCCTGACATGCTCAGCCTGAGTTGCAGTGGGGGTGAAGTAGGCAAAGGTGTGATGTGGCCTAAGGGACAGATGGAATGGGGTAGGGTGAGCAGAGAACACTGGAGCCTGGGGAACATTTCGGGGAGGCTCAGCCCCAACATAACTTCCTTTCTTGCTTTTCCTTTCCCCTCACCCTGCCCTATCCCCCAGCTGGTAGAGGGAAACTTCGCCTTGTTTTGCACCTACACCTTGGGCTTCCGCAATGAATTCCAGAATCTACTCCTGGCTATCATGGTGCGTATGGGGCCCGAGGGTACAGATGGCCAGAGGGTGTGTTCTGGGCCAACCAGAGGTCATGGAGAGATGAGGGAGGCTTCCCAGAGCAGGAGATGAGATTGGGACTAGATGTCAGCTCCCCCAGGAGCCATCAAAGTTGCCTGTCACCTTCCCATTCCCAGGCCGATACCTTCTGGCTACGGCTGGGCTGGGAGTGCTTTTGGGGTCCTGAGAAGGTAAGCGGGGTGGGGGGTGATTTCATGGCTCTTAACCACTCCCCTCATCCCCTTTGTCCACCCATAGCTTTCGGCCACATTTACCATTCCCATCTGGCAGTGGTTCCTAACCCGGTTTGGCAAGAAGACAGCTGTGTACATTGGGATCTCAGTGAGTGGGGCTGGAGGGGTTGGGTCTTGCCTGGGTTGGAGGTTGCTGGAGGGAGCTTCCTAGCTGACGCAGCTTCCTATACCCTCTCCCCTAGTCAGCAGTGCCATTTCTTATCTTGGTGGCCTTCATGGAGAGTAACCTGATTGTCACTTACGTGGTAGCCGTGGCTGCTGGCATCAGCGTGGCAGCTGCCTTCTTACTGCCCTGGTAAGTTGTATAGGCCCATGGATATGGGCTTCTTGGGGAGAGTTCTGTGTTGCTTCTCTACCCCCAGGCCATTCTGTGGGTCCAGATTAGGGGTGGGACACATCTGCCCTATGCAGTTGTGAACTGTGCAGTAACACCTAACCAAGGTAGTAAATGGGAGCTAAAATCTGGTCTGGACTCCACTCGCCAAGCTGAGCACCAAGAGTGGCTACTTCAGCTTGGAGGAAGGGGCTTACTTTTCTAATTCACATAAAGGTGGCATCTCCTCACTGAGCTGTGTGCCTGTGGGGCTGCAAGCTCCTAGAGAGCCACCCCTATTCATTGACACAGAGCCACCATATGGACTACCAGGGGACCTGGGGTTGCAACGTGGGTGGGTCCTCATGACTGACCCTACCTGTGAAGGTCCATGCTGCCCGACGTCATTGATGACTTCCACCTGAAGCAGCCCCACTCCCGTGGAACTGAGCCCATCTTCTTCTCCTTCTATGTCTTCTTCACCAAGTTCGCCTCTGGAGTCTCGCTGGGCATCTCCACCCTCAGTCTCGAGTAAGTAGGGTGGGGGGTCTAGAGTGGGGCTGGGCTGGGCTGAGCAGGGCTAGGCCCTGGATGCCCCATCCTCACCGCTTCCCTGCCCACTGCGCCCACAGTTTTGCCGGGTACCAGACCCGTGGCTGCTCCCAGCCGGCTCACGTCAAGTTTACACTGAAGATGCTGGTGACCATAGCTCCCATAGTCCTCATCCTGCTGGGCCTGCTGCTCTTCCGGCTGTACCCCATTGACGAGGAGAAGCGGCGGCAGAACAAGAAGGCCCTGCAGGCTCTGAGGTGAGAGCGGGGAGAAGGCAGGGGAGGTGGAGGAAGGGTGTCATCCAGTCTCAGCCCTCAAGTCAGACAGCCTGGCCTGTGGCCAAGTCCAGACTTAGCTCCTACACGTCTTCCCTTGGTGGCCCGCCCCTCTTCTGCCCCTTCCTGCTGCCAATTCATAATAGCAGCTAACATTTCTTGAACACTTAATTTTGCACCAGGCACTGTGCTGAGTATTTTTACATTTATTCATTTAACAAATCCTTAATAGATGCCTACTGTGTGCCAGGCTGTGTTCTAGTGAACAAAACAGACAAAATCCCTGCCCTCATGGAGCTTATGTTTTAGGGACTGTGCATTCTTTATTTCCTGCAGCCCTCCAACAACTCTAGGTGTCGCAGATTCATATTATTCCCACCCACTCTGCAGATGATGAAACTTAGGCTTAATCAGGAAGAGTGACTGGCTCAGCTAATAAGGAGTAGAAGTGGGGGTTGAATCCCAGTGTTCTGACTCCGGAGTCACTGATTGGTACTAACAGTTAACTGCTTAACTACTAACTGAAAGGTTGGTGGTTTGAACCCACCCAGAGGTGCCTCGGAAGAAAGGCCTGGTGATCTGCTTCCGAAAGCCCACAGCCTTGAGTGGAGCACAGTTCTGTTCGGCACACATGGGATGGCCAGGAGTCGGAATGGACTCGACGGCAACTGGTTTTTTCAGAGCCACTTTTCCTGGCATGTAGGACCTCAGGTGTGGCCTGAGCTCTGCCTCTCAGGAGATGTGAGGGCAGAATAGAATGAGTGATGCCAGGCCAGTCCAGGCCAAAGCATAGCCTTGGTGATTATGATGCTCTGTGGACACCAAGAACAGTGAACCATGTAACCAGCAGTTTCTGGGCTGGAAATGGGAGTGAGCGAGCTCTCTAAGTCCTGTGGTTTAGATTGATCTGACAGCTGGCAAAGACTGGCAGACCAAGATCCCTTGAGGAATGAGGTAGGTGGGGGCAGAGGTGGGTAAGGAAGCTTCCTCCAACTGTCTCCTCTGGCTCTGCAGGGATGAGGCCAGCAGCTCAGGCTGCTCCGACACAGACTCCACAGAGCTGGCTAGCATCCTCTAGGGCCTGCTGTGGGGCCTGAAGTCACCGTGCACAAGGCCTGGGTCACCAGGCCACATGGGGGGTCAGGTGCTACTTGCCCGCTCACTGAACAGCTGGTCTACAGATGCCAGGACAGGAGCCGAAGACTCAGGAGTGAGTGCCCCAGCACACTTTCAGTGCCTACTGTGGGGCAGGTGGTCCAGCCTCCTGCTTCCCCTCTGCCCTCCCATGGGCTGCTACTGTGAATATGCCAAGGACTGCTCGGGCCTAGCCCAGAACACTAATGTAGAAACGTTCTATACAGAGACTAATTAATAACTTAATGACTGTGTATATAAGGACCCCTGTTGGCACAGTGGTTAAGCGCTTGGCTGCTAACCAAAAGGTCGGCGGTTCGAACCCACCAGCCACTCCTCGGGAGAAAGATATGGCAGTCTGCTCCCGTAATATTATAGCCTTGGAAACCCTATGCGGCAGTTCGACTCTGTCCTATAGAGCCGTTAGGAGTTGGAATTGACTCAATGGCAATGAGTTTGGTTTTTTGGTGTATGTACATGTGAGCTATTAATGTTATTAATTTTCATAAAAGCTGGAAAATTGGGCTTCTGTTTCTGTCTTTGTCCTCTGCCACTCACTAAGCCTCTCTGTCCCAAAGCTCAGATAGAGGGAACAGAAGCCAGGGTGCCACCAGGTGGGACAATGTATCTGGAGATGTGATAACATTATCAGCTAACATCTACAAGCACCTACTCTGTACCAGGCACCATGTGGAGGCTTTACATTCCCTTTGCTGGTGTTCTCATTTAATCCTTGAAACCATTTTCTCAAGTCAGCATTATCCGCCTTTACAAGATAAAGAAACCAAGCTCCAGGGTAGGGAGGGACTTGGCTAAAGTCATGGAGCCAGGAGTAACCTAACTGGAATTCCCTCGCAAGTGCGTGAGATGTCGGAATCTTAGCCACCACCCTCTGCTCCTGTGTTTGAGAATGACTGCCTGAAGCAGGAAGTGTTCTGCCCTTGCGCATGTGCTGTGCTTCCCGCCCTGTGCATGTCTGAGCATGTGTGTGGCTGGCTGTGCTGGGGCTGACTTTAGACTCTGTGATTGGGGTCCTGTGTGGTCCCCGGAAACCTGTGAATCTTCCTTCACAACTGTTATTGACAGTGTTGGAGCAGGAGAATGTACCTGGCTGAGGTTGGAGGGGGTGTTGGATGGGGGGGTGTCTCACCACTGGTGTGCTGGTAAAAAACCACCTCTGGTGGGGAAGGGGTGTCTGGGAAGGCCTAGTTTGTAACATTTGCCAATTTCCATGGTGTAAATACTCCTGTCACAGCTGATTTCAAGTTACCAGTGGTTGTACTATCTTACAGAACTCCTGACAATGTAACAGTTGGCTCTTGGAAGCTGGTAGGAACTTGCTCCAGTGTAATCCTGAGTCTCATACACTTAGACCAAATCCCAAAACTCTCAGGAATGCAAAGCTGACAGGACCTAGAGGTTACCAGCCCAACCCCTTTATTTTATAGATGGGTAAATGAGGCCCAGGGAAGAGAAGTGTTTAGACTATTCAGGCTTGATTTTT
>NW_004443951.1:17050153-17081113 GCF_000243295.1 Trichechus manatus latirostris | reverse complement strand
ATGGGGTGGGGCGGGACTGGGAACAGGGCTTATTTTGCTGCTGAAGCTCTGCCAAGCCACTTTTTAATTTTATAAATTTTATGAAGTGTTACTTGCCGGCACTGTTATACATGTTTAATAAATATTAATACAATTAGTCCTCATAACCTCCCTATGAGGTAGGTACTAGTCTTACACATGAGAAAACTGAGGCACAGAGAAGTTTAGTGACTTACCTAAGGCCACACGGTGAATGGAGGAGGTGGCATTTGAATCTAGGTAGTCTGGCTATAGGGCCTGTGCACTTAACCACTGTTAGGCTGTTAAGTGAAGCAATACAGTTTTGCCACCACCAAGCCAGGTCCCACCACCTTTGGGGCCTCCGTCCTAGGAGGTCAGAGGCTGCTTGGGCAACAGCTGATCTGGCCTCTGTAGCTGGGGCTCTTAAAACCAAAAAACACCAAACCCGTTGCCATGGAGTGGATTCCAACTCATAGCGACCTTATAGGACAGAGTAGAACTGCCCCATAGGGGTTCCAAGGCTATAAATCTTTATGGATGCAGACTGCCACATCTTTCTCCCACAGAGCGGGTGGTGGGTTCAAACCGCCCAACTTTGGGTTCGCAGGCAAGCACTTTAACCACTGCACCACCAGGGCTCCTTTTAGAGCACTTAGGTACTCAGGTAATATTTGCAGAGGTCCACTCACACCTCTCATACCGCCCCTTCTCCCTCGTTGTTGTTAGGTGCCATAGAGTCAGTTTTGACTCATAGTGACCCCATGTGACAAATGAACTGCCACATAAGATTTTCTAGGCTGTAATCTTTACTGAAGGAGCCCAGGTGGTGCAGTGGTTAATGCACTTGGCTGCTAACCAGATGTCGGCGGTTTCAACCTACCAGCGGCTCCGCAGAAGAAAGATGTAGCAGTCTGCTTCTGTAAAGATTTACAGCCTTGGAAACCCTGTGGGGCAGTTCTACTCTGTCCTACAGGGTCGCTATGAGTTGGAATCCGCTCCACAGCAGTGAGTTTGGTTTGGTTTGGTTTTTGGAATCTTTACTGAAAGGAGCCCAGATGGTGCAGTGGTTAAGGGGTCAGCTGCTAACCAAAAGGTTGGTAGTTTGAACCCACCAGCCACTCCGTGGGAAAAAGAAATGGCAGTCTGCTTCCGTAAAGATTATAGCCTTAGAAACCCTATGGGGCAGTTCTACTTTGTCGTATAGGGTAACAGTGAGTCAGAATCGACTCGATGGCAGCGAGTTTGGTTCGGTTTTCAGTTAATCTTTACTGAAGCAGATCGTCAGGTCTTTTCTCCTACAGAGGGAGCCACTGGGTGGGTTCAGCTGCCAACCTTTCAGTTAGGAGCCAAGTGGTTAACTATTGCACCATCGGGGCTCCCTGTTCTTCCTCTACTCCAATCAATAACCACCAAGTTCTGTTTCTTTTTCTTTTTTTGGTAACTTCCTAAACCGCTTCCTTCCCAACCCTATAATCACTTCTCAGGGTTTATCTTCTATCACCTGGATGATTATACCAGTATCCTCACTGGTCTATTTGTCTCTGATTTGATCTCCTCACATTCCTTCCACAAACTATCCAAGATAACCAAGTAGCTCTCCTCTTTAGAAGCCCTTCTGTGAGTCCTCATTGCCTTCAGTAGAAGTCTGAGACCTCTGCTGACCTCCATGGCCCCAGATCTAGACGCAGCCCTTCTCACAGGCTACCTGCCTGGCCCGGGAATACACCTCTGGTTTCTGCTCCCTCTGCCCGGTCCACCTGGACACTCATCCAACGTGTCCTGGCTCCAGCCTGTCTTACTGAAGAAGTGACTGCGCCCCACCCCTGGATGCAATGCTGAGAGTCCATGTCCTCTTCACCAGTCTCCCCACTCTGAGCCCAGGACCATGCTGGCCCCAGACACAGCTCCCACTGACTTACTATGATGCTTCTCTCCGGGTCTCAGTTTCTCCCAACTGTACAATTATTTGAAATCAGAGATCTTGGCCCCTCTCCAGTTTCATGTTCTCCCCAAAATCTCTCTTCTCAAAGACCCCTGCTGAATTCTGGGGGGATGGCTTGGAGGTGGGACAGGTAGGGAAAATACAAAAGCTCTCTGGGATCCCAGAAACCCCTTGGGTCTTTGGCCACTCCAGATCCCTTCCGGACAGCTCATACCTGCCCATCCTTTGGGAGAAGTGCCATCTTGACTTCCTCCACACTTGGCATTCAGCATTACTTTCTACAACAAACCCTGCCTCTCCCTGTCCACTCGGTCCTGCTCCGGTCGGTGAAACCAATGCCCTCCCCTCCCCACCCCCCACCCCCAAGGACCAAGTGTGGCTCTGGCTCCATCTGCTGGAAGAAAGGCAACACCTCAACATTGCGAAGAAGGAATTCTGGTGTACTGGCCTTGACTGACTCATTCATTGAACAAATATTTACAATGAACCTACTATGTGTCAGGTACCTGCTAGGCCCTGGGGATAGAGTAGTGAACAAAATAGAGCTCTTATTCTCGGTGAGGACCAACAAACAAATAAACAGGTAAATAAGATAATTTCAGATTGTATAAACACCATGAAAGAAATAAGCAGGGTGATAAGAGAGATGCAACTGGTATGGAGGCTACTTTAGGTGCTTAGGAAAGAATGTTCTGAGAAAGTGACGTCTGACTTGAATCATGAAGGAGAATTAGCTAAGCATTCCAAGAGCTTAGGGGGAGAGCATTCTGGGCAGAAGAGACAGCTAGCACAAAGACCCTGAGGTGGGAAAGGGCTTAGTATATTCAAGGTACAGAAAGGAGACCAGTGCAGCCAGAGTGTACTAAACGAGAGGGTGGGTGATATGAACCGGTGTTGGAGATGTGTATAGGAGCCAGATCATCCAGGACCTTGTAGCCCATGGTGAGAGTTTGAGTTTTATTCTGAGAGCAGCCAAAAAGTCATTGAAACGATTTAAGTGGAAAGGTGACTTACATTTTAAAAATGTTTCCCTTACTGCTGTGTGGAGAATTGATTGGGAAGGGGTAAACGTTGAGCGAAAGAGTGAAAGAGAACATTCGGAGGCTCTTATATGAGATTGTTGGTGGCTCAGGCCGGGTTGGTAGACATATCATATGCCCCTTCTGAGAGTTTCTGTTTTCCCATCCACAAAATGTGGGTTAATAATCCTGCCTCCTTCAAATTAGCTGAGGTATGTACAAAGGAATGAATGAATCAGTCTTAGAAGAAGTACAACTAAAATGTTCCTTAAAAGTGAGGATGGTGACACTTCGGCTTGCTTACTTTGGACATGTCATCAGGAAAGACCAATTGCTAGAAAAGCATATCATGCTTGGTAGAGCAGAGGGTCAGAAAAAACGAGGGAAACTTTCAATAAGATGCATTGACACAATAGCCACAACAATGGACTCAAATATACCAATGATCATGAAGATGGAGCAGGATCACTCTGTTATACAAAAGGTCACCATGAGTCAGCAACTAACAACATGTACAGAGGCTGCTTATGCATTATGATTCTAGGGGAGAAAATACTAGTTTGTTCAGCAAATATGAACTGAGTGAGCACCTACTATGTGCCAGCCCCTGTGCCTGAGAAAACTGATATTAACTGAGTGAAGACGTGTGTCATGAATGTTACAAGGAAAAGCAAGGAGCTATGAAAAGTGTGTAACAGGGTCAGAGAAGGTTGAGAGCTCCAAACTGCAATCAGAACTGTGCTGTTCAACATGTTAACCTGTAGCCACATATGGTTATTTAAATGTAAAATAATTAAAATGAAATAAAATTAATAATTCAATTCCTCAATCGTACTAGTCACATTTTAAGATCTCAGTAGTCACATATTACTAGCAGCTACTGTGTTAGATGGTGCAGATATAGAACACTTCCATCATTGCAGAAAATTCTATTGTTCAGTGTGCCAAGTTAGAAGATACAGTGAAAGAGACCACATTTATGAGAGCAACAAAATACCTAGGTATAAAGAAAAAGAAAAAAAAGGGTATAAAGAAACAAAAAATATTCTTTGTCAGACCACATGACAATTTTTGGTCATGACCCCCTGCCTGGACATCCCTGTCTTTCAGAACACAAAGTATCATCTCTTTGGGAATCTTCCCTGACTCTTCCAGGCTGGGTCAGAGGTTCCTCCAGGCTCCCCCAGTGCATCTCTCTCTCTCTCATTGGACTGTGAGCTCCTCGAGGGCTTTGTGTCTCTGGCAGCTAACACAGTGCCTGGCACAGAGTAGGAGTTGATAATACATGTTGAAGAAAAGAAGGGAGGCAGGCAGAAAGGAGAGGGGAGAAGAAAGAGCAGCAATGACAGAGGAGATAGGGAGCCAGAGAAGGTTTAGGACTGGGTGTTTTGGACTAGATCCAGTGCTTCCTCTAGGGCAGTTGTGCAGGGCTGGGTGGGGCTCACACCTCCAGAGCAATCAAGGGAGTCCCTGATTTTTGTGGCCTAAGGTCCTTTCTGGGGTGAGGCCCGAGTAAGGAAGCCCAGCCCAAGGTGAGCCCTGATTGCTCACCGTCCAGAAAACTGCCTTCTGTCTGGCAACGATCTTGTTGAAAGTGGCCTGGGATGTTGGACTGGACTCCACTCCCCTCCCCACTCAAGGTGATCTAAGGTGGCCTGGATGGACTGGAGTAGTCTAGGATGACCTAGGATCAGAGAAGCTGGGAGGGGGCTGGACTGTCAGCGCTTATGTTTCATGGGAGGTGGAGAATGAGGTCTGGAGCTTCTCTGACTCTCCTGTCTCCTACTACAGTCCCTATAGTCACTCATCCCAGCACCTACCTTTCCCTTCAGTGACTTCTACGCAGCATCAGAGGATGCCAGTACTGGAGAAGGCAAAGGAACCACCCCGCCTAAAGCAACTAGCCACAAGCAGAAGCAGGTAGAATCCAGTCTCACTCTCAGCCTTTAGTTCTGCTTTCCCACCAAGTATGTCAGTTTCTTAAGGACCACAACCCTTATCTTTTGTCCTCCTCTCCTCCTTCACTTCTGCCAGGCCCCAGTCTCCAGAGCTAGTTTCTCACCAGTCTATGGCTTCCAGAGGGTGGGCTTAGTCAGCTCTGTTGACACCAAGAGGCAAGGGCACGGTGTAGGAGGATCTGCACCATCCCTGCTATTCCATGGGCAGACGTCATGAGGGGAGGGCCCTAGGTTATCTAATCCAAGCCCCACTTGATACTTGGACATCCTCTTCAACATCCCTGCCTTGTGGCTGGCTGACTGGCTGCCTTCTGCTTATACTGACAGACAGCTCACTACGGCCCGAGGCAGCCTATTTCACTTCTGGAGAGCACTGAGTGTGTGAAAAAGTTCTTTGTCATCTTACATGGAAACTGTCTTCTTGTGGCTTAGCCTGAAATGCTCAAAACAATGCTCAAAACACTCCCTTCCTCTGCCTCATTCCAGACCTGCAGAAATGGGTTCAAGTCTTTTTTTAAAATTTATTATTTATTTACTTATATTTGTTTATTGTTGTAGTTTAAATGAAGTTTACATTTCAAGTTAGTCCCCCATACAAAAATTTACACACACATTGCTACATGACCCCAATTGCTCTCCCCACACTGTGACGCACACTCCTCCTTTCCACCGCTGAGTCCCCATGTCCTTTTAACCAGCTCCTAACCCTCTCTGCCTTCCCATCTCACCTCTGGACAGAAGCTGCCCGTTTAGTCTCTTGTATCTACTTGAGCTAAGAGGCACACTCCTCAGGAGTATCACTTTATGTCCCACAGTCCAATCCAATCCCTGTCTGTAGAGTTGGCCTTGGGAATTGTTTTAGTTCTGGGCTGATAGAGAATCCGGGGGCCATGCTTTCCGGGGTTCCTCCAGTCTCAGACCATTAAGTCAGGTCTTCTTACTAGAATTTGAGTTCTGCACTCCACCTTTCTCGTGCTCCATCAGGTGGGTTCAAGTAGTGATGTCATTCTTCTAATTATACTTGTAATTTTCTGTAAAGAGTATGTATTTATTTTGCTTTTGTAATTAACGAAGAAACTATATTTTAAGGTTTTTTTAAATTGAAATATAATTTACATACAGGGAAGCACACACATCTTAAATATATAGCTCAATTTTTATATATGTATACACTAACCTCCACCTAGTTGAAGATATAGGACATTTCCATCACCCTAGGGTTCCCTGTGCCCTGTTCAATCAACACCCAATCCACCAGAAGTAATCACTACTTTGATTTCTATCATAGTAGATTAGTTTTACTTATTCTCCAACTGCATATGAATGGAAACATACAGTATGTATTCTTTTGTGTCTTACTTTTTTCTCTCAGCATAATGCTTGTGAGATTCATCTGTGTTGTTCTGTGTATTAATAGTCTATTCATTTTGATTATTGCTGGTAATATTGTATGAAATATTACAAATGGTTTTATTTTCCTTTTAATGGATATTTGGAGCTTGTCCAATTTTTTGCTATTATGAATAAAGCTGATGTGAACATACTTGTACAAGTCTTTTGATGGACATATGAACTAATTTTTCTTTGGTATATGTTTGGATGTGGAATTTCTGGGTCATAGGGCGGGTATATGTTTGGCTTTATTAAAAACTGCCAAATAATAACATATGAGAGTGTTCCAGTTACTCCACATCTCAGCAACATGTGATAATGACAGGTAAAAAAAAATTAGCAAATATGTAGGGTATCTCATTGCGGTTTTAATTTGCATTTTTTTGATGAGAGATATCAAAACCATTTTAATTTTCCCAGCATCCAGAGTTCTGGGTTCATTGAATTGAGGTGACCAACCCAGGCCATTTGCCCTTAGGTGTCCTTTTGAACCTTGAGCCTTTAAGGAACTGATTCCCTGAAGTCACCTTCAAGTCAAACAATAGCCTACTAAGCAGCTGAGTGGAGAACTTTTGCCTTAGGGGAGCCCTGGTGGAGCAGTGGTTAAGAGCTCAGCTGCTAACCAAAAGGTCAGCAGTTTGAATCTACCAGCCACTCCTTGGAAACCCTTTGGGGAAGTTCTACTCTGTCCTACAAGGTCGCTATGAGTCTGAATGAATTCTACTGCAACAGATTTGGTCTTTGGTTTTTGCCTTAGGCATTGGGCTCTTTTAGACGATTATCTACGTGTAACCAGTTTCTTCTCTTCTTTTTATTTTTTTTTTAAATTGTGCTTTAGGTGAAGATTTACAGAGGAAATTAGTTTTCCATTCAGTAGTTTATACACAGATTATTCCATAACATTGGTTGTAATCTCCACAAAGTGTCAGCATTCTCCCCGTTACCACCCTGAGTTCCCCATTTCCATTTGTCCAGTTTTCCTGCCCCTTCCTGCCTTCTCATCTTTGCTTTTGGGCATAGGTTGTCCTTTTGGTTTCACGTAGATGATTGTTCTAAGGAGCACCTTCCTCATGTGTGTTACTGTTTATTTATGGGCCTATTATTTGGCTGAATGGTGATCTCTGGGAATGGCTTCAGTTCCAAGTTAGAAGGGTGTCTAAGGGCTATATCTCAGGGGTTCCACCAGTCCCTATCAGACCAGTAAATCTGGTCTTTTTTATGAATTTGAATTTTGTTCTTCATATTCTTTTCCCCAACCTAACCGGGACTTTCTATTATGATCCTTGTCAGAGCAGTCAGTAGTGGTAGCTGGGCACCATCTAATTATTCTGGTCTCAGGCTGGTGGATGCTGTGGTCCCTGTGGTCCATTAGTCCTTTAGACTAATTGTTTTCTTGAATCTTTGGTTTTCTTCACTCTCCTTGCTCCAGACAGAAACAAACCAATAGTTGTATTTTAGATGGCCACTAGCAAGCTTTTAAGACTCCAGATGCTACTCACCAAAGTAGGATGTAGAACATTGTCTTTATGAACTATGTTACGCCAATTGACCTAGATGTCCCTTGAGACTACAGTCCTTAGCCTTCAAGTATGTCTAGGCTGTTTCCATGACTGTGCCCCCTGTGTGCTCTATTATATATATAAGTATACATGTAGCACACACAAGTATGTGTGTAGAAATATCCACAGCCAAACCTGTATATGCACGTGGGTGTACTCCCTGTGCAGCCAGTTTCCAGGAGCAGGAACCCCAGGGTCTGACTGGAAAGTGTATGGCTTGTCCTTAGTGACTCTATTTCTCCAACCTACTGGAACCCTGCTATCTATCTCCTGAGAAATTAACATAACAATGACCTATATAACCCACTTTCACTGTTGCCTCTTCAGAATGTCTACCTGGTATGTTCAGGTTGAGACTGCCCAATTTGAATCGTATCTACTAACAATAAATACATTCTGTTACGCTAATTTTTGGTGTTTCTCTGTGCATTTAGGTTTTTGACAGACATTATTTTGAGTTCTTTCTGTTTTCCCACCAAATTTGTCAGTTTATTAAAGATCAAGATTTATCTTTCATTTTTCCCTCTCTTTTACTTCCAGGCCCCAACTCCAGAGCTAGTTTCCCAACAGCCTCAAAGGAGACTGAAAAGAAAGCATCCTTTCATATGTTTATTGTCATTTGAATATTCTCTTTTGTGAAATGCTTGTTCAAGTCTTTTGATCATTTTAAAATTGAATGTTTGTCTTTATATTATTGATTCATAACTGTGTATTCTGGATATGAGTTCTTTATCAGTCTATAGCTGACATATTTACTTTCTTAATGATGTCTTTTGATGATCAGATGTTTTTAATTTTAATTAAGTTCAATTATATATTTTTCTTTTATAGTTGAGTGCATTTTGTGATCAAGGAATCTTTCCCTAGCCCAATATCAAAATATTCTCCTATGTTTTTATTTAGAAGTTCGATTGTTATAGTTTTTAATATTTAGGTCTATAATTTACCTCAACTTAATTTTTATGTATAATTTGAGTTAAGGGTCAGGGGTCATTTTTCTCTATACATATCTAATTGTTCTAACACCATTTATTAAAAGCCATCCTCCTACTTAATTACAGTGGCTTTTTTTTTTATTGTTGTAGTTTAAATGAAGTTTACATTTCAAGTTAGTCTCCCATACAAAATTTTATACATACGTTGTTATGTGACCCTAATTGCTCACCCCATTCTGCGACAGCACACTCCTCCTTTCCACCCTTGATTCTCCATGTCCATTCAACCAGCTCCTAACCCTCTCTGTCTTCCCATCTCAGCTCTGGACAGAAGCTGCCCCTTTGGTCTCTTGTATCTAGTTGAGCTAAGAGGCACACTCCTCACGAGTATCACTTTATGTCCCACAGTCCAGTCCAATCCCTGTCTGAAGAGTTGGCCTCAGAAATTGTTTTAGTTCTGGGCTGATAGAGAATCCAGGAGCCATGCTTTCCAGGGTACCTCCAGTCTTAGTCAGACCATTAAGTCTGGTCTTCTTACTAGAATTTGAGTTCTGCACCCCATCTTTCTGCTGCTCCATCAGGGACTCTCTGTTGTGTTCCCTGTCAGGGTGGTTGTTGGTGGTAGCTGGGCACCATCTAGTTCTTCTGGTCTCAGGCTGATGAAGTCTCTGGTTTATGTGGCCCTTTCTGTCTCTTGGGCTAATACTTTCCTTGTGTCTTTGGTGTTCTGCATTCTCCTTTACTCCAGGTGGTTGGGACCAATTGATGCATCTTAGATGGCTGCTTGCAAGCTTTTAAGACCCCAGACGCCACTCACCAAAGTAGGATGTACGGTGGCATTTTTTATGTAAATCAAGAGAACATATATGTGTGGATCTATTTCTGGACTCTATGTTATTCCAGAATCAATTGATCATAGAATCAATACTTGTCTATCCTTGCTCCAAAAATACTCTGTCTTAATTACTATAACTTTATAGTAAATCTTCAAATCTGGTGGTGTAAGTCCTCCAAATTTTCTTCATCAAGATTTCTTGGATATTCTAGGTCCTTTGATGACCCACATAAATTTTGAAATCAGCTTATCACTTAACAGACACACACATACACACACACACACACACACACACACACAAACCTGGGATTTTGATTGAATTGCACTGAATCTATAGCCCAATTTGGAGAAAACTGTTAATAGTACATGTAGTACCCGACTTACAACAGGGTTTGTTCTGACGACTCCGATGTAAGTCAGTACTGACTAAGATGAATACTTCTTTTTTTTTTTAGTTTTCATAGCCTGCTATATGGCAGTGTTTTGAACAGTAAATCATAACATTGAACTTTTGCAAGTGAACATCTGAGAATGACAACATCAGCAAATTATGCCCACAACATTGTTTGTGTACATATTACTAACAATAAGATGTAGGAAAAAAAAGACAGTCGTTAAGTGTATTCATCATAACTCAAATACATCATAAATCATAAGTCTTCCAATTCATGAGTATGGAATATCTGCCCATTTATTTAGGTCTGTAAAAATTTATCTCAGGCATGTTATGTAGTTTTCAGTATCAAAGTTGTACAAATTTACTGAAAGATTTATTCCTAGGTACTTGATTATTTTTGATGCTGTTGTAAATGGTATTGTTTTGTAAATTTATTTTCCAACTGTTTGTTGCTAATATACAGAAATACTATATATTTTTGCATATTAACTTTGTATTGAGTAGAGTTGCTAAATTCACTTATTAATTCTATGAAACTTCCACATTTTAAATTTATAAGACATTTTCATTTATCTTAAAGTTCAACTTAGTATTTTGATTATTTTTAAGCATCCCATTCTTTGATCATCATTTCTTATCTTCCCGACTCACACTCTCTAGTACCTTGATACCAATAATTTTTCCACCTCTTCAGAATATCCAACCCATTAACCCACCACCTTTTTACTGCCCTTCATCTTGCCTCCTTAGATTCGATGATCTGATCATTACTGTTACTTTCTTGCCCCATTTTCCCTCCTGTTTAAACAAATGAACAGCAAACCAGTTGCCATTGAGTTGATTCTGAGTTATGTGACCATGTGTGTTTCAGAGTAGAATTATACTTCATAGGGTTTTCATGGCTGTGACCTTTCAGAAGTAGATTGCTAGGCCTTTCTTTCAAGGCACCTCTGCGTGGGTTTGAACTACCAATCTTGTTAGTAGTTGAACACTTAACCGTTTGTGTCACCCAGGAGACTCCCTTAAACCAAACAGACTCCTGTTTAAATCTAAATCTCAGATTAAATACTGCTGAGAAAAATACATAACCATACTGACTAGTTTCATTTTAAATGAGCCCTCAATGGGGTCTTATGAAGTGCTACTCATTTCCCTAGTCCATTTATTCTCCCACTTTGTTAGCCAACTATTTCACGCTCTCTGTCTCCTCAAACCAAGGGCTCCTCCCCATCCTCAATCTTACCTGATGACTTTGTTTCTTCTTTCACTTAGAAAAGCAATCAGAAAAGAGCCTCTGCATTCTCCCACCACGACATCTGCCTACCCACCAACATCTGCACCTGCATGCTCTGTCTTCCTTTTTTTAACAGTAAGTTAAATTCCTTGTTCACAGCTAAGGCTAACCCCTCTACCAGTGATCTGGATCCCATCTCCTCTTCCCTATTCAAGCACATTCCTTCTACAATTACTTCATCTTTCTCCTGCATCTTCCATTTTTTCCTCTCTACTCATTCATTCTTGGAATACCCTGGTGGCGCAGTGGTTAAGAGTTCAGCTGCTGACCAAAAGGTCAGCAGTTCGAATCCACCAGGCGCTCCTTGGAAACCCTATGGGGCAGTTCTACTCTGTCCTGTAGGGTCTTCATGAGTTGGAATCAACTCAGCGGCAACAAGTTTGGTTTTTGGTTCATTCTTGGAAGCTTGCAAAGGTGCTATAATATCTCCCATTTGAAAACCAAGCCAACCAAACCAAAACTAAATCCTCCCTGTACAGCACATTCCTCTCTAGTTAACACCCCATTTCTCTATTTTATAGCAAAACAGCTCAAAAGGTTAACTCTGTTCTCTGGTCTCCATTTCCTCTCCTCTCATTCTGTTTCTGTCTCTCTCTCTCTTTTAGGATCCCACCCATTCTCTCTAGAGCCCACTCCAAGCAAGCTTTTGCTCCCACCATTACACCAAAACTGCTCTTGTCAAGGTCACCAATGGCCTCCATGTTGCTAAATCCAATAGTCAGTTCTCAATCCTCCTCTTACTTTTCCCTGCTGCAGCTCAGATGATCATTTCCTCCTTGAAACACTCACCTGACTGCGGGGACACCACTCTCTCTTTGTTTTCTTTTTTTCTTCATAGTTTTTCCTTCCTATTTTCCCAGCCTCCATCTGGAGTACCCAAGAACCAGTCCTTAGATCTCTTGTCTACAGTCTCTGCCTTGGTTGGTGGTGCTTAACTCTATCAGTCCCAATATTCTCTTTTTATTTTACTTATTTTATAAACTTTTTATCATAAAGAATTTCAAACATACAAACTAGAGAGAACAGTACACTGTATCCCCATATACTCAGACTCAATATTTAACAATATTTCCCCCATTTATTTTATCTATTCTTTTTTTCTTTTCTGATGTATTTTAAAGCAAACCTCAGACATCATGTCATTTTACTCCTACATATTTCAGTATGCATTTCTTAAAAACCATTTTCTTACATAATCACAAGGCCATGATCAAAGTTTAAAATAGGTCTTCAGTATCATTTAATACCCTGTCCATAATTACTCTTTCCCTAACATCTCAAATATGTCTTATTACAATGGGTTTGTTTAGATCCAAACAAGATTTACACATCACATTTGGTTATTGTGCCCTTTAAATCTGGTCTGCAGCAGTCCTCCTCCCCTTTTACTTTTCATACCATTGGCTTGTTGTAGAAACCAGCTCAACTGTCCAGTAGAATGTTCCACATTCTGGATTTACTCCCTTTTTATAAAAAATCCTTTGTAAATTGGCTATTTATTGTCCTGAAATAAAATTCACAGATAATATAACTACTATATTAGTTAGAGCCTGGCCGGAAACAGATGGCTCACTCAAGCCAAGTCCAACAGAGGCTGGTTTAATGAAGGGACTATTGACAAAGATATGGGCAAAGTTAAGGGAAACCAATAAGGGAGGATGAAGCACTGAAGAGAATGTCTGCCACCCCTAGGCCTGAAGGGTCAAGATGTGGGAGCGGTATCTCTGTTTGGCTGAACCCAACCGGAAGCCACTGAGTAAGGGAGCTGGTTGGCGCCATCCATAAAAGTCAGGATCCTGGGGCAGGGAGCAGGGTACAGAAGAGCCTAGAGTGGATCTGGAATGGCAAATGGAGACTACCTCACACACTACCCTACACACCTAATTTCAAAATAATGAATTTTATTCAAAAAATGTAATATAAAAAGAAACAAGAGGAAACTAGTTCATAAAAAATATTATATACTTGAACATGTAAAAACTGATTCACTAGAAGACCTAGTGTAGCTGTCAGATACTTGCAGCCATTTCTAGAATCAATGTGCCTGCATAAGCTACAGAGGCAGAATGATCCAGGAGAATCGGACTCGCATCTCATATACAAGTAGTCTCTGACTTCCTACATATTCAAGTTATGATGATCTGCGCTTACGACTGCCTGTTTTGTTTTGTTTTTTTGGTACATCTTATCATTATTAATATATACGACATACAGTATCGAAGCATGTAATTTGCTGATATTATCATTCTCTGATGTTCGTTCACAGATGTTTATATGTAATGTTTCCAACCCGCAAAGACAAAGATCGGATTTATAAAGATACCGATAATAAAAGGCAATAATAATGAAAACTAAAAAAAAAACCCAGCAGAACAGAACAGAACCCCATCATAAGTGGGGACTACCTGTACTACCTGTACAGCAAACAATCATGGTATTGACTTTCTGAACAAAACAAAGTACAATCTTCCATCAATTATTTGGCAGTTGCATTCCTGAGAAACTCGATGTATATTCAAAACCAAAAAACCAAACCCATTGTCATTGAGTTTATTCTGACTCCTGGTGACCCCAGGTGTTACAGAGTAGAAGTGCTCCCTAGGGTTTTCTTGGCTATAATCTTTACGGGAGCAGATTGCCAGACCTTTCTTCTGTGGCACTGTTGGGTGGGTTGGAACCGGCCAACCTTTCAGTTAGTAGTCCAGTGCAAACCGTTTGTGCCACACAGGGACCTGTGGTGTATATTAAAACCATACAAAAAAAAAAAAACAACTTTGGGTTTATGGGGAGGACAGAATTAAGTTCTGGGATGAGATAAGTAATAAACATATTTTTCACCACATGAATGTCTGGTAGGACATTTGAAAGTCATGAGGAATGTGGGACAATTCTGTCATGCAGGACTGTCCTGTGAGCTGCAGGATGCCTTGAAGCCTTGGATCACCCACTAACCCCTTGCAGTGCTCCTGTTCTACTCATTATGACTACCAAAAAACAGTTCTCTAATTTTTCAAAGTTGTCTCTGAGGGGTGGATCTTCTCGGTAGAGAATCACTGGCCTAGTTGATCTCCTCTGGTTCCATGGATTTCAATTTCTACTTGATGTCTCTATTTATATCTCTAACTTGTTGTTGTTAGCTGCTCTTCAGTTGGCCCTGACTCATAACGACCCCATGCACAGTGGAATGAAACGCTGCCCGGTCCTGCACCATCCCCACAATGAGTTGCAGATTAGACTGTTGTGATCCACAGGGTTTTTATTGGCTGGTTTTTGGAAGCAGATCACTGTACCTTTCTTCCTAGTCCATCTTAGTCTGGAAGCTCCACTGAAACCTGTTTAGCATCATCCAAAAAACCCAAACTCATTGTCATCAAGTCGGTTCCAACTCACAGAGACCCTATGTAGAACACTGCTCAGTCCATACTCAATAACTGTTGCTATGTTTGAGCCCATTGAATTTTCCTAGATTCATACTTCATATATTCCATGTTCCAATTATTAATGGATGTTTGCAGCTGTTTCTGCAAATGTAGGTCCCAAAAGCTTGACTCCATCGATGTCATATAAGGTTGACTCTGCTTTGAGGAGTCAGCTCTTCCCCAGTCGTCTTTTGAGTGCCTTCCAACCTGAGGGGCTCATCTTCCAGCACGATATCAGACAATGTTCTGCTGCTGTTCATAAGGTTTTCACTAGCCATTTTTTTCAGAAGTAGACTGCCAGGTGTTTCTTCCTAGTCTGTCTTAGTCTGGAAGCTTCACTGAAACCCGTCCACCATGAATAACCCTGCTGGTATTTGAAATACCCGTGGCATAGCTTCTAGTATCACAGCAACACCCTAGCCACCACAGTACGACAAACTGACAGATGTGTGGTGGCCATAGGGTTTCCAAGGCTGTAAATCTTTATGGAAGCAGCATCATAGCAGCTTACAAACCTCCGCTGACAGACAGGGGTGACGGCACATGAGGCACATTGGCTGAAGATGGGACTCAAGTCTTCTGCATGGAAGGTGAGAATTCTACCACTGAACCACCAGTGCCCTCACATCTCTAACTAGCATCTCAAATTTTAAAGCCAAAACTTTGAATCTATTCCCCAACACACATCCCCCTTCTTCTCATCTGGATTTATTTAGTTCAGTAAATGTCACCTTAATTCTTCTAGTTGCTCAGGCTAAAAATACTAGAATCATTCGTGATGCCTTACTTTTTCTCACAACCCACATCTAATCCATCAGCTAATTTAGTTGGCTCTACTTTCAGAATACCTTCCAATCTGATCACCTTTTACCACCATCACCATCACCACAACTACCCTGGTCCAAGCCATTGTAATTTCTCCTCTGAACAACAGCCTCCAAAATGATCTCCCTGCTTCCACTTCGGTCCCTACATTCTATTTGAACACTGCAGCCAGTGTGATCCTTTTAAAATGTGAGTTAGATCTACTCTACTCATGCCCCGTTTCACTCAGTTAGAGCCAAAATCTTTGCTATGGTTGCCTGAAGCCACCTACTTCTCTGAGCTCACCTCCGGCTCCCAGTGCTCCAGCCCCACTCGCCCCTTTGCTGTTCCTTGAACCTGCCAACTACATTCCTGCCTCAGGGCCTAGGCATTTGCTCTTTCTTCTGCTTGAACACTCTTACCCTAGATTTTTGCATGACTCACTCACTCAAATTTCACATTACTGGAGAGTCTGACTCTAACCACCTATACAAAATGTTTCCCTCTTTACCCTGCTTTATTTTTCTTCATGGCAATTATCATGGCCTGATTTATTTGTGTATTCTCTGTTGTCAAAGAAAAATTGCACCAGGCAATGTTAAAACAGGTAAATATATGGATGGGTGGATGGATGGATGGGCGGATGGATGGATGGATGGATAGATAGATAACTGCCATCAAGTCGACTCCAATTCACAGAGACTTGTGTATGACAGAACAAAATGTTGCCCAGTCCTGTGTCATCCTCAAAATTACTGGCATGTTTGAGTCTATCCTTGCAGATACTGTGCCAATTCACCTCACCAAGGGTCTCCCTTGCCTTCATCGGTCCTCCACTTCACCAAACTCGATGTCCTCCTCTAGCAATTGATCCCTCCTGATTGCATGTCCAAAACAAGTGAGTCAGACAATGTTCTGTTGTGATCCATAAGGTTTTCACCAGCTAATTTTCAGAAGCAGATCACCAGGCCTTTTTTCCCCATCTATCTTAGTCTAGAAGCTCTGCCAAAACCTGTCCACAATGGGTGACCCTGCTGGTATTTGAAATGCTGGTGGCACAGCGTGCAGCATTACGGCAACACATAAGACGGGTGGTGGTAAAACAGGTAAAGATGAATTTATTTTTAAAAAAAAAGTCTATTGCAATAGAGGAGACTAAGCTAGAACTAAGTTTGAGCTTAACTCTACTAAAATAAAAGACAGCAGGATTTTTATTTTTCTAGATAACTTGTAATAGATTTCACAGGTTCACAGACTAAGGGAAATTTTGCCCCAGGATGAAATTTGCTTAAAGTCTTAACACATATTTGATTTAGATGATTCAGAAGATGAGACTTTGGACTCGTATTTGATTTAAGACTTTTAGGATGAGTGATGGGGTGAATGTACTTTGCACGTGGCAAGGACATGAATTTTGGGGGGCCAAAGGGTGGAATGTTATTAATTGAATTGTTTCCTCCCAAAATATGTGTGGTAAATCCTAACCTCTATGCTTATGGTTATAATCCCATTTGGGAATGGGTAGTCTTTGCTATGTTAAAGAAACAGTATTAGTGTAGGGTGTGTCTTAAATCAGTCTCTTTTGAGATACAAGGGATTAAACAAGGAAGCAAGTAGCAGAGATGGGGGAAGAGAGATAACTAAGACACCGCCATTGTTTTCTACAAGGGCTGTACCATTTGGCATTCCTACCAGCAATGGGAAAGAGTTCCAATTTCCCCACATTCCTGCCAACATTTGTTGTTTTCTTTTCTTTACTTTTTTTTTTTATCTTAGCCATCCTGCTGGGACTGAAATGGTATCTCATTGTGGTTTTGATTTGCATCTTTCTGTTGACAAATGACATTGAGCATCTTTTCATGTGTTCGGTTGCCATTTAAATGTCCTCTTTGGTGAAATGTCTATTCAAGTCCTTTGCCCATTTTATGACTGGGCTATTTGTCTTTTTGTTGTTAAGTTGTAGAAGTTATATATATATTTTGGTTATTAAATTCTTGTCGAATATATCATTTCCAAAGATATTTTCCCAGTCATTAGCTTGTCTTTTCACTTTTTTGGTAAAGTCTTTTGATAAACAAGTTTTTAATTTTTTGAGGTCCCATTTATTTATTTTGTCTTTTGCTGTTTGTGCTTTTGTTATTTTTATTAAATAATCCACTGTTGAAAGCTAGGCCTAACAGCATTACCCCTGTTTGTTCTTCTAAGAATTTTATGGTTTTAGTTTGCACATTTAGGTCCTTAATCCATTTTGAATTTATTTTTGTGTATAGTGTGAGGCATGAATCCTGTTTCATTTTTCTACATGTGGAAATCCAATTTTTCCAACACTGTTTACTGAAGACATCTTCTTTTCTCTTATCAAAAATCAGTTGACCACCGATGTGTGGGTTTATTTCTGGACTCTCAATTCTATTCCACTGTCTCTATTGTTACTCAGCATCTAGTACCAGGCTGTTTTGATTACTGTAGCTGTATAGTATGCTTTAAATTCAGGAAGTGTGACTCCTCCTACTTTGTTCTTCTCTTTCAACACTGCTTTAGCTATTTGGGGCCTCTGACAGCAGGATTTTTAAGGACTTGCAAGGGTTAGTGGTAAATGCTAAGAGATGTTAGGCGGGTTTATCAAAGGGATGGGTGAGTGAGTTACTGAGTTTGCCATTAGGGCTTTTTGGCTTGGAATGTTTTCCTTTTTTTTTTTCTTTTCTGTAACCTGAGTGAGGTCCCAGGTAGTACAAACTACTAACCTAAAGGTTGGTGGTTCACATCCACCCAGCAGCACCTTAGAAAAAAAGGCTGGCAATCTGCTTCTATAAAAACTACAGACAAGAAAACCCTATGGAGCAGTTCTACTGTGTAATACATGGGGTCACAATGAGTCAGAATCAACTCGACTTCAAAGAGTTAGGCCACTTGAACCCTGTAAGGAAGGGGTGGGAAGGGAGATAAGGGATTCTCCGGTTAGGAGCCTGGATAAGTTAGGGCCGGGGGAAAGAGGAAAGTTAGGGAGATAAGAGATTCCCTGGCTAGGTGCCTGGATAATGTAAGGGCTGAGGTGAGAGGGATATCAGGGTCCTGGAGTGAGAAGGAAGGCTGTCTAAAGTTTAGTCAAGATGAGGAGAATGTTAAGGCCATCTTCATTACTGTCTTACCTTCTAGAGGGTAAATTCCATGAGGACAGAGACACCATTTTGTTTATCGCTATAAAAACGGCAGCATGGGGGCATTAGACCTCGTCTACCTTCTCAAGGGGGAGGAGACAGAATAAAGATCAACATCAGCCCAGCATCATCCACCTGATTTCTATGAGGTGGAGGTCAGACATGCCTCCTCCCTCCATTCTTTTTACCAATTCTGACACCAGCCGTCCCTCCTTGGCAGTCTACTTCTCTGCTGGGTTTGATAATTCATTGAAACGGCCACACAGAACTCACAGACCATACCCACAGTTGTAAGGTTTATTACGGAAGTAACAGGTTACAACTCAGGATCAGGATCAGGAAGCATGTAGGCAAAGTCTCCCTTCTTCAGTGCAGGACAGTTCTCTCAGCACCTCTTAGCTATGCAGAGCTCTTCTTGGCCCACTGAGGACAGGCCTCTGCCCTGCTCAGTCAAGTGCTACCAAGCTCTTTCTTTTTTAATTGTTATACTTTAAGGGAAAGTTTACAATTCAAGTTAGTCTCTCATACAAAAATTTATACATACATTGTTATGTGACCCTAATTGCTCTCCCTACACTCTGATATCACACTCCTCCTTTCCACCCCTGATTTGCCGTGTCCATTCAACCAGCTCCTGACCCTCTCTGCCTTCTCATCTCACCTCTAGACAGGAGCTGTCTATTTAGTCTCATGTATCTACTTGAGCTAAGAAGCACACTATTCACAAGTATCATTTTATGTCCCATAGTCCAGTCTAACCTTTGTTTGAAGAGTTGGCCTTGGGAATGGTTTTAGTTCTGGGTTGACAGAGAGTCCAGGGGCAATACTTTCTGGGGATCTGCCAGTATCAGTCAGACCATTAAGTCTGGTCTTTTTACTAGAATTTGAGGTCTGCACCCCGCTTTTCTCCTGCTCCATCAGGGACTCTCTGTTGTGTTCCCTGTCAAGGAGGTCATTGGTGGTAGGCAGGCACCATCTAGTTCTTCTGGTCTCAGGCTAATGCAGTCTCTGGTTTATGTGGCCCTTTCTGTCTCTTGGGCTAATACTTTCCTTGTGACTTTGGTGTTCTTCATTCTCCTTTACTCCAGGTGAGTTGGAACTAATTGATGCATCTTAGATGGCCACTCACTAGCTTTTAAGACCCCAGATGCCACTCACCAAAGTAGGATGCAGAACATTTTCTTAATTGACCTAGATGTCCCCTGAAAGCATGGTCCCCAGACCCCCACCCCTACTACTCTGTCCCTCGAAGTGTTTGATTGTATTCAGGAAACTTCTTAGCTTTGGTTTAGTCCAGTTGTGCTGACTTCCCTTGTAGTGTGTACTGTCCTTCCGTTCACCTAAGATAATTCTTGTCTACTATTTAGTTAGTGAATACCCTTCTCCCTCCCTCCCCACCCTCATAACCATCAAAGAATGTTTTCTTCTGCACTTAAACCTTTTCTTGAGTTCTTATAATAGTGGTCTTATATAATTATCCTTTTGTGACTGACTAAATTCACTCAGCACAATGCCTTCCAGATTCCTCCATGTTATAAGATGTTTCACAGCTTCATTGTTGTTCTTTATTGTTGGGTAGTATTCCATTGTGTGAATATACCATAATTTGTTTATCCATTTGTCTGTTGATGGGCACCTGGGTTGTTTCCATCTTTTTGCTGTTGTGAACAGCGCTGAAATGAACATGCGTGTGCATATACCTATTCATGTGATGGCTCTTATTTCTCTAGGATATATTCCAAGGAGCAGGATTGCTGGATCGTATGGTACTTCTATTTCTAGCTTTTTAAGGAAGCGCCAAATTGATTTCAAAAGCGGTCGTACCATTTTACATTCCCACCAACAGTGTATAAGTGTTCCAGTTTCTCCACACCTCTCCAACATTTATTATTTTGTGTTTTTTGGATTAACACTAGCCTTGCTGGGGTGGGATGGTATCTCATTGCAGTTTTGATTTGCATTTCTCTAATGGCTAATGATGGTGAGCATTTCTTCCTGTGTCTGTTAGCAGCATGAATGTCTTCTTTGGTGAAGTGCCTGTTCATATCCTTTGCCCATTTCTTAATTGGGCTTGTTGTCTTTTTATTGTTGAGGTTTTGCAATATCTTGTTGATTTTAGAGATTAGACTCTGATTGGCTTTCTCATAGCCAAAATTTTTTTCCCAGTCTGTAGGTTGTCTTTTGACTCTTTTGGTGAAGTCTTTTGATGAGCATAACTGTTTGATTTTTAGGAGCTCCCAGTTATCTAGTCTCTCTTCTGGTGCTTGTGCATTGTTACTTATGGTTCGTATTGTGTTTATGCCATGTATTAGGGCTCCTAGCGTTGTCCCTATTTTTTCTTCCATGATCTTTATTGTTTTCGATTTGATCTTTAGGTCTTTGATCCATTTTGAGTTAGTTTTTGTGCATGGTGTGAGGTATGGGTCTTGTTTCAGTTTTTTGCAGATGGCTATCCAGTTATGCCAGCACCATTTGTTAAAGAGACCGTTTTTTCTCCAATTAATGGACTTTGGGCCTTTGTCAAATATCAGCTGCTCACAGGTGGATGAATTTATGTCTGAATTCTCAATTCTGTTCCATTGGTCTATGTATCTGTTACTGTACCAGTACCAGGCTGTTTTGACTACCGTGGCAGTATAATAGTTTCTAAAATCAGGTAGTGTGAGGCCTCCCACTTTGTTCTTCTTCTTCAGTAATGCTTTAGTTATCCGGGGCCTCTTCCCTTTCCATATGAAGTTGGTAATTTGTTTCTCCATCTCATTAAAAAATGCCATTGAAATTTGAATCAGTATTGCATTGTATCTGTAGATCGCTTTAGTTAGAATCGACTTTTTCACAATGTTGAGTCTTCCTATCCATGAGCAAAGTATGTTTTTCCACTTATGCAGGTCTCTTTTGGTTTCTTGCAGTAGTGTCTTATAGTTTTCATTGTATAGGTCTTTTACATCTCTGGTTAGATTTATTTCTAGTATTTATCTTCTTGGGGGCTACTGTAAATGGTATTGATTTAGTGATTTCCTCTTTGAAGTTTTCTTTGTTGGTGTAGAGGAATCCAACCGATTTTTGTATGTTTATCTTGTATCCTGATACTTTGCTGAAATCTTCTATTAGTTCCAGTAGTTTTCTTGTGAATTCTTTGGGGTTTTCTGGGTATAAAGATATATCATCTGCAAATAGATACTTTTACTTCTTCCCTACCAATTTGGATGCCCTTTATTTCTTTTTCTAGCCTAATTGCTCTAGCTAGGACCTCCAGCACAATGTTGAACAAGAGTTGTTACCAAGCTCTTTCACTCTGCCAATAAAGTGCCCAGAGGCACCCTACTCCACCAGTAAGCCTCCACTAGAAGGTGCTGAGCTCTCTGGCTGCATGGGTCTGTGAGCCTAGCTCGCCAAGTGCCCAGAGGCACCGCACTCTGCCAGTAAGCCTCAGCCCAAAGGCGCTCAGCTCTCTTGCTCTGTGGGTCGGCATGCCCACTGCAGCTGCCTCGCTCGGTGGGCTGGAAAGCCCATCGCCCTGTCTCCTGCCAGTCTCCTTGTTCTTCTGCTGCTGTTTCTCTGCCATGCTTGCCACCACTTCTTGCCCTCTCATACCTTCTCTGATGTTACAGCTCTCTCTGTCTCCTGGATCTAGGATGTTCTCAGCACAAGGTCTAAAGGGTCTTAAGGACGTGCTCCACTCCTGGCTCTTCTTTCCTGATCGTTGTGAGGTCCCCTCTCTTGCCTTTGAGATGAGCTCATTTTAAGCCTAGTGGGATGGGAAAACTGACCAATCCCATTGTCAGGGTTCCATATACCTTATTTGCATGCCCTCACCCCCACAAGGGCTCCCTGCACCTTATTTGCATTATTAGCAGGCTGTCCAATCCCTTGGTGGGCCACAAGCATCTTATTTGCATAGTCCAACCCAATCACTTTGTGAGAGTTACAAGACCATGTATGGCTAGAAGGGCCATATTAAAGTAATTCATTGCACCACAACTGCTGTATCCCCAGTACCTAGAACAGTATCTGGCACATACTACAAGCTCAATAAATATATGTTAAATGAATGGACCAATCTGAAATTGGACACATTAATAGAAAAACTACCCTACTGTTTTAGGAAGGAAGGAAGTCTTTCTGGAGGGCAGCATTTAAAACAAATTATTCTTTTAAAGAAGAGAGGGAAAAAATTTCAGACTGTAGCTTCAACTCTAAAGATTTTTGAAGTCAAGTTCAAAGGTGAAAGAAGATGAGAAATGATTTTAAAAGTGAAAATCTGGGGGCATACTCGAGGCTTAACTTTCTTTACCTGAGTCAAAAATATTTTGTAGTTGAAATGGAACAAGCATATAAACCAATTCTGTATGAAATTTGAAAAAAATACACAGAAGTGACTGAAGAGTTTTGCCTTAGGTTTAAAAGTAATTTACTATCACTAGTTACAAGGTTGTTCGTAGCAACAACCGTCACATGTACAGTTCAGTGACATTAATTGCGTTCATCATGTTGTTCAACCACCACCTTCATCTATTCCCCAATTATTCATCCCCTTGTTCACTCTTGACACTCACTTCACTCCACTACATCCCCACTAACTCCTCACTGTGCTGTGGAAGATGTTGCAGTAATGGCCCTAACCATGCCTCCCTCATCTGTGCTCTTGTGTAGTTTCCTCCCACTCTGACTCTAGGTTTGGCCATGTGACTTGCTTTGGCCAATGGGACATCAGCAAACTGAAGCAAGCAGAGGCTTGAAAAGTGCTTGTGCCTTAGGACTTACCCTCTGTTGCTGCTGGGAACTCTTCAACCACCACATGAAAAAACCAGGGCTAGCCTTTGGCCGGATGGCGTACGTAGCATGTGGAGAGAGATTGCACCTACCTAGTTGACAAAGCTGAGACCCAGACTCATGTGTAATCCCAGGTGACATCACATGGAGAGAAACGAGTCATCCCAGCTGAGCTCAGTCCCAACTCACAGAATCATGAGTAAATAAATGGTTGTTTAAGCCACTAAATTTTTGGGTGGTTTGTCATATAGCAAAAGCTATGTCTATCATGTTAAGTATTTCGCCACCTCAGGGCCTTTTCAAGGGCTGTTTCCTCTATCTAGAATTCTTTTTCTCCAGATATCCAGATAACTTACTCTCTCACTGACTTTGTTCAAATATCATCTTCTCAATGAAGCCTACTCTTACTACCCTATTTTAAATTGGGTAGTAAATTTTTCTTCCATAGCACTTTTTATATTCCAATTATGAAAATTTATTTCATTGCTTATTGTCTGTTTCGTCTCATCAGAAAGTAACCTCTATGACAGCAGGGACTTTTATCTATTTTGTTCATTGACTGGCACATGGAAGGCACGCAAAAAATCTTAGCTGAATGAATGAATTAGCATCTCTGCCACATCTGCACTCCCTTTTGTTTTAGAACATCTGTAAAGGTAGAGATGGGATCCATCACCTTTACCTTATTTAATCTGTACTATTTACATAATTTTGGTATTTGTCTCACCAAATGAAGTAGGAATTCACTGGAACTGGGAACTATAGACATCAAGAACTTTCCATTTCTGTTTTTCTATTCATAGGTCATTCTTCCTCTCTCTGCATACCATTTGCTCAGTTTCTTTTTCCACATGGCAGGTAGAAGATCTCCAAACCAAGTATATATCTCCTCTGTTCAAGCAACCATTCCAGATTGAATTGGACCCTCCTGATTCTAATTATAGATTATTGTGACAGACCCTATTTGCCCAACTAGAATCAGGCAGTGATTGCTGGTCCAAACAACTGTGACCACAAAGGGCCAAGTCTTGTAGCACAAACTTGGTATGTAGGGCTGCCCCCTTGCTGGTGAGGTATGCAGACACCTCAGGAGAAGGGTCCTTAACTTCTGTTAGCTCTTTTGACTGTGGATATATTGAGGTACTACACCATGTTTTTCACCAGCTGAGGGACAGTAAAGTGTCTCTCTTAAATAGGAATTTTTTGGAAAAACTCTTTCTACTCCAGGCCTAGCAGTCAACCTCACCATTCCAGGGACAGCTTAGCTATAGTGGAAGAGCCATACACTTTCCATCTGAGGCCCTGGGATCAACTTCCAGTCCACCCCTTACTGTGTTACCTTGGGCAGGTTATTTAACCTCCCTGAGCCTCTGTATACTCATTTCAGGAAAATCAGAAAATGCAAACAATTATAACTAGAAAAATAAATAAATAAATATAACACCCTCTTTGTTCCTTTTCCTTCCCCTTTCTCTAGGCCCCTTTTTATGTAACACCGCCGCAGACTGGAGGAGTCTAAGGGTTTAGTTTCAAAGCTTTGGCAGGGCCTTTGTGTCTTTGTGTAGAAAAGGGAGAAGCCATTCAGAGGTACCTGGCTCTTCAATAAGCCGGCTCATTATTCCCAGCAGGCCTAAAGAAGCACAGTTTGGAAGACCAAGCATCAAAGAAAGAAGAAAAAAACTGCTCTGCATTACAAAGTGAAGTCCTGACTTCATTGTGAGAGAGGCAGCTTTGCAAATTATGGGAGTGGAGGGAGTGAGGTAGCAAGCGAAGGAACAATACATGAAACCCAAGAGTGAAGAACTGTGTAAACGTCCAGGGGAAAGTAGGTGAGGTGTTATACAGGACAAGTATGGGTGGGATAGGTTCTTCTTTCTTTCCTGTTCTGACATAGCCAGTGGCAACAGGGCCACCTCTAGCCCACCAGGCCCATTGGTGCAAGTTAGAAAAAGGTGACCCCTCTGTGAATGGACGCAGCCCCGCACCAGGATCCATGGTTTTGTGAGTGAAGTGTGGGCTGGGCACCTTTGCACATTGCACAACCTCCAGGCTGTACTCAGTAGCTCTGAGTGGCAGCCCTCATTGCAGACTAGTGGGCAGCAAGGAACATGTGCCAACAAGAAATGACTCAAATGGAGTCAGAACAGGGGTGATGCCTAGGACATTCCCCAATCTCGAGACACACCTTGTGGGACAGGAAAAGGAGAGATTAACTATACAGGTTTTACATGTAGCCCAGCTCCCTCCAGTTCCAGCTGTGTCCAGCCGACTCCAACTCATGGCAACCCCATGTATGCTACGGCAGTCCTGTGTTCCAAAATGTTTTCAGTGACTACTTTTTTGGAAGTAGATCACCAGGCCTTTCTTCCATAGGCGCCTCTGGGTGAACTTGAACCTCCAATCTTTTGGTTAGCAGCCAAGCGCGTTAAATATTTGCACCACCCTGGGACTCTTAAGAGTACTTAAAATTGCCTGTAACCTCTAATCCCAAACCCTGTGAAGGAAATCTAGAGCTTCTTTAAGAATCCTGTGAATTCCCAGGGATTACATGCTCATTTTATCCCCCGGGTTCCTGCTTCCTTTCATATGTATGGATTTGACACTTCTTTCTCCAAGTTTTACCAAAACTCTACTCATAGTGGTAGTAGATATTATTAGAAGTAAGGACTTGAAGCATTTACTGATGAATATCAAAGACTACAGCCTTCAGTGTGGATTACACTTCAACATAAAGAAAATAAAAATCCTCACAACTGGACCAATAAGCAACATCATGATAAATGGAGGAAAGATTGAAGTTGTCAAGGATTTCATTTCACTTGGGTCCACAATCAATGCCCATGGAAGCAGCAATCAAGAAATTAACCAATGTATTACACTGGGCAGATCTGCTGCAACAGACCTCTTGAAAGTGTTAAAAAGCAAGGACAGCACCGTGAGGATTAAGGTGCACCAGACTCAAGCCATGGTAATTTCAATCGCCTCATATGCATGTGAAAGCAGGACAATGAATAAGGAAGACTGAAGAAAAATTGATGCATTTGAATTATGGTGTTGATGAAGAATACTGAATATACCATGGACTGCCAGAAGAACGAATAAATCTGTGTTGGAAGAAGTACAATCAGAATGCTCCTTAGAAGCGAGGATGGAGAGACCTCATCTCATGTACTTTGGACATGTTATCAGGAGGGACCAGTCCCTGGAGAAGGACATCATGCTTGGTAAAGTAGAGGGTCAGCAAAAGAGAGGAAGACTCTCAACAAGATGGATTGGCCCAGTGGCTGCAACAGTGGGCTCAAACATAGTAATGATTGTGAGAATGGCGCAGGATTGGGCAGTGTTTCATTCTGTTGTATATAGGGTTGCTGTGAGTCAGAATAAACTCAACGGTACCTAACAACAACAATAATTATTAGAAGACTATGGAGGTGGGAAGAAAGAAGATGAAGGAAGTGTTTTGGCTGAAGTGATACACACTTAAATTAATTTTGCATAAAGGTCAACTCTGATTTTAAAATCCTTTTCAGTTATCATGCATTCTAGAGTTTAACCCCACACATACCCAATCTTTTGGAGCCCTGGTGGCACAGTGGTTGAGAGCTATGGCTGCTAACCAAAAGTTCAAATCCACCATATGCTCTTTGGAAACCCTATAGGGCAGTTCTACTCTGTCCTATAGGGTCGCTATGAGTCTGAATGGAGTCAGTGGCAACAGGTTTCGTTTGGTTATACCCAATCTTACAGAATTTTGTTGGCTCTCCTCCCTCCCCTGTTAGTATCTCCTCTTTTCTCTAGAAACTGCCCTCTGTACTCCAAATTTGTCTTCCTCTATTGCGCTGAGCAATTTAGCTCTTCTCAGCTCTGAATCCCCATCTTGAATATCTAAGTGGGACGAAGTGGGGTTTATATTTAGTGGAATCCACCCTCCTTATGATATTATTACATGTGACACAGTTGTAAGGACCTGAGGGAAAAAAACTGGATTTATTGAATCATGCAATTTGTTGGTGAACTTCCTGGATAACGTGATGCTTAATAATAGGAGGGAGACATAGAAATATTAGGTAAAGTTAGAAGCAGAGTGACTTTTTAGCCAGAACTGTAAACTTGAGCTGTCATGTTGGCCTCCACACTGCTGGGAAATGTGGAATATTCTGTATATCTAGTTTATTCAGAAATATATTGATCTCTTATTAACTTGCTATCTAAGAAATTAAGGTCTCTCAATAATGAAATTTCAGTTTACCAGGCCTGCATTACAGAGACAATCTACTTCAAAAAAATCAGCCATTGAAAATCCTGTGGAACATAGTTCTACTCTGATACACATGGGGTTGAACTGAGTTAAAACCGACTCCATGGCAACTGCTACCAGCAGTATGGAGAAGATGAAGTTGAGTTTTATGGGGTCTGAGTTTTGGGGGTCCTTTTTATGGTGGTTCTTAAGCATTTAAAACAAATTATTATTAAGATACAATGCAGTCTTTTTTTTTTTTTTTACAGATCAGTGAGTCTTGCTTTGGAGATGACAAACCAAGGCACAGACTTCCGAGACTGTGTGTGGGCAGCAGAGGAGTCCTATACCTGGGAGGTGCCAACACTGGTTAAGTTGTTTTGTGCTATCTTGCCTAAAAATGGAGTTACCTAAGTTAGTACAAATCCAGAGTATTTTGATCGTCCATGGCTTGGCGCAGAGATCAAAGCAAAGGATCTCACTCCTAATTAAGTTCAAGGCGCCAGAGAAACTGCTGTGTTCCAAGAAGTTCAAATGCATCCTGCCTGGGCTCTGGGGAGCCACAGCTCACACAGTAGAGAGGCGGGGCCAAGTGGAACTACTTACTACAAACTGGTCTCTTCCCTGCTCTGTGGGGAAGATATGATCAAGCTGACCTACAGTATCATAATCAAGATATTTGGAGGCTATATAACCATAAAAGAAAGTATCACTCATTCCTGAAATGTCTTCTCATATATGTGAAAAAAATTTTTTTACCTCAAAAAATATTATTTGAATGACACATTGCAACATTCTTGCAAAATTAAAAAAAAATTTACACTGTTCATTTTCATAACATTATTCTATAGCATTGCTAACTCTAAACACCATATGATTAAAATGGAACATATAGTAACTTACCCTGTAACTTTTGGTCTGATGAAATCAACCTTCGTAGAGACAAATCTATCTGAATTTCAGCTGATGTTCTTTAGGTGCTCTACAAGGTCAGCACAGAAGTTATAACCTCCTTTAAGCACACAGGAGCCCTAGTGGTGCAGTGGTTAAGTGTTTGACTGCAAACCAAAAAGGTAGGCAGTTTGCATACACCAGCTGCTCCTTGGGAACCCTATGGGCATGTTCTACTCTGTCCTATAGTGTCGTTATGAGCTGGAATGGACTCATCAGCAATGGGTTTGGTTTTGGGTTTAAGCACACACAGGACCATAATGTCACAGTATCCTATGTCTTTCATAATATCTTTAGCCAGCTGCTCAATTCTGAAAGGAGCAGAGGATAAAAGATAGATTAAAGCACAATTACTTGTATTTTTGTTCCCTTCAAAAAAACGAATGACACATTATACACGTTAGATTATGCAGGCAAATGTGGAAAAGAACTTGGGAGACAGAAGCCTACAAACAGAGAAGCTTTTTTAAGGTTGGACAAAGAGAGTATTCAAAACACAATTCTGATCACTACATCATCTATGGTATATTCTTGTTTCTCTGCATCACAAAAAGGATAACGGTGTAAAATAGAATGTCCACCATCACGAATGACCTTATCTTATCGCTATAGGGCCTGTTTGTTAACCTGAACAATGTTATGATGGTATTTGGTGATACTGTGCTCATTTTATAGCAGAGAAAAAGGAAAGGGAGAGTGACTCATCCAGCTTAAAAGCTTATAGGAGATTGGCAAAAGGTTGGCAGTTTGAATACACCAGCTGCTCCATGGGAGAAAGATTTGGCAATCTGCTTCCATGAAGATTTACAGCCTTAGGAAATCTATGGGGCAGTTCTACTCCATCCTGTAGGTCGCTATGAGTCAGAATCGACTTGATGGCAACGGAGTTGGTTTTGGAGGAAGTCAAGTAACTATCAAAAGACCGCACTTGTGAATTTTAAAAGTTTGAGATAAAACATGTAAACCTGTGACTCTGTATGTTAAATGCGTGAGATGTTTAAATGAAAATAAAGCTATCTAAAGATAAAAAACAAAAGATATTTGGCGACATCTTTTCCAATAGTGTCCTCCAGATGTCCGTGCAACTGGCAATCTACTAGGACTCTTGGGAAGGACAGAAAGCTGAGTTAAGGGTGTGAATGCTGAGTGACTTGGAGTGGACAGAACTGAAGGCTTCTTAGATCGATGAAAACCTCAGGTGGGTAAAATGGAAGGCCGCACAACTCTGTATTGGCTGCTCTCTCCCCCAGTTTCTCATGTCTTCAATAATCTGAATCCCCCTTTCCTGGAAGCTATCACATAGCCAGCTAGGTCTCAAAACCTGGGACCAAACCAAAACAAACACGTTGCTGTGGAGTCACTCCAACTCATGGCAACCCTATGGGACGAGTAGAAGTGCCCCATAGGGTTTCCAAGGCTGTAATCTTTATGGAAGCAGACTGCCTCATCTTTCTCCAGTGAGTGGAGCATCTGGTGGGTTCCAATTGCCAACCTTTCGGTTAGAAGCCAAGTGTTTAACCACTGCACCACCAGAGCTCCTAAACTCTGGGACGGGGGCTGAAAACTGGACTGCAAATGGATACGGCCCTTTTTTAAGAAGAAAAAAAAAGCAAAAGTATGAATACAAAATTAGGTACTGGATTATGGAAGGGGCTTATGCCCCTAAATTTTAAGTGTCATTAGCTTCATGGTAAATAAGCCTTCTACATCCCCCTGAGATTGAGAAAACCTTCTTCAGCCCACTGTGTTTCTGGCCAGAAGTCTTTCTGGAAGGCAGCATGGAAAAGGAAATCCACCATCTTTATTCCTGTTGAATGGATGGCATAACATCAGAGCAGCAAGCCTGGGTCAAAATAGGAACCAGCCTTCTACCAGTTCATGAAAGGCCAACTTTGTAATGAGAGAAGCAAGAACAGCAGGAACCTATCTGGAAAACATCCGGGTTATTATGGCTATTTTTCCAGCATTCTTATGCTGATTGCTCAGAGGTTGTTTGCTCTGCACAATGAAGTACGGAGAAGAGCCAAGATGATTAGGCCAAGTTCTGCTATTTATAACTTCTCATAGCAGAAAACCACCCCCTTTTTTTTTATTTGCTAGTGACGGAACATCACACCATTTTATTTTTAATTTTATTGTACTTCAGTTGAAGGCTTACAGAACAAATAGTTTCTCATAAAACAGTAGTACAGATGTTGTTTTATGACATTGGTTAACAACCCCACAACATATTAACCCTCTAACTTCTCAACCTTTTTTTTTTTGGTGAAGATACACATAGCCAAAG
>NW_004443951.1:17018548-17048737 GCF_000243295.1 Trichechus manatus latirostris | reverse complement strand
TGATTCGTGCCAGTAATGCCGGAGTGAGATGGTATCTCATTGTGGTTTTAATTTGCATTTCTCTAATGGCTAGTGATCTCGAGCATTTCCTCATGACATCACACCATTTTTATGAGATGGCCCCTGGCCTCTTGTAGTGTAGCCAGAGATGACACAGGAGGTTATGTTTTCCAGTTGCCTTTTAAATTTACTCAGGATCTGATTTGTATTTTGAAAAGTTTACTCTCGCTGTGTGTAGAGAATTGATAGTGTGGACAAGAGTGAAAGCAGGCAGATGAATCGGGGGTAGTTGCAATAAGTCAGGCAGGAGATGATAGGGGTTAGACTTGGTAGGTAGGACTTCTGAGAAGTTAGATTTTGGATATCTTTAGAAAGGAGAGCCAACAAGACTTGCTAATGAATTTGACGTGGGGTGGGTGCTGAGGATTGGGAGGAAAGAGAGGATTCAAGGTTGCTTTCTAGGTTTTTGGCCTGAGCTACTAGATGAAATTACAGAAAAGAGAAGACTGGAGGAAGGACAGGGATGGAAAAAAGAAATCTAGAATTCTCTTTTGATCATGAAATTGACCAGCTCAAATTGCAGTCTAAATCAGTTGCCATAGAGTTGACTCTGACTCATAGCGACTCCATATGTGCAGAGTAGAACTGCACTCCACAGGGATTTCATGGTCGTGACCTTTTGGAAGCAGATCACCAGGTCTTTCTTCTGAGGTGCCTCTGGGTGGGTTCAAACTGCCAGCTTTTCAGTTAGTAGCCAAGTACTTAATGGTTTGTGCCACCCAGGGACTCTTTTCCACAATCTATGGGACGCCTATTCTAAAGAATGCAAATTTTCAAGTCAATCACTAAAATAGTCATCCTCAAGGAAGAGGCTTTATAAATACCAATGCAAATAATATATTTATACAAATAAATTTTATGTTTCCTTTACAATGACATGGAGACATCCATGTCCTGTCAGTATTGTAACTAGGTCAGCATAACTAAGTTCACTTCCCTTGGAGGTTTACAAGGCTTTAAAAAAGGAATATAAGAAGAAGTAAAACCCAAATGACCACCATATTTGCAGGCCAAACAATGATACCTAAAAGGCAAGTCTCAAGGCTTAATTACAGGTAATAAATAATTCTGACAAAGAATTGTATTTAATGGGAAAAGTCTTCTATGTGTCTTATCATTAATTTATTCATTTATTCAATAAACATGTAATGAGTACCAGGCACAGTGTTAGGCTGTAGGAATACAATTATGAACAAGACATGTTTCCTGTTCTCATGAAGATTGCAGTCTAGTTGAGGATATAGCAAAGTAAACAAACAAGGACTTCCAAATTCAGCAATCAGGCAGATTAGATAACCTGAAAACACTTTTATTATAAACGCTTGAAATGCTGGCTAAAATTTAAGGAAATACATAGCTGAACTTGTAAAAAGAAAGCGAAATCTCAGGGTTTAAAGTGAAGAGAGAACAGGAAACCAGAATGGTAAGTATGAGAGCTGATGATGGATGTAGCTAGCCTGGAGGAGGGCTATAATTCCAGTAATCTCAAATATTCTAGAATCTATTTAATGTGAGTTCCTTATGAGAACAATTAAGTGTTCTGAAATTCCCATTCTTCGCAATGTTATCCGTAATTAGTTATGATCCACGCAGTCAAATGCCTTTGCATAGTCAATAAAACACAGGTAAAAATCCTTCAATCCACTTAACTGCTCATGAGGAACCTGTACATAGATCACGAGGCAGTCGTTTGAACAAAACAAGGGTGTGGTTTAAAGTCAGGAAAGGTGTGCCTCACGGTTGTATCCTTTCACCATAATTATTCAATCTGTATGCTAAGCAAATAATCTGAGAAACTGGACTATACGAACAAAAACAGGGCATCAGGATTGGAGGAAGACTCACTAACAACCTGTGTTATGCAGATGACACAGCCTTGCTCGCTGAAAGTGAAGAGGACTTGAAGTACTTACTGATGAAGATCAAAGACTATAGCCTTCAGTATGCATTACATTTCAACATAAAGAGAACAAAACTTCTTGCAACTGGACTAACAAGCAACATCACGACAAATGGAGAAAAGATTGAAGTTGTCAAGGATTTCATTTTACTTAGATCCACAATCAACGCCTATGGAAGCAGCAGTCAAGAAATCAGATGACACATTGCATTGGGCAAATCTGCTGCAAAATTGATGCCTTTGAATTATGATATTGGTGAAGAATATTGAATATACAATGGACTGCCAAAAGAACGAACAAATCTGTTTTGAAAGTACAGCCAGAATGCGCCTTAGAAACAAGGATGGCGAGACTTTGTCTCACATATATCAGAGATGTTATCAGGAAGGATGGGTCCCCAGAGAAAGACATCATGAAGGACATCAAGTAGACGGTCAGTGAAAAAGAGGAAGACCCTCAACGAGATGGATTGACACAGTGGCTGCAACAATGCGCTCAAGCATAACAACGATCATGAGGATGGCGCAGGACTGGGCAGTATTTCGTTCTGTTGTACATAGGGTCGCTGTGAGTCGGAACTGACTTGATGGCACCAAACAACAATTTAATGTTGGAGGGGATTACACAAGGTTCAGACAAGCGCACAAACACTAGGAGTTCAGAATCATTGGGTGCTACCTTGAAGGCTGGCTACCACCTTGAAGGCTGGCCACCACAATCCACCTGGCAAAGCACTAAACCAACTGAGGTGCCGGCAATGGAAAAAGAATATGGATTGGGTGGGGAAGGAGAGATGTCATAAATACCATGATCAATTCCATAAGTGAGGATTGTAGCCTCTACCTGTATTTCCTTTCGAACTGTGTAATGGATATCTTTTTAATCTTCTGTTGAGGTATAACTTATACATAGTAATATGCAAAAGTCAGATATAGATTAAAAAGTAATTACCTTTCTCTTTCCTTTTCTTTTACCCTGGAATGGATGGTGTGGGTTGGTGATGGTTAAATTTGTCATTTGGTCCGTAAATTGCAAAATATGGAAAGGGGTAATGATGGAAGTAGGGAAGGAATGGATGCTGTAACCATGGGTTGTCACCTTTTGGAAGGAGTTGAGTGTATTTTTGCTTGCATGTGAAATAACTACATTATGTTAGGCAGAGGCATTTTAAAAATTGTATATGGTATGAAAAAAAGTGGGAAGATGTTGCTGGGCAACCCACGGGTAGAATGCAGAGGACATCTGTTGTTTTTCTCTATCAGCATTCTATTGCCTTCCTTTGGAGAAGGCCCTCCCTCACTGCATGCTGGCTTGGGGGAAGCTGTCGGTCACAGTTCTCTGCCCTTCCCTAGTCAATCCATTGCCGTAAAGTCATTTCCAACTCATAGCTGACTCATAGTGACCCTATAGGACAGAGCAGAACTGCCCCTAGGGTTTCCAAGGCTGTAAATCTTTATGGAAGCCGACTGCCACATCTTTCTCCCACGGAGCAGCTGGTGGGTTGGAACTGCCAACCTTTTGGTTAGGAGCCAAGCACTTAAAACCACTGCACACCAGGGCTCCTTCCCTAGTCAAGGGGACAGCATCTAATCCCAAGGAAGCCAATCAGATGTTCTTTCTTAGGAAGAATCTTTTAGTGGGAGACAGGAGGACAGAAAACTCTTAAGGCTGCTTCATTCTGGTGGCATTTGAAGGAACTTTCTATTCATTCCTATCACTTACATCTCCAGAACTGCCCTGTCCTTTGTGTTTTTTGATACTTTCTGATACTTTGCTGTTCAGATTGTCTTTTTTTAAATTGTCTCTTGATTCTGTGAATCATCATGCTTTCTTTCAATAAATTCCTTTATCTTTCTCCATAAGTTAGCCAGAGTGGGTTTTTGTTGCTTGTAGTCAAAGAATCTGTAAGTAGTTTATCCCTCTGCATTAAACTCAGTTAGGAGGATCCCTTAGAGATGTTGTTTAGTGATTCAGCTTTTTCAATACATGCATTTAGCATTTTTTTCTCCCCAAGGCATACCTCCATAGTGTTTGTATTGGAAAAGATGTCAAGAAGGGCATCAGTAGTTGATGATATATTCTATTCAAACCCACTTGCCAAATTATAGCCTTTCAGATTTTGCACTATAAAATCTGTACGTGCTATTTACATAGACTAAGAATTGATGCCTTTGAATTATGGTGTTGGCAAAGAATATTGAATATACCATGGACTGCCAGAAGAACAAACAAATCTGTCTTGGAAGAAGTACAGCCAGAGTACTCCTTAGAAGCAAGGACGGTGAGTATTCGTCTCAAGGACTTTGGACATGTTATCAGGAGCGACCAGTCCGTGGAAAAGGACATCATGCCTGGTAAAGTAGAGGGTCAGCGAAACAGAGGGAGACCCTCAATGAGATGGATTGACACAGTGGCTGCAACAATGGACTCAAACATAGCAACCATTGCGAGGATGGCACAGGACTGGGCAGTGTTTTGTTCAGCTGTTTATGGGGTCACTATGAGTCAGAACCAACTCAACGTCACCTAACAACAACAATAACAATGAAGTGAATGGTGCCCTTGGTGTTGTAAAATGCAGCAGCCTGTTAGTCCCCTCTTATAGTCAGTCCATGTTGCTGGATTTGGCTTTTTGTGGCAGCCTCATGCACCCTCCTTCTTCTTCTCTTTAATTTTCCCTCAAGATCACAGTTGAGTTTCCTTGCAATCTGTCAGGACCATACCCATCCATCAGATTGGTTCCTATATGTCTAAATGAAATTGTGGACATAGATCAAGGTTTTGGTTCTCAAGAGGATCCTGGGAAATCAATGGATGCAAACAGATCTGTAGGGATGGGGAGAAGGGTATTACTGAATTTCACTCATCAGAAGCACTGACTCTCAAACTGCATCCAATGTAGCCACCCTACTACATAATAAAGTTACAATGAATTGGTTGTTTTTTTGTTTTTTCTTATTGTTGTTTCTTTCTTGTAGGGAGGACAGATGAACAAAGGATATAGAAGGGGACAGTACCAGTCTTTTCTGTCTTTTATATTTTCTTCTTGTCACTATAGCAAGATAATTATCATACCACCATACACACACGTATTAAAAAAGAAATGATATTAGTCATTAGGGAAATGCAAGTCAAAATCACAATGAAATATCATGTCACGCCTACTAGAATGGTTATAATAAAAAGGCAGACAATAACAAGTGTTGAAGAGAATGTGGAGAAATTGGAACCACATACACTGCTGGCAGGAAATGTAAAATGGTGCAGCTGCTGTGGAAAACAGTTTGATAGTCCCTTAAAAAGTTAAATATAGAATTACCATATAACCCAGCAATTCCATTCCTACATTTACTCAGGAGAATTGAAAACAGGTGTTCAAACTAAAACTTGTATTCAAATGTTCACAACAGCATTATTTGCAATAGTCAAAAAATGGAAACAACCCAAATATCTATCAACTGATAAATGGATAGACATTGTGGTATATTCACACAATGGAATATTATTCAACCATAAAAAGAAATAAAATATTGATATATGTTACAACATGGATGAATTCTGAAAACGTTATGCTTAGTGAAAGAAGCCAGACACAAAAAGCCACATATTATCAGATTCCAGAACAGACAAATCCATAGAGACAGAAGATCAGTGGTTGTTAGGGGCTTGGGAGGAGAGAGGAATGGGAAATAACTGCTAATAGGTATGGTTTTCTTTGTGGGGTGATAAAAATGGTCTAGAATTAGATAATGGTGATGATTACACAACCTTGTGAACATACTAAAAACCACTGTACACTTTAAAATGGTAAATTTTATGGTATATGAATGATATCTTAATAAAAATAACTCAAACTATATCAAGCAGATTACTAAACTTACAGACTTTGGATATCCACTATTTGGTAACACCATCCAACCTTGCATTTTCCACCAAAATGTTAAGCAAGAGGAAATTATTCAGTGAACAAGGAGAAATAGTCAATTACGCATTATGAAACAGTAATTTAAAAAAATCTATATTGTAGGGAACCCATGGTTGAGAAGGGATAGCGTTGACATGTAATGGGGTTGTTAACCATTGTCATAAAACAATATGTGTACTAACTGTTTAATGAGAAACTATCTGTTCTGTAAACCTTCATCTAAAGTACAATAAAAAAACTATACTATATATAATGCTGATTATAAATGCAATACGAAATTATACAAATGCAAACAATACATAATGTAGAAAGTCAAAGTCTCAAACGCCTAATAAAATAAAAGTTTATTTTCATTCTTGAAATCCCAAACAAGATTTCATGATTAATCAGTGAATGCTCTCTTCCAAGCAATGGTTCAGGGACCCAGGCTCCTTCCATCTTGTGTCTCTATCTTTCATACACAGCTTCCAAAGTTGCCTCAGAAGAAGAAAGAGCATGGAGGATTGTCCACAATTCCATTGGCCAGATCTCAGGCATATGGCCATAGTTACCTCAAGGGAGACTGAGCTAATGAGTGTCCAAAAGGAAGAGGAAACAGACTTGTTGTATTGTTGATCAGTCTCTGCCACATCCAGTCCACAGATAACTCTGTCAAGTTTAGAGAACAGTCCTCCAACTGTTCTTGGTATGTGTATACTAGTATATGATGAGCCCCGGCGGTGCAGTAGTTAAGTGCTCAGCTGCTAACCCAGAGTTTGGCTGTTTGAACCCATCAACCCCTCCATGGGAGAAAGATGTGGCAATCTGCTTCCACAAAGATTACAGCCTCGGAAACCCTACGGGGCAGTTCTACTCTGCTCTATAGGGTCACTGTGAATCAGAATTGACTTGATAGCTACGGGCTTGGTTTTGGTTTAAACTAATATAGAATATTATTTATTTTTTTTACAAAAATGGAATCATACTATGCATATTGGATATTATACGTGGGTAGGCCAATTCAGATACAACCTACACTTTAGTTGTCATCCATATGCGTTTAGAATATAGAATACCCTGAAACCCAGGTAATCTCAAGCAGACATTATACACGGTGACTCAGATGTTATTCACGCTGACTCGGATGATCCCCTGCACACTCCCTCACATGCTAGCCTGTGGGGATGGCTAACCCCAAGAACAACTGAAGGGGACTCCACGGTTCTGCTGAGGTTCATCTTATGGAAGTTGTCTTCTTAATTTTTCATATTATTATTATTTTTTATTTTCCTTTCCTTTTTTAACCTCAGATGCAGTTAATTATAGGAACCCTGGTGGAGTAGTTAAGCACTAGACTGCTAATTGAAAGGTCAGCAGTTCAAACCCACCCAGCTGCTCTGGAGGAGAAAGATGTGGCAGTCTGCCTCCGTAAAGATTTACAGCCTTGGAAACCCTATGGGAGTAGTTCTACTCTGTCCTACAGGGTCGCTATGAGTCGGAATCGACTCGACAGCAGTGGGTTTTTTCAGCAGTTAATCATTCCCCTCATTTCATAGCACATTATCCTCATTGGGCCACGCATTGGCCCTTTCTTGTTTTTATGTATGCATATATGTACTAGTTCCCTTTTATTCCATTGCCCACTTCCTTTCCCTCCCTATAGATGGACACTGTAATGTGTTTAATGTATATCTTTGTGTTGGTGTTCTTGTAAAATATACATTGCTTTGTGTGCATATATTTTAAATTTACGTAAGTGGTATTGCGTTTATAACTATTCTGTTTCTTAGTTTTTAAAATCAGTACTTTTTTTTTTTTAGTTTCCACCTCCATTCTTTCTTTCTTTTTAAATTATGGTAAAATATACATGACAAAACATTTGCCAATTAAACAATTTTTACATGTATATTTCAGTGACATTAATTACATTCTTCATGTTGTGCAACCATTATCATTATCCTTTTCTGAATTATTCTACCACCGTTAACATAAACTCAGTGCTCCTTACCAATAAGCTCCCTTTTCCCCCTCCCTCCCACTCCTGGTAACCACTAATAAGCTTTGGTTTCTATATATTTGCCTATTTCATATGAGTGAGATGATACTGCATGTGTCTGACTGATTTCGCCCAGCATAATGTGTTTAAGATTCATCCATGTTATAGCATGTGTCAGAATTTCATTTCTCTCCATGGCTGAGTAATATTCCATTGTATGGATACACCACATTTTGTTTATCCATTCATCTGTTGATGGACACTTGGGTTGTTTCCACTTTTTGGCAAGTGTGAGTCATGCGGCAATGAACACCGGAGTACACATATGTTTGAGCCCCTGCTTTCAAGTCTCTTGGGTGGAATTGCTGGGTCATATGGTTGTTCTATGTTTAACTTTTTGAAGAAGTAGGCTTTTTTAAAACCATTCAGTTCTAAGTTTTTTTCTGATTTCCTGTATGATGTCTTCTTTGATCAATTTAGCGGTGTTTTAATTTTTCCAAACATACAATGTATTTTAAGTTGTTGTTGCTATTGTCCTCCAATTATGATATAGTCACACAATGTGTTGAGTAATTCTGATTCTTTGGTATTTAAGACTTGTTTGTAACCTAGAACATGGTCAATATTTGTAAATGCTCCATGAAAATGCTTGATAAAATATATATTCTCTAATATTGGGTAAACTCTTCTAAATATAATCTATTAAGTCAAACTCATTTTTTAAAGAACTGCTTCATAATCGTGGCTCTCCCTGTCAGAATTGTGTGTGCTCTGTGACCTTTTTGGCAGGAGTAACCATTGTCCTTACTTTGTCAATGTGCTGTGAAATATTTGAAAAATTTATGGTGCTTGATATTAAACTGTGAATTTGTGGAGGTTTACACTAAGAGCTTGTCAATAGTTTAAGACACTGATATTTGATATCCTCTTTATATAAACAAATTGACTTCAAATTTTAAGCTGGAAAATCACTGCCAAACTACTTAGAAAATAATTACTACCATATGGTTTGTAGATTTTTAATACTTACATTAAGAATTATATACAAATTGATCATGGTGTCTGTGCTCTGTTCATTAAACACAAACGATAAAATATTGGTTATAAAAGTGTATATGTTTGTGTAGAACTAGACAGAGTCTAGACATAGATCCAGTATACATGAGAATTTAAGAAATGACAAAATGTTATTTTGATTCAGTGAGTAAGGTATGGTTTATTTAATAAATGGCATTGGCAAAATTGGCCATCTACCTCAAAGCAAATAGCCTTTTTAAACAAAAGAAAAACTCAAGAGGCCAAGGAAAAATTAGATTTATTTTACCTCATAAAAATCCATTTTTTGATAAGGGAGAAGATAAGAAAGCCAAAGATAAAGGATAGACTGGAAAATATTTGTAATGCATGGAATTGAAAGGGGGTTAATACCTGTAATACACAATGGAGCCCTGGTGGCGCAGTGATTAAGAGTCTATCAATTAAAAAAAAAAAAAGACAATTTGATCCTCTGCAGCAGGGAGGGCTATAGTTCATCCCATTAATCTCCCTCTTCTAAGTTTACTCTCAGCAAGAGAGATCTGTGAAAACCATGATGGAGCTGTTCTCCAAAGATGTGTGGAATAGTGTGGATCTGTACAAAGCAAGGGATGGACTATGCCAGCAAGGGGTGGACTACCTTCAAAAAGAGACCCTGCTGTGAGGAATATAGATAGCTGACAGTTTCCAACTGCCATATCTTTGGGATTTGCCGAGCATCATACTGAGGCATGCTCTCCCTGGATTAGTCCCATCCAATGATTGAGCCCAGTGGGCAACTAGAGCTGAAACATTTCTGCCTGATACAGGACTCTTCTAATGGGAAATAAGTATGACTGACTTTCTCCAAGTCTGCACTGAACTCTGACTATTCCTCCCCAATCCTCCTTTCTTCTTCTCCTTTCACAGGTATCAATCCTGCATTACGGTTCTGAAGATTCTCCGTCTACTCTTGCTCCTCCCATATTTATCTTTCATAGGCATTTCCCTCTTATACTTCTAATTCCGTTCTTGGCTTCTGCTTCCTAGAGGACTGTGATGGTTAAGATTGTGTGTCAGCTTGGCTGGGCCACGATTCTTAGTGTTTATATGTAATCACTCCCATGATGGAATCTGCTGTGAGTAGCCAATCAGTTGAAAGGGAGTTTCCTTAGGGGTATGGCCTGCATCTGAATATAAGCAGACATTCCAGGTTTTTACTCACTCTGGATCCCTTGGCTGCCTCCTGTTCGTCTGACCTCTGGTTCTTGGGACTTAAGCTATCAGTTTCTCTGCCAATCTTGGGATTCATTGATCTTCACAGCCTGTGAGAAAGAGCCCTGACCTCCAACCTGCTGATCTTGGGTTTGCTAGCCCCTGCGGCTACGTGAATTGAGAGAAGCCTCTATCCTGATCCATGGACTTGGGACGTTCCAACCTCTACAATCATGTGAGCCATTTCCTTGATACAAATCTCTCTCTGTATATATTTATACACTTTACTGGTTTTGCTTTTCTAGAGAACCCAACCTAAGACATTTGGTACCGAGAGTGGTTCCAGACAAACAAAATTGTAAGGACGAGTTTTCCAAATTGGTTCTCAAGTCTGGTTAGTCTTAAAGATGTTGATGACTTTGCTTCCAGCAGTAAAGAGGGGCACTGCTAATCCATGGCATGAGGTGGTGATACAAATATGCAAAATATCTCTACCAGTAGATCAGGTGTTGGTGAAAGGTGAGGCTTGGGGTGAACACGTGTGATATCTATCTACAGTTTTGTCAGAATGAGAAGTATAAGGAAGTTGGTTGGTTTTTCCTACTTTTGCTGGACAAACTGGTGAAAGAGAGGTGCTCAGGGCTTCAGAGTCAAAGCTCAAGTGCCACATAAATGATCTCAAGGTTTCCACTTGTGCTTTGAAAGAAAGTCTTATTTCTTGTAGTAACAGAGCTGAAATTGCCAAAAACCAAACTCAGAGTTTTATTGTTAGAGTAGCTGAATTACAACGCCAGCTCAATTGCCAACCTCAGGAGGTGTCTGAAATTAAAGTAAGGGCATTGGTTGGGAAGAAACACGATCCTGAAACTTGGGATGGGGACCTCATACCACCAAAAATGCAGTGCCAGGAGCAGAGTGCATCCTTTGGACCTGAGGTTCCTGCACTGAGATGCTCCCAGACCAAGGAAAAACTAATGACAAGGACCTTCCTCCAGAGCCAACAGAGAGACAGAAAGTCTTCCCATGGAGCTGATGCCTTGAGTTTGGCTTGTAGCCTACTAGAACTGTGAGAGAATAAATTTCTCTTTGTTAAAGCCATCCACTTGTTTCAAGGACCTATCTTAGTTATCTAGTGCTGCTGTAACAAAAATACCACAAGTGGGTGGCTTTAACAAACAGAAATTTATTTTTCTCACAGTTTAGGAGGCTAGAAGTTTGAATTCAGGACACTGGCTCTAGAGGAAGGCTTTCTCTCTCTGTTGGCTCTGGGGAAAGGTCCTTGTCTCTTTTCAGCTTCCGTTTGTTGATTCCTTGGAGATCTCATGTGGCATGGCATCTATCTTGCCCCCATCTCTGCTTGCTTGCTTAATCTGCCTTTACATCTCAAAAGAGATTGATTTAAGACACACCCTACACTAATACTGCCTCATTAACATAACAAAGGAAACTCATTCCCAAATGGGATTTTAACCACAACTATAAACCAAAAAAACCAAAGCCATTGCCAAACAGTTGATTCCGACTCATAGTGACCCTACAGAACAGAGGAGAACTGCTCCATAGGGTTTCCAAGGAGCGGCTGGCAGATTCGAACTGCCCACCTTTTGGTTAGCAGCCATAGCTCTTAACCACTGTGCCACCAGGGCTCCACCACAAGTACAGGGGATAGGATTTACAATATTTTGGTGGCACACAATTCAATCCATAACAAGGACCTAAATTTAAACATCTTCTAAGTTTTGGGGTGATTCATTATGCAGCAGTAAATAATGAAACAGATTTTGGTACCAGGAAGTGGGGTGTTACCATACCATAAAAACACTTAAAATATGTGGTGTTGGCTTTGGAACTAGAGAGCGGGCAGAGGCTGGAAGGGCCTTCAGGAGAAAGGCCAAAGGGCTTCGGTGAGAGGGCTAGCTGAAGCCTAAAAGGCCTTGAGGAAGCTGTCAGTAAGAGCACAAAGGAATGTGAGGAAAATGTTATTGGAAGCTGGAGGAAAGGGGATCCTTTCCCAGAAAGTTTGTCAATAGTGTCACTTGAGATAATATAGAAAACAGGAAAGGTCCCTAATGTGCTCAATGATCTAGCCAAGGAGATTTTTAGGCAGAATATTAAAATTGCTACCTGGTTTCTACTTGCTGCCTAAGATAAACATGAGAGGAGAGTGAGAAGCTAAAAAACAAACTGCTTCATACAAAAGAGACCACACATTGTATGATTCTTTTTAAATAAAATTTCAAGAATAGGTAAATCTATAGAGACCAAAAATAGATTAGTGGTTTCCTAGAGCTGGGGGGTGGGTGGGGAGGGAGAGGCAGTTGTGGGGGAACGGTGAGTGACTGTTAATGGTATGGGATTCCTTTTGGGGGTAATGAAAATGTTCTAAAATTGATTATGGTGATGTTTGCAACTCTGTGAATATGCTAAAACCATTTAATAGTACATTTTAAGCGGTGAATTGTGCGGTATGTGAATTATATCTCAATATCTCAAATATATATATATATGTATGTATATATATATGCATATATATATACATTGAAACCTGTGAAAGCCAGAACTTGACAGGACTGCTTTATTTTTCTGGGTCTCACAAGTTTTCCACCTTTGACAGGGCTGCAGTCATACCACTTTCCTATCACCCTCTATTAGTGGAAAATACTTGAGTTTTCCTTCTCTGACAGGTTTCTGGCTTACACAGGTTCTGGCTTTCGCAGGTTTACTATATATAGTCATACATATATATATGGCCATTACCAGGACTTACCCAACCCATTGCAGTCAAGTCGAATTCCGACTGATAGTAACCCTATAGGACAGAGCAGAACTGCCCCGTAGGGTTTCCAAGGCTGTAAATCTTTACAGGAGCAGACTGCTGCATCTTTCTCCCAGTGTGAATTCAAACCACAGACCTTTTGGTTAACAGCTGAGTGCTTAACCACTGCACCACAACGGGCTCCTTCTATCAAGACTTACAGGGCTCAAACATAAAACTTTTTCACTGCCAGTCTTTCCAGATGGTAAATGATTGTAAAATTAAGAAATGGCTCTTGACAGAAATCAAATTCAAGATGCTGTCAGGAAAACATTATCTAAAGAAGAAGTTAAGGGTTAAGACCTCAAAAAAGAACTAAGGAGGTAACTCATAGAATCTGTCAGAAGAAAAAAGTCCTTCTAAGAATCTTTTTCAAAAAAATATTTTATTGTATTTTTGGTGCAAATATACACACAAACACGCTCCCATTCAACAACTTCTACACATATTGTTCAATGACACTGGTTACATTCTTCACATTGTGTCAACATCCTCATTATTTCCCCTTCTAGTTGTTTCCCCTTTCTAGTTGTTTCACGCCCATTAACTTAGTCTCATTGTCCAACAAACTTCTCATCTATGCTTTAGAGTAACTGTTGTCCATTTGGTCTCATATAGGTAATTTTTTAAAAGTGTACAGTACTCAAGGCTGATATTCTTTACTTTTTGAGCTAAACTGCTATTTAGTTTAAAGGTAACTTTCGGGGATAGTTTCACTGCTCCAAGGATCTTATGGACATTATTTCAAAGGAGCTCAAGATAGGAAAGGGCTTATCTCAACCAGATTTGTGGGAGTGATTTTTATCAAATGAAGTGGATTATGAATTGATGCATAAAAAACCCCTAAAGTTTTAAAGAAAAATTTTCTGGCAGAAGCATTATCAGCTTGTATTAACAGGAACTTTTTTTTTTTTTTTTCAATTGTCATGGAGTCAATTCTGACTCATGGTGACCTCATGTATGTCAGAGAACTGTGCTCCATGGGGTTTTCAGTGCCTGATTTTTCAGAAGTAGACCATCAGGCCTTTTTTCCAAGGTGCCTCTGGGTGGACTCAAACCTCCAACCTTTCAGTTAGCAGCAGAGTGAGTTAACTGTACCACCCAAAGACTCCAACAGGGACACAGACAGCACAAACTGAAAAGAAGCCTTTGGACCTCTACCCTTTTACAGGCAGGAAGCAGGCTGAGAAGGCTACTAAGTCGCAAACTCAATTTTCTTATGGAAAAGGAAGGATGATTCAGAGGGTGGAACCAAGAGCCCAGACGTTAGAGCCAAGAACCACAGTGAAAAACTCCTACGCAGTTGGAGTAAGCTCTGCTCAACATATGCCCTTGGGATTTCAGAATTATCATTGACTAGTGACTGCTGTGCCTCCATTTTCCTTCTTTTGAAGGAAAGCTATGAAAGCTTTCCTATATATTTATCACCATCGTATATAGGACACATGGGGGCAGATAACTTGCCTCTTCAGTTCACAGATCTGCTTTGAAGGGAAGGAGTGTCAGGGAGAGACCAGTTAGGAGATAATCGGGAGGCTCTTAAAATCGTCCAGGCAAGAGATGATGGTGGCTAGAGGTAGGAAGGAGTGGAGAAGGTCATAAGTGGTGAGATTCAGAACACATTTTGAAGTTAGAGCCAACAGACTTTGTTGTTATATTAGAAGTAGAACATGAGAGAAAAGGAAGAGTTGAATATGACTCCACAATCGCTAACTTGCAGAACTGGGTGAAGATGATCCCCTTCCAACCACTTTTGTCTGTTCCCTTTAACAGCAAAATTTTTGAGATGACCTACACTGCTGTCTCTATTTTCTCACCTCCATTTGTCATCCCACTCCTATCTAGGCTCTGCCTATACTACCACTCCATAAAAATTGTTGTTGATAAGATCACCCATGGCTACCGTGTTTCTAAATCCAACGGACGCTTTTCCATCCTCCTTTTTTTGATCCTTCTATGCCCTGGTGGTGTAGTGGTTAAGAACCCAGCTGCTAACCAAAGAGGCTGCTCCTTCCAAGGCTGCTCCTTGGAAACCCTATGGGGCAGTTCTACTCTGGCCTATAGGGTCGCTATGAGTTGGAACCGACCTGACGGCACCTAACAACGACTACCACCATATTTAGTTCAGGTATCTACTGCCTCCTTCTTGAAATATTTTCTTTCCATGGCTTTCTTTTCTTTTTTTTTAAATTGTGCTTTAGGTGAAAGTTAACAGCTCAAGTTAACTTCTCATACAAAAATTTATACACATATTGTTATGTGACAGTAGTTGCAATCCCTACAATGTAACAGCACACTCCCCCTTTCCACCTTGGGTTTCTCGTGTTCATCCAATCAGCTCCTGTCCCTTCCTGCTTTCTCACCCTGCTTCCAGACAGAAGCTGCCCATTTGGTCTCACGTATCTGCTTGAATTAAGTACACTCTTCATGAGTGTTATTTTATGTTTTATAGTCCAGTCTAATCTTTGTCTGAAGAGTGGGCTTCGGGAATGGTTTTAGTTCTGGGTTAACAGAGCATCCGGGGGCTATGGCTTCGGGGGTTCCTCCAGTCTCAGTCAGACCATTAAGTCTGGTCTTTTTATGTGAATTTGAGTTCTGCTCCACACTTTTCTCCTGCTCCATCAGGGACTCTCTGTCGTGTTCCCTCAGGGCAGTTACTGGTTGTTGCCGAGCACAGTTTAGTTCTTCTGGTCTCAGGCTGATGGAGTCTCTGGTTTATGTGGCCCTTTTGTCTCTTGGACTAATATTTTCCTTGTGTCTTTGGTGTTCTTCATTTTCCTGTGCTCCGAGTGGGTTGGGACCAATTGATGCATCTTAGGTGGCCGCTTGCAAGCTTTTAAGATCCCAGACGTCTGTGGCTTTCTTGAACCATGTACTGCCAGGTTTTCTTCTATTTCTCCTAAATTTTCTTTTCTGGCTTCTCTTTTAACTTACTATTAATGTTGTAGCTCCTCAGTAGCTCTGGATCCTTTTCCTATCTCACTCTATACTCTTTCAAACCTATGACTCCTAAGTCCACACCTGCTGGTTGGACCTATCTTCTAAGCTCCAGTCCAGACATATGTGTCTACCTGCATATTCAGGAAATCCCACAGACACCGCAAACTGAACATGTCCAAAACAGAACTCATTACCTTTCCCTACCAAATTTACTCTTCTTCCAGCGTTCCCAGTCTCTGTAAGGAAATACCACCCACCCAGCTGCTCAAGCCAAAAAACTAGGAGTCTACATGACTACTCACCCTCTCTCACCTCCATCCCATAGCCAATCACTAGGTCTTGTCAATTCCACCTCTTAGATCACTCATTCTCATACCTGTTCATTTCTCTTCATCCCTACTGCTGCCACTATAATCCAAGCCACTGTCATCACTTCCTAGACTTCTGCATCAGCCTCCCTCATTGGCCTCCTTGCATCCATTTTGGTCCCTTTTCATGGTATGGTCAGTGTTTGAGTAGGCTCCAACTCATGGCAACCCCACATACAACAGAATGAAACACTGCCCAGTCCTGCATCATCTTCATAATCATTGATGTGTTCAAGTCCATTGTTGCTGCCATTGTGTATTCTGAGAGCCTTCCAACCTAGGGGGCTAATCACTGACTAATTTTAGGAATTAGATTGCCAGGCCTTTCTTCCTAGTCTCTTAGTTTGAAAACTCTACTGAAACCTGTTCACCGTGGGTGACCCTGTTGGTATTTGAAATACTGGTGGCATAGCTTCTAGCATCATAGCAACATGCAAGCCACCACAGTATGACAAACTAACAGACTGACAGGTAGGTGGTGGTCAAACACAAATAGGACTGTGCAATTCCTCAGCTTAAAGTCCTTACTATCCTTCTACTATCCTTGGAATATATTCTAAAATCCTTAATATAGCTTACAAGACATTGCATGATCTGGACTATCCTGGCTCTCTCACCTCAATCTCATGTAACTTCCCTTTATCCTGTACCTAGCCACACTGATCTTTTCTCAGTTCCTGCAACCTGTGGTGCTCTCTCACCTCTGGGACGTCACACTTACCCCTCTCTGCTGGAACAGCTCTTCTCTATTCTCTTTTTCTGGTCAACCGTGACTCATCCTTCCAGTCTTAGTTTAAGTAACATTTTCTTAGGGCAGCCTGTCCTAATCCTCTCAGGTTACGTCAGTTCACTCTTGTGTTTCCTTAACCCTCTGAACTTTTGTTTGGCAGTGTTTGGCTTGTGATTCTTGTAATTATTTGTTCAAGTATTTGTTTCTATTTTCCCCCTAGACTGTTAAGCTCCAAGATTATAGACTGTGGCTATTTTATTCACCATTGTATCCACAGTGCCCAGTAGTGCTTGGGTTGTAGTTAGGCGCTCACTAAGTGTTTCTGTACTGGCTGACAATCAGGGAAGGCTCAGGCAGCACTGGGCTCTGGGCACAGGCTAGAACCGCCTAGGCTCTATCCTCTCTCCCTACAAGGGAGGCTGTAAGGGCCAGGAGAAATGGAAGACTCCAAGGCTTCCTGCACTGCTGGTACAATATGCAAGAATATTCATCACAGTTTTACTTATTAGAATGAACAATTAGGAAAAAAAATCCTAGACGTTCAACAATGGGAGAGTGACTTAATATATTGCACCAGTGATTTAAAAATATTGTCTAATTTATTGAATCCTTATTTTTCCAATAAAACCTTACACGGAGCTCTGGTATACAAATGGGGCTATTCCAGTTGAAGTAGGGAATGAGGCAGAACTTAATCTCTTAGGCCTGCCCAGCTCTCCCTCTCCCTTTCCCTTCCCCCACTTTTCTGTCCCTCCTCCCCCAAGTCCTGAAGGCTTTCCAGTTCCCGGCTCTATTCTCTTTTTTAAAGCCAGGGCATCATTTCTGCTCTAGGTTTCCATGAGGCACTCCCAAATGCATTGTTATGTTGTTGTTGTTAAGCTGTGTCAAGTTGGTTTTCTGTTACTTATAACTAAAACCAACCAACCAACCATAAAAACTTAATAGAGTTGCAGCTTGAGATTCATTATGTAATAGAAAGAACATAAACTTTGGAATCAGAAAACGCTGGTTTCAAATCTAGGTTCTGACCCAAACAAGTATATTTCAGTGTATCCTTCGAGTCAGAGTTGATATATATATACAGTATCTGAGCTGATATCTAACCTGAGTTGATATCTAACCTGATCCTATCATTTCCAAAGGCCATCTAATGCCATAATCCTTATCATCTCTATAACAAATGCTGCTTTTTCCGTTTCACCTTCCTTATATATCTCATCACAATATACCACTGGTAAGAGTCTCAGTAATTATGAGGCTACTGCATGTCAAGGGTTATCAGTACTCCACTTACCACCAGAAATGAGGTCCTCATTGCTGTCTGATTGAGAAGTGATCCAGTTCCAGAATCCCATCCTTTCCATACTTTCTAGGTTCACTCTTACTACCAAATCTCTTAGTATTATTTCCCTCCTGAAACTAGAGTCTGAGACAGGGGCTTCCAAAGAGGTAGTTTATTTTAGGAAGTGATCCCAAGGAACAGGAGACTAGGAAAAGTAAAACAGGCAGTCCAAGGATGAGTGATCCAGCTGGTCACTGCTCTGGCCAAGTGGGGCATGATCCCCTGGAGATACCCTGAGGAGCTGTACAGAATGTGCCTCTTAATTGAGGCAGAGGGAAATATTTATCCACCAGATCCTGTTTTTCATTGGTCAAGGGTTTTCCCATTAGGGGTTATCTCCCTTGCACTCTATTTGGCACTTTCAGATTGATACATGAGTCAAAATGGTGGCACAAGTTCCCACAGACATCCCAAGAAGTGATGGCAGAGAAGCCCTGGGACAGGAAGCAAGAGATACTTAAGAAAACAGCTGAAACTTCAGACTGTCAGGTCATGCCTGTGCGCACTCGGTTGCCACAACAATGACTTGAGTAGAAAGGTGGGCCAAGAGGCACAAAAGGTGTGCAATACTGGCCCTATGTAAGCAACAACACCTTGCAAAATTGAAGTTCTGTGCTATAGGATGCAGTATATGCTCTGAACCAGTAAGCAATATGTAGTGGTGTTTCACTCACGGGCAAAACATGAGTCGATCCCAGAAATAAGGGGTAAATGTGGAATGGCAAATCCATTATACCTAATGAACTAATTTTAAAGGTTTAGCTTCATGTCTCTGTGATTTTGAGCATAGCTATTTAGAGGTATTATCTGAACTCACCAGCTGCTCCACAGAAGAAAAGACCTGGCAATCTGCTCCTGTAAAGATTTCAGCCTAGGAAACCCTATGGGGCAGTTATATTCTGTCCTATATGGTTGCTATGAGTCAGAATCAAGTTAACTGCACACAACAACAACATACTCAGTGGAGAAATGCTTTCACCAGAGGACATGACGATAATTCTACTGGATTGGAAACTAAGGTTGCTATTGTCAATTTGAGTTTATCATGCCAGTAGGTGAGTAGGAAAAGAAAAAAAAAGTTAATTCAGTGATGTGCTGGAGTCAGCTTGTACAGGCTCATGGGAGCTGACTGTGTGCATGTATTAGTTTTTCCTATTGCTGCTGTAACAAATTACCTCAAATTTAGTGGCTTAAAACAATGCAAATTTATTATCTTACAATTCTGCAGGTCAGAAGTCCTAAATGAGTCTAATGGGGCTAAAATCAAGGTATTGGCATTTCTTGTTGGGGCTCTAGGAAAAAATCTATTCCTTGTCTTTCCCAGCTTCTACAGGCTGCCCACATTCCTTGGTCATATCACTAAGACCTTTGCTTCCACTGTCACATCTCCTTTTCTAACTCTGACTCTCTTGCCTCCCTCTTTCCTTTATAAGGATCCACGTGATCACTTTGGGCCTACTCAGAGAATTTAGGATAATCTCCCTACTCAAGAGCCTTAATTTAATCACATCTGCAAAGTCCCTTTTGTCATGTAACATATTGCAATGTAACAATATGCCAGGGAACATATTCATGGGTTCTGGGATTGGGATGTGGACATCTGTGGACGGCCATTAATCTGCATACCACAGTGCATCTCTTCCCAACTCCACATTCAGTGATACAACACTGGTAGTTAAAGTGGGTCATGGTGTGAGTATTTACACTGGCAAAAGCTACAATTAAGGGCTTTTCCCCTGGAAAGCCTGTTGTTAAACTTTACCAGCATACCACCGCTTACGATGGTTGGCTGGGGTGAATGAGCATATTATCAAGGTGAAACAGAACTGTGACTACACAATAGGGGAAGAGAGGATTATAAATAGAATCCAGAGGATGCCTGGGCACTTCCTAGTTTTGCCCTGTCTAGTGCTAAAAATTAATGAAAAACTATAGAAATATGAGACAGAAAGCAGAGTATGCTTTGTGGGGTTCCTTAGAAAACTTTTGCTTTCCAATTTCAGATGCCGCCCCTTCCCCTTCCTCTTGCCTTAAACATGCTATGATAGCTTAGTCTGTGTTATGGATGGAATTGTGTCCCCCTCCAAAAATACGTGTTAGAATCCTAATCCCCATAATTGTGGATGGAGCTCTGGTGGCGCAGTGGTTAAGAGCTCAGCTGCTAACCAAAAGGTTGGCAGTTCGAATCCACCAGCCGCTCCTTGGAAACCCTATGAGGCAATTCTACTCTGTCCTATAGGGTCGCTATGAGTTGGAATTGACTCGACTGCAATAGGTATTTTTATACTTGTGGACATAATCCTGTTTGAGACTAGGGTTTTCTTTGTTATGTTAATGAGGCCATATTAGTATAGGTGTGTTCTAATCCTAATCACTTCTGAGTTATAAAAAGAGCAGATTAGGCACAGAAGTAAACACAAATGGGGGAGATGGATGCCGCATGGAGATGGCCAAGGAACTGAGGAATGCTGGGGCTACAGAAGCTCGAAGAGACAAGGATCTACCCCTACAGCTGACAGAGAGAGCCCTCCCCTAGAGCCAAGGCCCTGTGAGAAAATAAATTTCTCTTCTTTAAAGTTGCCCACTTGTGGTATTTATGTTACAACAGCACTAGGTAACTAAGATAGGCTGCAACAGCCAATTTGCAACTATAGGGTAAGACAAAGTGAATTGCAGAGATATTAGTTCTGATATTACTGAGTCAGTAAAACTGCCTACCTCTGTTCTTCTTGTGAGAAAAATATACCTTTTTGTTTTTAATGTCACCACAGTCAAGTTTTCTGTTATCTTCAGCTGAAAGTATTCACATTTCTGATTTATCTAGTCTTGCTTGCAGCCAATGGCACGGGCCCAGACTTTTAATTAAAAGATAGTGATACAAAGAAGCATGGATTGTGGGGAATCCTTTCTGGTGAAGAGGGTAGTAGTGGCAGTGGTTCTGGTGGCACCATCCAGTGTGCTGACAATTCAGACTTTATTTATTTCCTGGTGGCCTTCACTAGGGACACAGAAAATAGATTCTTTGTATTGAAAAACAATGGTTACTACTCATTGAGTGTTTACTGTGAACCAAGAAAATTTATACATTTTCTCTCATAATCTTCATATCAAGCACTGAAGATGGGTAATAATCTTCCTCTCTGACGTTAACTGACTTGACCAATATTACACAGTGAGTAAGTAGCAGAGTTGGGGTTCAGGTTACTGTGACTCCAAAGCCAGATCTTAGCCACAATACTATACTGCTGGTAATTCTTTTGCTAAATCCCAAATTTTGGACCTGAGATAGCTGAGGCTGGAGCCTGGGGCCCTACCCTAGGAGGGGAAGAAAGGCTCACGTAGACTGTTGTCTGGCATCAGCCCCTTCTGGCAGGGGATAGAGGATCAGCCCAAATGCAGGCAAGCTCTGTGCCACGCTGAACAGATGCTGGCGGTCCTGTAAGCCAGGCCAAGAAATGCTCCAGAGGCACTGTCAGACTTCTGTGTCTGAAACCCTGAAAGATAAGATGGGAACTTGGGTAGCACCCTCAGAGACAAAGCAATTCTGCGTGGGTAGAATGTGCTGAAATCCAGGTAAAATAAGAAAGCGGCAAAATACACTAAGGGAGGAGGGGCATGTTTGGGAATCAATCAACTCCCCGCTGGCAACTCTTGCTTGCAAAATTGTTAACTGCACTCCTTTTTCTCTGTCTCCTCTCAGGCAGGATTTTGAGGTCTGAAGTGCAAAGCTCCAAAACCCAGATGCAGTCTTCCTCTCACCTTCCATTCACCCATGTCCCAAGCCTCAGAGCCACCCTGGCCCCTTTCATTTACTCAGTTTTTTCCCCCTCCATATTTATCTATTGAGTATCAGCTTTGTGCCAGACAGACAAGGACTCTACCCTCAAGGAACTTACAGGAGAGGAAGACATTAAAAGACAATTGAACAAATAGCTATTTAATTAGGACTGTGATACCTACTAGGAATGAAAAGTCCTATTCATGAGTATATACCTGGGGAACCAGATCTACCCTGGGGCTCATCTTGCTCCCCTTTTCCATTTCTCTTCTCCTTGTCATCATTATCATCATCCCCTTTATAAAGAATGTTATCTCCCGCATTGTACCCTCTTCTGCATCCCCACACCACAGCCTTGATTCAGACCTTCATTGGATCTTCATGTCTGTCTCCTAAGAGGTCTTTCTGCCTCTATTTTTGCCCATTCAAGCCCATGCTGTACACTGAAGTTAGAACTGAATTTCTAAAACACAATCTGACTAGCTCCTCTTTGCTTTCAGATCAGCAGTTTAGCTCCTTTGCCTGGCGCAGCTTGCTGAACTTTTTTCCCCCAGCCTTATCTCCTATTCCCCACCTCAGCCTAGCACAGATTCCTATCTCCCCTACTGTTTACTCACGTTTGCTCTGCAATGTTCTAACCATCTGTCTCAGACCAGGAAATGACTATTCTGAATTCAAGGCACCCACTGAACACTTGCTTGATGAAAGGCCACCATGGATAAGGCATTGGGTGTTGGGCACTGGGCAAGATTAGAGAGGAGGGAACAGCTGGAAGCCAGAAGTCAGCACCTCTTCTGAAGAGTATCCCCAATGGCAATATGTACCTACATCCACAATAGGTTGTAAGCTCCATGAGGGCACTGACACAGTCTGACTTGTCTACTGCTATATCCCTACTCATGCCTGGTACAAATATAGCATGGTGCCTGGCATGTACGAAGAGTGTATGAAAACAATAAAAGTGTATGAAAACAATAAAAGTGTATGAAAAATAAACGAATAAATAGAAACTATAGAAACTGCTCTTAAACAGCCTCCCGCTGAAGTTACTAGGGTCTAGTATGTGTGTAACATGTGTCTACCAGTTGCCTTTGAGTCAATTCCGACTCATGGCAACTCCATCTGTGTCAGAGTAGAATTGTGCTCCACAGGGTTTCCAAGGAGTGGCTAGTGGATTTGAACCGCCGACCTTTTGGTTAGCAGCCATAGGTCTCAACCATTGCACCAGCAGGAGATACTGCATGCTTTAAAATCAGGAAAGGTGTGTGTGTCAGGGTTGTATCCTTTCACCATACTTATTGTCTGTATGCTGAGTAAATAATTGGAGAAGCTGGACTATATGAAGAAGAACAGGGCATCAGGATTGGAGGAAGACTCATTAACAACCTTCGATACGCAGATGACACAACCTTGCCTTCTGAAAGTGAAGACTTGAAGCACTTACCGATGAAAAGCAAAGACTATAGCCTTCAGTATGGATTGCACCTCAACATAAAGAAAACAAAAATCCTCACAACTGGACCAATAAGCAACATACGATAAATGGAGAAAAGATTGAAATTGTCAAGGATTTCATTTCACTTGGATCCACAATCAATGCCCATGGAAGCCGCAGTCAAGAAATCAAACAACATATTGCATTGGGCAAATCTGCTGCAAAGGACCTCTTTAAAGGGCTAAAAAAGCAAAGATGTCACTTTGAGGACTAAGGTGCACATGACCCAAGCCATGGTATTTTCAAATAACCTCATATGCATGCGAAAGCTGGACAATGAATAAGGAAGACCGAAGAAGAATTAATGCCTTTGGATTGTGGTGTTGGTGAAGAACACTGAATATACCACGGACCGTCCGAAGAATGAACAAATCTGTCTAGGAAGAAGTACAGCCAGAATACTTCTTAGAAGCGAGGAGCAAGACTCCGTCTCACAGACTTTGGACATGTTATCAGGAAGGACCAGTCTCGAGAGAAGGGCATCATGCTTGGGGGTCAGTAGAGGGTCAGCAGAAAAAGAGGAAGACCTTCAACGAGATGGACTGACACAGTGGCTGCAACAATGGGCTCAAACAAAGGAACGATTCTGAGGATGGTACATCAGGCAGTGTTTCATTCTGTTGTACATAGGGTCTCTATGAGTCGGAACCAACTCCACAGTACCTAACAACAACCGAGTCAGACTGATGTGTTCCCTACAAAGTTCCAACAGTTACTTTGTGACCTTGGCAAGTTATTCATCTTCCTCATTCGAAAACTGGGGGACATTATGGTATCCATCTCTGACAGTTGCTGTTAAGATTAAATAAATGCACTTGAAGTACCCAGCACAGGCCTGGCATGTGGTCACCGTGCAGTAAATGGTGGCTGTTATCTTAAGGACTGTGTTTGTTACATGAGTTACTCTGGCATATAACGCCTGCATTCAACTTGAAGCACGGACCTGCCACAGTCGATCAGCTTTATAAACTGAAGGGGTGGGAACTGTAGCACTCGCCAATTTTTCTAGAAATAAATCTTTGTGGGAGGATAATGATTGGTTGGAAAATGTGAGCCTCGAGGGAACAAAGATCTGAACCCAAGAAGCTGGGAAGCTAAGTCTTCCCAGCGGGCTGCAGCCACTGAGTGGTACCTCCCCAGGACTGGGCAATAGCCGGGTGGGCACGCCCAGCCCTGGGTGAGGTAGTCTCAGAAGCCAGATTTTATCAGAGGGGGCAGCACCTCCTCTGCTTTTGCTCATCTTATTCCTGGGGGCTCCACCCTGCGCGCCAGGAGGAAGGACTCTAAAACCGCCGGGCGGAGGCTTCCGCGCGGACCCAGACCTGACCATCTATGGTCACAGAGCGCATCGCACAAACAGGAAGTAGAACGAGGGTCGAACTTTTTTCTCCACCTTCCCAGCTCCGGGCCGGATGAAACGGCTGGCTGCGACAGGCACGGCCTCACCGACCCCCTTCCCACACACAGCCTCTGCAAAGCCTCCCAGAACACTGTCCAGACCAATTCCTTTCTCACATCACGAACAGAAACTGAGGCATGCACCCCAGAGAGAGGCGGAGACATAGTCCCCGCCCCCAAGGAGGGTTGATAGATCGAGATTCCCACCCTCAGAGAATCCTGCCCCCTGGTACTTCCTAGACCCCTTCCCCGCTGCGTGAAGAGGGACCTGCCTTTGCCATTAAGACCAAACTGACTGTAGAATTAGCCACTCATCCATTCTGCTTCTCCGGAGGTGGAGCTTACCCAGTAATTGAGGTCCTGCAATGGCCCGGGCCTTAAGGGGCGTTTCCGGCTCGGCTACAGTCGACCGGGGGCGTGGCCTATCCTGTGAGCACGCCTTCCTCAGGTCGCTCCTGCCTTAGGGGCGGGGCTCTTTCCCTTGTTCCTTCCGCTAGCCAGGATTCTTTCTTGGAGGCGTGGTGAATGGGGGCGGAGTCATGGGCGGGGGCAGTCAGACTTCCTCCTACGCTCCCTCTTTCGCCTAGCGTTTCAGGCCGTGGTTCATTTCCGGTGGGGGTGGCGCGCTCGGTAAGGGTCCGGAAGTGGATCGCGCGAAGATTCCTGGGCGGTTCTTGCCGGAAGTGAAGAGCGGTTGATCGCTGTACAGAGGTGAGGCAGAAGTCTGAGGTGAGGGTTCGCGGCTGCGTAGGGACTGGGGTCTCTTCCGTGGCCCACCGGCCCCTGGCGTTGTTAATGGCTCTCCTGGCCTACACGCGTGTGGTGAACCCTGCGGGGGGGGTCGGGGGTGAGGTTCTCAGGCCGACCTGGACTGCTGGGCGCGGTCTCTTGAGGTGGGGTCGGAGTGACCAGCCGAGCCAGGCTGTCCTGGGGAGGCCTCTCGCTAGATTTCGCAGCGCTGGCCATCAGCCTCCGTGGAGGCCCGATTCCTAAGGTGCCCTGACTGAAAGGAACGAATGAGACTTTAGAGTTTTTCCTATCCCGCCATCTCGCTCCCATTGCACGGATGGCTAAATTGATCCCCTGGGAAGAGAGGAGGCTTGTCTCAGGTCTTACAAAGAATGAGGGGAAGAATTGGAATCGTGACCCCACGTCCTTATATTACCAGTCCCAGATCCTACCCTTCCCATTTCATTTTCCGGGAACCTCTACCGTGTGGTGGTCTTCCGGTTGGTTGTTGCCTCTCCGGACGCTGCAGATTAAAAGCTACCCGCTGCGTGAAACTTTTTTTTTTTTTTATTTAAACGCAGCTCTTCCGAAGCTTAGGGAATTTTTTAAAAGGGAGGAGGGCAAGTCCTTGCATTTGCATTCAAATAGACTCCCCTTCTTCCTAGTCCGCTCTTCTTATTCTGAAAAAACAAGTTAACTTTTATCTAATGTGTAGTTCTCGACCTGAAGTCAGATGGCTCAGGTTTTGTCTGGCCCCACTGCCAAGTATCTGTGGCCATAGACGCCTAAATTAACTTCTTTGAGCCTTAGTTTTGTCATGTTTTAAGTGGAGATCTCTGCTCATCTCACAGGATTAAGTTCAGTGAAACCCATTGTGCCAGACTCTGCCAGATCCAGGAAATGCAGTTTTGCTACAAAACAAGCTAGACCCTAGCCTCATGGAGCTAGCAGTGTTTGCAGAGAGGTTTAACAAATTTAACAATAAATGTGATGAGTGTTTAGGAAGAAGGGTGCTATGGAAATACATAACTAGGGGGTTAGGAAAAGCCCTTCTGAAAAAGCAAAGTTTAAGTTGAAATTTGAAGGATAAATAGGAGTAAACTTGATGGAGACGGGGTGAGAACATTTTAGACAGAGATTAGTATCAGGACTGTTAGTTGAAGCTCTTTGTAGCATTCTCTGTTCAAATGAAAATCGGGGCAGCCTAGCACATTCATCATTCGTCAAGCATTTGAGTCCTTGTATGTGTGAGGCCTGGGCCCTGATGGCTAAGAATACAGTTGTTCTCGTGGAGCTTAAAGTGGGGAAGAGAGCAGACAAATAAATCAGGATGGCCACACGGTGTCATAGTGCACTGTGTGAGCACAGGGGGCTATGAAAGCATAGAGGATGAATACCAAAGCCATGTTTCCAGGCTTCATGGAGGAAATAGGCTAAATCTTGTAGAATTTATTAGGCCATATGGTGAATCTAGAAAAGGGATTTCCAGGCAGAGAGAACTGCAAATGCGAGGACACGGTGGTGTGAAAGACCATGACTAGTTCGGTGTGACTGGAATTCAGTAATGCTTGGAGGGAGAAGTAGAGGAAGTGGCAAGTGGTGGGGTTAAATATGAAGGACCTTATGAGCCATGCTGATTTATTTGAGTTTTAGCCTGAAAGCTAAGGGGGAGGCTTTGAAGGGTTTTATGTAGGAAAATGATGTAATCAAATGTATGGGTTTTTTTAAAAATTTATTTTGTTGTTGAGAATATACACAGCAAAACATACACCAGTTCAACCATTTGTACATGTACAATTCAGTAACATTGATTACATTTTTTGGGTTGTGCAGCCATTCTCACCCTCCGTTTCTGAGTTCTTCCTCTCCCATTAACATAAACTCAACTGCCCCATAAGTTTCCTGTCTAATCCTTCCGGTTTCCATTGTCAGTTTGATCCCATATAGATAGTTCTTAAAAGAGCATAATGCTCACTCAAAGCAGACCTTTTTTTACCAGTTAAGCTAAACTACTGTTTGGTTTTAAGAAGACTTCAGGGGATATTTTTGGTTTAAGGTTTAAAGATTATCTCAGGGCAGTAGTTTCTGGGGTTCATCCAGCCTCCATGACTCCAGAAAGTCTGGAGTCCATGAGACAATTCTTATTATTCAAATTTATGTTTTAGTTCAGTCTGTCAGGTGGGAAGGGACTGGACATTTGTGGAGAAGTAGAGCAGTGTTTGGAAACTAGTAGTCCTGGAGAGAAATGATAATGGCTTGAACTAAGGCAGTGACACTGGGGATGGAGAGGAGGGATCTAATTTGAGCAACTAAGAAGTGGAATCCATAGAATTTGGAGGCTGATTGTTGTGGGAATGAAGGAGTAGGAGTCATCTAGGATGATAGCCTGATTTTCTGGCTTAGGTAATTGGTTGATACCAAGACAGGGAATATGAGAGGAGAGGGGAAGTTGGGGAGGTGGTATGGAAAGAAAACATATTTTGGACATGTTTGGTTTGAGATATTTGCAACACTTCCAGGCAAGGATGTCTAATATGGTATCCCATCTAGACGAAATGGCAAGAACAAAGTTGTGGAAGCAGGAGAAGGGCCTATATATATTGTTCAGTGGAGTAGTGGTGCCTGGAGTTTGTGGCAGAAGATAAAACTAGAAAAAAGGTAGATGTCTGCCAGATTGTAAAGGGCTTTTGATGCCTTATTAAATAAAGCATTTTGGATTTTATTCTTTGGTTGGTAGTTTGCTACTTTTTGACTTGCTGGGGTCCAGCCTACGGTAATTTTCTGTAGGAATTTCCCAACTTTTTATTCCCGAGAAATACTTTATCAATCAGGTGAACGTAATTGATGTCTCAGAGGGGTTTGTATAAAATGGTAGGAGTGAAATTATTTTGTAAAGTACAACACACCATGCAAACTGAAATTGGTGATATTATTAAAATCAGCGAGAGAGTGTATTTTTGCTTTGAGGCTAGCTGTTCAGTTTGTAAAATGTCTTAATTGTTTCCAACATGAGGGATGATATTTTTTTTCTCACCTTGTTTCTTGGTTATATATACATTTGTTTAGTTGCAGTTATTTTTTTTTAACCAGAGACTGAGCCTTTGAAAAGTACTTCCTGCCTTCGATTTTCTGGGAAGCGTTGTGAGTCAAAGATTCATTTACTTAAATGAGCAAATGCAATGTGTCATTTAAGTTGAGCCCCTGGTTTGAAATTTAATCCTGAGATTTGAAATCTGAGGATCCTCAAGCCACATCTCAATACAGTCCTAGTGATTATCCTTTGAATTGTCCTCATTAGTTTCTTTCTTTACTTTTAACTAACCTGTCTTTATACTAACTAAACCTATAGGCTTTCACACCCATACTTCAACTTCTCTACCACAACCAGACTTACATTTTAAAGAAGAACCATTTTCATCTTGTTACCTTTCACTGGCTTCATGTTTCCAAAGAAATCAAGTCTAAACTCCATTGTCTAATTTACAAAGTTCTCCATAATCAGATCCTTATTTTAGTTTTCATGGATGGTACAGATTGACTTTTTAATTTAGAAAGACCTAAACGTACGATAGGGAGCCCTGGTGGCACAGTGGTTAAAGTGCTCGGCTGCCAACCAAAAGGTCAGCTATTGAAACCCACCAGTTGCTCCGCAGTCGGTTTCTGTAAAGATTTACGGCCTTGGAAACCCTATGGGGCAGTTCTCCTCTCTTCTGTGGGGTTGCCATGAGTCAGAATTGACTTGATGGCAATGGGTTTGGGTTTGTTTTTTTGTTGTTGTTAGTTTAAACTACTATACTAACAACAAACTACTATATTATTTTATTTGCTTCTCTTGCACTTTTCTTTCTGCCGCATACTACGTTAGAACAGGATTTCTCAACCTCAGCACAATTGATATTTGGGGTTGGATAATTCTTTGTTGTGGGTTGTCCTGTGCGTTGTTGATTGTTTAGCCACATCCTTGGCTTCTACCTATGAGTTGCCAGTAGCACTCCCTCAATTATGACAACTAAAAATCTCTCCAGACATTGCTAAATGTCTCCTGAAGGGCAGAATTGCCCCTGGTTGAGAATTATTGCATTAGAAAGCATTGAGCTATGATTGTGCCATGTTTTATCTCCCAACTAAATTCTCTGAGGGCAGGCTCCATGGCCATGCTTAGCACAGTGTTTGGCACATGATAAGCACTTGGTTCCCTGCAATGAATGAATCATCTGTTTTCTTTGAGGCATCAAGAAACTATTGTTCTTTCAAGGAATTCTGGGTGGTCCTTGAAGGACCTGCCTTTTTTTTTTTTTTTTTTTTAAGGATGTGATCTTGATAGAGAAATCAGGGACTAGAAGCAAGCTTTGTGTTATTTGACAGTGTAATTTGGCAGATTTTCCTCTCCCCAGTTTTGGGGGGGAAGCCCTGATGGCACAGTGGTTAAGAGCTCGGCTGCTAACCAAAGGTCGATGGTTCAAATCCACCAGCTGCTCCTTGGAAACCCTATGGGGCAGTTCTA
>NW_004443951.1:16962992-17018448 GCF_000243295.1 Trichechus manatus latirostris | reverse complement strand
GATGGCACAGTGGTTAAGAGCTCGGCTGCTAACCAAAGGTCGATGGTTCAAATCCACCAGCTGCTCCTTGGAAACCCTATGGGGCAGTTCTACTCTGTCCCATAGGGTCGCTATGAGTCGGAATCAGCTCAGCAGCAGTGGGTTTAGTTTTTGGTTTGGTTTTGGGGGTATATGAATTCCTGTTTTGTTCATGTTTGTGTTGTCTGCCTTTAGAGTGGTTTTAGTGAACAAGGACTATCGTTTATTTTAAATTACATATAGTTTATAGAATTGGCACTCATGTTTATTTTAATTGATAAAATTGTTATAGCTTCATTGTCTTTAGGTTAATGCAGCTACAGCATTCACCATGGAACTATTTCTTTTTGATATACCATCATGTAAACTTAATAAAAAGAATCAAAGCTCTAGAAATATTCCTCAGCTATAGTGCAGATTTGTTTGCCTGAACAATCGTGCCAAATTTTTCATTCAGCTAGAAAATAGTTATAGTTGAAATTTTTAATGGAAGGAGCAAGCTTGCCTTTTTGTTTGTTTTTCCTCCAAAGGCCATTAAAATTCATATATTTAAGTTAATTATAGACTCATAATCACAAATCTTTTATATCACTAGTTGTAGGGAAATCATGACTAGGGACAAATAGCATTCTTGAATTTGTCTTTACATGTGAGGATGGGAAATGCTGTTCTTTTAAAACAACTACCCAGACTGAAGTCAGCCAATGCTGTTTTTCCTTATGTAGTGTGAAAGATACAGAAAGGGCCTGCTGGATGCTCTGTGCAGTTAGTCTTCCTAATATTTTTTAAAATTTATTTTGTTGTTCAGAATATACACAGCAAAACATACACCAGTTCAAGTTTCTACATGTACAGTTCAGTGACATTGATTACATTCTTGGAGTTGTGCAACCATTCTCACTCTTTTTTCTGAGTTGTTCCTCCCTCATTAATATAAACTCACTGACCCCTAAGATTCCTATCTAATCTTTTGAGTTGCTGTTGTCAGTTTGATCCCATATTCATAATATTCCTTGAATATAGAAGAGAGGGGAACCCATGGCCACACAAAGTGAACTGTTTGCCTCAGGCTATTAGAACGTCTTGTACACAATTCTGACTTTAGTTTATACACTATTACTAGCTTTACTCACTCCTGGAGTTTCACATAGAGGGTTGTGTGCAGGGAGGGAACAGAAGGCAAGTACTGATACTAGGTTGGATTCCTTCTCTCCCTAGAAGATAGGCCTTTCTTTTAACCTAAACCTCAGGTGGCAGTGACTCAGGCACTAAATGTCATTGATTTCATCAGCAAAAACAAATGCTTGGGGAAGAACAGTGTCTTCTGATTTGGGTTAGATTTAGATGGCATCTTTACCGGGGCAAAGTGATATCTGTTCTTTGGTTTCTGGTTTAAACCAGCCAACTTGTAGTATCTCCTCTTAGCATGTCTAGGTTTTGCTTTGTGACATGTTAGAGGCTGGTGATGTGTTATTTTTATATTGTTAGGAGTACCAGTTGCTGTTGGATTGATTCTGACTCATGGCGACCCCATGTGTGTCAGAGTGGAGCTGTGTTCCATAGAGTTTTCAATGGCTGGTTTTTCAGAAGTAGATCACCAGGTCATTCTGAGGCGCCTCTGGGTGGACTCAAACCATTGACCTTTCAGTTAGCCACTGGGTGTGTTAACACTTTGTGCCTCTGGGACTGTAGAACTAACTAATGGTTTATAACTTGTGGTAGCTTAGGAGAGACATCCAAGTGGAGCTGTTTTTTGGGGTTTTTTCCCCCCATTTCAAAAAAAAAAAAAAAAAGTTATATAACTATGTTAAAGTTTGGAAAACAGATTGGGAAAATTGTCCATAACCCCACCACCCTAATGTATACTTGTACTGTGTTTTTTGTGTTCTCCTAAGTCTTTTTCCACATTTACCCATTCCCTAATAATTTGGAATCTAAGTTATTTCTAATTTGGTACCTAACATTACTACATTTTCATGCCTATCACTGTTTCTTGCATTCGGATTGTTTTCTTAGGATGAAATCTCAGGAATGGGATTACAAGGTCAAGGCCAAGAGAAGCATTTTGAAGCAGATCAGTTGGGCTGCCTAGAATACAGGCTGACTTGTAAGGTTGCTCTCTTTTCAGTTTTACTTAACGGTTAGACTTAGAGGGACAACTACCAGACAAGGTAGAAAACATTTTAAGTATAGCAACTTCTTCTTCAAGCAGAGATTTACACCACTGACTTTATTGCTTGGTGACATGAGACAAGGACTGCAGGAGTAACTTGGTACCTTTTACTTTTGAATCACTTGTGAGTAGGCAGAACGCACTGGGTTGTTTGAGTTGTTCTTGTGTTGTTAGAATGATGGGAGTGTGAAGCAGGTTTGCTAGGAATCATTAGCCATTTTTTATTTCTCTTGGTTTCAAACAAAAGAAATTGCTGAAGAATCAAGCCCATAGTTTCTTTTTGTTCTGCATGATAGCGCTCTAAGAGCATGTCCACTCTTGTGACTCATGACATTTCTATGTCGATGACTTGCAAGCTTTTATCTCCAGCCTTAATCCTTCCCCAAGCTTTATTTCTAACTACTTACAGGAGATTTCCACTTAGAAGCTTCATCTTGTCTTTAAACTCAGCGTATCCAAAACTGACCTCATCTTCTTGCCCTGACTAGAGCATGCCCAACCCATTTCTGCATATAGCAGAAACTGGTTTCTCTTGGGCCCCCAGGTTTACAACTCTGGAGTCATCTGTGACTCCCTTCTCTGAACACTATTGTACTCACAGCCAGTACCACATAGTTAGTACTTGTTCTCTGTTTAATGCACACTTGTTTTGTGTGACCCCCAAGGGCAGAACCAATGTCAGTGGGTGGAAGTTGCAGGAAGGCAAATTTTGCCTCCATATAAGGAAGAACTTTCTAACACTTGAGCTGTCTGAATGGAATGGGCTGCCTTCAGAAATCTCCGGTTCTCCATCACTGAAGGTGTTTGAACAGAGGCTGCCTAACTGCTGAGAATGTTGAAAAGTCTGTCCTGGCATCAGATGGTGTTTTTACAAGAACATTTCTGGAATCCCTTCTAATCCTGAGAGCCAGTGATTCAATGGAAGGTAGCTTTATCTCTCCTGCTAGGCTCCCTGAGGGCATGGAAACTATTTTACCCTTTTTTTATATTCTCTGCAGCACTTAATTCAGGTGCTGGTCACTTAGTTGCCTGTTCTATTGTAGTGTGCTGTGGAGTCGACTCATAGCGACCCTATAGGACAGAGTAGAACTGCTCCCTAGGGTTTCCTAGACTGAAGTCTGTATGGGAGCAGATCATCAGGACTTTTCTCCCTTGGAGTGGCTGGTGGGTTCAAACTGTGACCTTTCAGTTAGCACCTAAGGGCTTAACCATAATGCCACCAGGGCTCTCCTATTTAGTAGCCTAAAGGTGGTTATTTGTAGTTCAGTTGATTCTTTTCATTTAGTTTCTATATCTAGACACCATATATTATGGCTTATTCCTGTGAAATATCTTTCGCATAGCCCTTTTATTTTACAACTAGATGAATAACAGCTTTCAGGTTTACCTTCTAGACCCTGATGTCTTCTCTTTTCTCCAAATCCCATCCTGTCAGACGGTGCTTCTAAAAAATTTGCTTTCATCATATTATTCCCTCACTCAAAATCATTGAATGATTTCACATTCACCACAACATCAAATCTAAATATTGCCTGGTTTTCAGTGCCCGCCATAACCTGGGCCAACTTGCTTATCCAGCCTTATTTCCCATGATACTCCATGCTCTATGCAGGTTAACCTGCTCATACTCTGTACATAGCCTGCTTTTGATTTGTTCTGGAATGTCTTCCCTTTTTTCTCTTACCCTTCCATCAAGATGTCTCACTGCCTTCCTGAAACCAGACTGCCTCCAGTCCACATTGATCTCCTCTGAACTCTCATGGCATGTAGTCATTTGCACTATATAATATAGAACCTTAACATTCTGCAAAGAAAAATCTCCAATATATAGGCTGATACTTTAACTTGCTCTAATCCAACTGAAGTTAGATAATCTCTAATAGAGCCTTAAAAAATCCTCTTCAGTATTTATTCCATTAGCATTTAATTTATATTGACCCTCCAATAAGAATGAAAGCTTCTGGAAGACAGAGACCATGTGTCTTTCCATTTCTTCAGTAGTCCCAATATTGCTAAGCACTTTTATGAGCACCTTCTATGTGCCAGGTTGTTGTAGGTATTGAGAGATGGCCAGTGTGTGTGTCTCTGTGTGTTTGTAAGCTCCCTGCATTTTGGAGTGTGTATTTTAGCACATACTATACAATGGTAACATTTTACATTTGGGCTGTATTTTAGGGCTTCCAAAGGGACTTCACATCTATGAAATCATCTCCTTTAATCCTTACAACATCGCTATGTTAGGTGGGCATTCTAATCCATTAAGCGATTGTTCCAAAGTTACACAAAGTTGGGAATCCATCTTCAGTCTCCTAAATCCTAGTTTTATTTAAAAAGCCATTTGCCATCAAGTAGGTTTTTACTCATGGCAACCCCATGTGTGTCAGAGTAGAATTGTGCTCCATAGGGTTTCCATAGAAAGAAAGGTGCCAGGCCTTTCTTCAGTGGCGCCTCTGGGTGAACTTGAACCTTCAACCTTTTGGTTAGTAGCTGAGCACATTAATCATTTGCACTACCCGGGGTCTCCAGTTTTAGATGGAGTAGGAAGACAGGCCTGGCAGTCTGCTTTTGAAAATCAGCCAGTGAAAACCCTGTGGATCACAACAGTCCTATCTGCAGCTGATCATGGGGATTCACAGGAGTGGGCAGCAGTTTTATTTAGACTTGTGTAATTAGTACAAGTACGACCTCTCTTTCTGAAGCTTTTATGATGAATGCTTAAGTAGCTGGGTATCTGTATATTCATTTATGGAAGCTTTCATATAGTTCTTGGCTATTGTCAATTGGAGATGACAGGGAACCAAGAGTAGGCAGACCTACAGTTTTCTGCTTTGGCAATTTTGCATCCGTTTGGGAAAAGCCTTATTTTAAACATATGCCTTCCAAATATATGTCGTCTATCCTGAATGTGATTGAAAAAAAAATTAGCCTCCATGGAGAAGGCAGAGAAATTGGAAGCTGCTAATAATACAGCTGAAGACACTGTAAAGTGGCTTTGAACCCACAGTGCTCTGTTTAACAGTGTGGGCTGGATGCTGGGCTGAACCACACAGTTACTTAATTGCTTAAAAAGCCTGTATGGAGTGGTGGGAAGAGCCTGAGACTAGGATTCAGATTTATGTTTAAGGCCTAGGTTCTCTTTGATCTCTGGCAAGTTTTTTTTTTTTTTTTTTAAATTTCGTTGTTGTTGAGAATACACACAGCAAAACATACACCAGTTTAACCATTTCAGCATGTTCAATTCAGTGACATTGATTACATTCTTTGAGCTATGCAACAGTTCTCACCCTCCTTTGCTCAGTTGTTCCTCCCCAACTAACATGAACTCACTGCCCCTTACCTGTCTAATCTTTCAAGTTAACTCTTGTCACTTTGATCCCATATAGATAGTTCTTAAAAGAGCATAATGTTCAAGGCAGACGTTTTTTGCTAGTTAAGCTAAACTATTATTTGATTTTAAGAAGACTTCAGGGGATATTTGTGGTTTAAGTTTTAAAGATTATCTTAGGGCAGTAGTTTTGGCGGTTCATCCAGCCCCCATGGCTCCAGCAAGTCTGGAGCCCATGAGAATTTGAAGTTCTATTCTGTATTTCCCCTCCTCCCCCCCCCCTTTTTTTTTTTAACAAATTTTTATCCCAAACGCCTAAAAAATGCTGGTTATTGTTCTTCTCACTATCTTTAATCATCTTTGGATATTTAAAAATAGTGACTTTTTTTTCCCATATAGCCCAATTTCTTAATAAATAATAAAGCAGTCTAGATTTTCAAATGTCCCAAACTTGGGTGTTAAGGTATTATAGAATTTTATTTTTTTCCTTTAGTTTCCCCAGGCTTTGTGAAAGGTGAGAGGCCAGCTTCTGTGTTACTATATAAAAGTTTATTTATTTTTTTAATTGTACTTTAGATGAAGGTTTACAGAGCAAACTAGTTTCTCATTAAATAATTAATACACATATTGTTTTGTGACATTGGTTGCCAACCCCACGACATGTTAACGCTCTCCACTTCTTGACCTTGGGTTCCCCATTACCAGCTTTCCTATCCCCTCTTGCCTTCTCATCCTCACCCCTGGGCTGGTGTGCCCATTTAGTCTCGTTTTGTTTTATGGGCCTTGTATTTTCCTCCTTTTGATCAGCATTCTTCTACAGAATCTTTGATCAAAATGTTCAGTAATGGTAGCTGGGCACCGTCCAGTTCTTCTGGTCTCATGGTAAAGGAGACAGTTGTTCATGGAGGTGATTAGCCATAGGCTCCATATCCTCCTCCTATTCCTGACTGTCCTTCTTCCTCTGTCGCTGCAGGTGAATAGAGACTAATTATTGAGCCTTGGATGGCTGATTACAAGCTTTTAAGACCCTAGTCACTAGGCAGTGAACTAGGAGGTAGAACAGGAGCATTAAACACATTATTAGGCCAATTAACTGGGATGTCCCATGAAACCATGACCCTAAACTTCCTCCAGACCAAGGAGCCAAATCCCATGAGGCTTTTGGTTGTACAGAAGCAGCTTCAGCAGCTACTCTTTTGTTGTTGTTGTGAATTCTGGCAAGCTTTTTAACGTCTGTGAAGTTTCTTCTTAAAATGGAAATCAGTATCTGCATAACCTACCTTACACAATTACTGTAAGTCTCAAAAGCAATAGATTGATTTTGTAAAACACATACAACTATAAGGGATTTTATTTTTAATTAGTATTATATATTATAACAAGTAAGATTATTTTCCTTATGGTACTTGGTTTGAAGATCTCTATATCAGTACTGCTAGAAGGCAGTATTTTTACCTTATTTGAAAGACAGGAGTGTTTGTAAGGTCCTAAAAAAGCAGAAAGACCAAAAAAAGAAAAAAAAGAAAAAATTCCTTTCTCCAGATTTGATAGAGATAATGATGGTATCACCCAACTATAGGCCACAGTCAGTCTTATGTTGGGGAGAGGGTGGGCAAGGATCCTTATTTATTTTTTCAAAGACTGTTATTAACCTACTGTATTTATAGTGCTTATGGCATTTATTGTACTAGAATTAGAAAGACAAGACATGGTCCCTGCCTTCGGGTGGCTAATTGCCTGTTGACTATTAAACAAATGATTTTAAACCACTATGTTAAATGGAGAGATAAGTGCACAATGTTGTGGGAGCACAGTCTGGAAATGCTTCTTGGGGGAAGCATATCAAAACTGGAAAAGCTTCCTGTAGGAGATGACACCTTAGTTGAGTCTTAAAAGGGAGTTATGGGACAAGGGACAAATTGCGAAGGGAAAGCAACCAAGCGCGTGACTCGCATTATAAAGGCTCAAGTGAGAGAAATCATGGCTCATTCTGGGAAATGCAGGTAATTCTGGATTGCTGTAGTGTACTGAGGAAAGGAGTGGCAAGAGATAAGACTGGTAGGAGATAACGCAGTACAGATTATGGAGACCCTTGTTTGGACTTTACTCTGAATGCTCTGGTAAGTATTGACTGGTATTAAATAGAAGAATATCATAATTATATTTACATTTGAGAAGGATATATGAAGGATATGATCTCGCTATAATATGAAGAATGGATCAAGAGGGTCTGTTACTAGAATTAGAGGAGATGAGGTAGGAGGTGGGGAGCCCTGGTGGCACAGTGGTTAAGAGCTCAATCGCTTACTGAAGGGTTGGCAGTTCGAACCCACCAGCCACTCCGTGGGAAAAAAGGCCTGGCGGGTGATGTGCTCCTTTAAAAATTACAGCCTAGGAAACCCAATGGGGCAGTTCTGTTATGTCCCGTAGGGTTACTATGAGTCAGAATCAATTCAACACTACACAACAAAAACAACTAGGAGGTTATTACAGCCAAGAGTCGTGATGACCTAACTTTATCATTCAGGATGAAGGCAAAGGGCATCTGTTCAAGAGATAGACTACATAGAGCGCATGGATTTTGGTGACTGATTAGCTGTGGGAGAGTAAGGAAGACGATGATTTAGTGAACATATATGGAATCCTTAGCATTTTCCAGGACTGTACCAAGCACTTTTACTCATATTTCCTTATTTATTCTTACTGCTGTTGTTGTTGTGTGCTGTCAAGTTGATTTTAACTCATAGTGACCCTATGTGACAGAGTAGAACTGCCCAGTAGAGTTTTCTTGGCTATAATCTTTATGGAAGTAGATTGCCAGGTCTTTCTCCCACAGAGCTGCTGGGTAGGTTTGAACCAGTAACCTTTGGTCCCCGTTACACAAATGAGGAAGCTGAGGCTCAGAAAGTCTGGTAACTGACCCAGCCAGAGTACTTTCATTCAAACCCCAATCTATCTGACTTCTCTAAAGACCACGCTATTAACCACTGCACTACACTGCTTAACAGTTTCTAGGTTAGTAGCTCGATTAATCAGGTGATTGCTGGTAGTGCAGGATCATGTATCAGTGGGGTCTGAAGGATGGGGGAGCAGTGTTAGGGAAGATGGTGAGTTCTGTTTTAGACAGTTTAGATGCCTTTGGGACATTCATGTAGAGACGTCTAGGTAGAAGCTGGATATAGAATTCTGAACCCAGAAGAATGGTCTGAGTTGGTTGTGTTGCTCTGGGAATCATTAATCTATAGGTGGTTGTGGTGGTATCACCCGGCAAGTGGGCTGGGTGGTTCTGTGGCAATGGTAGTTGGAGGCTTGGGAGTGGACATGATCACCTAAATAGTGTGAATTTGTGTATAGATTGAAAAGATGTGTTATTCAGTAGCTTCAATTCTGGACATTCTTTCAGATAATGTCTCAAATCTCACCCTACCCCTACAAAACCCAAAAAACTAGGTACTCTTCTATTTGGTTAGTAGTAGAATGAAGGTAGTTATACATGATAACTGTATTGAATACTCTCTTCATTTTGCTTAAGTCAGCCAGCAGAACTGTAGCTTGTGTAGCGGTGAAAGCATACAGGTAAAAAGTGAATTATGGAAAAAGGGAAATAAAATCCCATGAAGCTGTATTCTTATGCTTTTAAGATTCATAGGTGTTCACCAACTTTGGCAGGCTTTAGAGACACTTGAACTGTGTCTCTGTGTTAACACTGGTCCCAACTTGTAGCATGCGTTGTATATGGAGGAACATGTTTTATAACAGAGCTGGGGGGTATCTACTGGTGGAAGGTGGCTTTGGAGTTGATTGCATTGCTGCCTTTTTCCCCTGGGATTTAGAGTGGGGTGGATTATATTTGAGCCCTGGTTTTGCAGGGCTCAGCTGCTAACCAGTCGGTAGTTCGAGCCCACCAGCTGCTCTGTGGAAGAAAGATGTGGCAGTCTGCTTCTGTAAAGATTACAGCCTTGGAGACCCTACAGGGGAGTTGTTCTCTGCCCTGTAGGGTCGCTATGAGCCAGAATCAACTCAGCAGCAGTGGGTTTGGTTTGATTTTTTTTTTTTTTTTTTTGGTCATCACCTAAAATGGCACAGGGCAGCAACTCGGGCACTCAGGTGATGCTGGTATAACATGAAGAATATATTGGCTGCTTCTAGTCTGCTCCATTTGTGAGCAGAGCAGATACTTGGAGGCTTCTGCTACTTCTCCAGGCCAGGACATAGAAAGGGGTATTTGGTTCACATTCTTATTTTTTTTTCTTTGATTCTCTTTTATACAACATTCTCTGGCAAGTCATTGGGCCCAGAGAGACCAAAGCTCATACACAGAAAATAATGGACAGGGATTATATTATCTTCCTTATTTTATCATGTGAGCTGCTTATCTCTTCCACAGGGAGGACAGTGTGTTGAGTTGAGATATTCTGGTGTCTTTGGGGTAATTGTAGTTGCTACGGTCATTTTAGTTCAGTCAGCTTCAGTTACCTGACCTAATTAATGCTTTGATTAAATAGAATCTCTCCAAGTCAAGGCTTTGATTAAAATTTCACTGACTTTATGACATCACTTAGGGTCTTAAAACATTTTACGTAGATGTATATTGATAACTTTTTATACTTACTTATGTGTATAGTATGGGCAACTTTCAGAGCCCTTGTCCCTCTGAAGTTGTAGAATGCTATACTTTAGGTTCATTTACTTCATAAATATTTATTGAACACCTACTACATGCCAGGTAGTGTTCTAGATGGTAGAGTATAATAGGGAACAAGCTAGACAAGGTCCCTTCTTTCTTGGGGCTTAATTTTTAGTGGTTGATATTAGACATTGAGTGAGGCCAGTTCAGATAAGTTGATACTTGTGAAAGATATGTAACAAGCTGTTTTGGATGTGTCTGCTTTCCTTCCCTACTGCATGTCTAGATCCTATCCATCCTCATTGGAAGCCTGGCTGAAATGTCAGCTTCTCAGTGATACCCTTATCTGATCTTTCTGGCTGATAAACTCTTCTCCTCTCCGAAATCCCATGCCATTCTATCTGTAACTTCCTTTTGCCACTTCTAAAAAACTTTTCTGCTTTGCTTTATAGTTATTAGTGCACATGACAAATCTTCCCTATTAAAGTGTAAGTGATTTCGAGCAGGGTAGATATCATTCATCTTGCTTTGGGGCATTTTACATGTGGGCAGTATGATGTTGTGGGGGAGAAAACAACACACTGAACTTAGAGCTGGAAACTTGAAATCGAGCACTGGCTTCCCTATTAACTACTGTATTTTTACACAGATAATGCGCGTGTTATGTTTTTTTACCAACCCCACAACCCTCTCGTGCATTATTTTCCTAGGCATGCTATGCATGTTATATGTGTGGGTGCATTATTTGCGAAAAATACGATAACTATGTGACTGTAGGCAAGTCATTTAACTTGACTGAAATTCAGTTTCCATCTGCAAGAGTGTAGTAGTTATCCTTCCATTGATGAAAAATTTTTGGAAGGCTCAGACAGAGAAAATACGTGTGACTACACTTTGTAAATTCTGAATTCCGTTACAAATATTTGGTGTCCTTCTAGTAAATGCTCAATAAATATTTGAATTAGTTAGCATTTGTTTTTAGTAAACACCTTTTCCTGGGTAGTTCTCTTGCCTAATGAAGTCTTTGTGATTTTGGAAATATGTCAGACTATTGTTTCCATCTTAATTTATTGTTAAAATGATTCTGTTTCTCAAAGTTGGTATCCTGCTAACCCCTCCGCCCCCAGGAATATTCTCTCTTTTTTCCATAGGTGCTGTGTAATATTAAAACAACGAGTGACATTTGATCTGTTTCAGCAGGTGGTACATTATGGCTGACATGCAAAATCTGGTAGAAAGATTGGAGAGGGTAGTGGGCCGCCTGGAGGCCGTGTCCCAGGCCTCTGACATGCACCGTGGATATGGAGACAGCCCTTCAAAAGGTAAGCAATCCACAGCCCAGCAGAATATTTTGTTCTGGCTTTATTTGGCTGAAGATTTAGTGTCTTGGCCTGAAATTTTCCTATTGCAATGAATTCTGTCCTTTGGAGCTAACTTCCTAAAATAATCTAGGCAGTTCATCTTCTCTAATTTATATTGCTGTGAGCAGATAAGGAAGTGACTTGTGCAAGGATGTCTGGTTAGGTTATTTTAACACAAGAACTTCCTGCTTGTGTTATATTTCCTGTTCTTTCTTTAGCACAATGACTCCAGGGTAAGTCAAATGACAAGTTAGGTTAGAACTTCCTCTCTAAATGATTGGCAAATCGGCCATTTTGCACATGCACCAATGGAATCATAGAACATTAGAGCTAAAAGAAACCTTGGAGGATTATCTTGTTTATTTTCATTTTATAGATGAAGAAGATTAAACTCAGGAAAAGGGACTTAATCAGGGTCACATAACCAGTTAGTGGTGGTACTGGAACGAGAACCCTGGTCTCCTGACTTCTGTTCCAGTACTGTGTCTTTTGTGTTACCTTGCTCCCTCACTTTCATATGGAAGTATGTTTTAAAGAAATGTGTTTCCAATACATGACTGATTCTTTGTGGCATGTCTGTCTTCGGCAGGAGCAGCTCCACATGTGCAGGCATTTGACTCGCTGCTCGCAGGTCCTGTGGCAGAGTACCTGAAGATCAGTAAAGAGATTGGAGGAGAAGTGCAGAAACATGTAAGGATGTTTGCCCTTTTTCCCCATTTTTAAGGACTGGCAGCTTTCTTCAAATCCTGCTCATTCTTTGTTTAAGAGCCCTGTGAAAGGCTCCTGGTCTCTTCTGTTCTGCCTACACTGAGGCACTCAGTATGCTGAGGAGCACTGGAATATTCCTCATTTTTTTCCAGGCCCTGCTTTAATCACATATTCTGTGTGGGCTTCTTTTATACAGAAAGCTTGCTTGGTGCATGAGATACGGCTCTGTTCATCTTTGCAGTGAGGAACATGCTGCCAGCCTGATCCCAACATGTTATATAACCAAGCCTGGGGGGCTTATTCAGAGGAGTTATTCTCATGACTTAGCATTTCTAAAACTGTGCTTGATAGTTATGAGTTATGCTAATATGGGTTATTTTCACACTTAGCCCACAGCAAGAATATGAAGCAGGCAGTGACAGGTGTCTCTCCACCTACCTCGTTTCATGTGCTGCCTCCTGCGTTGTCAACCCCCCGCCCCCAACACACACACTCACATACACACTCTGTCTCTTTCTTCAGGACGCAGAACCTTCCTGCTAGTCTACTGAGTGATCCTTTGTAAGCAATAACCATGTTTAGGAGCTTCCTCATCCTTCAGCAAGATTTGTGCTTTGCGTTCGGAAGATTTATTTTGAACCTTTTATACACCGTCTGTTGATAGTGGTGTTATCTCTAGGGAGTGGGACTGGGACTTAGATAGGAGCGTGGGGGCTTGCATTTTTACGTTTATATGGTTCTATAACACTTGAAACAATTTTGAACATGTATCACTTTTGCATTTCAGAAGTGCATATCCAGAAAAAATAAATTACCTTCTTTGAATTTTTGTATTTTAACAGTGCTTATGACCTTGTGTTTCTTAAATTCTTTTGAGTATGACCCTCAGTAAGAAACACATATTAAATTTGTAACAGATAAAATTTTCATGAAACAGTGCTTATACCATATGTACTGCAGTTTTTTATGTTTTTACTTTTTATTTGGGAATAATTTCAAGCTGATGGAATGCACTCTTATGTTTTTATTTCACTTAATAAAGTGCTGGTTGTGGCTCACTAAATTGATTTAATTGCCTACTAATGGATCATGATCCGGCAATTGAGAAATATCTATAACCTAAAGGAGTAAATATCTTGAGAATTTTAGGCATAAATTTAGGCCTTTACGTTTACTCCTGCCTCTAGGTTTTTTTTTTTTTTTTTGGTTATACAAGGTAGGAGGGATTTTCATTGCGTTTTATGTCATACTGCATGTGCAATTGCTAATTTGATGTCGCCTAACACTATCCTTGATTATCTTCATTTCCAACTCTGGATATTTATCCCTAATTTATTCCAACGGGAACAGTAGTATATGTAATTCAGCTCTCAGACCCTGCGATCTGGAGTACATGAGGAAAGCAACAAGAAGTGCCTGGGTCCTTGGAAACCAGAGTCCATGGAAGTGGAGATTTCATGTTATTCTTATCAGGACCACTCTAGTTGTAATGTGCAGTCAATAGCTGATTCTTCTCTTTTCCGACAGGCAGACATGGTACACACAGGTCTGAAGTTGGAGCGAGCTCTCCTGGTTACAGCCTCTCAGTGCCAGCAGCCAGCAGCTGTAAGTTTATTATTAGTTGGTTTAGTTTTAGTTGATGCTGAGGACAAGATGAGAGGTTTCTGCTCAACTATCACAACATGCTGAAATAGACCTACCAGTCTCTTGATAATGTACATTTACACCAAGTCCCAGTGTAGAGTCAGACTTCAAGTGCCATTATGAGAATGGGCCATTACCTATTTATTGGTGTCCAGTGGCTTTTTTTCCTGTTATTTTGCTTAGAACAGTAGTTGCCCCTGAGACTTTGTTGCTTCTCTCAGTGGACAGCCTCTTGAAGCTTCTTGGGCCCTTGGGCCCAAATTTATCATATCATCCCCTAGGCCGTTTGGGTCATAGAGAGGTGGTTCTGTGGCTTCCCTGTGGGTGGGCTCTAGTCACGCTGCTGTGGAGATCTTATAGCTCCAGAGGTATTGCTTCACTCCTCATCCTTCACTGGTTAGGGGATCTCCCGCCACCTTTACTTCTACCTCAGAATTTGCTGCCAACTTGAAAAAAAGTTGAGTTAGAGAAAATCTAGGTTTTTCTCAGAGCCAGAGTTTTTAGTTTTGCTTTTTTTCTTCTTTTTGTATTTGGATTTCCTAGGCAAAGAGGGGTAATAAAACAAGTCTTCATGCTAATGCTGTACTATAACCTTTGGTCCTGTGGCGTGCCTAAATAATGTAAAAATAGTGCAAGATAATGTAAAATATATCAGACACTAATTCTTAATCTATCCTGAATGATTGAAGAGTTTTGTCTATCCTGAATGATTGAAGAGTTTTGTCTAAACCTTTTTTCCAAACCCACGCTTTCCAAAACAAATCAGGCAGCTGAGACACTATTACATTTCCTTTGCTTTAGACCAGGGTCAATAAACTACAGCCCACAGGCCAAATGTGGCCTGCGACTTGTTTTTGTAAATAAAATTTTATTGAAACACAGTCGTGTTGAGTAGTTGCAGCAGAGACCAGATGGCCCGCAAAGCCTGAAATATTTACTCTCTGGCCCTTTACAAAACAGTTTGCCCAATCCCTGCTTTAGATTTTTTTCCTGCTTAGATCTGAGAATTCAGATGTTCAGGAAACCAAACTTTGAAAGAAGGATAAAAACACTTTTTTTTTTTTTTTGGTGGACACAGAAATGTAAAATTCATCTAGGTGAGTTTTGCTAAGCTACCTGCTCAAATGCCAAGCCCCCTAGTTGCACTTGATTCAGCAGATCTCTACTCAGCAGCTGCTGTATGACTAGCGGTGCGTTCAGGGCTATAAGGATTATAGAAGAGGGATAAGATAAAGTCCTTGTTTTTGAAGAATTATTGAGAAATGAAAACACACTCATGTGGGCTCACTAATAGTTTGTGTTGCTGTGTGATAAGGTACCAGACTTGGTTATGCTGACAGTAAATGCTGTAGGAGGCTGGTGTGGGTGGGCTTGGAGTAAGATTGCTCTGAAGGCTGAGGAGCATTTGGCTAGATGGAAAAAGAAGAACATGGTGAGTAAAGGCACAGAGTGGAACCAGTACCTTCTGTTAGTGGGACAGAAAAGAGACAGGTGGTTGTAATGGTAGGATTTTGTGGTATAACTGGAGTATGGGTCCCAGTCATGAAGAGCCACAAAATCCAGCCTGAGGAGTTGTGACTTTGTGGGTAGAGTGAGATGAAGAGCAGTATTTTAGCCACGTGAACCTGTGCAGAATGAAGACAAAGTTTATTTGGTGCTCATTGTAGTTCATAAAGAATTCTTGCCTTCAGGATCAGAGTTGACCAACATATCAGAGCTTTTACAGGAAGACTGTAACCTGAATCTTTCCTCCATCTTTTTTTAGAATAAGCTTTCTGAATTGTTAGCACCTATCTCAGAGCAGATCCAAGAAGTGACATCTTTCCGGGAGAAGAACCGAGGCAGCAAGTTGTTTAATCACCTGTCAGCTGTCAGCGAAAGCATCCAGGCCCTGGGTTGGGTAGCTATGGTGAGCAGTGCAACTTCCAGGGGAGGGAAAGGATGGACTGGAAGAGGTAAGGAAATATGGCTGAAGAGGCTTTGGGTCACTGACAGCTTCTTTCTCTCTAGGCTCCCAAGCCTGGTCCCTACGTGAAAGAAGTGAATGATGCTGCCATGTTTTATACAAACCGAGTCCTCAAGGAATACAAAGATGTGTGAGTCCAGTTTTTCCTCAAGGGGGAAAGGGCAATAAACACAGACCCAACTGGTTACTTGTTGGAGTACAACTTTGGGGTTAAGGCTGCTCTTTGGTTGGTTCTCCTATCTCAGGGCTGCTTTCTGGAACGCTTGATAAACATTGGCTCATAGAAGCTACATTTGCAAGTAGGAAGTGTTTCTGCTTCTGCTTTGTCTCCATGGTTGGTGGAAGCCCTTTTAGTCTTCTCATCCTTACCCCTCCATGCTTAAGTTTTGCTGGAGGTAGCATGGACTTTATACGCTTTAATTTGCTAAATTATATAAGATTTTGTTCCTTGGTTGAGGATTTCTAACTGGCCCTGTAGCAAAGAGTTCAGTAGGATTTATTAGGAAATGAACCTGACTATTCATGCAGTTAGGTAAATTGAGAGTACGGTTGCCTAGCCAACACAGATGACAAACAGGTAAGAGGAGTCACTGTATGTCTTAACAAGTAAGGGGAGTCACTGTATGTCTTAACAGGTAAGGGGAGTCACTGTATGTCTTAACAGGTAAGGGGAATCACTGTATGTCTTAACAGGTAAGGGGAGTCACTGTATGTCTTAACAGGTAAGGGGAGTCACGGTATGTCTAACCACCCATGCACACCAGTCCTAGCTGACTTTTCCATTGCTGGTTTTGAGGTGGAGTGGTGGAGCTGTGCTTCAGCTTTACTTAGCTGCATAGCTACCCAAATCCTTTCTTCTATCCATCATCGGTCAACCAGTATTTGTTGAGTAACTACTGTGTCCCAGGAATAATCCTTCATATGTGTGAAATGTGTCCGAGAACACCAGGCACTTTTGATCCTTCCAGCAATGTGATGAATTAAGCATTGCAATGTTTTGATTATCCATCACCATTGCCCCATCACTTTATAGTTTAGGGAACTGCGTCTTAGGCTAAATAACCTTAAAGTTTTCCAGCTAATATACAGAAGAGAGGGGTCTTGAACTATAGTGCAGTGCTATTTTTGTAATGTACTGCTGGTTATTTCCTCCTAATGGGAAGTTTACTTTTTTTTTTTGATTGGGAGGAGGGGGGTATAGGGGACATATTTTGACATAAGGCACTGTGCTATATGGCATTCAAATTTCCTGGGGCCCTAGAGTTCCATAGGTGTGCCCGAGAGATCTCTCCACCATAGCTTCGTTGTTAGAATGTCTGCTTTTATCAGTTTATATATTAGGTTACAGTTATATGTTATGTACTAGGTTCTGTGTAAGGTGTACTTTGAAAGAACTGTTTTCTGCTACTAAAAAAAAAATGTTTGAGTAACACTGCTATTTAAAAAAAAAAAAAAAAAAAGGCTCACCAATGATAGAAAAACTACCATTAAGCAGACTCTAAGAAATGCCATAGGTAGGAGGATGTAAGCCCATAGGAAGGAGGGATTCTGGAACCACTATTGTAATATACCCTGGCTGCCTGTAACAAGTTCTTTCTTCTTTCTCCCAGGGATAAGAAGCATGTGGAGTGGGTCAAAGCTTACTTGAGTATATGGACAGAACTGCAGGCTTACATTAAGGAGTTCCATACGACCGGCCTCACCTGGAGCAAAACGGTTAGTGAGTTTTGAGCTTTGTCCCTCCCATTCTTTATTCCTTCAGGATGAGGGTCCATAGATTTCTTAGACTTCAGTACCACCAGTGTCCAAGAAGGAATGCCATAGTCTTCATTTGAAGATAGAAAGAAAAGGGGGAGAAGGAAAGGGAGAAAAATAGAAGAGAGTAAAGAAAGCAAGGAGCAGAGGAGAAGGAATATTCAATTCTATTCATTTTCAATAAACATGGGTCAGGGAGAGTGGTTGGTGCAGAAGGGGAGACAGAGATGAATGAGTTACACTGTCCCAGTCCTTAAGGGAGGTTGAAGATACAGATATAATACCCAGTACAAACCACCAAGCTGGATGCTATAAGAAAGATACAGACTACAGAGTATGAGGAGGAGAAGAGTGTTTCTTACTGGGAGAGATGGTATTTTGAAGAGGTGTACTCTGGTCTGAGACTTGAAAGAAGTATAGGAGATTGGGAAGTGAGAGAGATGAGGATATTAGCAAAAGGCACTGCTGAAGCAAAGTAATTACAGAGTAAATGTGGAGATCGCTCATCTCTGGCTTCAATAAGAGATGGTCAGAGAATTTTAGGAGAAAAGGCTGGAAAGAAGGCTGAGGCCCCTTGGACTTTATAGTAAGTCATAAGTAACTATCATAGGTATTTGAGCAAGCGAGTGACAATGATCAGCGTTGTCCTTAAAAGAGTCCCAGTAGGTCAAGGATAAAGGCTCATGTTCAAACTATGGAAGTGGTCATGGTTCTAGGGGTTGGTACACAAGAATTTGCAGGAGATATAACCAAGGTTATAGAAAAACTTAAAGAGGCTGAGGAAGACACAAAAAAAGATTAAACAGTCAGTCTTGGATTCTAATGTCTTTCAATGAAATAGAGACAAGGGGATGATTGTACAGGTAGGGGTGTAGGCAGGAGATGATAAAATCAGTTTGGGACTTGTTGACTCTGAGCCCCTGGTGATACACTAGGTATGGGAGATGTGAGGTAGATTTTTAGAAGTGTGGGTTTAGAGCTGGAATTAGGTAGATGTGAAAGCTGAGAAATGGAGCAGAGAGTTGGATTCTTGGGGAGGGGTGACCGGGAATGAAGCCAAGTTGAATGTGGATATAGAGCATTAATTACTGTCTCAAGGGCTATGGTGGGTAGCCCATGTACCCTGGACACATGGTAGGGCCCTACTGGGAATAGTACAGAGGGAGAGAAGGAGGATGAGTGTGTCACCTGTGCTTATTATTTCAGGGGCCTGTGGCAAAAGAGCTGAGTGGCTTGCCATCTGGACCCTCTGCCGGATCGGGTCCTCCTCCCCCTCCACCTGGCCCGCCTCCCCCTCCAGTCCCCACCAGTTCAGGCTCAGATGACTCTGCTTCACGCTCAGCACTGTTTGCCCAGATTAACCAGGGGGAGAGCATCACACATGGTGAGTGAATACTTTGGAAGAAGAGTTGGTACACCAGGTTGGTTGAGCCAGACCTTACCAACCAGACACACAACAATTAAATCTGTAAACCAGAACCCTGGCTTGTGTGTGGGAGAATTAATTTGGGATATCATGTTCCTTCAAGTTACCCAAAGGGACAGCAAATCTGGCCTAAATGGAAATTGAAAATGGGTGATTACAGTTGGGAAGCCCTCTGCCTCATGGGAGAGTGATTTAACATTAAGTGGCATATAGAGAGTACCCTGTTGTGCCGAGGTGTGGTGTATGGTGCTGGCAGTTTCATCAGAGCTTTATCCATGTTACCACAATGGTCTCTTTGGGAAGTCCTGTGATTGGAACACTGGGTGGGCACTGAGGGGGGTGGCAGGTTAATTTCCTCAGAGGATGTATACTAGTCACATTGAAAATTTCTATAAGAATTACCTAATGTTGGTATAAACAAACTAGACACTTTATACACTGCTGGTGGAAGTCTAAATCGTACTGTCTTCTTGGAATTCTGGGTCAAGAAGGTTAAAAATGTTCTTACCCACTTCTAGAAATCTGTACATAAAATATCTAAAATATAGAACAAGTTTTATACACAGTGTCATTTCTAATACTAAAAATACTATAACAGCATAATTGTCTAACAGTAAGGCAGTGGTTAACTATAGTATGTCCTCTTGATGGAATATTATGTAGCCATTAAATTTTTTTCTACAGTGAACCATGTAGTGTTTAACAACAGCAACAAAAATCTAGTAGTTCAGCTACAACCGCAAGGAATAGTGGCCATTCAGCATTGGTTAGTCAGCACAGATTGGGCCATGTTCAAGAGCAAAGTGTGCATCAGCCTGCTGAGGGAGACTATGGAATCTTTTACCTTAAAAAATAAAAAAAAAACCATATTTTTAGAAACTGTAGGTTAACATGAGAAAAATTTTATTGTTAATTGTGTGTGTGTGTGTGTGTGTGTGTGTGTATGGGGGGGGGTTAGGGTTAGATGTCGGTGAGGTTTTTCTGTTTTTACCACATTTTCTTTAGTATCACATTATTATTTTGTTCTTTTATATTGCTTTTAAAACTACACATATATATTTTGTGATTGTATGTTTGGCATTTGTCTTTCTAAATCTTTTCTTGTACATTTACATGCCCCCCTTTAAATATACACACATTCCATATTTTTTAAGATGGGAAAAAACATGTTTTTTAAAATGGGAGCATGTAATTTACCCTTGGGGGAGAAGAGAAATTACTGAAGTACTTCTCTAAAACTGTGGGAGAACCTCTCAGGCTCTGGTTTTTGGCTTTAGGTTTTCTGTTAAGGATGAGTTTAACCTCTGATAGCAGAAGTTGGTTATTGCCTCAGCCCAAAGCCCTGGTATGAGGAACAGGAACAGAGTAACTGCCGTTCTTTTACAGCCCTGAAACATGTATCTGATGACATGAAGACTCACAAGAACCCCGCCCTGAAGGCTCAGAGTGGTCCCGTACGCAGTGGCCCCAAACCATTCTCTGCACCTAAACCAGGAGTCAGCCCCTCCCCGAAACCAGCTGCAAAGAAAGAGCCACCTCTACTTGAACTGCAGGGCAAGAAGTGGAGAGTGGTGAGTTAAAACTAACTGGACTGGGAACAAGGGATGGGGATGGAGGATTTAAACAGGGAGCACAGACAAATGAGTGTAGAATTCTGGCTTAGACTGAAAGGGACAAGTTTGGGACAGCCTCAGTTACCCTGGGTGGTATGTGCTTAGTGATGAGATTCCTGAAAGGTGTATCTCTTTAACAGGAAAATCAAGAGAATGTTTCCAACTTGGTGATTGATGACACAGAGCTGAAACAGGTGGCTTACATATACAAGTGTGTCAATACAACATTGCAAATCAAGGGCAAAATTAATTCCATTACAGTAGGTGAGTCCTTTTCGCTGTCCCAGGCCGTGTTGGTCCTAGAGCCCGAGCGGGCTAGAACCATTTCCCCTACTCTCTTTCTAAAGATTCTTAAAGGTTATACTGTTGATCTGTTCCCTTTCTTCTCCCAGATAACTGTAAGAAACTCGGTCTGGTGTTCGATGACGTGGTGGGCATTGTGGAGATAATCAATAGTAGAGATGTCAAAGTTCAGGTAACTTGGTATCTTGGCTCCTTCTTTTGGTCCCTGAGGAATTAATTAAGAGAGACACAGCAGACCCACAGATGTTGCTCTGGTGGTAATCTGATTCTACAGTCTGTAAGCTGATCTGCTTTGGATGTGTCAGGAGAGGAGTCGGCTCTATAGTGAGCTCTTTCCAGCTCCCATCCAGCCCACCCCTAGCATCCAATACCTGTTGGGCACCTGTGAGCTTTTTATGTAGTTGCTGCATCCTGTGAAACAGTGAAGGCTTTTCCTACCACTATTCTCGACTGGTGGGACTCAGTTTTCTTGGTTTTCTCTGCAGGTAATGGGTAAAGTGCCAACCATTTCCATCAACAAAACAGATGGCTGCCACACTTACCTGAGCAGGAATTCCTTGGACTGTGAGATAGTCAGTGCCAAATCTTCTGAGATGAATGTCCTTATTCCTACAGAAGGTGGTGACTTTGTAAGTTTCTTGATCTCTTTAGTAGTATGATGTTCAAAGGAAGGGACTGATGACCTCTTGCATTGGAGAAAGCTATTAGATGGACATTGTACATCGAAGCCTGAGGTAGTCCCTGTAGTAGAGCTCCAAAGGGGGCTGGTTTCTGCTTTTAAATTGAGCAGATACTCAGGGTAGCAAAAAGGAATGGGAATGAGTCACAGCGCTCGGTTGGGCTGGTGCCATACATACACATTTTTCATGCCTCATAGGTTCAACCATCTGCCTGAGGTCACAGATCAGCAAATAATAGGACATAGATTCAAACCTACATGTTTGGCTTTGGAGCCTTGGTTCTCTTTCCCACATGCCAATGCTCTTCTGTCCTATCAGTGGTAGGGAAAGTGGTAGCCCAAGATGTGGCGTTGCCATTTACATAGCCATGCTTTTCAGACGGAGTCAGTTTCTGTCTCATTACATGCTACTGTGCTCTCAGTGGAAGCAAGCTTTGGGAGAAGAGTGAGAGTTGACCTCAGCTCTTAGCTCAAATTTTTGAACTATTGTCTCTTTATTTGCAGAATGAGTTCCCAGTCCCTGAGCAGTTCAAGACCGTATGGAATGGGCAGAAGTTAGTCACCACAGTGACAGAAATTGCTGGATAAGCGAAGTGCCACTGGGTTCTTTGCCCTCTCCCTTCACACCATGGGATAAATCTGTATCAAGACGGTTCTTTTCTAGATTTCCTCTACCTTTCTGCTCTTAAACTGCTTCTCTGCTCTGAGGAGCACAGCTACCTGCCTTCACTGAAATATACCTCAGGCTGAGATTTGGGGTGGGATAGCAGGTCAGTTGATCATCTGCAGGAAGGTGCAGCTTTTCTGTATCAGCTCAACCACACCACCAGTTCATTCTTAAGGAACTACAGACCAGGATTGGTAGGTTTTGGCTTTCAGCTTTTGGGGGTTATTCTACCAAAAGTCTTTTGGGAAGAATAAAACAGTCCCTAGGAATTAACCGATCAGAATGTTCACATAAATTAATCTTTTTCTAACAACGCACATGAGTGTAGCAGAAGCTGGTGTGATTTCAGCTGGTTCTTCTAACCAAACTAATTTTTCACTGTTGATAAGTTAGGTAAGGGTTGAACTGGACCAAAGGCTGAGGCTTGGCCATCTAGCATTCCAAGCAAAATTGTTTCCCATAAGCATTCCTTTTATTTTGCATTCCATCCTGGGTCTGCCTGAACCATGAAATAGTAGGTTCTCCTGTACTGGCTGCTGTAGCAGTATCTTGCACCCTGGGCAGTTAGAGGAGTCCTGGAGCCTTTCTCTGGGATCCCTGCCTAGCATCTTCCTACAGAGATGACTTTTTTTAACAAAGGGAAAACAAGAACACACCATTCCAAGGAATCTGGCATTCCTTACTCCTTCTGTGCTAGGTGCCTGTCATCCACCTTCACTGCCTCCTTTTTCCTGTCATGCTCAGCAGCTTATGGCTTCTGTCCAGGCACCTGAACAGAGGGCTAAAACCTCCACTGTGGGCTGGTTTTAGGTCTTGATTTACGTAAGAATCTTGCACAGCATTGCTAGTGTAAATTTCAGTTTTTCCCTCTAGGACATACACTTACCAAAATATGCAACTTTTTTGGTGGGAAGAGAAATTGTCCTGTGACTTCTACCGATTTCCTGAGGCCTGTGGAAATAAACCTTTATGTACTTAAAGTTATACAGAAAATAGAATAAAGTTAATACCAAACTTGCTTCGTTGTTTACCTATACTATTTGCTGTACAGAGATGTAAAATATTGAAAAGAAAAATGACACCAAGGATAAGAAACTACTCTTTATTTTAGACAACCTCATAAAATTAAACTTCACATCCTCCCACCTCTTACCCTTATAGGGCTTGAGAGAGGGAAAGGAGAAATCAAAGGGTAAACTGCAACACTTAACAAGGTACTTCCAGTCAATCAAAGCAGAGCTAAATCATTTTCCCAAACTGGCATTCTGCGGAACAGTCTTCCAGAAGGTGTTGATAGGTCTGTTGGGGGCAAAGAGTGTGCGAACGCCAAGACGTCTATGCACAAAAACAATGCGGGAAATGGTGGTAGATAAAATTAAGGTTATTTTTTTTTTTATTGTAACAGGAATTCTCAGAGTCCTTAATACTCTAATGGGAGTTGATCTCCAAGAGGAGAAAGTATAAAGCCTTTCTCAAGCTTTTTGAGCGAACTTTTTTTTTTTTCACAGAGCACATTACAAACAGTATGCTGGTAAGTATGTATGATATTTGGGGATGGAAGTTAGAAAGCCTATCTCTTCACATTTTCCCACCCATTCTCTGCTAAAGCCAGCAGCAGTGACTAGAATCCAGACCACTAGTCCTACAAAGAAACCAGGGAGAGGTTTAGTCAAGGATGGAATGTAAAGAATCACTATCTCCTCATTTTTTTCACTTCCACTCCTACTACCGCCCCAGCTACAAGATGTACGTTCCCTCCCTTAAGCAACCCAACTGAGTGCTACTCCCCTCCTTTTGTGTCAGAGTGACTAATTCATCACTACCTGAGACAAAGTGAGTGCTACAGAGGCAAGATGGGGGCAAGTGGAATTTGTCTAGTAATTGCTAGGACACCACAGAAGGCGACATATTATCTAAGCAATACTTTCCCAAGCACACGTTAAATCTCCACCAGCAAAACTGAGCATTTACAGGACTCAGGCCCGGGTACTCGCCTTTTCTCTTGGCTTGAAATGTGATCAGACTTCTGAATCCCCCAGAAAAGGTGTCTGCCTTTAGGATCTATTTCATTGCTTTAGTTCAGTCTCCTCTGGGCCTGGCACTGACCTGCAGCAGACTCCCTTTCCTAAGACTGAGCTTGACCACACGAAAGGGTTGTAAAGTTGTCTCCATGGTTATTAGCTAATTAAATTTGCATTCAACACCGTATGGTGATAGGATAAGCAAAGGATAAGATTCAGATCTTTCCAAGGAGGGCATGTTAAGCTGATGACGGGAGAAGGATTAGTTGCAAGCTAGATAAGAGCTCAGGTTTGGGCATGAAAGGAACTGTCTCCCACAGGTTTGGAAGTGAAGGGGCTCCCTGAGCTCTGGTGCAGACGGCAGGAGTTTCACTTAAGGAAGGGGATGATGTGAGCATCAAGCCATTCTTCAGACAGTTGAAGATGGTCTCCTTCTATAGCCAGGAAGACAAGCTTCCCTGCATTGTCCATTTCCTTTAGCCCCAAGCGGTCCTGCAGGGAGAGAGGCCATAATTAAAAGGGTTAATGAAAAGTTTTAGAGTAAAATAATAGAATGTTAACTTGAGAAATATTTTCCAAATTAATTTTTTTCTGAGTATTAAAATAATTGAGGTGTATTTGTAGAAAATGCCAAAAAAGATACCTCGTTCCAGTTTTTTTTCTGAGCATTAAGAATATATATGCAGTTGAGATTGTTCTATACGTAGTTTTACATTCTGCTTTCTGAAAAGCTCCCAAAGCTTCTGAGGACAGCTCATGAGTGGGCAAGCCGTAGACAAAAATTGCCTCGGAATGTCATAGTTAAGTAGACCGAGGCAAAGACAGAACAATAGCTAGGTGACTTAAACATATCCAACCCTTAGATAACAAACCTGGGACACTTTAATACTCCCACAGTGGAAAACGTCATTCCTCACAGCCTGGGTAGCACAGAACATACGCCCCTGGCTGGGAAAATGAACAGCTTGGATAGTGCTAGAATGCTGCTTCTGCTGTGGCTACCATCAGTCTGAGTTTCAAAATAAGGAAGTTCTTATTTTCTAAAACTTTTTTTTTTCCTTTTAGGTTTTAGGTCAAAATTTACACAGCAAATTAGGTTCTCCTTTAACAATCTTTATAGAGACTGTTCCATGCCATTGGTTACAATTTTTACAATGTGTCAGCATTTTCATTATTTCCATTCTGTTTGTTCTTGTTTCCATCGATCTAGCTTCCCCTCCCCTCCTTGCTTTCTCATCTTTGCTTTTGGGTAACTGCTGACCATTTGGTCTCATATAGTTAATTGTTTAAGGAAGCACAGTACTCATGGTGATATTATAATATCTATTATATATTATTTGGCTGAAAGGTGACCTGCAGAAATAGCTTCAATTCCAAGTTCATAGGGCAACAGTCTTGGAGGTTCCTCTAGTCTCTATCAGTCCAGTAAGTCTGACGTTTTTTAGGAATTTGAGTTTTTTTCTACATTTTTCTCCATTCTATCCAGGACCTTCTATTGTGTACCTGGTCAGAATGATAAGTAGTGGTAGCCAGGCACCATCTAGTTCTGTCATTAGCTGCTTTCAAGTTAGCCCTCGACTCATGGCAACCCTATGCACAATGGGATGAGCCCATTGTGATCCATAGTTTTCACTGGCTGATTTTTGGAAGTAGATCACTAAGCCTTTTCCTCATCTGCCTTAGTGTGGAAGCTCAAATGAAACATGTTCAGCATCATAGCCACAAGCAAGCCTCCAATGACAAATGTGTGGTGGCTGCACATGAGGTGCACTGGCCGAGAACTGAACCCAGGTCTTACATATGGAAGGCAAGATTTGTACCACTGAACCATTATTGATAGCTAATTATATGCCAAACACTGCTCTATCTAGTCAATGTTTTAAAGTAAGCCCTCTCTTCTATGTATTCTTTGTGCACAGGGGCTTCCTGGATTTGTAGTAGAGTGCACCTCAGCAAAGGAAGCAGTTCTAAACCTTTTTATCAAAAGGAAGGAGTCAGAGATGGTGTGGCTGTCGTGTATGCCCGAAGAGTAAAACATGAGGCACATGCCCCTTCCATCTTCAGGATGTAGTAGATTTCTGTAAACCAGTGCCCGATATGCTAGCCCAACAATCAAAAGCCTAACAAACCCCACCCATGTGAGACCTGAGTCAGATGCCTCATGCGCACCCAGTACTCTGGTGGCTCTACCACCAAAGGACCTAGCAGGTTCAGGAACCAGGAGCTAAAAACACAGTGCTAACCTCCTAAAACAAATCTGTCCTCCCAGTTACTGACCTGTATGTACAAAGTGGTCTTCTGTAAGGGGATGGTTTCCTTGGCTTGGCCACTTCTGTAAAATCCAAACCACTGCAGGAGGGGAGGAAGAAACAAGGTCAGATCATACGCTTTGCACATGCTGCCAAACTAATTTGAGACTGGCTACTAGCTAAGACCACCAACAAACTGAACATAAAGCTATAGCAAGAAGGAAAAATGGATGGGATATGTGTTGAGTCATCTCTTTCTAAGGCTGGATCCTGAGGGATAAGTTCTTCCAAAGAGCTTTCCATTTACTAGAATTTCTGCTTCCTACATGTATTGAGTGCCAGCCCTGTGTAAATCCCTGTGATGAACTCTAGACATTCAGAGATGAATGTATGGTCCCTGTTTCCAAGAAGCTTGCAGTTTACTGAGACACATAATTGTTTAGCACAGGGATCAGTAAACTTTCTGTGTAAAGGCCAGATGCAATATTTTAAGCTTTAGGGGCTATATGGTTACAACTACTCAACGCAGTTAATGCAACGCAGTCATAGACAATATGTAAAGAAGGGGCATGGCTATCTGTGTTCCAATAAAACTACTGAAATTTGAATTTCATGTAATTTTAAAGTGTCATAAAATGTTCTTTTTATTTTTTTCAACCTTTAAAAATATAAAAACCATTCTTAGTTTGTGGGCCATACAAAAACAGGTGGGAGATAGGAATTGGCCCACAGGCCATAGTTTGCCAACCCCTGGTTTGGCATAATATGAAGAGTGCTCTCATAGAGGCTGATGATTCTACAAAAGAGGCAACAGTTCTGCTTGGAATAGGGATGGCGTCCTGGGGCCAGTGACATTTGAGTTTGGTCTTGACAGTTGAGTAAGAAGCCGATCAGGTGGAGAAGCCAAGGAAGGGCATTCTAGACATGGAAAAGCATGAACAAAGGCATGAGGAGTAAAAGCACATGCCAAGTTTGGGCATGTCGAGTAGTACAGGAGGGCATGATCACAGAGTGCGTGAAGTGGGCAGTGAAGGGAGATGAGGCTGGAAAGATAGGATAAAGCTCAATCAAGGCAGACCTTGAATGCCAGGCTTAGAAACTTACAGATTTGGGGCTAGTGGTTCCGATCTTTTTTGGGTAATAGGTCCATTTGAGAATCTGATGAAAATTACAGACCCTTCCCCAGAGAGTACAATTACATAATTTAACATACGCTTTTGCGGAGTTACAACCCTCAGTGACCCATTTATAAACCTTCGGTGAAAAACTCCTGCCCCACACAAAGGTTGGTGGAAAGGACTGAAGGTGTGCTCCCAGCAGGAAGCAGCATTTGAACGCCATTTACTCCTATGGTCTCCTGGCATGTTGTGTCCTAAACAGTGTCTCACCTCAGAATCCACAGGGTCCACAATGGAATCATTGAGGAATTTCACCATCACAAACTTCTTTAAGGCCATCAGGTTTTTCTTGTAGGACTCATTGACACCCTGGAGGAAAGGCAGCAGCGCCTCCATGACATTGCCATTGGATTCCAGTGGGGGGATTTAAGCCTCTCAGTGCTCTAGTCTCCCTGACTCTGGGCCACCATGTTTCTTTTCCCCATGGGGATGGCTGCTTTTCCAGCTCCCTGCCCAGAGTATACATTTTACAGCCTTTCCTGCACATCCTACCTGATTCATACTCCCCCACCGGCCATGGCATCCAGTGCAGCCATGAATCTGCCACAGTGCACTCCAGAGGCATTCACACAGGTATGCCAGAGAAAGCCAAGGCAAAGTAAGAAACTGCAAATTGTGGCAGTTGTGTGATTCTAGTCTGTATTCTTTTCCCTTTTTATTTTCCTTAAAATTTTCTGTTAAAAAAAAAAAAATCCTCAAAATAAGCCTAATATAATACTGAGCCATCTACTTTACCGGACTCTCCCAAACCAAGTCTGCGACATACTCAGTCCCTTCTGCAGTTGATAAACCTCTCTTCTGAGAAAATCTGCCCCAGAAGGGACCTGCCAGGAAGGCTTCCCTAATTAAGACAGCAGCTGGGAATTTCTACATACTCCAGGGAGCAAACAAATGAGTTTATCCTGCTTCTTCAACACTAGGAAAAGGAAAGGACTTAAGGGAAAAAAGCCAAATCATTTCAACTTCCCTAAAAGGAACTAAATCTCATAAGCACTGCTCAGCATATTTTGGGTAAACCATCACTGCTAATCTGTTCACGATGCCGAATAGGAAAATGAATGCACGACTATGGCAGCCTGGCTTGGGTGCTTACCCTCTCCTGATTTATATCCGCCAAGAAGATGCTGTGGTTGCGGTACGTGTCCTCCTTTATGGGGTCATGCCAGTATTCTGCTTGCACCAGGCTGCAGGAAGAAAAAGGAATGGTGGTGACCAAGCTGCTGTCAGTCAGCACGCCGGGGGCTTGCCCCTGTTTATAGGCCACCAAGAGACTTCAAAGACAAAAGGCTTAAGACCCCAAGTCCCAGGCTTGAGGAGCTGGTGATGGTGGTGCATGATGGCAATAAAGTGCACAAGATAGAAAAGGATAAAATTCATCCTTACTTAATGAAGGTCTGTTACGCAAATCACCATGAGGACAGAGGAGGGTCTTGCCCTCCAACAGAGAAGACTCCCACCTATGAAACAGTCCATCAACAAGACACTTGAGGCAAGGGCTGGCTATTCAACACGGTGTAGCAAGCCCAAATGGTTTAGGAAAAGGGCTCATCAATATCTGGTTTCCTGTGGTACTGAGTTTTATCATACTTATTATGCCCCCAGGTCATGGAGCATACTGTCCTGTCCCCACAACCTCATCTCTTTGCCTTCTACTCATTCAAGATTCAGCTCAAACATCATCACCTCTGCCTCTTCCTCTTCATCCAGTCCTCCATTTCTCCATCCATCTTGCCATCCTCAGGCAGGGACGGATAACTCACCTCTCAATCACAAAGCATTTATCATACTGTCCAGTGATGACACCAGTTTTCAGTATTCTGGCATGTCTTAGTAATCTAGTGCTACTATAACAGAAATACCACAAGTGGATGGCTTTTAACAAAGAGAAATTTATTTTCTCACAGTCTAGTAAGCTACAAGTCCAAATTCAGGGCGTCAGCTCCAGGGGAAGGTTTTCTCTCTCTGTCTACTCTGGAGGAAGGTCCTTGTTATCAGTCTTCCCCTGGACTAGAAGCTTCTCCGTGCAGGAACCCTGGGTCCAAAGGATGCGCTCTGCTCCCGGCACTGCTTTCTTGGTGGTACGAGGTCCCCAACTCTCTGCTTGCTTCCCTTTCATCTCTTGGAAGATAAAAGGTGTAATCCATACAAGGCTGTAGTTTTTGATCTTCATCAGTAAGTGCTTCAAGTCCTCTACACTTTCAGCAAGCAAGGTTGTGTCATCTGCATAACACAGGTTGTTAATGAGTCTTCCTCCAATCCTGATGCCTTGTTCTTCTTCATATAGTCCAGGTTCTCGAATTATTTGCTCAGCATACAGATTGAATAGGTACGGTGAAAGGATACAACCCTGACGCACACCTTTCCTGACTTTAAACCACACAGTATCCCCCTGTTCTGTTCAAATGAATGCCTCTTGATCTATGTACAGCTTCCTCATGAGCACAATTAAGTGTTCCGGAACTCCCATTCTTCGGTATGTTATCCATAATTTGTTACGATCCACACAGTCGAATGGCTTTGCATAATCAATAAAACATAGGTAAACATCTTTCTGGTATTCTCTGCTTTCAGCCAGGATCCATCTGACATCAGCAATAATCTCCCTGGTTCCACCTCCTCTTCTGAATCCAACCTGAATTTCTGGCAGTTCTCTGTGGATATACTGCTGCAGCCACTTTTGAATGATTTTCAGCACAATTTTACTTGCATGTGATATTAATTATATTGTTTGATAATTTCCGCATTCGGTTGGATCAACTTTCTTGGGGATAGACAAAAATACGGATCTCTTCCAGTTGGTTGGCCAGGTAGCTGTCTGTCTTCCAAATTTCTTGGCATAGACGAGTGAGCACTTCCAGCACTGCATCCATTTATTGAAACATCTCAACTGATATTCCGTCAATTCCTGGAGCTTTGTTTTTCACCAGTGTCTTCAGTGCAGCTTGGACTTCTTCCTTCAGTACCATCAGTTCCTGCTCATATGCTATCTCTTGAAATAGCTGAACATCGACCAATTCTCTTTGGTACAGTGACTGTGTATTCCTTTCATCTTCTTTTGATGCTTCCTGCATCACTTAATATTTTCCCCGTAGAATCCTTCACTATGGCAACTTGAGGCTTGAATTTTTCTTTGGTTCTTTCAGCTTGAGAAATGCCGAGCGTGTTCTTCCCTTGGTTTTCTATCTCCAGCTCTGTGCACATATCATTATAATACTTTACTTTGTCTTCTCGAGCTGCCCTTTGAAATCTTCTGTTCAGTTCTTTTACTTCATCATTTCTTTCTTTTGCTTTAGCTACTTGACGTTCAAGAGCTAGTTTCAGAGTCTCTTCTGACATCCATTTTGGTCTTTTCTTTCTTTCCTGTCTTTTTAATAACACTTAATTTAATAATAATAAGCAACATCATCATAAACAGAGAAAACATTGAAGTTGTCAAGGATTTCATTTTACTAGGATCCACAATCAACACCCATGGAAGCAGCAGTCAAGAAATCAAAAGATGCATTGCATCGGGCAAATCTGCTGCAAAAGACCTCTTTAAAGTGTTAAAAAGCAAAGACGTCACCTTGAAGACTAAGCGCCTGACTCAAGCCATGGTATTTTCAATCACATCATACCCATGCAAAAGCTGGACAATGAATAAGAAGACTGAAGAAGAACTGATGTCTTTGAATTGTGGTGTTGGCAAAGAGTATTCAATAAACCATGGACTGCCAAAACAACAAACAAATCTGTCTTGGAAGAAGTACAACCAGAATGCTCCTCAGAAGCAAGGATGGCGAGACTACGTCTTACATACTTTAGACATGTTATCAGAAGGGATCAGTCCCTGGAGAAGGACATCATGCTTGGTAAAGTAGAGGGTCAGTGAAAAAGAGAAAGACCCTCAATGAGATGAAATGACACAGTGGCTGCAACAATGGGTTCAAGCAGAACAATGATTGTAAGCATGGTGCATGACCGGGAAGTGTTCTGTTCTATAGTACACAGGGTCGCTATGAGTTGCAACTGACTCCTGACTGGACAGCACCTAACAACAACAACAACAAAGATAAAAGGTGGCGCAGGCCACACCCCAGAGAAACTCCCTGTACATTGGCTCAGAGATGTGACCTGAGCAAGGATGTTATGTCCCACCCTAATCCTCTTTAACCACAGGCAGAGATTATGATTTGTAACACATAGGAAAATCACAAAATGGAAGACAACCAAACAATATTGGGAATCATGGCCTAACCAAGTTGACACATATTTGTGGGGACACAATTCAATCCATGACATGGAATGTCATGCATTTTTAAGCATCATAAAGCAGGTATTTTGGTTGTTACAGTATTATTTCAGATACAGGTTTGCGGTTCTGTTCACACTTACTTTCTCTCCAATCTCTTTCTCATTCCTTTCCAAGTCTCCCTCCCAAAACTGGCACCCTGACAGGCCTCCCAACAGCTATTTTCCACTTAATTCCTGCATCTACACAGCAGCACCCCCACCCCCCAAAAAAAGGAAGGGGAAAAAAAAAAAGCAAAACTGAGCATGGATCTATAGTGGGAGACGTCCTTGGGGGAAAAGGAGAAATTGGAACAGGTTGGTAGGGAGAGAAATCAAAATTCCAACAGGAGCTCCCCAGTCAGAGTGGAAGAGCTGCCTGCCCAGAGGTGGTGGTGCAGGAAGCCCCACTCAGCGGAGCAGAAGGGCACTGAAGCCCAGTGGAACCAGCTACACCAGACACCACGGCAGCTGCTCACGCCCAGGAGCAGACAGGACTGAGGTTAAAGGAAGCAGCAGTCAGATCTTCAGCAGTCAGAGTGACATACTGTAAACTGTTTATAAATGTATTTGAAATCTTTTAAATGTTCAGTTTCACTGATTTTTAAAAATCTGATGAACTCTGAACATTTGTAAAATACTAATATTAGTAAAATACAAACACTAATATTAATATTATAAATGATCTTATCATTTTGTTTTAGTATTGCTATTGCTTATCACGTGAGAAGTGTTTGTTCCCTGTCTCTCCCCTATAGGACTATAAGCTCCTGGCCTAGAGCAGATGTTCGGCAGTAAGGGTTTATTCAATAGAATGGACTGATGTAGGGATGTCAGACAAACTATGAAAAGAACTGAGTCTGAAGGAGGGGTAGGGTTTAGAGGTGTGAGGAGAAAGGAAGCACAGTATAGTCAGAAAGAATAAGGAAGAAAAGCTTCAAGAGTAGGTGGTATCCATACATCTACAGACAACTGATTTTTGACAAGGCCCACCCAATGAGGAAGGAAGAGTCTCTTCAACAGAAGACCAGACTTAATGGTCTGACTGAGACTGGAAGAACCCCGGAAAGCATGGTCCCTGGATTCTCTATCAGCTCAGAACTAAAACAATTCCCAAGGCCAACTCTTCAGACAGGGATTGGACTGGACTGCGGGACATAAAGTGATACTCGTGAGGAGTGTGCCTCTTGGCTCAAGTAGATACAAGAGACTAAGTAGGCAGCTTCTGTCCGCAGGTGAGATGGGAAGGCAGAGAGGGTTAGGAGCTGGTTGAATGGACATGGGGAGACAGGGGTGGAGGAGTGTGCTATCACAGTATGGGGAGAGCAATTAGGGTCACAAAGCAATGTACATATAAATTTTTGTATGGGAGACTAACTTGGAATGTAATCTTCATTTGAACTACAACAATAAAACAATAAAAAAAGAGTCTCTTCAATAAATGGTGCTGGGAAAATTGTGTTTCCACATGAAGAAGAATGAATCAGGATCCACGCCTCATACCATACACAAAAACCAGTTCAAAATGGATCAAGGACCTAATTGTGAAAACTACAGCCATAAAATTTTTAGAAGAAAATACTGGGAAGGGCCTGCTGGGCCTAGTTTTTAACAATGGATTATCAGAACAAGAAAAGCACAAGCAGCAAAAGGCAAAATAGATAAATGGGACCTCATAAAAATTAGATACTTTTCTTCATCAAAGACCTTTATCAACAAAGTGAAAACACACCCTACAGATGGAGAGAAAAAATTCAGAAACCATATACCTGATAAGGGTCTAATATCCAAAATATATAAAATATATCTGTAACTTAACAACAAAAAAACAAACAGCCCAATCAAAAAATGGGCAAAGGACTTCAACAGTTCACCAAAGAGGATATTCAAATGGCCAACAAGTACATGAAAAGATGCTCAATGTCATTAGCCATTAGAGAGATGAAAATAAAAACTACAAGGAGATACCACCTCCTCCTATTAGAATGGCAATGATTTAATCGAAGAAAAAAAAAACCAGAAAACGACAGAGTTGTTGATGAGGTTGTGGAGAAACTGGTCCCCTCCTCCACTGCTGGTAGGAATGTAACAGTACAGCCACTGTGGAAAATGGTTTAGTGGCTCCTCAAAATGTGAAATATAGAACTACTACACATTGATTATGGATATGTACCAAAACCAAGGGTCCCTGTGTGGCATAAATGGTTAAGCGCTGGACTACTAACTGAAAGATTAGTGGTGCAAACCCACCCAGAGGCTCCTCGGAAGTAAGGCCTGGTGATCTGTTTCCAAAAGCAACCTTAAAACCTTATGGAGCAGTTCCACTCTGCACACGTGGGGTCGATATGAGCTGGAATCGACTTGATGGCAACTAACCACCACCAAAACCAAAAACCCAAACCCACTGCCATCCAGCTGATTCTGGCTCAAGGCAACCCCATGTGTTACAGAGTACAACTGCTCCATAGGATTTTCTTGGCTGTAATCTTTACTACATGCAGTGCTGGAGGTGCTCCTTCGTGCACGCCAAGAAACTGGGAAGACAGCTACCTGGCCAACTGACTGGAAGAGATCCATATTTGTGCCCATTTCAAAGAAAGGTGATCCAACAGAATGTGGAAATTATCAAGTAATATCATTAAGATCACACACAAGTAAAATTTTGCTGAAGATCATTCAAAAGCAGCTGCAGCAGTATATCGACAGGAACGTGCCAGAAATTCAAGCCAGATTCAAAAGAGGATGTGGAATGAAGGTTATCATTACTGATACCAGATGGATCTTGGCTGAAAGCAGAGAATACCAGAAAGATGTTTACCTGTGTTTTATTGACTATGCAAAGGCATTCGACCGTGCATATCATAAAAAAATTACAGGTAACGTTGTGAAGAATGGGAATTCCAGAACACTTAATTGTGCTTATGTGGAACCTGTACATAGACCAAGAGACAGTTGTTCGAACAGAACAAGTGGATACTGTGTGGTTTAAAATCAGGAAAGGTGTGCATCAGAGTTGTATCCCTTCACCATATTTATTCAGCGTGTATGCTGAGCAGATAATCTTAGAAGCTGGACTATCTGAAGAAGAACGGGGCATCAGGATTGGTGCAACACTCACGAACAACCTGCGATATGCAAATGACATAACCTTGCTTGCTGAAAGCAAAGAGGACTTGAAGCACTTACTGATGAAGATCAAAGACTACAGCATTCAGTATGGATTACACCTCAACACAAAGAAAACAAAAATTCCTGTCCAGAGGCCAGATGAGAAGGCAGAAAGGGATAGGAGCTGGTTGAACGGACACAGGAAATCCAGGGTGGAAAGGGCAAGTGTGCGGTCACATTACAGGGACAGCAACTAGGGTCACCTGACAATATGTCTATAAATTTTTCTATGAGAAATTAACTTGACCTGTAAACTTTCACCTTAAGCACAATAAAAAAACAAAAATCCTCACAACTGAACCAGTAAGTAACGTCATGATAAATGGAAGAAAGACTGAAGTCATCAAGGATTTCATTTTACTTGGATTCACAATCAATGCCCATGGAAGCAGCAGTCAAGAAATCAAACGACGCACAAAAGGACAAATATTGTATGAGACCTCAACCGTAAAAACTCATGAAAAAGTTCACACACAAAAAGAAACAATCTTTGTTGGTTACAAGGGATGGGAGGGTTGGGGCGGGGGAATACTAAATAGACAATAGATAAGTGGTAACTTTGGTGAAGAGTAAGACAGTACACAATACTGGGGAAGCCAGCACAACTTGTACAAGGAAAGGTAATGGAAGCCCCATAGACACATCCAAACTCCGTGAGGGACTGAATTGCTGGGCGGAGGGCTGTGGGGACCATGGTCTTGGGGAACATCTAGTTCAACTGGCGTAACAGTTTATAAAGAAAATATTCTACATTCTATTTTGGTAAGTAGCGTCTGGGGTCTTAAAAGTCTGTGAGCAGCCATCTAAGATATTCCACTGGTCTCACCCCTTCGGGAGCAAGGGAGAATGAAGAAAACAAGATAAACGAAAAGATTATTCCAAAGGACTAATGGACCACAGCTACCACGGCCTCCACCAGACTGAGTCCAGTACAACTAGATGGTGCCCGGCTACCACCACGGAGTGCTCTGACAGGAATCACAACAGAGGGTCCCTCCCTGACAGAGCTGGAGAAAAATGCAGAACAAAATTCTAACTCACAAAAAAAGACCAGACTTACTGGCCTGACAGAGACTGGAGAAACCCCGAGAGTATATGGCCCCAGACACCGTTTTAGCTTAGTAATGAAGTCACTCCCGAGGTTCACCATTCAGCCAAAGATTAGACAGCCCCGTAAAACAAAACAAGACTAATGGGGCACAACAGTCCAGGGACAAGGACTAGAAGGCAGGAGGGGACAGGAAAGCTGGTAATAGGGAACTCAAGCTCAAGAAGGGAGAGTATTGGCAAGTTGTGGGGTTGTTAACCACTGTCATAAAACAGTAGGTGTACTAACTGTTTAATGAGAAACTATTTGTTCTGTAAACCTTCATCTAAAGTACAATAAAAATAAAGAAATCAAATGACATATTGCACTGGGCAAATCTGCTGCAAAAGACCTCTTTAAAGTGTTAAAAAACAAAGCTGTCACTTTGAAGACTAAGGTGGGCCTGACCCAAGCCACGGTATTTTCAATCACCTCATATGCATGTGAAAGCTGGACAATGAATAAGGAAGACTGAACAAGAATTGATGCATCTGAATTACAGTACTGGAGAAGAATATTAAATATCCTTGGACTGCCAGAAGAACCAACAAGTCTGTTTTGGAAGAAGTACAGTCAGAGTGCACCCTGGAAGCAATGACGGCAAGACTTCCTTTTGCATATTTTGGACATGTGATCAAGAGGGACCAGTCCCTGGAGAAGGACCTCATGCTTGGTAAGGTAGAGGGTCAGCGAAAAAGAGGAAGACCCTCGATCAGATGGCTTGACACAGTGGCTGCAACAATGGGCTCAAACACAGCAACGATTGTGAGGATGGCACAGGACCAGGCAGTGTTTCATTCTGTTGTACATAGGATAGCTATGAGTCGGAACAGACTCAACAGCACCTAACAACAATCTTTATGGAAGCAGATCTCCAGGCCTTTCTTCTGCAGTGTCAAGTGGGTTTGAACTGTGAACCTTTTGGTTAGCAGTCGAGCACAAACCACTTGTGCCACCCAGGGACATCATATATAATAACTATCTATCTATATCTATCTCTCTCTGTATTTTTTATTGTGATTTAGGTGAAAGTTTACAGAACAAATTAGTTTCTCATTAAACAGTTAATATACAAATTGCTCTGGGACATTGTTTGCCAACCCTACCATGTGTCAACACTCCCCCCTTCTCCAGTGCAGGTTCCCTGTTTTCATTCGGCCAGTTTTCCTGTCCCTTCCTGCCTTCTTGTCTTTGTTTTGGGCTGGTGTGCCCATTAGTCTCGTGTACATGATTGAATTATAAAGCACATCCCTCACGTGTGTTACTGTTGGCCCTACAGACCCGTCTAATCTTTAGCTGAAGGGTGAAGTCAGGAGGGAAGGCAGAGAATCAGACCTGAGAGAGAGATGTAGAAGAATCCAATTTTATCTGAAATGTTTCTGTTCTTAAAAAAATTCTGAGGCAAATATGACAAAATATTAATTGTAGCTCCTAGGTACACAGTAGTTTGTTACATTACTCTGTACTTTTCTGAACAGTGGAAAAGTCTCTGAGGGAGCTTACGTGGATGCCTCAGCATTTCCAGGAAAAGTTGATCAGCTGAGAGCAAAGGAGCAGGGAAAATGGGACACACAGAGAAAAGCACTCTGTGAGAGCCATGGAGGGCAGGGAGGAGGGCAGGGAGGAGGGCAGAGGGGAGGGCAGAGAGGAGAGCAGGGAGAAGGGCAGAGGGGAGGGCAGAGAGGAGAGCAGGGAGGAAGGCAGAGAGGAGGGCAGGCAGGAGGGCAGGGAAGAGGGTAGGGAGGAGGGCAGAGGGGAGGGCAAAGAGGAGAGCAGGAAGGAGGGCAGAGAGAAGGGCAGGGAGGAGGGCAGGGAGGAGGGTAGGGAGGAGGGCAGAGGGGAGGGCAAAGAGGAGAGCAGGAAGGAGGGCAGAGAGAAGGGCAGGGAGGAGGGCAGGGAGGAGGGTAGGGAGGAGGGCAGAGGGGAGGGCAAAGAGGAGAGCAGGAAGGAGGGCAGAGAGAAGGGCAGGGAGGAGGGCAGGGAGGAGGGTAGGGAGGAGGGCAGAGGGGAGGGCAAAGAGGAGAGCAGGAAGGAGGGCAGAGAGAAGGGCAGGGAGGAGGGCAGGGAGGAGGGTAGGGAGGAGGGCAGGGAGGAGGGTAGGGAGGAGGGCAGAGGGGAGGGCAGAGAGGAGAGCAGGGAGGAAGGCAGAGAGGAGGGCAGGGAGGAGGGCAGGGAGGAGGGCAAGGAGGAGGGTAGGGAGGAGGGCAGAGGAGAGGGCAGAGAGGAGAGCAGGGAGGAGGACAGGGAGGAGGGCAGAGGGGAGGGCAGAGAGGAGGATAGGGAGGAGGACAGGGAGGAGGACAGGGAGGAGTATAGGGAGGAGGGCAGGGAGGAGGGCAGGGGGGAGGGCAGAGAGGAGGGCAGGGAGGAGGGCAGGGAGGAGGGCAGAGGGGAGGGCAGAGAGGAGGGCAGGGAGGAGGGCAGGGAGGAGGGCAGAGGAGAGGGCAGAGAGGAGAGCAGGGAGGAGGACAGGGAGGAGGGCAGAGGGGAGGGCAGAGAGGAGAGCAGGGAGGAGGACAGGGAGGAGGGCAGGGAGGAGGGCAGAGGGAAGGGCAGAGAGGAGAGCAGGGAGGAGGACAGGGAGAAGGGCAGGGAGGAGGGCAGAGGGGAGGGCAGAGGGGAGGACAGGGAGGAGGGCAGGGAGGAGGGCAGGGAGGAGGGCAGGGAGGAGGACACGGAGGAGGACAGGGAGGAGAGCAGAGAGGAGGACAGGGAGGAGGACAGGGAGGAGGACAGGGAGGGTGCAAGCCCTGCCAGGCACCAGGGCCTGCAGACTGGAAGCCAGGGCCAAGAGGGGGCCAAAGGAAGGGCAAGCTAGGGACATCAGAAGTGACACAGAGGAAGATTAGAGGACAAGGACAAGGGCAGGGCAACACTAGAGTATTCACTGTGACAAGGGGTGCAGGGTGGGGGTGGGCAGGGATGGCAGGGAGAAAACTGGAGGAAGGAGAAAGCTGGGCAGGGCCGACAGCAACTGCATAGGACGGGGGGAGCTACAGGGCAGATTTCACATCCAGGAAGGTGAGAAAGAACTGTCACACACACCATTCCTAACTGCCCCCACCATGCCTCGCCTGGGGATGGGCTTGGCGAGCACTTCCTCAGTAGATACTGACGGTGCCAGGACATCCAATTTGCTTTGTTAAGGGTGAATTATCAAAGAGTGTAGAAGACATTTTTTGGGGGTCTGAACCTAAATCAAAACAATTCTCCCTTGTCTGGGAACTGCACTCTTCTTGCTCCACCTACTCGTTACAGGGGCAGGTATGGTGGTACAGGTGATCCCACTTCCTTGGCCACAGCTAATGACAGCAGAGGTGGGTTCCTGACCTGAGTAGGGCATGGTCCTTTCCCTAAGAATATGAAATTGAGACTAAGAGATTCCAGCCTCGACTGAAACAGAAATTAAAAATTTGGAAGTGGTGCAAGGCCACCTTTTACCAAGTGGGTAGCAGGAGAGGCTGGCGAGCATGGTGAGAAAAAGCAGGAGTGACACAGAGAGAGAAGCAAGGAGGCCAGTGAGAGCAAGGCCACCTTGGCTCCTGAGGGGCCCCGTTTCTTGATTTCAGTCCCTCCCTCTGAGGCCCTGGCTACCAAAATATTATGAATTCCCTTTTCAAATTTACCTTGGCTTGATTTGGTTTCTTCCTTGCAACCAGACTCCCCCCTAACACAAAGGACAACCAGGGATAATACTGCAAAGAGAAAACGATTTCCTTTTGCTATTTTATAGAAAGTAAGCTCTCACCATCGCTTTCCCACCCTCTACTTGGACTACTTGCCTCTTTCAAGTCTCACACTGGTCATCTGTTGAAATGAGATTTTACCCATACAAAGAAACTTGAAAAGTAAACAGCAAACAAATCCACTCTATAAAATCAGAACGTATTCTAAAAGTTAATCTGTAAGTGAGCTGGTGAGAACTCAGAAGGCACTTTCCCATGGGAACTGTGTTATAAATGGTGATCTGCATCCCAGCTCAAAAGTCTAGTTCACCTACATTATAAAACAGACCCCAAGTCCTTTCTCTCCTCTCCATCTCACCACCACGCCCTGGCATTCAAGCTGTCATCATCTCTCACCTAGATCTCACTGCAAGAGCCCCTGCTGGTCTCTGCTTTTCCTCTAGCCCCTTACAATCCACTGTCCACAAAGCAGTAGAGAGCTTCTGAAAACATGCTCAGGTCACATGATTCTCCTGCTTAAGACCTCCCAATAGCCTCCCATGATGTTTAGAATAAAATCCAAACTCCTTCCATGGCTTCCAAGTCTTGCATGATGGAGCCCCTGCTTCTCTGTCTCTCTCCCTGATCTATCTCTAAACTCAAATCAGCTGGGCCTAGGACAGGCCATGCTCTCTCAGCCTCAGGGCATTTGCTGGCTGTGCCCTCTGCCTGATCCTTGTCTCCTTAGCTCATCCCATGCTCCTTCCTTCTCATCTTTCAGATCCCAGCTTAAATATCTTCTCCAAAGACCACTCTTTCCAAAGTAGGTACCCACTCTGTGACTCTTAGTCACTGCATCCTGTTTCCCTCTTTCAGGGCCTTTTCACCATTAGAGGTTATCTAGTGCATCTGTTTACTTGTAGACTTCTTTTCCCCACTAAAATGCTACTTCAGCGGAGCAGAGACCCCGCCTTGCTCTCCACTGTATCCCCAGGACCTACAATAAAACCAAAAAACCAAACCAATTGCCGTTGAGTCAATTCTGACTCATACTAACCCAAAAGGACAGAGTAGAACTGCCCCATAGGGTTTCCAAGGTTGTAATCTTTATGGAAGCAAATTGCCACATCTTTCTCCCGCAGAGCAGCTGGTGGATATGAATCACCAACCTTTCGGTTAGCAGCCGAGTGCTTAACCCCTGGGCAGCTGAAAAAAACATTTTAAACACAGCATCACTAGTGATGACAGTCAAAACCTGCCTACTTAGTATGAACTCAGCACTGCACTAAATGCTTTATACCCAGTTTGTTCAATCCTAACAACAACCTTGCTGGAAAGTACTACTACTAATCTCATGCTTGCTGCTAGTTGCCATCAAGTTGATTTCAGCTCATGTGTAGAGCAGAACTGCTCCATTGAGTTTTCAAGGCCATGATCTTTTAGAAGCAAATCGCCAGGTCTGTTTTCCAAGGTACCTCTGGGTGAGTTCAAACCACCAACCTTTCAGCTAGTAGTCAAGTACTTAACTGTTTGTACCACCCAGGGACTTCATCATGCTAGAAATGAAGAAAATAAGGCTCAAAGACACTCAAGCCCACACAGCTAGATAAAGAAAGAAAGAGGGCATGGGGAGGTCATTTCTGTACTTTTAAAAAAATTTTGCATGTCTGAAGATGTCTTTATTTTCCCCTCACACTTAATTGCTACATTAGGGTTGGGTATAGAATTCTACATTGGAAATCATTTTCTCTCAGAATAGAAAGGCACAGCACCATGTCTTCTGGCTAGTAGCGTTGTTGTTAGGGAGTGTGCTGCCATTAGGATTCTGACTCTTTGGATGTGGCCGCATTCCTGGTGTTCTGAAATTTCACAGGAATCATAGGTCTTGGGTACTTGGTAAGCCCATCCAATGTGGGAATTCATGTCCTGTTCTGGAAAATTTTCTTATGTTAATTCTTTGATAATTCTAATCCACCCTTTCCCCTGTTCTCTCTCTGAAACTCCTTTTAGTCATATATTGATCTGCTTCTCTAATTTTATCTGTTCTCCCCTTTTTTCTACCTCTTTGGGTTTTTGTTCTAATTTCTGAGAAATTTTCTGAACTTTATCTTCTGGTACCTCTAATAATTTTTTTCTTATTTTGATTATCATGTTTTTAATTTCTAAGAGCTCTTACTCTCTGATTGTTGATTTTATTAGCATTCTGTTCTTGTGTCATGGATGCAATCTCTTATCTTTCTGAAGAGAATAATTATAGCCTTTTTCCCTTTTTTCCCCTTAAGTTTTCTTCTACTTCTTGAATTTTCCATTTGCTTCTCCCAAGTTCCTTTTTACTTTTTGTTTGTCTTGATCTGTCTTTCATGTTGGAGCTTTCCTCAGACATCTGTCTGCGGGCCCTTGGCTCACTGTTCGTACCTATGTGAGGTGCGACAAAGCTGACTGGAAGCTCTGTGTGCAAGAGCAGAGTTTACAGACCGCTGGCTTCACTGTAGGGTCATCAGGAGGGGTCCCGATCTGTTGGAGGATTCCAGAATGTCAATTTGTAGGTTTCTTCTCTTGGGCAGTTTTACCAGAAAGGGGTCCATGAAGCTTCTGCCTAGCAGGTACTAAGCCTGACGGCTACTGTTCTGGGAGCTGAGTGGGAGGAAAGGGCATACCTTTTCGGTTTTGGCATCTTACCACCATCCCATGCTTGGTACCCCCAAGTCTGGTGCTTCTCTAGTTAAATTGCTTCAGAGAATAAATTTTGCTTCTCCTGTCAGGGTAGGGGAGGAGTAGTCACCTGGAAGTGCAGGGTATTGGGAACTTGACCATTCCTTATAAAGATTTTCAATAGCAACAACAACAACAAACTGTTTTCAGTCCTACCCACTTACCCCCACCTTCCAAGGTACCTTGTGCCTCTAATTCCTGAGCCTTTCTGCACTCTAAAACGTGAATCTGCGCCTTCTTGTCAGCGTGCCCCTCTCCCGACATAAAGGATTCCGCCGTTTCTGCTCTGCTAAAACAGTTATCGCCCATTCATCTGCTTCCTCTTTCACAAATGTGTTGTCATCTTTTATTAACTCTTATCTCCCCTCCTGTTCTCTCTGCCCTGGGGTTTATCTGTTTTTACTCTTTGGCTATCACTTATTAAAGTTTAAGGAGTAAGTGGAGCTAAGCACATCAATCCACCACTTTTAATCAGAATCCACGTGTCACGTTTTCTTCCCAGTCACTGCTCATTTATAGGACTAACTCGATTCTTATTGCCAAGGGCTGTGTCTTGGTTCACAAAACAAAGAAATGCAGAGAAAAGGATGGATTTGAGGCACCTGGACAAGAGTTAGAGGCCTGAAAAAGGAAGAATGGAGGTTAAAGACACCAAACACACCCATGAGAACAGAGAATATGTAGGATATAAATAACCAAGCTGTGACTAGTAAAAGCCAGTAAAGCGTAAAAAGCACAGTGGAGTTCATGAGCTGCCTGAGGGGAAAGAAGGGAGGCAGGGATGCACAGCATCTTAGCTCCTGCACTGACTGACCAGCAGGTGGCACCACTGATTCCAAGACAGCTTAGCTCTGGTGGCACAGTGGTTAAGCACTCAGCTGCTAACCTGAAGGCCAGCGGTTCAAATCTACCAGCCACTCTGTGGAAAAGATGTGGCAGTCTGCTATAAAGATTTATAGCCTTAGAAATCCTATGGGGGAGTTCTACTCTGTCCTATAGGGTCACTATGAGTCAGAAGCAACTTGACAGGAATGGGTTTGGTTTTGGTTAGTGTAGCCAACAAGTCCTTGGGTGGTGCAAATGGTTTGTGCTCCACTACTAACCTAAAAGTTGGTGGTTTGATACCACCCAGTGGTGCTACAGAAGAAAGTCCTGATGATCTGTTTCTGAAAGATTATGGTCAAGAAAACCCTACGGAGCAGTTCTACTCTGTAACACATGGGGTTGCCATGAGTCAGAATTGGCAATAGGTTTTGCTTTTTTTGGTTAGTGTTGCTGAGGCAGAAAAGAGAGAGAGCTAGCTGCAGGTAGTTTCTATATGTGAGTCATTCACAAGGCTGTATCTGGGAAAATGGCTTCAAGGAGACGTACTGAAGAGCTGTTATTAGACAACACTTGGAAAACCCACAGGATAGGTAACAAAACCATTATCAGCTGATCCCAAATCCCAGTTAGTACACTCCAGACCTACCCCATCAGAATTTCTAGGAATGGAGCTCTGGAACCTATTTTTAATGAATTGCCCAGTGGTTCCGATTGTATATTTAAGTTTGAAAACAACTGAAATAGAACGCATTCCAAAAGTGATTCTATGTATGTTTTAAACACGCAAACACATTTCAGTAGTTGGGGACACTGATGTAGGTGTGGTTAACCCCTTGCTGCTGACAATAGAAAGAATCTGTCCTCCAAATACAGACAACAATTCCTTGAGGTTAGTACTTTCTAAATGTTTTTACAAAAGTCTCTCATTTGAATATCAATAGCAACTACTCCTGAAGTCACTGTTAGCATGAAAATCAGCATGATATTTTTGCATAACGACAGTTCTGTATCCTTTTCAGCTAAGCACACATACCGTTCTTGAATGGCTTTGGAATAAGCCCCAACATTCAATGTTTTCCTGATCAAGTCACAGATGTGAGAGGTCTCTCCTGGGCATCGAGGGAGTCCAAAAATACCTGCAGCGGTAACAGACAAATGTTCATTCATTCAATAATCAAGTATTCAATACCCACTATGGACAAGGCATTGTGAAAACACACAACAAACAAGAGTCAGACTCTGATTTCACTTACTTATTGCTTAAAAAAGTAACGTATTGAGAGCTAGTGCTATAACGAGCTTCCTAAGGGTGCTCTCACTCTTTTCTGCCTCAGGACCGCTGCACCTGCTCTTTCCCTGGGATGTGCTTCCCTTGCTGCTTCACATGGCTGGGTTCATTCTCGTCTCTCAGGTCTTCGCTTGAAAAAGCTAAGTATCTATCTAAAGAGCACCCTTCTCCCATCCCCTTCCCCCACATCCAGTTATACTCCCATCCTCATAAAACTCATCAATAACATTTTTTGAGAACCAGTCATAGTTCTGAGCATATATGGACAGTGATTAATTTAATCCTGACAACCACTCTGTGAAACAGACGTCATTATTTAAAGATAGGAAACTTTAAAACATAGAGGTTAAATAAAAAGCTTGTCCAAAGGTAGACAGTAAGTGGTAGAGCCAGGACTTGAACACAAGCACTTTGTCTACAGAGCCCACACCTTTAGCCACTATAGCCACTAAACTGTCTCTCAAATATTATCCTGGTTTTTTTTTTTTCCCCTTTACCACAGTTACCACTATCTGTGCATATTCTGTTTATTTGTTTACTTCTTTCATGACTGTTCTCCTCCCACTAGAATGAATGCTTCATGAAGAGAGGGACCTTGTCTGTCTTTTCTTGGGATATAGCAGGTGCTCAATAAATACCTGAATGAATGAATGAAAAGGCTGTTTTTACCAACTTGCATTTGTATAATATTGTACTTTTAAAAAGCAGTTTCCTATCTATTATTTCACCTAATTCTCCCAGAAGTCCCATAAGATAGGCAGTCATATTTTAGTTCCCCTCCTCTGTGAAAGGGACCTAAGATACCAAATTGCTTGCCTGTGAATAACAGTTAATGGGGCGAATCCAGTTTCCTGATTCGAAGCAGAATCCCCTGCCCCTATATTATACCAGCTAATAGCTAAAGCCATCATAACAGAAAGAAAATTCTATTGCAAAGATATACCCTTTCCCAAAAGTATATAAGTCTGCTTAAACAGAAAACCTATTGTTTTTCAAAGGGTTTGATCTCTACTGTTAATTTTATAGACAAAAAAGCTTAGGCACTAAGTTTCAACAGGACATCACGTATGTCAGGAAACACGAAGGTCATTAGATTTTCCTAACTCCTCAACTGCCACCTGCCACGTGGCTGCAACTACCTCACCTCCACGAAATCCAATCAATTAAAGTGGAGAGAAGTAGATCGCCACCTAATGCACCACCTGTGCTTCAGGTCTCTGGAATCCTAAATCTCATCCTATTTCCTCATTAATGCTGGCTAGTTTGAGCAAGGAGCCCCGGTGGTGCAGTGGTTAAAGCGCTCGACTGCCAACTAAAAGGTCAGTGTTTCCAACCTACCAGCCACTCTGTGGGAGAAAGATGTGGCAGTCTGCTCCCAGTGAAGACTGTTGTTGTTGTTGTTAGGTGCCGTCGAGTTGGTTCGGACTCACAGCAACCCTGTGTACTACAGAGCAAAACACTGCCTGGTCCTGTGCCATCCTCATGATCATTATTATGCTTCAGCCCATTGTTGCAGCCACTGTGTCAATCCACCTCGTTGAGGGTCTTCTTCTTTTTCGCTGACCCTATACTTTACTAAGCATGATGTCCTTCTCCAGGGACTGATGCCTCCTGACAATGTGTCAAAAGCATGCAAGACATAGTCTCGCCATCCTTGCTTCTAAGGAGTGTTCTGGTTGTACTTCTTCCAAGATAGATTTGTTCGTTCTTTTGGCAGTCCATGGTATATTCAATATTCTTCACCAATGCCACAATTCAAAGGCAACAATTCTTCTTTCGTCTTCCTTATTCATCGTCCAGCTTTCGCATGCATGTGAGATGACTGAAAATACCATGGCTTGGCAAGGGAGAATGAAGAGAACAGGATATAAGGAAAAGATCAGTCCAAAGGACTAATGGACCACAGCTACCAAGGCCTCTACCAGACTGAGTCCAGTACAGCTAGATGGTGCCCGGCTACCACCACTGACTGCTCTGACCAAGAATCACAACAGAGGGTTCTGGACAGAGCTGGAGAAGGATGCAGAACAAAACTCTAACACGCACACAAAAGACCAGATTTACTGGCCTGAAAGAGACTGAAGAAACCCCGAGAGTATGGCCCCCAGATACCCTTTTAGTTCAGTGGTGAAGTCACTTCTGAGGTTCACCGTTCAGCTGGGGATTGGTCAGCCCCATAAAACAAAACGGGACTAATGAGGCACAGCAGAACAGGGACAAGGACTAGAAGGCAGAAGGGGACAGGAAAGCTGGTAATAGGGAACCCAGGGTCGAGAAGGGAGAGTATTAACATGTCATGGGGTTGTTAATGAATGTCATAAAACAGTATGTGTACTGACTGTTTAATAAGAAACTATTTGTTCTGTAAACCTTCAACTAAAGTACAATTAAAAAAAATACTATGGCTTGGGTCAGGTTCACCTTAGTCTTCAAGGTGACATCTTTGCTCTTCAACACTTTAAAGAGGTCTTTTGCAGAAGATTCGCCCAGTGCAATGTGTCTTTTGATTTCCTGACTGCTGCTTCCATGGATATTGATTGTGGTTCTAAGTAAAATGAAATCCTTGACAACTTCATGCTTTTCTCCGTTTATCATGTGTTGCTTATTGATCCAGTTGTGAGGATTTTTATGTCTTTATGTTGAGGTGTAACAACAAAGATTATACAGCCTTGGAAACTCTATGGGGCATTTCTACTCTGTCCTATAGTGTCACTATGAGTGGGAATTGACTTGATGGCAGCCGGTTGGGTTTTTGGTTTTAGTTTGATCATCCTAAGGTGGAGAAACAGGATTTTGCGAGAACAGCTGACTTCTTGAGCTAACAGAGCTGCTGACTTTTTAAAAACGGTCACATGGTTTAGAACAGAGAAGAAAGGAGGCAAAGAGGCCAAAGTTACCTTGCTGTTGTCCCCCAACAGAGATGAGACTGATCATGGGAGGTGATGGGCATCTCTGGGCCACTGCCCTCCTGGGGGAAAAAGAAAAGGGTTACCAACTGTCAGATGGAAATGTATCATCATGAGCTCTATCAGTTAAGCTACTTAATCCTCAGTGGTTCCCCAAAGTCAGAGAACTTCACAATTTTCCTCTGATATGGCCAAACGCAAACCTTAATTCCTTCATAGAAAATAAATTAAGTTCCATAAAGCTCTTTACATGGACATATTTTAGAATGTTTTCCCTTCCAAGATAAGTGGGGATCCCAAAAGAATTAGAGGAGTGAATCTCTCTGAATAAAAGAAAAAAATCCATTCCATGTTAAGTGATGTTATGTAACAGAAAAGGACTTACAGAAATTGGCCTCCCTGGGAGAATCCCATAGCATTGTAGCCTCGCTGCAACTTAGGATCCTTAGCGAGAGTCTGACAAACTGTCGATACTTGGGAATTGACATTCAAGAAGAAGCTGTTCTCCACATCCTAAAAGAGGAGCCACAGAAATGTGAAAGCTCGGGGCTGAAAACAACCGCTGGCATCTTCTCTAAGAGGTGAACTTGTTTAGGTTGGGATCCTCACATAAGCCACTCATGAGTTAAACTATCATTAAACAATTTGCTGCTAAAAATGCAAAGTACAGCATTTTTTAAAAAATTTTATTTTGTTGTTGTCATTGACAATATATACAAGAAAACATACACCAATGTACATGGACAACTCAGTGACATTGATTACATTCTGCTAGTTCTGTAACCATTCTCAACCTGCCTTTTCTGAGTTGTTCCACCCCCGTTAACATAAACTCACTTCCCCTAAGGTTCCTATCTAATCTTTCAAGTTACTGTTGTCAATTTGATACCATATAAGTAGTTCTTAAAAGAGCATAATGTTTAAGGCAGACATTTTTTACCAGTTAAGCTAAACTATTCTTTGGTTTTAAGACTTCAGGGGATATTTTTGGTTTAAGGTTTAAAGATTATCTCAGGGCAATAGTTTCAGGGGTTCACCCAGCCTCCATGGCTCCAGGAAATCTATAGTCCAATAGAATTTTAAATTCTGTTCTACAATTCCCCCCTTTTGATCAGGATTCTTCTATGGAATCTTAGAAAAGAAAGCATTTTAATGATACATTCTCTGAAGGTCAGTAAACCTTCAAAGAAACAGAGCTGGGAAGGGCCTTACCTCTGTTAGAGTCTTCCCAATCTCCAAAGATAAGACATAAATTCCAGGTATTTTCTTCTCAACCATTTTTTTAATAGCACCCATGCTTAAGGGATTACAACAGCTGTCTCCTAGCCAACAAAAACAATGACAGAAACTCATGAATAAAAACATTATTTACATCTAGAATAGGCAAAGGTATAGACACCAAAGTTTTATCAGTGGAACCACTGGTTAGGAAGCAGTGAGCTTCTGTTTATGGTAATGGGAAATTTGGCAATGATTACGGGTGATGGTTGCACAGCATGATTAAGGTAATTGATATCACTAAATTATATACATGAAAAACGTTGAACTGGCAAATGCTGTGGTATATATATCTTTACAATAATTTTAAAAAAGAGAGAAACAGAGCAGAAATTCAGCAGAAAACAAAGTGAAAAGGTTAAAAGGTTGGTTGTCTTTGTCAATTTTATTCTTAAGGTAAGATTTAAAAAAAGAAGTAACACTTCATTGTCCTCTGTTAAACAATCTAGAGAAAACACTGATATGTTAGTATCTTCTCTGCCTCTCATGTTGGGGTGTGATTAGATGACTAGCAAGTATTTTCAAAATTAAAAAACAAAGCAAAACAAAAATGACATTATTTGCTAAAAAAATCAACTTTATAAAGTAATAATAAGCTTCAAAAAGTCCACTGAGACAACAAATTTATAAATGAAAAATAAGCAGAGATCACTTATCATATGGGACATTCGCGGTTAAAAGACTCAAAAGAGCTCTAGAATCTGCTTTATCTTCAGCGCCAGGACTAAGGTGAAGCAAGTGAGGTGCCTAAGGCACAAAATTTAAGGAAGCACTCATTCTCAGGGTCATGCAAGTGCTGACCCTGAATCTGCACAAACATGATAGTGAGTGTCTCCTTAAAGTTTGCACTCTAGTTGCCTCACTTGCCTCAACCTAGTCCCAGCCTTATTTCTCTTCCTGTATCAAGGAGCCAGAGCTAATAACCAGAAGCAACGTGACTGGCCACAGAGTGGGAGTACACTGGGATCGTTTCCCATTTTCAACTTAATCATCCCATTTTCAGTCTGAGAGAAAACTTAAGAACCAGTTTTCAAAGCAGGGAAAGCTGAGGCCCTCAAACATTCAAAGTTCATGGAGATGACACAGAACCAGGCAACATTTCCTCCCATTATTCATATGAGTAGGAGCTGACTCCACAGCAACTAACACCACCACACCACCACCGAAGCATCCTCTATTTGTCTCACCACATTCACCAACTAAACTATGATTGGTGGTTACTTAACTGCCTCCCCTGTGGACTGTGAGCTCTGGGAGAGCATGGAGCATTTTATTTTGTATCATCTTTTAACCCCCTTCAAACCCTGGTGGCACAGTGCTTATGAGCTCGGCTGCTAACCAAAAGGCTGGAGTTCAATCCACCAGCCACTCCTTGGAAACCCTAAGGGGCAGTTCTACACTCTGTCCTATAGGGTTGCTATGAGTCAGAATCAACTCGACAGCAACGGGTTTGGTTTTTAGTTTTGGTTATGGCCCCAGCTCTGGCCCAGAGCTTTGAAAGAGCTGTCTCTACTTGCTAACTCAAATTCTTTCTGAACATATTTCTTTATCGCATTCCAATCAGGCTCTCACTCTCACCACTCCACCAAAATTGCTCCTGTCAAGGTCATTAATGATCTTCATATTGCTGTATCCAACAATCAATTCTCAGCCCTTACCTTACTTAACCTATCAACAAGATTTAATACAAGTGATCACTCCCTTCTCCTTGAAACATTTTCTTCACTTGGCTTCCAGGACACTGAGCTGTCCTGACTTTCCTCCACCTACTGGTTGTTCCTTCACTGTCTCCTTGGCTAGTTCCTCCTCATCTCAACCTCCAAATGTTGGAGTGCCTAGGACTCAGTCCTTAAACCTCTTCCCTCCTCTATGTACACTCACTCCCTAGGTGTTCTCATCCAGTTTCATGGCTTTAAATACTATCCGCATGCCAAAGGCTCCCAACTTAAATCTCCAGCCTATATCTCTGTCCTAGATAAACTCCATAGTCCAAATGCCTGTACAATATCTCCTGCATGTCTAACAAGCACCTCAATCTTAGTAAGCCTAAAATCAGACTTCGATCTTTTCCACATCCCATATTTACTTGCCCAAGGCTTCCCCACCTTGGGGAATGACAATTTCACCCTTCTAGTTTTCCAGGCCAAAAACCGTGGAGGCATCCGTGATGCCTTTCTTTCTCTCTCATCTGATTAGCAAATCCCATTGGTTCCATCTTCAAGACATATCCAAACTCTGACTACTTCTCAACACCTCCGTTGCTACTATACTGTTCCAATCCGTCATCATCTCCTGTTTAAATGATCTCAATAGCTTCCTAACTTGTCCTCCTGCAACTGTCCATGACCCACTGTAATCTAGCCTCAATGCAGCAACCAGAGCAATCCTTTTAAAATGTAAGTCAGATCATGTCACTCATTTGCTCAAAATCACCCAATGGCGTCCGATCTCACTCTATCCAGAGTCCCTACCTTAGACTTAGTAACCCCAACAACATCTGTATCCCTCCACCTCTCTGACCTACACCTGTTCTCTTCCCCTTGTTCACTCAGTTCTAGCCACACTGACCTGAATGCTGTTCCTTGAACATACCAGACATGCTCCTTCCTCAGGGTCTTTCCATTTGCTCACTCCTTCTACCAGATGTCCACATGGCATCTTCCCTTACCCACTGCAGGTCTTTGCTCTGATGTCGTTTTCTTAAAGCCTTTCCTAACACTGCTCTATAAAATGCAAGCTCCCACCTCCACGTCTATATCCCCCCACCCCCCACTCTATTTTTCTCCATTGCACTCATCACGTTAACATATCAAATGTTTTACTTACAATTTTTTGAAAGTTCCAAAAAGAGCAAGGACTTTAGGCTGTTTATTTACTGATGTATCCTCAGCACCTAGTAGGTGCTCAATAACTATGTGTTAATTGAGTGAATGTGTGAAAAAATAAAAGAATGGAAGGCCCGGTCACGTAGCCAGAGCCTGGGTCGCCTAATCCAGTGCGGGATGCTGAATCCTGACGCCACTGCTGTGGGGATTCAACCGGCAGCATGAAAACCCCTCAGCGCAGAGCACAGTTCACTATGAGCGCTCACCAAAAGACAGCGCCCGTCTCCTACTCCCTTTCCAAGGCAGGGTAGCCCGCAAATTCTAAAACGTCGGGCCAGCCAGGCACTGTGCGGACCACCGTCGCCGCCCTCCACACTCGCATCTTGCCGACGCGAAACCAAGGCTGGGAAAGGGATACAGAGTCGTCAACCCCTTCTGACCCTCTTCTCACTCACTCACCCATCCCATGCCAGATCACCAGCGGCAGCGGCGTCGGCGGGTCGAGATGCCCCAGAGCCCGGGAAGCGTAGGACCCAAGCAGGAGAACGACAGCCAACAACCACAAGGAGATAGGCGAAGCCATCTTGACTCCGTCACATGAGTGCGGGCGCGCGCCGCCGGCGAAGCGCGCCACCGGGGCCCGGCTGTGACGCGGGCGGGCCGGGCCGCCTGCTCCCTCGGTCTCCATCCGCTGCTGGGTGAGGCCGTTCCCCCGAGCCAAGGAGTCTCTTGGCCTGGATTCTGCGCTCTAGTAGGCCGCTCCCGCGGTGTGTTGTTTGCAGGTCCCCAAATGCTTAATCAAAACCAATCCTAGCATTTATTTAACGTTTACTACATATCAGGCACTGTTCTTAATGTTTTACGTCTGTAAACCAATTTAATCCTCAGAGCAACGCTATGTACACTCCCCCCCATTTTACAAGTAGTGACACTGAGCCACTCAATTTGTACGAGGTGCCCAAGGTCACAGAGATAGCAGATGGGCTGGGTTTAGAGTCATTGCTCTTAACCACCGCACTGTACTGCCTTTGGAAGAAACATACTTTGTGGAAAGAAGAAAGGAAGGAAAGACTCAGCTGTCTGTTAGAAGGGGAAGGATCATTTCCAGCCGGGGCTAATCATGGCAGGGTATGATATTTGTTCTGGACCTTCAACCAAAAAAAAAAAAAAAAAAAAAAAAACTCAAACCCATTGCCGTTCAGTGGATTCTAACTCAAAGCGACCCTATAGGATATGGTGGAACTGCCCCATAGGGTTTCCAAGGAGAGCCTGGTGGATTCGAACTGCCAATCTTTTGGTTAGCAGCCAAACTGTTAACCACTACATGCCACCAGGGTTTCGGACCTTCAACAGGTAGAGATGAAATGAAGGACTGGCATGAACTAAGGTACCAAAAACCAAACCAAACCAAACCCGTTGCCTGTCGAGACGATCCGAACTCATAGCGACCCTATAGGACTGAGCAGAACTGTCCCATAGGGTTTCCGAGGCTGTAAATCTTGAGGAAGTAGACTGCCACACCTTTCTCCCGCGGAGCGCTGGTGGGTTGAACCGCCCAGCTTTTGGTTAGCAGCCCAGCGCTTAACAACTGCACCTGCAGGGCTCCTTCTATCAGGACTTACAGGGCTCAAATATACAACTTTTCACTGCCAGCCTCTCCAGATGGTAAATGATTGTAAAATTAAGAAAAGACTCTTGGCAGAAATCAAATTCAAGATGCTGTCAGGAAAACATTCTCTAAAGAAGAAAGGTTAAGACCTCAAAAAGAACTAAGGAGGTGCCTTACAGAACCTCTCAAAAGAAAAAAGTACCTCCAAGGATTTTTAAAAAATATATTTTATTGTATTTTTGGTGAAAATATACACCGCAAAACATGCTCCCATTCAACAACTTCTGCACATAATGTTCAGTGACACTGGTTACATTCTTCACATTGTGTCAACATTCTCATTATTTCCATTCTGGTTGTTTCACTCCCATTAACTTAATCTCATTGCCTGCAAACTTCTCATCTGTGCTTTAGAGTAACTATCGTCTATTTGGTGAGTTTGAACAGGCAACTTTTTTGGTTAGCAGCTGAGTGCTTAACGAATGTGCCACCAGGACTTCTTCAGTGAGCTAAGGTAGAGAGGAGAAAAAGTTGTATGGTGTGTTTTCTAGAAATGGCAGGGTTTCTAGAGTGACAAGAGCATTTGTCCGATATATAAGGTTATAGGAAAGTCTACTGCCACTTCCTGGTCTAATCTCAGAGCTGGTTTATTGCAGGAGGCTCTCATCAACCATTTTCCCCATTTCATCATCCCTTCTTTAATCCATTTTATGTTCTATTGCCAGATTCATTCTCTCAATCCATTTTCATCATTTCAAAAAAATTGAAATCGTTTAAATAGGGAATTTGTTAAACAAATGAGGGTGTATCCTCTATAAAATTAAATACTATGCAGCTGGTTTTATTAAGGATGGGGTAGATGTATATATACTGTTGTTGTTAAGTGCCTTCAAGTAGGTTCCAACTCATAGCGATCCTATGTACAACAGAATGAAACACTGCCCCATCCTTTGCCATCCTCACAATTATTGCTATGTTTGAGCCCATTGTTGCAGCCATTGTGTCAATCCATCTTGTTGAGGGTCTTCCTTTTTTTTTTATCACTGACCCTGTACTTCAGCAACATCACTAGCGGGTTGTGGGGTTGACATCCAGTGACACTGTCAGAGGGGGTGGTACCAAATGACTGTCTATAAAATTTTTTGTGCAGTTTCAGCAGAAATTTATTATCTTTATAAAAATATTCCTATAGTTAGTTATAACAACAAGAACATTTTTCGTAAGCCCGGCTTACACGTATCAACATACCTATAAGGCTAAAACTTTATGCTAATTTACTTTCTGGACCTGCTAATGTGCTCTCCCCCATGAGTCTGTCAGTTTGTCACACTGTGGAGGCCTTTGTGTTGCTGTGATGCTGGAAGTGATGCCACAGGTATTCAAATACCAGCAGGGTCACCCATGGTGGACAGGTTTCAGCTGAACTTCCAGACTAAGACAAACTAGGAAGAAGGTCCTGGTGGTCTACTTCTGAAAAAAATTAGCCAGTGAAAACCTTATGAATAGCAATGGAACATAGTCTGATATAGTGCTGGAAGATGAGACCCTCAGGTTGGAAGGCACCCAAAATACAACTGGGGAAAAGCTGCCTCCTTAAAGTAGAGTCGACTTTAATGACGCGGATGGAGTCAGGCTTCCTTTGCTGATGTGACACAACTCAAAATGAGAAGAAACAGCTGCAAACATTCATTAATAATTGGAACGTGGAATGTACGAAGTATGAATCTAGGAAAATTGGAAATCATCAAAAATGAAATGGAACGCATAAACATCCATATTCTAGGCATTAGTGAGGTAAAATGGACTGGTATTGGCCATTTGAATTGGACAATCATATGGTCTACTATGCCGGGAATGACAACTTGAAGAGGAATGGCATTACAATCATCATCAAAAAGAACTTTTCAAGATCTATCCTGAAATACAATGCTGTCAGTGATAGGACAATATCTATATGCCTACAAGGCAGACCAGTTAATAAGACTATTATTCAAATTTACGCACCAATAACAAAGCTTATTAAGAAAATGTTCTGCATCCTACTCTGGTAAGTGGCGTCTGGGGTCTTAAAAGCTTGCAAGTGGCCATCTAAGATGCATCAATTGGTCCCA
>NW_004443951.1:16937859-16962853 GCF_000243295.1 Trichechus manatus latirostris | reverse complement strand
TTAGAGTCACATAACAATGTATGTATAAATTTTTGTATGGGAAAAAATAAAAATAAATTTACACACCAACTACTAAGGCCAAAGATGAGGAAACTGATAATTTCTGGTGACTGGAACGTGAAAGTTGGAAACAAAGGAAGACTGGTAATTGGAAAATATGGCCTTGATGATAGAAATGATGCTGGAGATTTCATGATAGGATTTTGCAAGACCAATGACTTCTTCATTGCAAATACCTTTTTTCAACAACATAAACAGTGATGACTATGGAGCCCTGGTGGCTCAGTGGTTTAGAGCTTGGCTGCTAACCAAGAGGTCGGCAGTTCAAATCCACCAGCTACCCCTTGGAAACCCTATGGGCAGTTCTGCTCTGTCCTGTAGGGTTGCTAGAGTCAGAATTGACTCTATGGCAACGGCTTTTTAAATGGCGACTATACACATGGAGGAAACCCTGGTGGCGTAGTGGTAAGTGCTACAGCTGCTTACCAAAAGGTTGGCAGTTTAAACCCACCAGGCGCTCTTTGGAAACTCTATGGGGCAGTTCTATCCTGTCGTATAGGTTCACTATGAGTCGGAATTGACTCAACGGTGATAGGTTTGGGTTTTTTTGGACCTTGCCAGATAGAATACACAGGAATCAAATTGACTACATCTGTAGAAAGAGACAATGGAAAAGCTCAATATCGTCAGTCAGAACAAGGCCAGGGGTCGACTGCAGAACAGACTATCAATTGCCCATATGCAAGTTCAAGTTGAAGCTGAAGAAAATTAGAACAAGTCCATGAGAGCCAAAGTACAACCTTGAGCATATCCCACCTGAATTTCGAGACCATCTCAAGAATAAATTTGATGCATTGAACACTAATGACCAAAGACTAGACGAGTTGTGGGATGACATCAAGGACATCATACATGAAGAAAGCAAGAGGTCATGAAAAAGCAGAAAAGAAAAAAAGACCAAAATTAATGTCAAAAGAGACTCTGAAAGTTGCTCTTGAACATAGAGTAGCTAAAGCGAAAGGAAGAAATGATGAAGTAAAAGAACTGAACAGAAGATTTTAAAGGGTGGCTCGAGAAGACAAAGTAAAGTATTATAATGAAATGAACAAAGACCTGGAGTTAGAAAACCAAAAAGGAAAAACGTGCTCAGCATTTATCAAGCTGAAAGAACTGAAGAAAAAATTCAAGCCTCAAGTTGCAATAGTGAAGGATTCTGTGGGCAAAATACTGAATGACACAGGAAGCATCAAAAGAAGATGGAAGGAATACACAGAGTCTCTGTACCAAAAAGAGTTGGTCAACATTGAATCATGTCAGGAGGTAGCATATGATTAAGAACCAATGCTACTGAAGGAAGAAGTCCAAGCTGCACTGAAGACAGTGGCCAAAAAGAAGGCTCCAGGAATAGACAGAATACCAATTGAGATGTTTCAACAAATGGATACAGCGCTGGAAATGCTCACTTGTCTATGCCAAGAAATTTGGAAGAGAGCTACCTGGCCAACAGACTGGAAGAGATCCATATATATGCCTATTCTCAAGAAAGGTGATCCAACTGAATGCGAAAATTATCAAATAATATCATTAATATCAACGCAAGCAAAATTTTGCTGAAGATCACTCAAAAGCAGTTGCAGCAGTACATCGACAGAGAACTGCCAGAAATTCAGGCTGGATTCAGAAGAGGACATAGAACCAGGGATGTTATTGCAGATGTCAGATGGATCCTGACTGAAAGCAGAGAATACCAGAAAGATGCTTACCTGTGTTTTATTGACTATGCAAAGGCATTCAACTATGTGAATCATAACAAATTATGGATAATATTGCAAAGAATGTGAAGTCCAGAACATTTAATTGTGCTCATAAGGAACCTGTACATAGATCAAGAGGCAGTCATTCAAACAAAACAAGGGGATACAGCATGGTTTAAAGTCAGGAAAGGTGTGCGACAGGGTTGTATTCTTTCACCATACTTATTCAACCCATACACTGAGCGAATAATCTGAGAAGCTGGACTATATGAAGAAGAACATGGCATCAGGATTGGAGGAAGACTCATTAACAACCTGCAATATGCAGATGACACAACCTTGCTTGTTGAAAGTGAAGAGAACTTGAAGCACTTACCGATGAAGATTAAAGACTACAGCCTTCAGTATGGATTACACCTCAACATAAAGAAAACAAAAATCCTCACAACTAGACCAATAAGCAACATCATGATAAAGGAGAAAAGATCGACGTTGTGAAAGATTTCATTTTACTTGGATCCACAATCAACACACATGGAAGCAGCAGTCAAGATATCAAAAGACACATTGCACTGGGCAAATCTCTGCAAAAGACCTCTTTAAAGTGTTGAAAAGCTAAGATGTCACCTTGAACACTAAGGTGCACCTGAGTCAAGCCATGGCGTTTTCAATCACCTCATATACATGTGAAAGCTGGACAATGAATAAAGAAGACTGAAGAAGAGTTGATGTCTTTGCGTTGTGGTGTTGGGGAAGAATATTGAATATACCGTGGACTGCCAGAAGAACAAACAAGTCTGTCTTGGAAGAAGTGCAGCCAGAATGCTCCTTAGAAGCGAGGATGATGAGACTTCACCTCACATACTTTGGACATGTTATCAGGAGGGACTAGTCCCTGGAGAAGAACAACATGCTTGGTAAAGTGGAGGGTCAGTGAAAAAGACCATCTCGGTGAGATGGATTGACACAGTGTCTGCAACAATGGGCTCAAGCATAACAATGGTCATAAGGATGGCGCAGGACTGGGCATCGTTTCGTACATAGGATGGCTATGAGTTGGAACTGACTCGATGACACCTAACAATAACAACAATGTGCTCTGGTCAGAGCCGTCCTTATTACCCTATTACAATGATGCTTCAAATCACATGGTTTCATCTGCACGTGCTATAAGCATGCACTGTTGTTTTTGTTGCTGCTGGTGTTTTTACAATTGCTGATTTTGTCAAATTTTCTGGTGTTTTAACTACAATATTGTGGTAATTAATCTTTGTGAACCTACATCAATAAATTTTTTGAGAATGAAGTAGTAATTAAAGGAAAAGAAGGAGTGACGTACGGTAATTACTATTTACGAGTAACATTAGTACAAAAAATATTACTAAGGATTCTGTATGGTCTGGTAAGGGAGGAGGTCCATGTGGGGGGGGGTGACACCATGAGTTACCACACTGGGTGTCACCAACCTTAGCGACACCACTGGGTGAAGGCCATATTACATTTAGAGAACATCTGCGAAATGATAGAAAATCTGAAATGGAGCAATACTGAAAGTGTAAGAGATAAAAGCAATTCAGGAAATACTCTCATTTCAAATGATGATGTTGATGAGACAGAATTATTTCTCAAAATGAAAGAAAATAAAGTTAAATTGAGTTTAAATGACTGTACTGTTAATATTGACTCTATATTAATAAGCTGTAAAAATGGTGTAGGGAAGCATCTGGCCTCCTTTAACTTCATGAGGGGGAAGGAGAATCAAGATTAACAGCCCAAGGCTGATTCCTATGAGGCAAGGGTCAGACATGCCTCTTCTCTCTGCCATCTTTACCAATTCTGACACCAACTGTCCCTACCATGGCACTGTCAACTTCTCTGCTGAGTTTGATAATTCATTGCAATAGCCACATAGAACTCACAGACCATACTCAGGGTTATGGAGTTTATTAGGGAAGTAACAGGTTACAATTCAGGTTCAGGAATGCTCAGGATACAGTCCTTCCATCAGGACAGCCTCTTCTCAGCTGTGCCCGCATACACACGTCTCTCTGGTCCTCAGCCTCTGCCCTGCTTGGGCAAGTGTTACAAAGCTCTTTTAGCTCTGCCAATAAGAACTCTGAGGCACCCCACTCTGCCGGTAAGCCTTGGCCTGAAGGTGCTCAGCTAGGCAAACCTAGCTCCACCAAATGACCAGAGAAGCCCTACTCCACCAGCGAGCCTCCTGCCCGAAGGCACTCAGCTTTTTCACTCCGCAGGCTGGGAAGCCCACTGCACCATCTCTTGCCAGTCTCCTCGTTCTGTTGCCTCTACTGCCACTGTTTCTCTGCTGTTGCTTCTTGCTGTCTTCGATCTTATTGCTTTCTCTCTCTGTCTCCTGGGTCTAGGAGGGTCTCAGTGCATGGATCCCAGGTCCAAACGACGCAGTCCACTTCTGTCTCTCCTTTCTTGGTGGTGGCGAGATCCTCTCCTCCCAGAGAACTGGCTCATTTTAAGCCTAGCGGGATGGCAAAACTGACCAATCCCCTCCTTAGGGTTCCAAAGACCTTATTTGCATGGTTCCACCCCCACATAGGTGCCATCAACTTTATTTGTATTATTAGCAAGCTATCCAATCCCTTCAGTGGGACACAATTACCTTATTTGTATAAGATCCACTTGGTGCAATGGATCGCTTTTGTGTGGCCTTTCTTGCCATGGTCTTGTAAATCCCATCCAAGTGATTGGGTGAGTCTGTGCAAATAAGGTAATTGTGGCTCACCAAGGGAATTCATCAGTTTTGCTATCCCACTAGGCTTAAAACGAGCCATCCAAGAGGTGGGAAAGAGAGGATCTTACCACAACCAAGGAAGAAGAGCCAAGAATGGAGTGTATCCTTTGGACCCAGGATCCCTGCCCTGAGAAGCCCCTGGAACCAGGAGACGCAGAAAGAGAGAGAGCTGTAACACCGGCAGCAGGAGAGACCAGCAGGAGACGGTGTGGTGGGCCTCCCAGCCCACGGAGTGAGAAAGCTGAGTCCCTTTGGGCAGGAGGCTTGCTGGCAGGGTAGGGTACCTCCAGTCACTTGGTAGAGCTAGGTTTGCTGACTCATGGAGCTAGAGCTGAGCACCTTTTGGTAGGTTAAGAGACTCTGCTTCCGCAAGTATCCAAGAAGGTTTTTCAAAAGGGTTAAAAGTTCATCCATGGCAACAGCTTAGTATCTTGAATATCAACAATAGGCAGTCAAGGAAAGAAATAGAAGATTCTGGACAGTAGTGGAGCATGTCAAGGTGCCCGATACTGCTTCCATTCTACTAAAAAATCACATTGCTAGGTCCACAAAATCCTGAGAATTAAAACACACATTTTGAGAGAGAAGAAAATTAAATGATTGTCCTTATCATTCCTCTTTTCTCTCTGAAAAAGTAAAAATGGCTACTGGGGAGAAAAGGGTGAAATGGGAAGTGAAGAATCAACTAACTCTTTTAGGTGGCAGTGAAGTCTCCAAGAAAGCTTACTCAGTTGTGGAGATTCCAACAATTGAGGTTATCCCTCCCATGGGAATGGAATACACCACGCCCTAGTAGAGTGAACTCTGGAATAGACACTTAACAAAATCTCAGAAGTGACTATAAAACAGGTATTTTTACAAAGGGTGCACCTCTATGAGCTCTGCCCTACTCCCTTTCCACCACCAAGATTAGGCATAGAAAAAGTGCTTATTACATAAAATAGCCCTCAAACTACAGTTCAGGAGAAAATTAAGCCAGATTCAGATAAAGTGGGACACAAATGGAGAAAGAGAAAAATTCATAAGTGCTTTGAGCTCTAGAATAACCTAAAAAGAAAATGAGCTCCATAGAATAAGAACTCAAAGATGAGACAATAAAACAACTGAAAGAAATCAATATGGAAATTGCATACCTGAGAAAGCAAAGACCAAAACAGCATCATTACAGAACTAATAATACATAAAAAAAAAAGAAAGGAACAGAATAGACACAACTAGAAATGCAAATATTAATGTGGAAAAAAGGCTTGAAATAATCACAACAAAGGCAGATGAAAAACACAAAGAGATTAAAACAATCAAGGAGAAGCTAATAGATATGGAGGACAGAGGTCACTGGGGTCCCTAGAGTTTAGAACTCATTAAATGGAACAGAAGAAGCATTCAAAAATGTAATGCAGAAGTTTTACCTGAAACTAAGAATCAATCTGTAGCTTGAAACACCAAAACAGAAGACATTTTGATACAAACACTCAATTCTGAGACATATTTTAATTAATTTATTGAACTTCAGGCATCCAGGCAGAAAAAGCAAATCATCTACAAAGAGAAAAGTCAGGCTGCCCTCAAATTTCTCAATAGCAACATCCAGAGACAGAAGACAATGGAGCATTGCTTACAGAATTCTGAAAGAACAAAACCCAAGATGTCATTCAAAAATAAAAGCAGATTCCCATGGGGGAAAAAAAAACTAATAGAAAACAGCTCTTCCAAACTCTTTCTGAGAAAATACTTGAAAATAAAATTCAGCTAATTAAGAAATAGGCAAAATTAAGACTTCAAGAACAGAGAAGTTTTGGTAAAAAGATAAATGATGAGCACTGAATCCTTTTTGAGATAGAATGAACACTGAGCACTTGTGTGAATTATGGTTTTATAACATGTACATGTTATGCAAATAAGCAATATAAACTAAAATAACTAAGAAATATTAGGCCCTATAGGAAGGAACTATGGCAGATTGTGTGAGTGTGCTGATGTCCTCATCTTTCACAGCACAGGTAATTGATTCTAATTTAAAATGTGTTTTAAAAAAATAACAAAACAACAATGTCAAAATCACTTTTCCTAAGCTTTAAACTGATATTTTGAGAAATAATATCTCTTATGGTGAATAAACATATTTGAAATCCAGCTTTTCTTCTAGTTTCTTTTTATTCTGTTAAATTCAAGTAGAGTTGAACTCAATAGTTTTTATTTTTAAATAACACGTACATTATGATAACATTTTTAAAAGTATATGTATACTGTATATATGTAAATATATATATTTTCTGTCTGTATATAAGCATAGAAAAAGATTTAAAATAATGTTCCCCAAATGTTAATAATGACTATTTTTAAATGGTGGAATTTAGCAGTTTTAAAAAATGTTTTTTCTTTGTACTTTTTTTGCATTGCTTAAATTTTTTACAGTGAAATATATTACTTTTATAAGAATAATACATTGATTTTTCTTAAAACAAAACAAAAAATAAACCTTCAGCATTTCTCATTAGTCTTCAGGATATGGTTCAAACTTCTGTATTCAAAATTAAGTACCTATACTATCTTTCCAAACCTATCTCCCCCTACTCCCACTCCAATAGGACGGATCTATAAGCAGTACTTTTCTGAAAATTTCTGCCTTTTCTTCTTTGCCCAAATCATTTTCACCATCTTGAACAGGCGCACTATCCTTATTTGACTTATCCAAATATAGCCCATCACACAAAGCTCAGCCCTGGTTCCATTCTTTTCCACTGACCTGCCCAGAGGCCCCCCAAACATTTTAAAATCAAATAGTTAAAAAGTATGCACGTAGAGAAGTACCAGCAGAGTTATTTCTTCCACTTCCTTAGAATTTGATTTTAAGAGGAACCTTTTCGTGAGAGACAAATGAAGTCCTCCCAGTTTAAGTCAATTTCAGGTTATTATTTTAATAAGCAGCCTCTGAGGCTTATTAATACAGTAACACAAAGTGAGAACTCGCAAAGCCTGAATTTCAAAGTAACTTCAAAAGGTACGGCAAGTTAATAAGATGCATATCAGTTTCCAGAAGAGACTGTAATTCAAGGAATAATGGCAACATAAAGAGAGAAGTATCTGAATGCTTGTAGGTTTCAGTTTTCTTTTTTGCACACAAGAAATCAAAAAGCTTTTACAAATTAAAAATTTTTAATAAAGTTGCTTAGTAATAAAAAAAACTTATCAGTAATCAAGATCTAGACACCTACTAACTTTTAAATAAAATTAGCAGATATTTTACCAAGCAATCAACTATAATAAACACTCTTGGACTGGGAAACAGTCTACTTCCGTCATCTGAGTCCTGAGAAAAGACTATATTATTAAGTGGTGGCAGCAATGGATAAAAGTAATATCAAGATTTCTTGCCTTGTTAACTATGGGGGTAATAAAAACATGATCTTAAAAGTGAAAAGTTTACACTGCCATATCTACATTTAAAAAATTTTATATTAAAAACTTCTAAGAAAATGATTTCATCTATCTTCTTGCCCAATGGAAAAGAATATCGTTCTTTTTGTGTGTGTAACGTTGAGACAACCTTCAAAGTTTTTGAAAAATGTTTGCAATGTACTCACACACACACACACACACACACACACACACACAGATACACATACATAAACCAAAACCGTTGCCATCAAGTCGATGGACTTTATCTTCTCTTTCATGCCCTTCTTAAAATTTAAACACAGTGTGTGTGTGTAAAGAGAAGATAAAGTCTCTCTTCCTCCCAATGTCTTATTCAGTCTCACTTCCTGGAGGCAATTCTGTTAACAATTTCTGCTTTTTAGTTTTTCTGATGCTTATCATGATTTCTTCAGCCGATGTAATTATTTACTGAGTTACCAACTTTAACTGTACCTTCCCACAGTGAATGGTAAATTAACAAATTTCTCTTCTTTCCATCTCTTCTCTCCATTTGTACATTTTTGCTAATTATATTTTTATTTTGTCAAAATTGATAATACTTACATTATTTTCTGGCTAAATTAATCTGCTGTGCTTTGTATGTAGATTGACTAAAAATTAAAAACCAAAACCCAGCATTTATCATATTATAATTTTATAAATATTCACTGTAGAACTAAGACGTGTGATTAGACTCTTAGTGATGGAAATATATTCTTATGTCATTAAAATTTTGTAATCCAAAAGGGAGTCTTCCATGCATCAGGGTCTAGTGGATTTTTTCTTAAGCATCTTTCACTTTAGACATATATCTCTATCACATGTGGTCCTCTTTGTTAGATTCCATTTTCATTATGCTCAAGTGTATCTTGCAATCATTTTTTTACATAGACTATGGTGTTAAGGAGCCCTGGTCATGCAGTGGTTGAACGTTCAGCTGCTAGCCAAGGGGTTGGCAGTTCAAATCACTAGTTGCTTCTTGGAAACCATATGGGGCAATTCTACTCTGTCCTGTAGGGTCACTATGAGTCGGAATTGACTTGATGGCTATGGATATGGTGTTAAAGGTCTCTAGGTGGTGCAAACGGTTTGCACTCAACTACTGGCATAAAGGTTGGTGGTTCAAACTCATTGTGGAAGAAAGGCCTGGCAATCCCTGTTAAGATTACAGCCAAGAAAACCCAATGGAGCAGTTCTACTCTAACACATGGGGACACCACGAGTTGGAATCGACCCAATGACAACAGGTTAGTATATTTTGTTTTTGTTTTTGTTTTTGTTTGTGTGGTGTTAAACGTCTTGAGGTCTTACAAGTTCAAAAATGTTATTATTTCGATCTCGGGTTTGATTGGCAGTTTTGATATGTATAGAATTCTATATTCAAATTCTTCTTCCCTCACAACTTTGAAGATGCTCATTATCAAGGATGAGAAGTCTCATTCCTTTATGTTGTTGTTGTTAGGTGCCATCGAGTCAGTTCCGACTCATAACGACCCTCTGTACAACAGAATGAAACACCGCTCGGTCCTGCCATCCTCACGGTCCTTATTATGCTTGAGCCCATTGTTGCAGCCATTGTGTCAATCCATCTCATTGAGGGTCTTTCTCTTTTTCACTGACTCTCTACTTTACCTTCTTCAGGGACTGATCCCTTCTGATAACGTGTCCAAAGTATGTGAGACAGAGTCTCGCCATCCTTGCTTCTAAGGAGCATTCTGGTTGTACTTCTTCCAAGACAGATTTGTTAATTCTTTTGGCAGTCCATGGTATATTCCTTTATAGGCACCCTATTTTTTGTCTCTTTGGATGTTTGGTTGCCCAACCACATTCCTGTATAGAGAGCTAGCCTGAGTTTCTTCTGCTTATGTTTTTCTCCAGTAGGCTTCTCCCTTAATCATGGGTTCTATGTGAGTGGGAGGAACACATCAGACAGGCTTCCTTGCAGAGCACATGGTTGAGCAATAGGCAGTCTGGTGACCTCCATAACTGACACAATCACGAGGGTGGGATGCACTACACGAATTACTCCTGAGTGAAGCTGCTGCTCCTTTTTTTTTCCCTCTGCCTCGCTTTTATGCAAGTCTGATCTCTTTCTGTCAGGCTCGATAGTCTCTCTAGGAGTCATCTATATTAAAAAAGTGCCCCAGGCAAATCCCCACTGTTTTTAAAGAGCCATTCTCATACTTTACCCTTAGGGTAAAAGCTGCCAGTACCAGGTACCCTCACAAGGATGAAGGAGTCCAACTGTCCCAATTGTTTTTGTTCCCAATGGTCTTTTATGTAATGCTGGAATAAATTACCCGATAGTTGGTGTACAGCTCACTTTTGCTTTCTTAAAATTTGTTAACTCTGGGAAGAACTGCTCGTGTGCTATAATACTCATCTCAAGCATCATTTCTTTCCTAGACATTCTCCCCTCCTGTGTTCTCCCCTAGCTTCCCTGTGCTCAGTGTATTCAGAGTATCTATACCCATTCATTTACCTCAGTGTCTCTCTATTAGACTGGGATGCTCTTGAGAGCAGAGACTAGGTCTATTTGCTGTTCACAGGATCTGGCACAAGCTTAAACCAAAAAACCCAAACCCGTTGCCGTCGATTCCGACTCATAGCGACCCTAGAGGACAGAGTAGAACTGCCCCATAAGGTTTCCAAGGAGCGCCTGGTGGATTAGAACTGCCGACCTCTTGGTTAGCAGCTATAGCTCTTAACCACTACGCCACCAGGGTTTCCGGCACAAGCTTAGGGATCAATAAATTCTTGTTCAATAATTCAATGGGTATTAAAGGCAGCCATTGAAAAAATCCAAATCCTTCTAAGGATAATGGTCCAGGTTCTGGTCTCAGGAAAGCAGGAAAGTGGGATCTGCGGAGCCTACAGTCCACTCGTCTGCAGTTGCTGAAGGAGAAAGCCAGGCTGAAATTCGGTAGTCTCTGGCACAAGAAAGGAGGTGAGTATAGGCTCTGGGCTGTTGAAAGCTTAAAAAATACAAACATCACTTCTGTGTTTAAGACCCTTGAATTGCTTCCAGTTGATTTAAGTATGAAGTATGTAACATGGCCTACTAGACCCTGTACAATATGGGCCCTGTCTTAGTTACCTAGTGCTGCTGTAACACACAAACCACAAGTGAGTGGCTTTAAGAACAGAAATTTATTTTCTCATAGTTTTAGAGGCTGAAAGTCCAAATCAGGGTCCCAGCTGGGTCGGTAGCCCAGGGATTTCTTGGTTCCTTGGCGATCCTCACATGGCATCTGTGTTCCCCTGTATGTGCACATATGTCTCTGGGTCTATGCTTCTCTTTATATAACTCAGAAGTAATTAAGTTTAGGGTCCCTCCCTCGATTGGTATGACCTCAACTAATCGCTTTATTGATCACATTACATTGCCTTATGGAAAGTGATTACATTAGATTACATTCCATTCCATCTATAGGTATACAGGTTAGGATTCTGACACATGCTTTTGGGGACACAATTCAATCCATAACAGGCCCTGGATACCTTTCCAGCTCTCCTTCCTTCCTCTCTTTGCACTCCGACCTCACTGGACTTCTGTCTGTTCCTCAAATGAGATGCTTATCTGAAATTAAACCAATTCTGGTTAATATAAGTTAAAAAGCATATTGGCTGGAAAGATGCTATATGGTAACTATAGAAGTGGCAGAGAGATGAACAATCAAGTCTTGGGAAAGGTAGGTATCATGGCATCTCTAAGGATGTCAGACCAGAAGTAGTGAAAGTTATCTGATGTGGACTTCAGTTAAGGTGGCTTAAGTTTATGGAACTTTCCACCTCTGTGTCTCTTACCTCAAGTTTCCAGGTCTTAGGAGAGAAGATCTGATTGGTCTGGCTTTGGCTGGGTGTCTTACAACTTTGGACCAGTATGCATTGGGGTTTTAGGTCTGATTCCTCAAGAGTAGACCTTGAGATAAAGATTGAAGTGAAAGCGACCTTGTTAGAAAGTCAGGCACAGGTCCCAAGAAGTTAAGAAGTATTACTGGAAATGGAAGAAGGCCAAGTGAGGGAGCAATATCAAGCCAGAGAGGTTAACTTTGGCTTAATCTCACATGGAAGCTCTGAAGATTGTTGTCCTAATCAGGGACAAGAGAGCTGGGGTGCTTAACTATTCCAGCACCCATCAGCCATTGGTTAAGGGCTGCTCCTGGGAGTTCCTATATTCCCAGGCACATTGGGCTCTTCATCTGCACAGGCAGAGGACTCTACAGTCTAAGCGCAGCCTTCCAAGACATGCCAGTGCACACCAGGAGCTGAAGAGCATAGAAACAGTGAAGGGTTTAGACAGGACATGGGTAGAAAATGGATAGCAGTTGTCACACCCGACCCGAAGACAGGATGGTTGCACAGATGTGGCCACTGAGGGTATTGTTGTGAGTCAGACCATCTCTCAAATTTGTCTCTTTTTTGCTTTGAGACTCCTCTGGCTGTACCTATGCTGTGATTAGCAGAGAAACCCTTCAAAGAAAGTAACTGGGCTCTTACTTTGATGAATGACTGTGTCAGATTGTCTGTTAGCAATTCACACCATTTACCCCTTTCTGTGCTCTTGTATATCACAGGGACTGGAAGTTTGGGATCTACATTTTCCAAAATCCCTTACCAGTTGGGTTTGGGCTAGTGCTTGCCAATAAAAGACATTCAGATGAGATTTGGAAAGTAAAAGAGAATCAGAAGCCATATATTATTGTTCCTCAAGCAGCAGGAGGAAGATGAGAGGTTTTGCAATGGCCTCCAAGTATTACCTATCTTGGTGTGTCAAAAATTGCAGTTCCTAAAACTTCTGACTCTCTGAAAGCTAGTGGCAAGTCTGACAGCAAAGGACGACTTTCCCTACCCTCAATCTTCCAGCCCCTCTGACGGTTTTGTAAGACACCTATTTCCGTGAAATAAATCCCTTCCTGTTTTAAATATCTAGAGTAGTTTCTGTTTCCCTGACTGAATGATGATGACAAAGAAAGGAAAACTGGGAAGATAAGCCTGCTTTGAGACTATTTAGGCTAGAGAAGGTCCCAGGTGGTGACAGCAGGAGGCAACAACTCTGAGACGAGAGGGCTGAATCATTGGGGCTCACAGCAAACAACAGAGGGCCCAAGAGTCCTTCAAGGAGAAATGCCTGCGGCGGGGGGTCACTTTTAGACTGTGAGAACCTGATCTGCCTTGTTCACTACCGTATTTCTAGTGCATAGCACACACTTGACACAGAATTGATGTACAAAAACATATATTTAATAAATGAATAGTCCAGTAGAGATCTCTGCCTTTCTTTATGCCTCAGTTAGGATGCTTTTAGTTGCAAGTAATACAAAATCCAATTCAAAGTGGCTTAGGCAATAAAAGAAATTATTTCATGTAACTGAAAAATGTCAGTTGAAACTTTATGTTAGAACTTCAGGTAAGGCTTGATCCAGCAGCTCAACAAGGATCCAATTTCTTTCCATCCCTCAGCTTTGCCTCCCAAAATATTGGCTTCATCCTAAGACTGACTTCTTTTGTGGTCCCGAGATTGCTGCCCATAGCTCCCAGGATTATATACATTTTCTTTCACACCTTATAGGAAGGAGGGAATCTTTAGCCCAGTATTTTTAGAAAACTGTATGATTGGATTGAATTAGATCACATTCCCACCCTGAACCTATCACTGTGGCCAACTCTGCACTGATTTGTTCCAACCTTGGGTTACAGTCATCTTCCCTGGACCAAATGAATGCGATGAGGGGAAACAAAAAATATTCTCTATTCTTAATATCTAATCTCCTCGGCTTTATTGTCAATTCCAGGGGGATCCACACCTCTGTATACCTGGGGCTAGGCACAGGAAGTACTTGTAATGGGATTCACTGAATAAATATAAAGACCCCACAATGGATAAGACACATCCAGATGATTCCACTTAGTTTTAGAGGATCTTATCTACCTCAGTGACAAGCCCCAGCTATTCTCTGGGCAAAGATGTTTCATTCCCTGGGCACAAGTGCTAACAAGGAAGGGATTGTGCCTCTGCCTTAGGGTCTGACCCACAAGATGCAGGGCACCTGGGGCTACAGAAGTGAATGATATAAGACCCTGGATTCCACCTCCTCTTACCTACTCCAGTACTCAGCTCATTAGTTTATGCCCTCTCATTCCTGTATCATCAGAATTTTCCTCTCTACTTGATTGTTTCCCTGAGCATACGAACATGCTGTAATTTCTCCTACCTTAAGCAAGTATCTAATGAAGATCAAAGACTATAGCCTTCAGTATGGATTACACCTCAACATAAAGAAAACAAAAATCCTCACAACTGGACCAATAAGCAACATCATGACAAATGGAGAAAAAACTGAAGTTGTCATTTGATTTTACTTGGATCAACAATCAATGTCCATGGAAGCAGCAGTCAAGAAATCAGACAATGTATTGCACTGGCAAATAAGCTGCAAAAGACCTCTTTAAAATCTTAAAAAGCAACGATGTCACTTTGATGACTAAGATGCACCTGACCCAAGCCATGGTATTTTCAATCGCCTCATATGCATGCAAGGGCTGGACAAAGACAAAGGAAGACTGAGGAAGAATTGACACATTTGATTTACGGTGTTGGAGGAAGAATATTGAATATACCATGGACTGCCAGAAGAATGAACAAATCTGTCTTGGAAGAAGTACAGACAGAATGGTCCTTAGAAACGAAAATGGTGAGACTTCATCTTGCTTACTCTGGACATGTTGACAGGAAAGACCAATCCCTGGAGAAGGACATCATGCTTAGTAAAGTGGAGGGTCGTGGAAAAAGAGGAAGACCCTCAATGAGACGGATTGACACAGTGGCTGCAACAATGGGCTCAAACATACCTACTATTGTGAGAATGGCACAGGATTGAGCAAAGATTTGCTCTGTTATACATAGGGTTGCTATGAGTCAGAACTGACTTGGCAGTACCTAACAGCAACAACAAAAAGCAAGCTTCCACTCTTGCCCCATACAAGTAGTCAGAATGATTCTTTGAAAATGTCATGCTGTACTCTCATCCTTCCAATAAGATCATATCATACTTAGAATAAAATCCAATATCCTTACAATGGCCTGCAAGCCCTACATTATCTGCACACTCTCCCCAGCTACACGTGTTTGACTGAGTCTCCCACCGCTCTCACCCTCATTCACTGAGCTCCAGCACACTGGCCTCTTGCTATTCCTTGAGCGCACCAAGCTGACTCCACCTCAAGATACACATGGTTTCTCTCTGCCTGAAATGCTCCTCCCTCAAGTATTTGAATGACCTATACCCTCACTTAGTTCAAACGTCACCTACTTAGAGCTAACCCCGAACAACATATATAAAATAAATGCTCCCCTCACTCTTTATCCCGTCTTGTTTAATTTTTATACTTAACATTATATTATACACTTGTTTGTTTAGTACCTATTTTGTAAGCTACATGAGGGTAGGGACTGTGACTGTCTTGTTTACTACTATATCCCTAGCATCTGAAACAGTTCATAACATAAGTAGATAGAGAAATAGAGAGAAAAAGACAGCTGCTATCGAGTCTACTTCTATTCATGGTGACCTTATGTACAACAGAACAAAACGTTGCCTGGTTCTGTATCAGCCTCATGATTACCAGCATGTCTGAGTCCATCATTGCAGCTATTGTGGCAATACATCTCACCAAGGGTCTCCCTTACCCTCGCTGGCTCTCCACTTCCTCAAACATGATGTCCTCCTCTAGCAATTGATCCCTCCTGTTGATGTGTCCAAAGCAAGTGGGTTGGACAATGTTCTGTTGTAATCCATATGGTTTTCACTGGCTAATTTTTGTAAGTCGATCTCCAAGCCTTTCTTCCCAGTCTGTCTTAGCCTGGAAGCTCCACTGAAACCTGTGCACTATGGGTGTCCCTGCTGGTATTTGAAATAGCAGGAGTATAGCTTCCAGCATCAGAGCAACATGCAAGTCACCACAGTATGCCAAACTGACAGACAGGTGGTGGATAGCATAAGTAGACAACCAATATTTGTTGAGAGAATGAACTATTGAGTGAATGGGTATTAGATAAGGGTGAAAGATGGCTCTGCTTTTGGACACTCCAGGGTGAGGTGATGTGATTCTTCTCTTCCCCACCCCTAGCTTCGCCTATGCTGGTACTCACCTGAGTCATACTGTGTCCCTTTAATATCCAAAAGATTTGTTCTTAGGGTAAAACCACCAAAGTGGGTATAACCTTAGATACACTACCCTCTGGGATCTAGACAAGGAGCTGTCTGCATCCCTGTGAGATCGCTGACCTTCCTGAGTGAGTCTATGCTTGGATCCTATACTGGGACTGTGAATGCTGCTAGCTGGTCCCTCAACTCCTCCTTTTGTCTTTGGGAAGCTCAGCTTTTCTGATATCACCTTCTGCTCAATTCTGGAACCCTTGTCATGCTCTGCAACTCTGCTCTGTACCGGGTGCCCAAATACCAAATTCATAGACTCAAAAACATAGCAATACGGCTAGGCCTCTCTCAAGACCTCAAGACAGCATCTGATTAGCCACCCTCTGAAGACAGGCAGAAGGTAAGTCCAAATCCCTCATGGTGGCCTTCAAAGCCTTACAGAGTCTGCCCCTTGCCTATCTCTTCAAACTCATCTTGGACTGCGCTCCTCCTTGCTCACGAAGTTCTGGCCAAACTGTTCTTTCTGTTTCTCAAATACCCCAGGCTTATTCCCACTGCATGGCATTTTGCACTTGTCTCTCTCTCTCCCTGGAATGTGCTGCCCCCAGATTTTTGCATAACTGCCTCCTTCTTTTCACTCAAATGTCAACTCTTCAGAGATGCTTTCCCTGGAAACCTTTCCCATAGAATGCCAGGCTACATGGCATCACTATATATGCAGATGACACATTCTTGCTTGCTGAAAGCAAAGAGGACTTGAAGCACTTACTGATGAAGATCAAAGACTACAGCCTTCACTATGGATTACACTTCAGCATAAAGAAAACAAATATCCTCACATCTGGATCAATAAGCAACATCATGATAAATGGAAAAAAATATTGAAGTTGCAAAGGATTTCATTTCACTTGGATCCACAATCAATTAAGCAGCAATCAATAAATCAAACACCATGGTCTCGGGGAACATCTAGCTCAATTGGCATAATACAGTTTATAAAAAAAAATGTTCTACATTCTACCTTGGTGAATAGCATCTGGGGTCGTAAAAGCCTGTGAGCAGCCATCTAAGATACTCTACTGGTCTCACCCCTTCGGGAGCAAGGGAGAATGAAGAAAACAAGATACAAGGGAAAGATTAGTCCAAAGGATTAATGGACCACAACTAGCATGGTCTCCATCAGACTTGAGTCCAGTACAACTAAATGGTGCCCGGCTAACACCACTGACTGCTCTGACAAGGATCACAACACAGGGTCCCAGACAGAGCTGGAGAAAAATGTAGAAGAAAATTCTAACTCTCAAAAAAAGACTAGACTTACTGGCCTGACAAAGACTAGGGAAACCCCAAGACTATGGCCCCCGGACACCCTTTTATCTCAGTAATGAAGTCACTCCCGAGGTTCACAGTTCAGCCAAAGATTAGACAGTCCCATAAAACAAAACGAGACCAAAGGAGCACAACAGTCCAGTGACAAGGACTAGAAGGTAGGAGGGGACAGGAAAGCTGGTAATAGGGAACCCAAGGATGAGAAGGGACAGTGTTGACATGCCGTGGTGTTGTTAACCATTATCATAAAACAATATGTGTACTAACTGTTTAATGAGAAACTATTTGTTCTGTAAACCGTCATCTAAAGTATAATTAAAAAAAAAAAAGAAATCAAACAAATTATTGCATTGGGCAAATCTGCTGCAAAAGACCTCTTTAAAGTATTAAAGAACAAAAATGTCACTTTGAGGACTAAGGTGCACTTGACCCAAGCCATGGTATTTTCAATGGTCTCATATGCATGTGAAAGCTGGACAATGAATAAGGAAGATCAAAGAAAAATTGATGCATTTGAATTATGGTGTTGGTGAAGAATATTGAATATACCATGGACTACCAGAAGAATGAACAAACGTCTTGAAAGAAGTACAGCCAGAATGCTCCTTAAAAGCGAGGATAGTAGGACTTCGTCTTGCTTACTTTGGATATGTTATCAGGAGGAACCAGTGCCTGGAGAAAGACATCATGCTTGGTAAGGTAGAGGGTCAGTGAAAAAGAGGAAGACCCTCAATGAGATGGATCAACACAGTGGCTGCAACAATGGACTCAAACATAGCAACGATTGTGAGGATGGCACAGGACCGGGCAGTGTTTCATTCTGTTGTGCATGGGGTCACTGTGAGTTGGAACTGCCTAGACGGCACCTAACAAAAAACGAAGTATGACTCTTGAGCACTTGAAATGGGGCCGGTGCAAATGAGGTAATGAATTTTTAATTTGATTTAATTTTAGTTAATTTAAAGAGTCACGTGTAGTCAGTGGTGACTATTTAAATTTAAATTAATTTTAAATGTAATTTACTGGACAGTGCAGTTCTAGAATGTAAGCTCTGAGAGAGCAGGAATTTTGTTTATCTTAGGGTTTGCGTAAGAACAATTAAACACTCCTAACCAAGGTAGTCTCTGGAGGATGACTTCTTGCCAAGATCTCAGGTCTGGGTTGGACACAGCCAGCACTAAGTCATCTATCGATTTGAATTTTGTCTTAGGAACATCAAGACGAAAGACAAGGAGTTCCCTTTTCTTAAAGACAAAAAGTTGCTGAAAAGTCAGTGCAACATCAAGACGTCCCAGTGAATGGATAAACAAACTGTGGTACATCTATGTAATGGAGTTTCATTTAGTGATAAAAATAAATATGCTATCAAGCTAGGAAAAGACATGGAGGAAACTTAAACGCATACCATTAAGAGAAAGAAGCCAATCTGAAAAAGCGACATACTGTATGATTCCAACTGTATGGCATTCTGGAAAAAACAAAACTATAGAGACAGTAAAAAGATTAGTGGTTGCCAGGGGCTCGGGGGGAGAGGGGGAGGGATGAATAGGTGGAGCACAGGGCAGTTTTAGCGTAGTGAAACTTTTCTGTAATATACTGTAATGGTGGACATATGACATCATGCATCTGTCAAAATTCGTAGAACTGTACGACACAAAGAGTGAACCCTAATGTAAACTATGGACTTTAGTTAATAATAATGTATCGATACTGGTTCATCAATTGTAACAAATGTACCTCTCGAATGCAAGATGTTAATAATACGAGAAACAGTGTGCAGGAGGGGAAGAGATACATGGGAACTCTCTGCACTTTCTGCACAGTTTTTCAGTAAACTAAAACTGCTCTAAAAATTAAAGTCTATTTTAAAATATTTTTTTAAAAGTCAGTGCAAAAAACGTTGAAGGAAATTTTTAAAAAAACTAAGGAAATCTACAATTCTTCCAGCGAATGTTACAATTATTTTTATTTTGCACATTGCCTTCCAGATTTTGTGCGCATACAGACGTCTTCAACCTTTTGCAAACATAGGAGGTGTATTCAGGGAATATCTCCAAGGCCCAGGTCTCAAACGAGATGGGAGACAGACTCTCAGAGTCATTTGCCCAGGACTCACCCAATAAGGAGCCTTCACCACCCCACAGCCACTTGGACAGCTCCATGAGTGGAAACACTGGCTTTGACTCTGGTATGCAGAAATTGATGATTATTTGGGGATGGCAGGGGCTCTGCTGGTTTATTCATTGATCCAACAAATATACTCTACTGTAGACTCAATCTGTGTGCTGAACAAATAATCAGAGAAGCTGGACTATATGAAGAAGAATAGGGCATCGGGATTGGAGGAAAACTCATTAACAACCTGCATTATGCAATTGACACAACCTTGCTTGCTGAAAGCAAAGAGGACTTGAAGCACTTACTGATAAAGATCAAAGACCACAGCCTTCAGTATAGATTACACCTCAACATAAAGAAAACAAAAATCCTCACAACTGGACCAATAAGCAACATCTTGATAAATGGAGAAAAGATTGAAGTTGTCAAGGATTTCATTTTACTTGGACTCACAATCAACACCCATGGAAGCAGCAGTCAAGAAATCAAAAGACACATTGCACTGGGCAAATCTGCTGCAAAAGACCTCCTTAAAGTGTTGAAAAGCAAGATGTCACCTTGAAGACTAAGGTGTGCTTGACCCAAGCCATGGTGTTTTCAACTGCCTCATATGCATGTGGAAGCTGGACCATGAATAAGGAAGACTGAAGAACAATTAATGACTCTGAATTGTGGTGTTGGCGAAGAATATTAAATATACCATGGACTGGCAAAAGAAAGAACAAATCTGTCTTGGAAGAAGTACAACCAGAATGCTCCTCAGAAGGATTGCAAGATTATGTCTCACATACTTTGGACATGAATTGGTTCCGACTCATAGCTACCCTATGTCACAACAGAACGAAACACTGCCTGGTCCTGTGCCATCTTCATCATCGTTGTTGTGCTTGAGCCCACTGTTGCAGCCACTGTGTCAATCCATCTCGTTGAGGGTCTTCCTCTTTTTCGCTGACACTCTGCCAAGTATGAGTTCCTTCTCCAGGGACTGGTCCCTCCGGATAACATGTCCAAAGTATGTGAGATGATGTCGTGTCATCCTCGCATTTAAGGAGCATTCTGACTGTATTTCTTCCAAGACATAATTGTTCGTTCTTTCTGCAGTTCATGGTACATTCAATATTCTTCTACAACACCATAATGCAAAAGTGTCAATTCTTCTTCAGTATTCCTTATTCGTTGCCCAGCTTTCACATGCATATGAGGCGATTGAAAACACCATGGCTTGGGTCAGGCACACTTTAGTCTTTAAAGAGACATCTTTGCTTTATAAGACTTTAAAGAGGTCTTTTGCAGCAGATTTGCCCAATGCAATGCATCATTTGATTTCCTGACTGCTGCTTCCATGGGTGTTGATTGTGAGTCCAAGTAAAATGAAATCCTTGACAACTTCAATCTTTTCTCCATTTATCATGATGTTGCTTACTGGTCCAGTTGTGGGGATTTTTGTTTTCTTTATGTTGAGGTGTAATCCACACTGAAGTCTGTGGTGCTTGATCTTCATTGCTAAGTGCTTCAAGTCCTCTTCACTTTCAGCATGCAAGATTGTGTCATCTGCATAACGCAGGTTGTTAATGAGTCTTCCTCCAATCCTGATGTCCCATTCTTCTTCATATAGTCCAGCTTCTTGGATTATTTGCTCAGCATATGGATTGAGTAAGTGTGGGGAAAGATACAACCCTGACGCACACCTTTTCTGACTTTAAACCATGCAATATCCCCTTGTTCTGTTCAAACGACTGCCTCTTGATCTATGCACAGGTTCCTCATGAGCACAGTGAAGTGTTCTGGAATTCCCATCCTTCACAATGTTATCCATAATTTGTTATGATCCACACAGTCAAGTGCCTTTGCCTAGTCAATAAAACACAAGTAAGCATCTTTCTGGTATTCTCTGCTTTCAGCCATGAACCATCTGACATCAGTAATGATATCCCTTGTCTCACATCCTCTTCTGAATCCGGCTTGAATTTCTGGCAGTTCTCTGTTGATGTACTGCTGCGACTGCTTTTGAATGATCCTCAGCAAAATTTTACATGCGTGTGATATTAATGATATTGTTTGATAATTTCTGCATTTCGTTGGATCACCTTTCTCCGGAATAGGCATAAATAGGGATCTCTTCCAGTCAGTTGGCCAGGTAGCTCTCTTCCAAATTTCTTGGCATAGATGAGTGAGCACTTCCAGCGCTCCATCCGTTTGTTGAAACATCTCAATTGATATTCCGTCAATTCCTGGAGCCTTGTTTCTTGCCAATGTCTTCAGTGCAGCTTGGACTTCTTCCTTCAGTACCATTGGTTCTTGATCATATACTACTTCTTGAAATGATTGACCGTCGACCAATTCTTTTTGGTACAGTGACTCTGCGTATTCCTTCCATCATCTTTTGATGCTTCCTGTGTCATTCGGTATTTTGCCCATAGAATCTTTCACTGTTGCAACTTGAGGTTTGAATTTTTTCTTCAGTTCTTTCAACTTGAGAAATGCTGGGCATGTTCTTCCCTTTTGGTTTTCTATCTTCAGGTCTTTGCACACTTCGTTATAATACTTTACTTTGTCTTCTCGAGCCACCCTTTGGAATCTTCTGTTCAGCTGTTTTACTTCATTATTTCTTCCTTTTGCTCTAGCTACTTAACATTCAAGGGCAAGCTTCAGAGTCTCTTCTGACATCCATTTGTGTCTTTCTTGTCTTTTTAATGACCTCTTACTTTCTTCATGTATGATGTCCTTGATGTCATTCCATAACTCGTCTGGTCTTCGGTCATTAGTGTTCAATACTTCAAATCTATTCTTGAGATGGTCTCTAAATTCAGGTAGGATATACTCAAGGTCATACTTTGGCTCTTGTGGACTCGTTCTAATTTTCTTCAGCTACAACTTGAACTTGCATATTAGCAATTGATGGTCTGTTCTGTAGTCGGTCCCTGGCCTTGTTCTAATTGATGATACAGAGATTTTCCATTATCTCTTTCCACAGGTGTAGTCAATTTAATTCCTGTGTATTCCATCTGAGGAGGTCCATGTGTATAGTTACCATTTATGTTGTTGAAAAAAGGTATTTGCAATGAAGAAGTAGTTGGTCTTGCAAAATTCTGTCATGTGATCTCCAGCATCGTTTTTATCACCAACGCCATATTTTCCAACAACCGATCCTTCTCCTTTGTTTCAAACTTTCACATTCCAATCACCAGTAATTATCAGTGCATCCTAATTGCGTGTTTGATCAGTTTCAGACTGCGGAAGTTGGTAAAAATCTTCAATTTCTTCATCTTTGGCCTTAGAGGTTGGTGTGTAAATCTGGATAATAGTATTAACTTGTCTTCTTTGTGGGCGTATGGATATCACTGACAGCGTTGTACTTCAGGATAGATCTTGAAATGTCCTTTTTGACAATGAATGCAAGCCATTCCTCTTCAATTTGTCAGTCCCAGCACACTAGACCATATGCTTGTCTGAATCAAAATGGCCAATGCCAGTCCATTTCAGCACACTAATGCCTAGGATATTGATGTTTATGTGTTCTATTTCATTTTTGATGATTTCCAGTTTTCCTAGATTCATACTTCAGACATTCCATGCTCCAATTTTTAATGGATATTTGCAGCTGTTTCTTCTCATTTTGAGTCATGTCACATCAGCAAATGAAGATCCTGAAAGCTTGACTCCATCCACATCATTAAGGTTGACTCTACTTTGAGGAGGCAACTCTTCCCTAGTAGTCTTTTGAGTGCCTTCCAACCTGAGGGGCTCATCTTCCGGCACTGTATCAGACAACGTTCCACTGCTATTCATAAGGCTTTCACAGGCTAATTTTTTTCAGAAGTAAACCACCAGGTCCTTCTTCCTAGTCTGTCTTAGTCTGGAAGCTCAGCTGAAACCTGTCCACCATGGGTCACGCTGCTGGTATTTGAATACCAGTGGCATAGCTTTCAGCATCACAGCAACACGCAAGCCCTCACAGTATGACAAACTGACAGACACATGGAGGCCTATCTGTGGCACTTTGGGCAAATCAGCTAACTTCTCTGTATCTCAACATTTGTAAATAATGAGGTCACTAATTCATAGTTAAATAGGGTCACTAATCCCACCTTCTCCATAGGATTGTTGTGAGAATTAAAAGAAATAAATTGCATGTAAACTGTTGGTACTGAGTTAGTACTCAATAAGGGATAATTATTACTATTATTATTAATTATTAATCCAGGTGTGATCTCAAGGATGTTAATATCTTAAAGACCTTCGTTAGATTGTGGTTATGATTGCCCAACTCTGTAAATATACTAAAATTCGTTAAATTGTATGCCTAAAAAAGGGGGGAGGCTGTTGTTATTTATGGCTATTTTGTTTCCCCAAAGGGCTACTCCTATTTTCATTCTTATTCTTACCTCAATTGCCACTATCTTATCAGCAATAAGAGTTATTATTTTAAATATATTTTGCTTTATTTGAGAAGGGTCAGATAGAATCCTAAGTCTGCTTTCTTTTGCATTTTTTTCTTGATTACTACTATCAAGGAGGAACATTGTTGCATCTATTGTTTACTATTTGTTTCCTCTTCTGTGAATAGTTTCTTCAAATACTCTGCCATTTATCTACTACAGTTGAAGCTCTTCTTTAATAGCCTATTCCTTAATACATCTAATTCAGTCATAATAGTTAGCCGGTCTCCAATAAGTAGAGCTCTAAAGAGGTCAGTTGTTTTCTCCTCAAAGGGCTCCTCGATGCTCCACTAGACTCATTTTCGCATTAGCCAAGGGTCTGCCCCACTAATTAGAGCTTCTTCCAGCATACTCTTTTTCTACTGATGTACCTTGAGTGTTTTGCCAGGGGCATGAACTCTGAAAATGGGACAAGAAAAAGCTTTGAATACATATTCTTTTGTTCTCGCTCTTTATAACTGCTGATTGGGGCTGCAAATTCTGCCAAGGTCAACACGTCTCTCTGCTCTTCAGGAAAACACAAGGCTTCTCAACAATTTTCTAGGGCTCTGCCCCAGCTGACAATTCCACAGCATACTTACTGGGCAGCCTGGGATTGTAAAAACCCCGAATTTTGAGACAATATAAGCTCCAACTGGAAAGGAACCATCACTACCTTCTCCTAGTACGATAGTGTTTATTAAAATACACAGAGCATCACACAAATAGATATATGCACACCGATGTTTATTGCAGCACTGTTCACAATAGCAAAAAGATAGAAAAAACGTAGGTGCTCAGCAACAGAAGAATGGATAAACAAATTATGGTATGCTTACACAATGGGATACTATGCAATGATAAAGAACAATGATGAATCTGCAAAACATTTCACAACATAGATGAGTCTGGAAGGCATTATGCTGAGTGAAATCAGTCAGTCGCAAAAGGACAAATATCGTATGAGACTACTATTATAAGAACTCAAGAAAAGGTTTAAACACAGAAGAAAACATTCTTTGATGGTTATGA
>NW_004443951.1:16929634-16937467 GCF_000243295.1 Trichechus manatus latirostris | reverse complement strand
AAGCCACGATGTTTTCAATCATCTCATATGCATGTGAAAGCTGGACAATGAATAAGGAGAATTGATGCCTTTGAATTATGGTGTTGGCAAAGAATATTGAGTATACCATGAACTGCCAGAAGAACGAACAAAACTGTCTTGGAAAAAGTACAGCCACAATTCTCCTTAGAAGCAAGGATGGCGAGACTTTGTCTTGCATACTTTGGACATGTTATCAGGAGAGATCAGTCCCTGGAGAAGGACATCATGCTTGGTAAAGTGGAGGCTCAGTGAAAAAGAGGAAGACCCTCAACGAGATGGATTGACACAGTGGCTTCAACAATGGGATCAAGCATAACAATAATTGTGAAGATGGCACAGGACAAGGCAGTGTCTCTTTCTGTTGCTATGAGTTGGAGCCAACTCAATGGCACCTAACAACAACATACATATATGTATATATATAAAACTCATCGTCATCTAGTCTATTTTGACTCATAGTGACCCTACAGGACAGAGTTGAACTACCCCATAGTGTTCCCAAGGCTGTAATCTTTAAAAAAGCAGACTGCTACATCTTTCTCCCATGGAGCAGCTAAGCGCTTCAACCACTGAGCCACCAGGGCTCCATACATACATGGCACATAATGGATTGAATTGTGTCTCCAAAACACATGTATTAAAGTCCTGGCCCCTGCACCTGTGGATGTGATCCTATTTGGAAATAAGGCTTTTCTTTTGTTATGCTAATGAGGCCATGCCAGAGTAATGTAGATCCTAAACCTAATGACTTCTGAGGTATAAAAAGAGCAGTACAGACACAGAGACACACAGCGGGGAAGATGCCATATGAAGACAGACATCTGCACGTCCAGGAACTCCAAGGATGGCCAGTTACTAGAAACTGAAATAAACAAAGAAGGGCCCCCCCTAGAGACACACCCTGAATTTGTACTATGCAGGAAGCATCAAAAGAAGATGGAAGGAATACACAGAGTCACCGTACCAAAAATAATTGGTCAACATTCAACCATTTCAGAAGGTTTCATATGATCAAAAACTGATGGTATTGAAGAAAGAAGTCCAAGCTGCATGGAAGGCACTGGTGAAAAACAAGGCTTCAGGAATTGACAGAATACCAACTGAGATGTTTCAAGAAACCGATGATCCAACAGAATGCAGAAATTATCGAACAATATCATTAATATCACTCACAAGTAAAATTTTGCTGAAGATCATTCAAAAGCAGTTGCAGGAGGTGGAGTTAACATGGTGCTATAGACAGAAGAACCACAACATCCCTCCACAGCAAATACCTGAAAAACTAAGTAAAACAGAGACAAACATCAATCCTGGAACCCTAAGCGTCTGATGAAAAGATAAAGAACTCAGCCAAGCACCGAATGGAATAAGAAATTGGTAAAGGAGAGCAAGGAGAGATACGTTCAGAGGTCCCCTATCAGCTAATGCAGCACGGGTTCACCATCTTGGACTCCTGTCAGAGATCGGCGGACAGGGAGTACGGGAAAGCAGCTTCATGGAGCTCACAGCAGGAGACAGAGCACCCGGTAACCAGCAATACATGCTTTCCCATCCCCCACCCTCCCTCTTCCCCACTTGGCCTCTGCCGATTCCCACCGGTCCCATGCCTCTTGGATTTGCACTGCCCACACTGGCTGGCTCCATCAGCGCCATTTGTTTTTTGCTGGTGCTGCTTTTTTCTGATTCTTTTGGTTTCTTCCCTGCCTCTCATCACCTTCCCCTCATTTCTCTTGAATGCCTGGCTCTGTGTGCCAGCTTTGCCTCTCCTTGAAAGGCTGTAAAGTGCCGCTCGGCTGGGGAACTGCCTTCCTGGCCAGTGCCGCCATGCTGGTGGGATCCCCGGGACATTTTTATTCTTTTTTGTTTGTTTTGTTTTGTTCTGTTTTGTCTTATTTATTTGTTTGTTTTCTGTTTCTTTTCGTGGCTTGGGAGCCCCTTCTAGCCAGGCGGTACTGCCCAGCTTAGGAGCCACTTCCTCGGTCTGTGCAGCTGCCCAGTGGGATCCCTGGGAGCATTTCTTTTCTCTCTCTCTCTCTTTTTTCCTTTTTGTCTTTCCTCATTTCTCAGTTTCTCAGCTTTCTATACTTACCTTCTTTTCCTGTCTCCTGAGTACCTGGTGCTGTGTGACACCTCTACCCCTTTTATCCAGGCTGCACTTCCCTGGTCTTCACAGCCACACCAGTGGGATCCCTGGGGGCTTTTCTTTTCGTTCAAATTTTTATTTATTTTTTCTTTTCTTTTCCTTTTTTTTTTCTTTTTGTTTTTCTCCGTTTCTCAGTCTCTCATCTCTTCACTCCAATGGTAAGCTCCCTTAGTGCTCTTTCTGTGTGTTTTTTTGTTTTTATTTTTGTTTGTGGCTCCTGCTTCTCTCTGCTGTCTCTTCTTTCCCATACCCATCTTAGCTCCACACATCACAACCTCCCTGCTCCTTCCTGCCTACCTGCACCATGCGCTGAACATCACATGCCTGAGTAGCATAGGCACAGTCTACCAGAACTTGCCCTGCACTGACCCCCGGCCTGCCTTGTAGGCCCTAGTACATGCCACAAACAACCTATCCTAGCCCCTCCCCTTCAGCTGGGCCTACCCTGCTGCACCATAGCTGAGTGAATGGCCCTGCTCATTGGACAAGGAGGTGAAAAGTATCATGCACACAGACAAGCAAACAGCAAAGAATGTACAGCCCGCCTACTCAGACATAACCAAATAAAACAAAAAAGCAGGATGAAACAAACAAATCTATAATCAATAAACAAACAAACAAAAATAACTACTGAATGTCCTGAAGACAGCAGACAATATCAAAACATATTAAAAAAACAGGACAGGATGGTTCCAGTAGGCATCCAGAATAAAACACCAGATCACTTTCCAGTAGAAGAAAAGGCACTAGGACTACCTGATAGGGAATTCAAATCTCTAATATTCAGAGCTATCAAAGAGTTGAAGCAAAAAGCAGACAAAAATGAGGAAAAAATAGACAAATTCATGGAAAAGACAGAGAAATTCATGGAAAATACAGGCAAAAAATGGAAGAATTCAGGAAAATAATACAGTAACAAAATGCCAAAATAAATTCACGACTAGAAATCATACAAAAATAACAATTAGAAATCCAAAAGATAAACAATAAGATTTCAGAAATGGACAGTGTCATAGAAGGGGTAAAGAGCAGGTTTGAAACAATGGAAGACAGGATCAGAAAAATTGAAGAAAAGCACTTGGATACCACTTTGTTCGAGGAAAAATCAGAAAAAAGAACAAAGAAAAATGAAGAAACCCTGAGAATTATGTAGGATACAATCAAAAGCAAAAATTTGTGAGTAATTGGAGTTCCAGAACAGGGGGAGAAAACAGAAAACACAGAGAGGATCATTGAAGAATTGCTGACAGAAGACTTCCCTAATACCATCCAAGAAGCTCAACAAACCCCATATAGGATAGACCCCAAAAGAAAATCACCAAGGCGTATCATAATCACACTTGCTAAATCCAAAGACAAAAGAAGAATCCTAAGAGCAGCTTGAGAAAAACGAAAAGTCATATACACAGGGCAAACAATAAGACTAAGCTCTGATTATTTGGCAGAAACCACACAGACAAGAAGGCAAGGGGATGACATATATAAAACCTTGAAAGAAAATATTGCCAACCAAGAATAACGTATCCTGCAAAACTCTCCCTCACATATGATGGTGAAATTAGGACATTTCCAGACAAACAGAAATTAAGGGAATATGTAAAAACCAGACCAAACTTACAAGAATTATTAAAGGAAGTCCTTCAGTTTGCGAACAAACAACATCAGACCACAGCCTGAGTCTAGGATGCAGGATCGTACCAGCCAGATACCAACCTAGGAAATGAACTCTCAAGGACTATCCAAAACCAAAAGAATTACAACAGGGAACCAGGGAGGTTAATCTGTAAATGACAACAATGTCAGAACAATAAAAGAGAGAATAAACAGTGTAGGTATAGAGCTTTCTATTGGAAAGGAAGGCAAGGAGATACCAAGTAATAATAGACTGGTTCAAACCTAGGAAGATAAGGGTAAATTTCAAGGTAACCACAAAGAAAGTTAACCAACCTACTCATCAAAATAAAGAATAAAAACATAAAGTCTCAGTAAAAACAAAATCTGCAAAAACAAAAGAAATGAAAAAAAATCCACAAATAGAAGGAATTCAGCACAGGACAGTAAGAGGAACAAACAAAATGTCAGCACTACAAAAAAAAGCACTATGAAATGACAGCAATAAATGCACACCTATCAATAATCACACTGAACATAAATGGCTTAAATGCATCCATAAACAGACAGAGAGTGACAGAATGGATTTTAAAAAAGGATCCATCAACATGTTCTCTACAAGAGACACACCTTAGAAACAAAGACATAAATTTATTAAAAATCAAAGGATGGAAAAAATATATATCAAGTAAACAGCTACCAAAAAAGAGCAGCAGTGGCAATACTAATCTCAGATAAAATAGACTTTAAAACAAAATCCATAAAAGACAAAGAAGGGCACTATATAATGATTAAAGGGATGATTCATTGTGAAGACGTAACCATAATAAACATCTACGCACCCAATGACAGGGCTCCAAAATACATAAAACAAACTTTTAACAGCACTGAAAAGAGAAACTGACAATTCCACAATAATAGTGGGACACTTCAACACACCAGTCTTGGTAAAGAACAGAACATCTAGAAAGAAACTCAGCAAAGATACAGAAGAGCTAAAGGGCACAATCAGCCAACTTGACCTCACAGACGTAGATAGAACACTCCATCAAACAGCTGCAAAGTATACACTCTTTTCCAATGCACATGGAACGTTCTCCAGAATAGACCACATCTTAGGTCACAGAGCAACCCTCAACAAAATCCAAAACATTGAGATAATACCAAATATCTTCCCTGACCACAATGCCATTAGAGTAGAAACTAACAACAGGAACAGCAAGGAAAAAAAATCAATTACATGGAAACTGAATAACACTCTGCTTAAAAACCACTGGGTAATAGAAGAAATCAGAGATGGAATAAAAAAATTCCTAGAATCAAATGAGGATGAAAACACTCATACCAAAACCTTTGGGACACAGCAAAGGCAGTCCTCAGAGGTCAATTAATAGAAATAGATGTACACATCAAAAAAGAAGAAAGGAACAAAATCAAAATATTAGCTACACAACTCGAACAAATAGAAAGAGAACAGCAAAAAAAAAGCCTATAGCTACCAGAAGAAAGGAAATGATAAAGATCAGAGCAGAAATAAATGAATTAGAGATCATTAACTCTATATGGAAAGGGAAGAAGCCATGGATAAGTAAAGCACTATTGAAGAAGAAGAATAAAGTAGGAGGACTCGCACCAGCTGACCTCAGAACCCACTATACAGCTACGGTAGTCAAAACAGCCTGGTACTGGTAGAACGACAGATACATTGACCAATGGAACAGAATTGAGGGCCCAGATGTAAATCCATCCACCTACGGTCACCTGATCTTCGACAAGGGCCCTAAGTCCATCAAATGGGGAAAAGACAGTCTTTTTAACAAACGGTGCTGGCAAAACTGGATGTCCATCTGCAAAAAAATGAAACAGGACCCATACCTCACACCATATACAAAAACTAATTCAAAATGGATCAAAGACCTAAATATAAAGCCAAAAACTATAAAGTTCTTAGAGAAAAAATACAATCAACACTAGAGGCTCTAATACATGGCATTAACAGGATACTAACTGTAACCATCAACACACAAACCCCGGAAGATAAGGTAGATAACTGGGATCTTCTAAAAATCAAACACCTATTCTCTTCAAAAGACTTCACCAAAAGAGTAAAAAGAGAACCTACAGACTGGGAAAAAAATTTTGGCTATTACAAATCAGACAAAGGTCTAATCTCTAAAATCTACAGGAAAATCCAACACCTCTACAACAAAGAGACAAATAATCCAATTAAAAAAAGGGAAAAGGAGGGGACAGGAAAGCTGGTGATAGGGAACCCAAGGTTGAGAAGGGACAGTGTTGACAAGTAGTGGGGTTATTAACCATTGTCATAGGGCAATATGTGTACTAACTGTTTAATGAGAAACTATATGTTTTGCAAACCTTCATCTAAGGTACAAAAAAAAAATTATGTGTGATCAAATTGACAACAGCAACTCAAAAGATTTGATGGGAAGCCTAGGGGACAGTGAGTTGAAGATAATGGTGATGGAATAATTTGGAAAAGGATAATGAGAATAGCAGCAGAACTGGAAGAATGTTATCAATGTCACTGAACAGTACATGTAGAAACTTTCAAAATGGTGTAACTTTGGCTATGTATATTTTCATCAAAAAAAAGGTCCTCAAGGTCGAGAAGTGAGAGTGTTGACATGTCATGGGGTTGTTAACCAATGTCATGAAACAATATGTGTACTGACTGTTCAGTGAGAAAGTATTTGTTCTGTAAACTTCACCCAAAGTACAATAAAAAAAAAATTTTTTTAATGGGAAAAGGAAATGAACATACACTTCACCAAAGAAGACATTAAAGTGTCCAACAGACACATGAGGAAATACTCTTGATCACTAGCCATCAGAGAAATGCAAATCAAAATCACAATAAGATGCCATCTCACCCTGGCATTACTGGCACGAATCAAAAAAAACAGGAAATAACAAATGTTGGAGAGGCTGCGGGGGGAGATTGTCACTCTTTTGCACTTCGGGTGGGAATGCAAAATGATAAAACCATTTTGGAAAATGATATGGCATTTCCTTAGAAAGCTAGGAATAGAAATATATGATCCAGCAATCCCACTCCTGGGAATATGTCCTAGAGAAATAAGAGTCATCACATGAATAGACATGTGCACACCCATGTTCATTGCAGCACTGTTCACAATAGCAAAAAGTGCCCATCAACAGATGAATGGATAAACAAATTATGGCACATACACACAATGGAGTATTATGCAACGATAAGGGCAAATTGAGCAAAGACACAAAGACAGGAAAACTGTATATTGAGGGGTAGGGTAGCAACATGTTTGAGGAACTAGCAAGGAGCTCTGAATAGCAGGCGATAAGGTTAGGTGGTTGGATTTAAAAGTCAGGCTGAAAATTTTGATTCTATTTGAAGCAAGAAGGAGCTGAAATTTTTTAAAATTGCGCTTTAGGTGAAAGTTTACAGCTCACAATATCTCACAATGTGGATGAATCTGGAGGGCATTATGCTGAGTGAAGTAAGTCAATCACAAAAGAACAAATATTGTGTGAGACTACTACTATAAAAACTCATGAAAAAGTTTACACATAAAAAGAAACAATCTTTGATGGTTATGAGGGAGGGGAGGGGTGGGGATGGAAAAACTCTAAATAGACAATAGTAAGTGGTAAGTTTGGTGAAGGGTAAGACCGTACACAATACTGGGGAAGCCAGCACAACTTGTCCAAGGCAAGGTCATGGAAGCTCCATAGACACATTCAAACTCTGTGAGGGACTGAGTTGCTGGGCTGAGGGCTGTGAGAATCATGATCTCAGGAAACATCTATTCAATTGGCATAATATAGCTTATAAAGAAAATGTTATACATTCTACTTTGGTGAGTAGTGTCTGGGGTCCTAAAAGCCCGTGGGCAGCCATCTAATATACTCTACTGGTCTTACCCCTTCGGAAGCAAGGAAGAATGAATAAAACTAAAGATACAAGGGAAAGATTAGTCCAAAGGACTAATGGACCACATCTGTCACGGAGTCTACCAGACTGAGTCCAGTACTACTAGATGGTGCCTGGCTACCAC
>NW_004443951.1:16909724-16929115 GCF_000243295.1 Trichechus manatus latirostris | reverse complement strand
TGCCAGAAAGTCAAGCTGGATTCAGAAGAGGATGTGGAACAAGGGATATCATTACTGATGTCAGATAGATCTTGGCTGAAAGCAGAGAATACCAGAAAGATGCTTACTGGTGTCTTATGGACTATGCAAAGCCATTTGACTATGTGGATCATAACAAGTTATGGATAACATTGTAAAGAATGGGAATTTCAGAACACTTGATTGTGCTCATGAGGAACCTGTACAGAGACCAAGAGACAGTTGTTCAAACAGAACAAGAGGATACTGTGTGTGGTTTAAAATCAGGAAAGGTGTGTGTCAGGATTGTATCCTTTCACTTCATCTATATGCTGAGCAAATAATTCGAGAAGCTGCACTATATGAGAAAGAAAGTAGCATCAAGATTGGAGGAAGACTCATTAACAACCTGTGATATGCAGGTGACACAACCTTGCTTGCCTAAAGTGAAGAGGACTTGAAGCACTTACGATGAAGATCAAAGGCTAGCCTTCACTATGGATTGCCCTTCAACATAAAGAAAACAAAAATCCTCACAACTGGACCAATAAGCAATATCATGATAAATGAAGAAAAGAATGAAGTTGTCAAGGATTTCATTTTACTTGGATCCACTATCAATGCCCATGAAAGCAGCAGTCAAGAAATCAAACAACATTGCATTGGGCAAATCTGCTGCAAAAGACCTCTTTAATTGTTGAAAAGCAAAGATGTCAATTTGAGGACTAAGGTGCACCTGACGCAAGCCATAATATTTTCGATGGTCTCACAGGCATGCAAAACCTGGACAATGAATAAGGAGAATTGATGCCTTTGAATTATGGTGTTGGCAAAGAATATTGAATGTATCATGAACTGCCAGAAGAATGAACAAATCTGTCCTGAAGAAGCACAGCCAAAATGCTCCTTAGAAGTGAGGATGCCGAGACTTCATCTCACGTAATTTGGACATGTTTTTAAGAGGGACCAGTCTCTGGAGAAGAACTTCACGCTTGGTAAAGCAGAAGGTCAGCAAAAGAGAGGAAGACCTTCAGTGAGATGGATTGACACAGTGATTGCAGCAATGGGCTGAAGCACAGTAGCAATTGTGAGGATGGCTCAAGACCAAGAAGCATTTCATCCTGTGTTTTGTTGTTCATAGGGTCATTCATGAGTCTGAACCGACTCAACAGCACCTAACAACAACAACAGTCTCCTGAACTGTGAGAAAATAAATTTCTGTTTTTAAAGTCACCCACTTGGGGTATTTTTTTGTTACTGCAGCATTATGTAACTAAGATACCCCCTTCTCTTATTCTCTCTCTCTCTATATAAAATACCACACTCACATCTACCTTTATTCTTGTCCAACATCACAGGGTTTGTTCTAGTCATTCCCTTTTCCATATTTATAACTGTCTTCCTCAACAGTGAGAAACCTGGCTCCGTTATTCTCAATATATTTACATATTTGCTCAGCCTCAGCTCTGGCACTCTAGACCACCAGAGTTGCCTCCTTGGCCCAGGCCCCACCAGACCTGAACTCATCAGCCAACTCCTCACCCTATTCTCATGCATTTCCTTCTTTGTTTACTCTTGTCACTGAAAATACCTGCTTTCTTATGGTTTTTAAGTGTATAGTGTTGAGTGGTCACTTTGATTCATCTGCATGGGTGGGTTAAAGAAACGGTTGCCAGATAAAAACACAGAATCCCCAGTTAAATTTGAGTCTGGGGCATACTTATACTAAAAAAATTATTTGCTGTTTATCTGAAATGCAAATTTAACTGGGCATCGGTATTTTTATTTGCTAAATCTGGCAACTCTAGTTAGAGAGAACTACAATAAACTGCCTTTAACCCCTCTAATCAGTCCCTGGGTCATCTGAAACACTGTCTATAATTCAAGACTTCCCGGTACACACTGGGCTCCTAGCTCTTCTTCTACCAAGACCTATCTATCTCCCACCTCTGCTTTAAAGGCACAGGGCATGCCCCTCTCCAGTCTTATTTTCTGTATAATACCTTTTTTCTGCCCTACATACTGCTTTTGTTTCCCTCCAAATAATTAGCAGAGTTACAGATAGCAACACACAGTTTAGTATACAAGTAGAGTTTGGTTCAGATGTCTTCATTTTGGAATACTCATAAAGGGGATGAGGCAGCCCCATCAATCCTCCAGGAAGCTTAGGTGCCACCAGCCAATAACTTTCTTTGCCTTCTTCTACCATCGCTCTTACCTTCTTATACTGAAAACTGTTTAATATGTTTTGCTGTGGAATTATCTCCAGGATAGAGTGTTAAGTAAAAAAGAAAGAAGGGACAATTCATTTATTGTACCACCATCCTTAGACAGAGTAAACAGAGTAAAGCTACCGTATACAACGTGCTTGTACATAAATAGAATATTTCTAAAACGATATAAAATAAACTACGGTTTCAGTGGTTGCTTTCAAGGAAAGAAACTATGGCACTGAGGGCCCGGGATGGGAGAGAGACTTATTTTTACTATCTGTTCTTTTGTGCAGGCTCTTTTTTTTTTTTTAAAAAAAAAAAAAAACCAAGTGCATACTTATTAAAAAATATTTACTTTTTTAAAGGAGAAACGATCTGTTCACTTGTGTGTCTGTCACTAGACAGTGAGGTGCCTGAGGTCAGGGACCATGCCTATTTCAACTTGTATTGGTGGTGCAGTGGTTAAGAGCTATGGCTACGGCTGGTAACCAAAAGGTTGACAAATCCACCAAAGGTTCAAATCCACCAGCTGCTTCTCGGAAACCTCATGGGGCAGTTCTACTTCGTCCTGCAGGGTCGCTATAAGTCAGAATCAACTCAATGACAATGGATTTGGTTTTGTTTTATATACATATAGACGTATAGCATTTTCATTGCAATTACTGATATTATTTAAATTAAAATAAAATTTATTAAATTAATGTTGAATGCAATAAGTTAATGAATAATAGCAATAGCAAATAATTTCTAATTTAATTATTTAAATTAATTTTGATGAAATTACTATTAAAATTATAATAAAACCTATGAAAGTATTGGAATTTTTTTAAAAATCAGCTCTATTGAGGCATAACAATATAGCAAAATACCCACTTAAGTGTGCAGTTCAATGAATTTTGACAAATGTATACACTGATATAACCATGACCATAATCAAGATACAGAACATTTCCATCACCCCAAAAGGTTCCTTGTGTCTATCCTCAATAACTTTCTACTCCTACCCCTGGCCACTGGCAATCACTTCATATCACATTTACTATCTATTAATGGGTCTTGAAAATATTTAACTACACATATTTAATTTATTAGCATAATAACAATATTGTACTATTAAGCCAAAAAGCAAAGAACTGCCTGCAAAAAAGTGCATAATTTGACCATGTTCTTGTTCTAATCCATTTTTTAATTCTCTCTTTATTGTTAGAGAATAAATTTGTTATGCGGCGTAAGATGAAAAAATAGTAATAGCAGTTGCCTTCTATTATGCATCAGGCACCATACTTGAGCTTTACACACATCCATTTTCTCATTTGCTCTTCACAACAACCCTGAATGTGGGTATTTCTTATTATCTCCATTTTTATATATGGTACAAAAATACTCCTGGCGTCACCTATGGCTAGCACAAATTTATCACACATTTATCAATATCCCAAATCTCCAAGTTTTGAACAACCCACCACACAAGTAAGTAGCAGTAGGTCCAGTCTTTCAACCAGATTCTCCTCCCCGTTTCTCAGAAATAATCAAAACTACCACTATCATCCTGTTGCTCGAGGGTTGTTGACCTTTCCAACGTCTGTGTTGCCTTCTCCTAGACCAACATTTTATCTGTAGACCACTGCCCATGTTGGGGCCAACTCCCTCAGGGCTTCTCTGGAGCCCTCCTTCTCTAGCATCTCGTCTGGTCTTGGAGTAGCTCACAAAGACCCTCAAACATTGCTGGAGTTTGGAGTCTGCTGAGGGAGCCTTGGTGGTGCAGTGGGTAAGAGCTCAGCTGCTAATCAAAAGCTCGTCGGCAGTTCAGACCCACCAGCTACTCTGAGGTAGAAAGATGTGGCAGTCTGCTTCTGTAAAGATTTATAGCCTTGGGAACCAGATGGGATAGTTCTACTCACTATGAGTTGGAATTGACTCGAAGGCAACGGATTTGGTTTTGGCTTTGGTTTGGAGTCTGCTGTTCCAGAAACAAAAGTCCTCTAGGGGGCACTGTGGACTACCTCCTTGGGCCAACCTAACACCACAACCTTGAGCCAAACGAACAACCTAACTATTCCAGACGAAATTCTGTTACACGTAAAAGATAAACTGTGAGGCTCAGAGAAGTTAAAAAGCTTGATCAAGATCACCAGCTAGTAAGCAACAGGGCTAGGATTCCATCTCAGTCTGTCTGACTCCAGAACAGTGACTGCTCTCCACTCTGTTGCGTTATCTTATGACTGAAGGGAGAAGGACATAGCAGGTAAACAGTAATTAAATAAGTATATACTAAGTAACTACTCTGAGCCAGGCACTAATCTATTTAGTGACCAAAACAGAAAAGACACCACTTAGGAGAAGCAGTGTTTTTTGCGGAGCACCAAGTCTAAGTCAAAGCTGAAAAGAGATTGAAAAGATAGGGGATTTTGCTGATCAACCATGAGTCCTGTGTTTTATAAACCCATTCAATCACCCAAGCATTCAGCACATATTCATGCTTACCATGTCCTGGCACTGTGTTGGCACTGAAATGGACTCGGGAACAAACAGACTGTCAACAAGTTTACAGTCTAGTGGGGGATTAAACACATAAATGAACACTTAAATGTATAATTACAAATTGTGGTAAGTACTATGAAAGTACAAGAAGAAAGAAAGATGAGGGACTTACTTTAAAAGAAGAATCCTGAAAATTGAGAAGGAGCTAGACAAGCGAAATATGGGGAGAAGAATATTCCAGACAGAGGGAACAGCAAGTACAATGTTCTAAGGTGAGAAAAAGCTTAGAGTTGGAAGGGTTGAAGGAAGGCCAATGTAGCTAGAGAGTCCACTCTACCATGACAGGATGACACTATCCCTTAATTCTGTTTAGTACAAATGGGAGGGAGTTCGGAAAAGGTGACAAACTGAGCAAAGACACAAAGGCAGGAAAATGTATATTGAGGGGTAGGGTAGCAACACGTTTAGGGAACTAGCAAGGAGCTCTGAATAGCAGGCAATAAGGTTAGGTGGTTGGATTTAAAAGTCAGGCTGAAAATTTTGATTCCATTTGAAGCAAGAAGGAGCTGAAATTTATTTATTTATTTTATTGTGCTTTAGGTGAAAGTTTACAGCTCAAGTTAGTTTCTCATACAAACGTTTATACACACATTGTTATGTGACCCTAGTTGCTCTCCCTATACTGTGACAGCACACTCCTCTTTTCCACCCTGGATTTCCTGTGTCCATTCAACCCGCTCCTGTCCCTTTCTTTCTTCTCATCTCGTCTCCGGACAGGAGCTGCCCATTTAGTCTTGTGCGTCTACTTGAACTAAGCACACTCTTCACAAGTATCATTTTATGTCTTATAGTCCAGTCTACTCATTGTCTGAAGAGTTGACTTCGGGAATGGCATCCTTTTCTGGTTCCCATTCTCAACGGGAATGCTAGGAGCTGAAATTTTTTAAGCAATGGAGTTAAATTTAGGAAGATGAATCTCAAGTGGGATGAACTAGAAGCAGGGATACTTGTTGGGAAGCTCCTGCAAAAACCTAAGCAAGAAAAAAGTAGGACTTATCTGAGGTTGGTGATACAATAAAGGAATCATCCCTCCCTTAAATCCAAGGAATATAAAATTCCCCGAAGGGGAAAAGCAAAGAAGAATTCTCCAAGAAGAATCTCTGACAGTAGGGAAAAGGCTGTGAGATTTTTCTCATGAGTGTCCAACTCCTTTGGGGGTTCTCTGTCTTTAAGCCCCCTGACTCTATATCAGAACACAGCAATAAAGCCTCCTAGAGAAGAACACTAAACTCCTGAGGGAGAAACAGAATGCTCCTGGGATTCTAGTGAGGTGACAACAGCAAGTCCAAGGTAGACAGCCTGGGAGGGAGTTGATGATAATAAGTCAAAGTAAGGTTCTGGAGTATGTACACCCTTCCCTCACCTGACAGCTTTTCTCACCCTCTAAGCTCTTCTACCTTTAGAGGACATTGTGCTATGGTATCTATATGTACTCATTCCTCAGGCATGGATAAGTGGAAATGGCTAAGAGAAAAGATGGAAGAAAATTTCCTGAGGACAAATTGATAGGACTTGGAATCTAACCTGACTAGTTTTCGAGAAAGAGAAAGAGAGAGAGGAATCAAAAATAATTTATAAGCTGTTTATGGTGTGGAAACTTTGGCAGTGAGTATTATTGATGGTTGTACAGCGTAATTGATGTAATTGGTTTCAATCAATTGTACATGTGAAAAATGTTGAATTGGCAAATGTTGTGTTATCTATATTTTACAACAATTTTTTTAAAAGGGCAAAAATAAAATAATTATGAGGAGAGAGGACTGGGTGTTGGAACTTGGAACAATGGTGATTTAAGATCTTCCAGCTCCTCTTACACTTGTTTTCTCTTCCCTTCTGATGTTAATTTTGTTTCCCAGGCCGACTTCTCTATAGGGAAGAGAATACCATTATATTTCTCAGGATAAATTAGTAAATTGGACTCTTGTGACTTAATTACCACCCAGGTGAAATGATAGACTCAAGTTCTTGAACTTGAAAATTAGGTATTCTAGTCCAAACAGCTCTTTTAATGATACATAGTATGGGTCTGTCTGCCAATCATTTTGTCACTCGTAGGTCAGAGTTATAAAATAGATGGTTTCCACAGTCAGTGTGCATGTGGGTCTACATTAAAAGAACAAAAACCAAACCCATTGCCATCAAGTGCTTTCTGACTCATAGCGACCCTACGGGACCCAATAAAATTGCCCCAGGCCATAGGGTTTCCTAGGCTGTAATCTTTACAGGGAGCCCTGGCAGCGCAGTGGTTAAGAGGTATGGCTGCTAACTAAAAAGTTCAGCAGTTTGGATCCACCAGCTGCTGCTAGCCACATCTTTCTCTTGTGGAGCTGCTGGTGTGTTAGAATCCCAGACATTTTGGGTTAGTAGCCGAGCACTTAACCACTGCGCCACCAGGGCTTGGGTCTATATTAAGAAAAGCTAAAATTATCCTCTGAGGTTGAACCTCACAGAAGTAATAAAAATAGCATTTACCGAGTGCTTTAGGAGTCCCTGGGTGGTGCAAATGGTTAAGCCTTCTACTACTAGCCAAAAGATTTGTCGTTCAAACCACCTAGAGGCACCTCGGAAGACAGGCCTGGCGATCTGCTTCTGAAAGGTCACAGCCTTGAAAACCCTTGAGGCAGTTCTACTCTGCACACATAGGGTTGCCATGAGTAGGAATTGATTCCATGGCAACTAACAACTATGTGTCTGGTCCTGTTCTGAGCATCTATGAGATATGTGCTATTATTATCCCCATATTAAGATAAGGAAATTGAGACTCAAAAAGAAATTAAATGATCTAAAGGCATACAACTAATAAGCAGTGGAGTTGGGATTCAAACCTGGCATTCTTGGCTCCAGAACGCTCTGCTTTTTACCTGTAGAAAGAAGACATTACCATGAACATACTACTTGTCCACAATGTTTTTCGAACAATAGATGAATCTGCAAAATTAAACTTCTTTAAGTCATCACTTGCAAATGTGTTACCGATGGTGTATTGAGAAATATCCAGTTTCAGTCAAGAACTGAGAGTATTGTTAGAACTGGAATATGACTAAAGAAAGCTGCAATTAAATTAGCTGTATTGTAACCTCTGGAAAAAAAGAATACAAAAGCCAAGGACTTGCTTTATTCTGGATGTGTTTCCAGCCCCTAGAACAGTGCCTGGAGCATAGTAAACTGACAATATTTGTTGAACAAATGAATGAATGGCACTCAACACTGCAACGCAAACTTCCTGCACTTATCCAGTAAGTATTCTTTCCTATCTCACTGAGACAACTCTTACAAAGTTTTTTTAATCTCTCCTTAAATGTTTGACATTGCTTCTCCTCCCCCATGTCATTTTTAGCTGATGACCTTATATCATACTTCATGGGGGAAAAGAAAGCGCTCAGGCAGCAACTCTCAAACTTCCAACTACCAAATCTATACTGCATCTGTATCCGTATTCTCTAGCTTCCTTCCTGTTCAAATACAAACGTATCTCTAATTTCTATCCTAGACCAAACCTCCTCTTGTATTCTGGATTCCATCCCCTCTTGCTTTCTCAACAACTTTTCTTCTGCACTGTTCCCTTGTCTCTTTTCTACACCAAAATTCCTCCCATTTTCCTCTATCCCTTCCATGTGTATACAAGCATGCTCTAGAATCTCCTATCTTTAAGAATTCCTTCCAAAACATAAAATCTCCCTGAAACAAAGCCCCATTTTTATGCTTTTTCATAGAAAAACTCCTCAAAGGAATTAACTTCTCTCCTCTTGCTTTACTTCTTTGCTCACATTAATTCTTCAGCCCTCTCTAATCAGGCTTCATACCAATCTCCATACCAGAGATACACAGAAACTTCTCTAGTTGAGGTTGCCAACAATACCCATGATGTCGTATCAAATGATCATTTATGTGTCCTCATCTTACCCAAACTCTTGTTAGCAGTATATTGTTAGCTGCTGACCCTTCTCTTATTCTTGCCACTTTCTTCTTTTGTCTTCAGGAATATCACACTCTTCTGGTTTTCCTCATTGGTGGCTCCTTCTCAGCATTCTTTGCTAGCTGGATCCTATTTCTCTGACTTCTCAATATTGGAGTAATCCTGGGCCCTCTTCCTTTTTTCTATTCTGAGGTAGCAACCTGGCGCCTCATCTTTCATAGTAAACTCACAGTTGGACATTATTTGGCCTGTAGCTTTAGAAATCGTGAATGGCATTTAAAAACCTGGATTTCCAATTTCTCTTGGAAAATTAGAAGATCTTGCAAAATTGGATCTACGTTCTCACATGGCAAAAATTTGCTGAATCTGAGTACCTGCTGCCTAGGTAATTTCTTAAATCAGTTCACTACTTCTGATCATCTTATACCTAGCCTGATTAACTCATTTAGTTACCTGCGTATGGCAGCTAGGAATGTGAGTTTGTGACCCCAGATTTACACTTTCTGTAGGTGATCTCACCCAGTGTCATTTAATTACCAATGCTGTTTTAGTTTCTTCTTTTGTTTAACAAATATTGAGTGCTTACAACATGCCAGGAACTACTGTACCAGACACTAGGGATTCAGCAGCGAATAAAATGAAGTGACTCTACTTTCAGAGAACTTATTTCCTAGGGAGGGGAGATGCACAACATTATGATAATGTAAAGCCAATTAATTTGAAAAAATTAAAGGAGAGCAAAGGGATAGAGATGACAGAGAAGACTATTTTAGATAGGGTTGTAGGAAAGGCCTCTCTGAGGTTATTCATGAACAGAAACCTGAATGAAATGAAAAAGGGAAGGGCTTTCTAGGCAGAGAGAATAGTTGACGCAAAAGTCATGAGGTTTGTTTGTCTTACTCAAGAATGCAAGGCCATTGTGGCTGGAGCCCAGGGAGTAAGATGGAAAGGTGGGAAATGAGTTTAGAGACGTAGCAGGAGGCAATACACGTAGGACTTCGTGGGCATCTTATTCCAAGGGTGATGGGAAAGCACTGGAATGCTTTGAGTAGGAGAGTGATTCAATTTGAATTATATTTTAAAAGAATTAAAGTGGCTATTGTGTGGAGAATTGGCTGCAGGAGGGCAAAAGTAGAAATACAAAGTCCACTAAAAAGGCTATTACATAAATTTAGATGAGAGGTGTTAGCAAAGGGGACTACAGTGGTAGAGCTGGAGGAGGTGAGAGAGTCAGATTTGGGAATCTATTTTCAATCTAGAGCTTGCATTGGATATGGAGTGTGAGAGAAAGAACAGAGTTAAACATGACTCCAAAATCTTTGCTTAAGCAACTGAATGAACACTGAATGAATAGAGGTGTCATTTACTGGAGGAGGAGTAGTTTTCGACATGTGTCCTATGCGTACTAGATATCCAAAAGGAGATGGTTAGCAGGCAGAGTCTGGAATACAGGGCAGTGGTCATAACTGACAGGCTCACTCCTATTATTTGCAGGGCCCAGGGATTGGGGTTGGGGGAGTGGAGAAGGGTGAGGTTGAGGGGAACACGGGCACAAACGAGGCCCTACTATTTGTCTTAATATTTAAAAGTTAAAAGCTAACACACTTTTAGATAAAATGTTCTGTCCTTCTACCTTGATAAATATGTCTTCATAATAATAAAATCAAACATTGTAGAGCTGTGGTTTTTATATGACTTGAAAGTTGGCAAAATATGAAATATGACTGAATTTAATTATTGCTGTGCATGTCTGGTGTTCTATTCATGGGCTGGAGATGTTTAGATAAATAATAAAATACAAAATACATAATTCAGAAATTATTATATATTTATTCCATGCAGTGTATTTTCCTTGCCTTAGCAAAAAATCACTAATTACATTATTATAACAAAAAATTTTCACAGTTTATGATTTTTTAAAATAATATTTTATTGGGTTTTAGGTGAAAGTTTACACAGCAAATTAGGTTCAGCTTTAACAATTTTTATACAAACTGCTCCGTGCCATTGGTTACAATTTTTACAATATGTCCACATTCTCATTATTTCCATTCTGTTTGTTCTGTTACCATTGATTTAGCTTCCCTTCCCCTCCTTGGCTTCTCATCTTTTTTGGGTAACAGTTGACCGTTTGGTCTCTTGCAGTTAATTGCTTAAGGCAGCACATTACTCACAGGTGATATTGTTAATTTTATAAGCCAATCTATTATTTGGCTGAAAGTTGACCTGCAGAAATAGCTTTCATTCCAAGTTCAAAGGGTATTTTAGGGCCATAGTCTTGGAGGTTCCTCTAGTCTCTATTGGTTCAACAGGTCTGGCCAGTTTGTGTCTATTGATAGTAATGAGATAAAAATGATTAAGAATAAAATTGAATTATATTCAAATTGTGCAACATTTGAATATAGTCTCATGAAATTAAAGTAAGTGTAAAATATAAAAAATAATTTTTCATGTGTTTTCAAAATTTATTTTTGTCTTAAAATATTCAAATTATTTACTAAAGTTAAAAGGCAAAATACAAAAATATAAAACATTTAAATCAAAATGATTGTTAGGCTGGATTCTCTAGAGAAGCAAAACCAGTGACGCGTATATGTGTGCGTGTATATATATATAGAGAGAGAGACTTTTATCTCAAGGAAATGGCTTACGTTGTTGTGGAGGCTGGCAAGTCTCAAGTCCATGGGTCAGGCATCAGGCTGGGGGCTTCTCCTGACTCACATAGCTGCAGGAGCTGACAAACCCAAGATAGACAGGTCAGATGGCAGCTGCTGGCTCACGGGCTGTGGAGGCTGATGAATCCAAGATTTGCAGGCAAAATAGCAGGCTTCTGGCTCACAGGCTACAGAGGCCAACAAATCCCAAGATCACAGACAATAGAGCAGACTGCTGGCTCAAGTCCCAAGAACCAGAGGTCAGATGGTTACAAGCCAGATGCAAGATCCAGAGCAAGCAAGCAAGCTTTGCCAGAATGTCCATATACATGTTGGATGCAGGCCAAACCCTTGAGGAAACTCCCTTACAACTGATAGGCTGATTACATCAAATAACACCATGGAGGATGACCACATCATTACATAACTGCCAGACTACGTCATTACATAACTGCCAAGCCACATCGTTACATAACTGCCAAACCACTAAGAATCATGGCCCAGCCAAGCTGACACACAACCTTAGCCAACACAATCCACTCCTTGTCAACTTGGCACCTGTACACATCTCCTTAAACCATACACAATCTCTAAATAAAGACAATTATAGAGTCATACTTTCGCCTAACATGATACAACTAACGTGTACAACCAAAAATGCATTAGCCCAATTTACATCTTATATTTTATAAGTGAAGAAAACAAAAATATTCGATGCACACATACAAGGAAGAAATACAACAATTACAGTCCACATTTCTGCAACTGGTCAAGTGCTCGTAATTGGCATTTAGAACTACCTTCTTCCACTACCCATTCCCCATTCCCCTTACCCTCAGCAAGCACCACCACTGGTCGTGGTTCTTTGCCTGGTGGGGTGATCCAAACCTTCATTCCTGACGGATCTGGGCCATAGCAGTCATATTGGAATTGGGTTGCTGTAGTTTTCCATTGACTTTAATCACAGGGGATGGTAATACTAGGAGATGCCTTAGGGATCTCCTATATTCCAGACATAATCTTCTTTACCTCCATTATGCAATATCAATCCTATTTCCCCTTGGTAGTCAGGATCACCACCACTCATCTGTTAGTTTGTCAGTGGTGGCTTGCACATTGCTGTGATGCTGGAAGCTATGCAACCAGTATTTCAAATACCAGCAGGGTCACCCATGGTGGACAGGTTTCAGCAGAACTTCCAGACTAAGACAGACTAGGAAGAACAAGCTGGTGGTTTACTTCTGAAAAAATTGGCCAGTGAAACCTTATGAATAGCAGCAGAACATTTCTAATGTGAAGCTGGACTATATGAAGAAGTACGCGGTATCAGGATTGGAAGAAGACTCATTAACAACCTGTGATATGCAAATGAAATAACCTTGCTTGCTGAAAGCAAAAAGGACTTGAAGCACTTACTGATGAAGATCAAAGGCTACAGACTTCAGTATGGATTACAGATGTCACTTTGAGGCCTAAGGTGCACCTGACCCAAGCCATCATATTTTCAATTGCCTCATATGCATGCGAAAGCTAGACAATGAATAAGGAAGACTGAAGAAGAACTGATGGCTTTGAATTACAGTGTTGGTAAAGAATAGTGAATATACCATGGACTGCCAGAAGAACAGACAAATCTGTTTTGGAAGAAGTACAGCCAGAATGCTCCTTAGAAGCAAGGATGGCAAAACTTCATCTCACGTACTTTGGACATGTTATCAGGAGGGACCAGTCCCTGGTGAAGGATAGCATGCTTAAGGTAGAGGGTCAGCCAGTGATAGAGAGAAAGATCCTCAACGAGATGGATTGACACAATGGCTGCAAAGCATAACATAGCAATGATGGTGAGGATGGCGCAGGACAGGGCTGTGCTTCGTTCTGTTGTACTTGGGCAGCTGTAAGTCAGAACTGACTCAATTGCACCTAACAGCAACAGTCAGGCTCATTCACACCAACCAATATGGCAGCTCCCTTCTTTGTCTGTTGATTCAGAGGCGTGAGGAGCCCAAACTGGCCGTGTGGCATTCTTAATCTCCAGTTCAATGGAATCCTTGTTGTGTCTCCAGGTGGGAGCATTCCTCCCTATGGAACTAAGATCTCTAGACCTACAGAGCATAGGGTTGCGGGGACAGGAGGCAAAAATTTTATGAGTGGGTTGCTAGGGGTAGTAGTGAGTGGTGCCACTCCTATTTCCACCCCTTGATTCCTGGAACCATGAATCCTGGCTATGGGAGAAATAGTACCATATACTGGATACTGGTTTTAGAGAATATACAGCCTCCTGGAGAACTTTGCCCAAACCCTATAAAGTACTGCCACCTAGCTGGCATCATAATTGAGTCTTTACGAGACCATTCCAACATTCTCTCAAGCAATTGTTTCAGGATGATGGGGAACATGGTAAGACCAGATAATTCCATGAGCATGGGTTTATTGCTGCACTTCACTTGCTGTGAAGTTAGTCCCTTGATCCAAGGCAATGCTGTGTGGGATACTATGATGGTAGGAAGGCATTCTGTGAGTTCACAGATGGTAGTTTTGGCAGAAGAACTGCATGCAGGGAAGGCAAATCCATCTCTAGAGTAAGTGTCTATCCCAGTAAGTACAAAACACTGCCCTTCTCATGATGGAAGCAGTCCAATATAATGAACCTGCATCAGGTTGCTGGCTGATCACCTTGAGGAATGGTGCCATATCGGGGACTCAGTGTTGGTCTCTGGTGCTGGCAGACTGGGCATTCAGCCATGGCTGTAGCCAAGTCGGCCTTGGTGAGGGCAAGTCCTTGTTGCTCAGCCCATGCATAACCTCCATCCTTGCCACGACGGCCACTTTGTTCACGAGCCCATTGGGCAATGATGGGAGTGGCTGGGGAAAGAGGATGACTGATTTCCACAGAACATATCATCCTATCACTTGATTGTTAAAATCCTCCCCTGCCGACATCACCCTTTGGTGAGCATTCACATGAGACATAAATATCTTCACTTATTTGGCCCATTGAGAGTTGTCCATCCACATACCCTTCTCCACACCTCCTTGTCACCAACTTTCCAATCACGTTCCTTCCAAGTCCCTGACCATCTAATCAAACCACTGGCCACAGCCCATGAATCAGTATACATCTGCCCATTTCTCCTTCCAGGCAAAGTGAACAACCGGGTGCATTGCTTGATGTTCTGCCCATTGGAAGGATTTCACTTCACCACTGTCCTTCAGGGAGGTCCCAGAAAGGGGCTGTATTGCTGCTGCTGTCCACTTTTGAGTGATACCTGCATATCGTGTAGAACCATCTGTAAACCAGGCACGAGTTTTCTCTTCCTTAGTCAGCTGATCATAAGGAACTCCCCATAAGGCCATAGATATAGACTGGGAGAGGGCCGGTAATGTGACAGGAGTGGAGAACATGGGCCACATCTTCATGCAACTTGTTTGTGCCTTCAAGTCCTGCTTGGGCCCAATTTTGTATAAAGCACTTCCATTTAATGATGGAGTGCTGCTGTGCACATCTGACTTTATGACTCTGTGGGTCAGACAACACCCAGTTCATGATGAGCAGCTCAGGCCACATGGTGACTTGGTGGCTCATGGTTAAACGATCAGTCTCTACTGGCCCAGTAACAAGCCAAAAGCTGTTTCTCAAAAGGATAGTAGTTATCTGCAGAGGATGCAGGGCTTTGCTCCAAAATCTAAAGGGATTGTGCTGTGATTCACCAATAGGGGTCTGCCAAAGACTCCAAAAACCATCTCTATCTGCCACTGACACTTCAAGAACCATTGGATCAGCCAGATTATGGCCCAAGTCACAGAGCGGCTTGCACACAATCTGATCCCACTGTAAGCCTTCTCTTGTTCTGGGCCCTACTCAAAACTAACAGCTTTTCGAGTCACTTGATAAATAGGCTGGAGTAGCACACAAATGAAGGATATGTTTCCTCCAAAATCCAAAGAGGCCTACCAGGAATTGTGCCTCATTTTCAGTTGTAGGAGAGGCAAGATGTAACATCTTATTCTTCACTTCAGAAGGAATATCTTGACATGCTCCACACCACTGGACTCCTAGAAATTTCACTGAGGTGGAAGGTTCCTGAATTTTTGTGGGATTAATTTCCTACCCTCTAGCATGCAAATGTTTTACCAATAAGTCCAGAGTCATTGACACTTCTTCCTTACTAGGCCCAATCAGCATAATATCATCAACATAATGGACCAGTGTGACATCTTGTGGAAGGGAAAGGCAATCAAGTTTCCTGCGGACTAAATTATGACATAGGGCTGGAGAGTTGATATACCCTTGAGATAGGACAGTGAAGGTGTATTGCTGACCTTGCCAGCTGAAGGCAAACTGCTTCTGGTGTTCCTCTGAAACTGAAATCGAGAAAAATACATTGGCCAGATCAATAGCTGCATACTAGGTACCAGGAGATGTATTAATTTGCTCAAGCAAGGAAACCACCTCTAGAACAGCAGCTGCAGTTGGAGTCACCACCTTGTTAAGTTTTTGATAATCCATTGTCATTCTCCTATACCCATTTTTTTTTTTTTTTTTTTTTTTGCACAGGCCAAATAGGCGAGTTTAATGGGGATGTGGTGGGAATCACCACCCCTGCATCCTTCAAGTCCTTGATGGTGGCAGTAATCTCTGCAATCCCTCCAGGAATGCTGTATTGCTTTTTGTTTACTATTTTCCTATGAAGGGGCAGTTTTAATGGCTTCCACTTGGCTATTCCTACCATAATGCCCTTACTCTACTTGTCAGGGATCCAGTGTGGGGGTTCTGCCAGTTGCTGAGTATATATATTCCAATTATGCATTCTGGAAGTGTGGAAATCACTACAGGATGAGTTTGGTGACCCAGTGAACCCACTGTGAGATGAAACTGAGCCAAGATTTCATTAATAACCTGACCTCCATATGCTCCCACCTTGACTGGTGGGCCACAGTGATGTTTTGGGTCTCCAGGAATTAGTGTCAGTTCAAAGCCAATATCTGTTAAACCCCCAAAAGTCTGATTATTTCCTTGTCCCCAGTGCACAGTCACTTTCATAAAATCCCATAGATCCCTTTGGGGAAGACTGGAAGAAAGATTCCCATTATAAATTTTTGGCAGTGTAGTGGGGTCTTTCCTCAAAGGGGACCCAACCTTCCCTTCATTCAAGGGGTTGTAGATTTGTAAACTTGCTGAAGTCTGGGAATTGATTGAGGGGCCATAACTCTCTACTCGGGTGATGCAAGTTAGGCTGCTGTTCACTTGACCTAACATTCTTCTGCTTGTATAGATGAAGTAAATATTTAGTAGATTTCCCATCTTTTTCACTCCTAGGGACACCATGACTAAGTAACCAACACCAAAAGTCCATATGAGTCAGATTATTCTGATTACTGCTTTGACTCTGCTGTCCATTATAGTAACCAGCCCACCTTGTGCTTGTTGATTGAGTGCTGCCACTTAGCCCCTACTACCTCGGGGTCCAATCAGCCCCACTATAGTTAGGTGTCTTATTTCAGTTAGGGCAGTTCCCAGTGTCAAATCTGACTTACATAAAATAGCAATCACAGCAGTTTCAGGGATGCTGTTGTTCCCTTTACAAATCTGTTCCCCACCATTGTGGTAAAAGGTGTGTCCTCTGGGCACTCCGTGTGGGGTCTGTGGTCTAACCTGATAAATTCACTCTAACATGCCAATTTCCCTAAGCTTTTGGATATCTTCTTCTACTGTATACCAAGGAAATTCTGGTACTTCAACTTGATTTAGTGTAGGCCACCAACCAAATAAACTATTAGATCCTTTCCTAACTTCTTAAGCAGAAACACTGAATGAAGAATCTGTGCTTAGTGGACCCATATCAATAAACTCACACTGAACCATCTTTATTTTCCTTGCACCATTATCCCACACCCTTAGTAGCCATTCCCACACATATTTCCCAGATTTCTATTTGCATATATTAGAAAAGTCAAGCAGTTCTTTTAAAGTGTAGTGTACCTCTTCCTGGGTCACACACTGTATTTCACCTTTTGGGGCTTGCTCTGACTTGTGTCTAGTTATAGGTATAGAAGAAAAATGGGTGGTGAAGGTGCGTCCTGTGAACATTTAGCAATATCTTGTAGGGCATTTACCCCAGACAATGCCCTAGGCAATGACTCAGACGCTGCCCCAGGCGATATATCAGACAATGGGTCTTCAGATGCAGCTGGGTTAATCAGATGGGGGTGGAGGGGTAATGGTTTACTGAGGAGAGTGGCTTAGCAGACAAAAATGGAGTAATCTCTTCAGATGGGAGTAAGAGAGTTGGTTCTGTTGACAGGAATGATTCAAGGGAATTTAGGGGCTCGATATCCCCAGCTTCTGCCCATATGTTCCCACCCCAAGTTTCAGGATCCCACTTCTTTCCAATCAATGCCCTCACTTCAACTTCAGACACCATTCAGCGTTGGGAATTCAGTTGGTGTTATAATTCAGCCACTCTTACAATAAGACTGTGAGTTTGGTTTTCAGCAATATCAGCTCTGTTACTATAAGAAATAAGGCTTTCTTTCAGAGCACATGTGGTAACTTTGAGGTCTTTTATGTGGCACTTGAGCTGTGACTCTGAAGCCCTGAGCTCATCTCTTTCTTTTACCACTTTGTCTGGCAAAAGTAGGACCAACCAACCAGCTTCCCTATATTTCTCATTTTGACAAAACTGTATAAAAGTATCAAACATATGATCACCCAGAGCCTTGCTTCTCACCAATATCTAATCTATCAGTGATGATATTTTGTGTATTAATATGGCCACCACAAGCCATGGATCAGCAGTGCCTTCCTTACTACTGGAGGCAGAGTCATCAGTGCCTTTAAGACTAGTCAGACTTGAAAACCAATTTAGAAAACTTCTCCTTACGATTTTGTTTCTCTAGAACCACTCTTGGTGCCAAATGTCTTAGGCTGGGTTCTCTAGAGAAGCAAAACAAGTGAAGCGTGTATATATATATATATATATATATATATATATATACATATATATACACACACACACACATAAGAAAGCTGGATGATGAATAAGGAAGACCAAAGAAGAATTTACACCTTTGAATTATGGTGTTGACAAAGAATATTGAATACACCATGGACTGCCAAAAGAATGAACAAATCTGTCTTGGAAGAAGTACAGGCAGAATGCTCCTTAGAAGCAAGATGGCAAGACTACTTCTCACCCACTTTGGACACGTTATCAGGAGGGATCAGTCCCTGGAGAAGGGCATCATGATTGGTAAAGCAGAGGGTCAGCAAAGAAGAGGAAGACCCTCAACGAGATGGATTGACACAATGGCTGCAACAATGGGCTGAAGTATAGCAAGGATTGTGAGGATGGTGCAGGACAGGGCAGTGTTTCATTCTGTTGTACATAGTTTCTACGAGTCAAAACCGACTCAACAGCACCTAATAACAACAACATCTATGAACATATGTATGTATCTATATGTATATACATGTATATAGATACATATATATATAAAGAGAGAGAAATTGAGAGATTTATCTCAAGGAAATCGCTCATGCAGTTGTAGAGGCTGGCAAGTCTCAAGACTGTGGGTCAGGAGTCAGACTGGAGACTTCTCCTGTCTCATGTAGCTGCAGGGGCCAACAAACCCAAGATCAGCAGGTCAGATGGCAGGCCACAGGCTCATAGGCTGCAGAGGCTGACGAATCCAAGATTGGCAGGAAAAGCAGCAGGCTGCTGGCTCTCAGGCTGTGGAGGCCAGTGAATCCCAAGATCAGTAGGCATTACGGCAAGCCATTGGCTCAAGACCCAAGAACTGGAGGTCAGATGATGACAAGGCAGATACAGGATCCAGAGCAAGCAAGAGAGTTTTGCCAGATCATCCATATACATATTGGATGCAGGCCATATTTCCGAGGAAATTCCCCTTACAACTGATGGGCTGATCACATTAGATCACATCATGGAGGATGATTACATCATTAAGTAACTGTCAAATTACATCATTACATAACTGCCAGTCTTAGGCTGGGTTCTCTAGAGAAGCAAAACCAGTGAAGCATATATATATATATATATATATATATAT
>NW_004443951.1:16877241-16909566 GCF_000243295.1 Trichechus manatus latirostris | reverse complement strand
ACAGGCTGTGGAGGCTGATGAATCTCAAGATCAGCAGTTAAGCTGCTAGCTCAAGTCCCAGGAACCGGCGGTCAGGTGAATAGGAGCCAGGTGCAGAATCCAGAGCAAGCAAAAGCCCCTGAGCTTTGCCAGAAAGCCCACATATATTGGATGCAGGCCACACCCCCAAGGAAACTCCCTATCAACTGATAAGCTGCTCATAGCAGATCTCATCATGGAGGTGATTACATTATATCATATCTCATTATGGAGATGATTACTTCATGTAATTCCTGTGCTGGTGAATTTTCAGTCCTCATTTATTCAATTTCTTGGCAGCAGATGCAGCAAAAGGGAAGTCAGTGGTGACCTTAACAAGACCATTTTCAGTGAATAGTGGAGATGAAAGCTTGATTGGAAAGTGTTCAAGAGAGAATAGATGAAAATAAGTGGAAACAGAAGGTTTGTACATCTCTTTGTTGTTGTTGTTGTTGGTAGGTGACATTGAGTCAGTTCCAACCATAGCAACCCTATGTACAACTGAACAAAACAATGCCCGGTCCTGTGCCATCCTCACAATCGTTGTTATGCTTGAGCCCATTGTTGCAGCCGCTATGTCAATCCATCTCATTGAAGGTCTTCCTCTTTTTCACTGACCCTCTACTTTACCAAGCATGATGTCCTTCTCCAGGGACTGGGCCCTTCTGATAACATGTCCAAAGTACGGGAGACAAAGTCTCACCATCCTCGCTTCTAAGGAACATTCTTGCTGTACTTCTTCCAAGATAGATTTGTTCATTTTTCTGGAAGTCCATGGTATATTCAATATTCTTCACCAACACCATAAACCAAAGGCATCAATTCTTCTTCAGTCTTTCCTATAGGTTGTCCAGCTTTCACATGCATATGAGGTGATTGAAAACACCATGGCTTGGGTCTGGTGCATCTTAGTTCTCAAAGTGACATCTTTGCTTTTTTAACACTTGAAAGAGGTCTTTTGCAGCAGATTGGCCCAATGCAATGTGTCCGTCGTTTGATTTCTTGAGTGCTGTTTCCATGGGCATTGACTGTGGATCCAAGTAAAATAAAACCTCTGACAACTTCATTCTTTTCTCCGTTTATCATGATGTTGCTTATTTGTCCAGTTGTGAGGATTTCTGTTTTCTTTATGTTGAGGTACAACCCATACTGGAGGCTGTAGTCTTTGATCTTCATTAGTAAGTGCTTCAAGTCCTCTTCACTTTCAGCAAGCAAGGTTGTGTCATCTCCATATCACAGGTTGTTGATGAGTCTTCTTCCAATCCTGATGCCACATGCGTCTTCATATATCCAGTTTCTCAGATTATTTGCTCAGTATACAGATTGAGTAAGTATGGTGAAGGGATACAACCATGACGTATACCTTTCCTGACTTTAAACCATGCAGTATCCCCTTGTTCTGTTCAAATTACTTGGTCTAAGTACAGGTTCCTCATGAGCACAATTAAGTGCTCTGGAATTCCCATTCTTCCCAATGTTATCCATAATTTGTTATGATTCACACAGTCAAATGCCTTTGCACAGTCAATAAAACACAATAAATCTTTCTGGTATTCTCTGCTTTCAGTCATGATGCATTTGACATTAGCAACATATCGCTCATTCCACGTCCTCTTCTGAAACTGGCTTAAATTTCTGGTGGTTCCCTGTCGATGTACTGCTGCAACCACTTTTGACTGATCTTCAGCAAAATTTTACTTGTGGGTAATATTAATGATATTGTTTGATAATTTCTGCATTCTGTTGGATCACCTTTCTTTGGAATGGGCATGCATGGGGGACAGCTCTTTAGAGGACTTTCCTATTAAAGGGAGCAAAGAAGTGGGATATAAACTAGAAGACGTTACAGAGTTAAGGGAGACTTTTGTTTTCTTTGTTTAATAACAAAGGACATTACAACCGATGGCTCCAGATTCCTAGCCCTGCACACTCTGAAACTCCACAATCATATTTAGGTGCCTATCTGCAATCTCCCTTTGGATATCTCACAGAAAAATCAAACCTAATCTATTCCAAACAAAACTCTTGTTTCTCCCTCACTCCCCAATCTGTTCTTTCCTAAGTCTTCATTTTCTCAGTAAGCATCATTGCTATCTATTCAAACCAAAATCCATGTAGTGATTCCAGATTCCTTCCTTTCTCTCACTCTCCACAATCAATGCATTAGCCTGTCACTTCTGCTTCTAAAATGTATCCTGAATGTGTTCTCTTTATCATCTGGACTACTGCAATAGCTTCCCAGCTTTCATTCTTGCCTTCCACCCCCTATCCTACACATGGCAGCAAGAGTGATCTTTTAAAAGTGTAAATCAGACGATGTCACCTTCTCCACTTAAAAGTGTTTAATGGTTACCGATCACACTTTAAATCCCCACTGCTTACCTTGGACTATAAGGTCCTACATGATATGGCCCTTATCTCCTTCCCCAACCTTATCTTCTACCACTTTTCCCTCTCCTGCACCATACATCAGACACACTGACCTTCTTTCCTTTTTTTATATCTAATTATTTGTATTGCAAATATACAAAAAAGACAGAGAATAATATTACAGACAACCAGGATCCCACTACCCAGATCTAACATACCAATATTTAGCTACATTTGTCCATTAAAATGCAAATTACTTGTTCTTCTCTGATCTTTATCATTTGGAAAAGTGCTCAAAGCACATAATAGGTGCTCAATCCACCTGGCATGACTGAATGAATGAATATTTGCTTTAGATTAAAAAAAAATTACAGATATGGCCACAGGCTCTTCTTACATGTCCTCCCTCCTCTTTCCCCAGGGAATTGCCATTGTAAAGGTGATGTATAGCATTCCTTTGCAGTCCTTCGTTTTAATATTTTTACTACTTGAGAATTGTTTTGTATGTTTTCAAAATTTATAGTAGGGAACAATACATTATCCTTTACAATCTGCTTTATATCGTGCATTATTTTCATATTTATGTATCTTGATGCATACAGTTTTAATTCATTCATTTACTGCCTGTATAATTCTCCAGTGTTTGAATATACCATAATTTGTTTATCCATCCCCCAATTTTTTAATATTTAGGTTGTTTCCAATATTTTATCATTACATATAGTGCTGAAATGAATATCAGAACCATGGTGTTTAAGAGGTCAGATTCTGTAGCAAGTTACTTAAACTCAACTCTGTCCCTTAGTTTCCTGAATTGTAAAATGAGAGTAATAATATTAACTTTCCATGATATTGTTAGTAGGATTAAATGAGTTAATATATGTAAAGAACTTAAGACAGTGTTTGGCAAACAGCAATGAATCTCAACTATTATTAATATTATTAATTGTTAAATCACTGGACATATGCATCTTCAATTTTACTAAATATTACAAATTTCTCTAAGTGATGTACCAACTTTTACTTTTATCAGTAGTATATAAATTCTATCTTCTATTTCTCACTAACACACAGTACTAATTTAAAATTTCTGCCAATCTTATGGGCATGAAATTATATTTTACTGTTGTTTTAATTTATGCTTTGATAGTTATAAACCAAAATTCCGCTGCCGTGGAGTCAATTCCAACTCATAGTGACCCTTTAAGACAGGGTAGAACTGCCCCATAGGGTTTCCAAGGAACAGCTGGTGGATTCAAACTACCAACCTTTTGGTTAGCAGCTGTAGCACTTAACCATTGTGCCACCAGGGCCCCTTGATAATTATAGTGAGGTTAAACATATTTTCAGGTGTTTATTGGCCATTCAGGTTTCTTTTTTTGGTGAACTGCCAGTTCATATCCTTTATCTACTTTCCTATTGGATGGGTAGCCTTTTTCCTTTTGATTTTGGGAGATTTTTAGATACTGATCCTTTGATGGTTACATGTATGGTGAATATCCTAGTCTTTAGTCTGTCTTTGAGTGATTTTTTTAAAAAAAAACTTCTATATTACAGAAAATTTTATTAACAAATTAATTTAAACATTATATGTTAATATATAACTAAAAAATCATATATTAAATTTTAATGCAGTTAAATCTAACAAGATTTTCCTTCTAGTTCATGCTTTTTAATTTTATTTAAGAAAATTTCCCCCTTTTTGATATCATAGTCTATATTTTCTGAAAATGTTTTGAAGTCTTTAATAAATCTGGGATTTATACTTGGATATGGTTTGAGGTAGAAATCTAATTGTATTTTTTTCTCCCTTTCGGAAAAAATGTCTCAGCGCCGTTTATTGACAGTTCACTCTTTCGCCGGTGACTTGTAACACCACCTCTGTCATAAACCAAGTTTCCATGGAGCTAGTCTTCATTCCAGCCTCACATTCTTTGCTTATTTTCCTTCTACCTGGCTGGGGTGCTTTTCTCTAGGTTACTCACAGGGCTACCTTCCTCTCGTTCTTCAGATCGTAGCTCAGACGTCATCCTCCCGCTGATATGTCTACACGCACTTCTCGGTCGGTGACTACAGGACTCCAAAGGAGCTGGAAGGACAGTGGTTGGTAGAAGCCAGTTGCTGCCAGGTCGTTGCCAGGTCGTTGCCAGGGCGTCGCTTGAGTGGTCCCGGAGCCCGCCGAGGGGAGGAGCACTCTGGGTCCCAGTGACGGAATCCAGTAAGCGCCAGCGTCGCCAGGGAGTGCGTCACCACGCGCGGGCGACCGGGGGCGGGGTCAGGGCTGAGTCACGTGGCTCGGTTGCCTACGCGCTGCTGGGCCGTGGGAAGATGGCGGACGGAAAGGGAGACGCCGCCGCCTCCGGGGCCGGGGCTGGGGCTGAGGCTTCGGCGGCAGCCGGAGCTGGAGACGGAACCGAGACTGAGTCCATGACTCGGGGTCATCGCCCCGCATCTCCGGCGTCGGGAGCCCCGGGACTGCGTCCATGTCTATGGCAGCTGGAGACAGAGCTGAGGGAGCAGGAGGTTTCGGAGGTCTCATCTTTGAACTACTGCCGTAGCTTCTGCCAGGTGAGGGGTTGACTGGTTGGCTGAGGGCGGCGGGGAGGGGAGGCCAGGGGAAGAGGCCCCGGATCCGTTGCAGCAGCCGGGGCTGGACTGAAAGGCGCCAGTTCGGTGTCTTCGCCGCGCCCCCGAGCCGGGAAGGCCCAGCTCGGAAGTCAGACCACTGGCCCCCCTCTGCCATTGCCCGACTTTGACCACTGCCAGGAAGGGTTGCACTGGGCTAGGCTGAGAGCCTGGACGGTGTCGGCGGTTCCCTGAAAGGGCCGTGCCCTGCAACCGTTGCCTGTGTCCCAGCTGGGTGGTTGGAGCGCCACTGCCCCCTGAGGGATTGATTGCTTGTTCCTGCCAGGAGATCCTTTTTAAAGTAGAGTGCAGATTTCTGAACTGGAAAACTCAGGTTTTTCTGAGTGATCCAGGCAGGTGTGTTGGGGCCAGAGTCAGCGTTTTCTGGGCCCCTGAAAGGTATGACAGTTGACTTTGAAAGGCGTCTAAGCCTTTGATTAGGGATTGCGGAACCAGTTGGTTGGTGGGTTTTTGCGTGTTTTTTTTGTTTTGTTTTGTTTTTTGACGTTTAAGTGGTTGTTTAATTTCTTTGGCATTTCTTTGAGCATTGTGATACCAGGAATAAGGCTGATGGACTGAGTAGAAGAGGATCGGGAAAGATAATGTGGAGTGTGGCCTCTTTTGGCAGTTGTATGGTCAATTCTGTGTAATAGTGCGTCCTAACCTATGAGTACATATTTATGGTTATGTTTAGTTTAGGCCTCTATGATCACTGAGATTTTTCTTAACGTTTCAAGTTCTTTACAAATAAAAAGATTTGCTGTTATTATTTCTATTTCTGCTGTTTGTTTTTGTCAGGTTTCTGACCCATCCCTTTGCTCCTCGCTAGGTACATCTTTAGAGAATACAAAATAATCCTATGTGTTGGTATTTGGACTCTTAATGAATACTTGTCTCTACTCGTATGTCAGCTTGTACGTAGCAACGATTGTGAGGATGGCGCAGGACCGGACAGTGTTTCCTTCTGTTGTACATGGGTCACTCTGAGTCGGAACGGACTCGACGGCACCTAACAACGAGTAATTGAGTGTGTTGAATAAATTGCGGTGTTCCAAAGTTTTAATTTGGGGAAAGGGGGGCAATTTGCTTTGGTGGTCTGGAGCAGAATCAAAAGTTAACTTTGGGTTCCCCTTTAGCATGATTGCTTTTTCCTTTATGCTGAGCCAGAAGTACCTCTTCTGTTTGAATGTAGGTTTGTCCTGTCTGATCTTTATCACTCCACTATTTATGTCTACAACCTGCAGCATTTCTTTGTGCTATTAAACGTTAAGGTGTAATTGTCTTCTGCTTCTTTACTAGTGATTATTCTTCTTAGTACAAACTTTTACTGATTCCATAGAATGATTCTAGGCACTTTACCAAGTGCTGGGGAAACATGAATGAGATATGGCACTTACTCTTGATGAGTTTATAGTTGGGGGAAGGTGGTAGAAATGATAGTATTTCCAATGCAGTTTTGGTAATGAGGGAGAAGGAGGTGGTGAAGGAGAGAGCCCTCATGGGATATCTTGGTGGGAAAGACAATTAACCAGTAAAATAGAAATAAAAAGGTTAATTATAGATTGTAATATGTGCTTAGAAAGAAGTAACTGAGAGAAGTCACTCTGGGATGGGTGGTCAGGGAAGGCCCTATGACTGAAACGATGAAAATGGGTCATGTGGAGGTCTGGGAAGTGTGGGGAGGAAACTCTAGTGCTAGAGGTAGAGATGAGAAGGGACGCAGAATGCTGTGGGAGAGGCGGGAACTAATAACAAGGAGTAGTGATGGGTGGAGGAAAAGAACTGGGTTTTGGGTAAAGCTTCGAAGCCTGAATTGTTTCCCTGGAAAGATAACTAGAATTAATGTAGCCAGTCAGATTGAAGCTTGTCAGAGGATGCCATATGTACATATTCCACTTTATGCCTTGTGCTTGCAGCTCTGATTTTATTTTAACTGAATGTTTTAATGTCTCGAGTCTTGATGACACCTAAAAATGTGAGGGCTCAGAAGAATTTTAAAAAGAAAGTGCTTTTGTAATTTTTTTTAATGATTTTTTTTTTTGGCCTGAAATTTTCCCAGAAAACCTTTATTTCAGTAATAAATGGAATAAGGAAAGGTGTTCCTGTGACAGTATGTTGTAATAGAAAGCACATTGGATTGGGGTTAGTAGGGTCCTAATTGTGACTCTTAGCACTATTGGCTAATAACCTTGGGCAAATAAATCACTTCCTCAGCTACAAAATGCGGGGATAGGGCTAGACCTATATTCAATGACTGTGAAACTATACCTTGTTTTCTGACCTTTATCTACTTATTGTGCTTTATAAAAACAGGATAGAAAGTTTATGTACAACTCTTTGCAATATTTGTTACAATATTTTTTGTCACATTTTTTCCAGTGTGTCCTTACTTACAAGATAAAAAGAAAATTTAAAAAATTCTGAAGAAACGGGGAAAATTTCACCATCAGTTAGTTTGGCTGAATAACTCTTTGTTTCACATTTGAAAGGCAGAATAAGATTTATTCATTCACTTGCGAAACACTGATTGTGTGCCTGATGTTGTAGCAAGTGTGGAGATATTAAGACAGGATTCCTGTCCTCTTGTTTTTGTGTGCCATTGAGTCCATTCCGACTCATAGCAACCCTATAGGGCAGAGTAGAACCAACCCATAGGGTTTCCTAGGCTGTAATCTTTACGGATCAGATCACCAGGTCTTTTCTTCTACAGAATGGCTGGTGGGTTCCAACTGCCAACCTTTTTATTAACGGCCAAGCACTTAACCATTGCGTCACTAGGGCTCCTTTCATGCCCTCTAGGAATAGATCTGTAAAGATAGGTAGTAAGTATTATATTATCATAAAGGACTGATCTTTGCTCTCTGGGATGCTGAGCTACCACAAACGTATTTTCGTGAGGTGTTTAGAAGTGTTCAGGAGACTTAGATAGTACCAAGTAGATCTCTTCTGCAACAGGCTGGGACCATATTCTCTCCATCTCTTGTAGCACTTACAAGAAATGGCTCTATCTTTGGAATTGCACCAAGTCAAGAAATTAGCTAATGTCAAAGGATAGAGAAGATTGTTTCCTTCTGGGTATATTTTCAAAAGTTTGTGAAGATGATAAAAATGAAACTCTAAAAATAATAGTTACTAAGAATATTATACTTAGATCAAGTTGTGTTCAGTGAAAATTTGTATTCAGTAACTATAGGGTGTGGATTTTTTTTTTCCTCCCCTCAGTTCCTTTTCTGAAAACATTGTTGGCCAGACAGTGTAGATAAGATTAACTCCAGAAAACAATCTTTCTTTGTTTTGCTGAAAAATTGATGATGTCTTCTCAGGTTTTTGCTATATCTTGGAAACCAAGATTCCTAGTTTTATAACTGGTAGCTCTATTTCTAAGACACAGTTTGGAGACTTTTAAAGTAAACTTCATTAACAAACTTGAAATTATTGGGTGAATAATTATACTTTGAAAATACCAGACAAAATAATTTTATGAGTAAACCATGTTTATATGGGATATTTATTTTTAGGTTCTAGACTAACAGTGACTTTATAGAGTTGTAAGGATTAAAATAAGTACTGCAAGTATTTCAGTTTTTCCTAGACAAGTGATTGACAAGGGCTCTGATTCAGATAGAGAGTTCTGGTTGCACCATTTAAACTAGCTGTGTGACCTTGAGCATGTTATTGTCTTTAAATCTTAATTTTCTCATTTGCAAATGGAATAATAATAGTACTTATTGTTCTGTATGTAAATACATTGTTATGAGGACTGAGTAAGACAATCTCTGTTTTTAAAAAAAAAAAAAACACACTGCCTGGGAATTGTCTGTTTGGGTTATTTAGACTTTTTAGCATTGGAATAAAGTCTTTACAACCTTCAGGGGAAAGGTGTGGCAGTCTGCTCCATAAAGGTTATAGCTTTGGAAACCCTATGGGGCAGTTCTGCTTGCTTTTCAGTTCTCACCTAGCCAATCCCATCATTCCTACCCTATTCTTACTCCTATTCAGGGGTTCTTTACTTGGAGTCTGTGGGCCCAAGTATGATCCTGGACACTCCTCTACTGTGGTTAAAATTTTGCATGTAAGTTTTCAAGTGCATTATTTTGGGGGAGGGGGAACAAACCCATTGCCATTGAGTCGATTCCAACTCATAGTGACCCTACAGGACAGAGTAGGAACTGCTCCATAGGGTTTTCAAGGAGCAGCTGGTGCATTCGAACTGCAAACCTTTTGGTTACCAGCTGAGCTCTTAACCACTGTGCCACTAGGGCACCATTTTGGGAAAGACAGATCTTAATTTTCATTTGATTTTTAGAGGTCCAAGACACGTATTAGGCTTTCAGTGAATATTTACTTACTGACTGACTGATCTCCAAAAGGATATAAAAACTAGTTGCCATGAAGTTCACTCTGACTCATAGTGACCCCATGTGTATCTGAGAAGAACTGTACCCCATAGGGTTTCCAGTGGCTTATTTTTCAGAAGTAGATTGCCAGACCTTCGGAGGCACTGTTGAGTGAACCCAAACCTCCAACTATTTGGTTAGCAGCCAAACACGTTAACTGTTTGAACCACCTGGGCAACGGGTAAAAACCTGGGCATCTACAACGACAACTGGTGAAAGGAAAGAACTACTACTTTAACAGACTGTCTGAGGTCATCAGCAGGCATTCTTGCGGCTTTCCCTTTTGTTGTGCTATTCTGCCCCTTTCTCTCATTTTCTGTATGGCAAATTTTCTTCTTTAGAGCCCAGTGTAAATGTCAATTCCTCTGTGAAAACTTTCCCTGATTTCACCAGATAGGTTTCCTCTTAATAGTTTGTGTTCTTTTAACACTTTTTGCATACCTGTAGTTTTAACTCATTTTTATTACCATCACTGTCTTAGTTTAGGCCTTCATAATGCCCATCCAATGACAGCAACCTTTTTATTAATCTCCCTTGCCTTCTGACTGGCCTCACCTACAACCCATCTTTGTGTTTTTTCTAAAATGTAAACAAATATGTTGTCACTTCATTCCTAAAATCCTTCAGTGGTTTCCTGCCCTAAAGACAAGATACAGTTCAAACTAGCCTGGCAAACAGAGCCTTTTAGAATCTGGACCTAGCCCCTCCAGCTCCCACCTTTCCAGCCTCATTTTTCTTGTCCACCTTCACCTTAGTGTCCTTTTTCTCCATATCTGCTTGATGATCACCAGTGTTCTCCTTTCCTCATCTACCTATTCATCCTTCAAGAACTGGCTTAAATATTACCATCTTTTAGAAGCCTTCTCTCATTTTGGCAGGCAGAATTAGGTAATTCTTTTACCAGTGTACTCCAGTAACATCTTGTGCATAAATATGGTGCCTAATTATTTGTTCGGAGCCCTGTGGCACAATGGTTAAGAGCTCTGCCGCTAACCGAAAGGTTTGCGATTCTAACCCGCCAGTGGCTCCACAGGAGAAAAGACCTGACAATCTGCTCCCATAAAGATTACAGCCTGGGAAACCCTGCTGTGTCCTATGGGATCACTATGAGTCGGAATTGACTCAACGCACACACAACAACAATAATCATTTGCATGTTTGGCTCTTGCAAGAGCAGGGATCTTGTTTATTCTTTTTTTTAATATTTTGTACCCAGAAATTAATATTAAATGCCTGGCACACAAAAACTAATTTCTTGGAAGAATTAAATTGTAGGGACTTATTGATATACTCAAGAGATAAGTACTTCAAAAAGAACACCTAATGTAAAATCTAGTATGTAAAAAACAATTTTACCGTAAGAAATTATTGTGAAGAAACAGGATAGGAGATTTTGGTCATTTCTTGGTGATATTATTATCTACATCAACTTAACTTACATTCACATAATAATGCCTACATTCACATGTGTGAAATAAAGGATAGTGTTGAAAGAGGGAGAGAATGAGAGGGGTTATAGTATTGGCAAAGAGCCCTGGGGGCACAGTGGTTACCTGCTGGTCTGCTAACCAGAAGGTCAGAGGTTTGAACTCACCAGCCTCTCCATGGAAGAAAGAGGTAGCAGTCTGCTTTCTTAAAGATTACAGCTTTGGAAACCCTATGTTATTCTCTGTCCAGTAGGGTTGCTATGAGTCTAAATTGATTCGACTGCACACCACCACCACAACATAGTATTGGTGAAGAGTTAGAAGCCCAGTAACACAACAGTTTTGGAGATGTGGAGAAGGGGAGGATCAGTCTCCCTAACTCCTTGAGATTGGTGGCCATGAAGACTCTTGAGCTTTACCTCTTTCATTTAAAGAATTTTTAACACATTAGCTTCTATTCTTTTGAGCTGTCTAAATGGAAGCTAAATGACAGGTAGTTATTATAGCAAAAGTTAGTGTTGTAGTGCGTATGACCATGTTGTTAGGTGCCATTGAGTTGGTTCAGACTCATAGCGACCTTATGTACAACAAAACGAAACAATGGCCGGTCCTGTGCCATCCTCACAATTGTTGTTATGCTTGAGCCCATTGTTGCAGCCACTGTGTCAATCCATCTCGTTGAGGGTCTTCTTCTTTTTGTAGACCCTCTACCAAGCATGGTGTCCTTCTCCAGGGAGTGATCCTTTCTGATCACATGTCCAAAGTATGTGAGACGTAGTCTCGCTGTCCTTGCTTCTAAGGAGTACTCTGGCTGTACTTCTTCCAAAGACAGATTTGATTGTTTTTTTGGCAGTCCATGGTATATTCAATATTCTTCACCAACACCATAAGTCAAAGGCATTAATTCTTCTTCAGTCTTACTTATTCATTGTCCAGCTTTCGTATGCATATGAGGTGATTGAAAACACCATGGCTTGGGTCAGGCACACCTTAGTCTTGAAGGTGACATCTTTGCTTTTTAACACTTGAGAGAGGTCTTTTGCAGCAGATTTGCCCAATGCAGTATGTTGTTTGATTTCTTGACTGCTGCTTCCATGGATGTTGATTGTGGATCCAAGTAAAATGAAATCCTTGAATAGCATATGACCGTAACGTAGTGTAAATGTCCTATGAAGCAGTGGAAACTTTGGGTGTTGTCATTTGCTCTGATATCACCCAGTCTTGCTGTATACTGTGACCCCTAGTGATTTCTGTCTCTGCCTGTGCACCTTACTCTTCTAAACAGTGTTAATAAAAAATCTAAATAGAAAACACCACCTATTTCAAGATTACAAAAGTATTGGTAAACTAAAATATGCATTGTAAGTGTTTGTTTTCATTCAGATCAAGGCTCCTGTCAGCTTTTTCAGAGACTTTCCCTGACTATCTTACTAAAGCAGCACTTCCCCATTGCTTCCAACTCCTTCAAAAAAAAAAAAAAAACCGTGCTATCCAGTAGGTTTCGATTCATGGTGACCCCGTGCCTGTTAGAGTAGAACTGTGCTCCATAGAGTTTTCAATGGCTGAAGTAGATCACCAAGCCTTCTCCTGAGGTGCCTCTGGGTGGACTCTTAACCTTTCAGTTAGCAGGGGAGCATGTTAACTATTTGCACCACTCAGGGACTCCTCCAACTCCTTTACACTGATTTATTTTTCTTCAAATCATTTACTCTGCCCTGATAGATCATGTAGTTATTTAATTGTCTGTTTCCTCAGCTGGAATGTGGTTGCCATGAGGGTGTTAACTATTTTGTTCACCCAGTGCCTAGAATAGTCCCTGGCACTTAATGGGTACTTAATAAATACTTGTTGATTTTTATCTCCTCCTTTCCCTAAATCCCCCACTAGGCTTTTTGAGGGTAACCAGGAAGTCTTACCTGTTTTTATCAAGAAATAGGGAAATTTTTTGTGAACCAGCTTATGCTGCTTTCCAGCAGAAACCAAGTATTATTGTTCATTGTATTTTGATAACTTAATTTGTATTTTATTTATATTTTCTAAGAACTTCCCATAGTTGCTTATATTCCACAGATATTTAGGAAACGACCTTCTCCACATTTGTTTAGCCAGATTGAAGCATGTATTTTGAATTTGACTGACTCTGTACTGGAAAAACTAAACGTAGATAAGGGATTGAACAAGATAGTATAAAATATAGATGGTATAGAAAATAGATTCCTAAAACTTTTGTTGCTGGTATACGGCAAATATTTGAAGCATTATAGAAGAACTTAGAGGGGCTATTTAACTTATTGAGCATCTTTTATGTGCCAGGCACTCACATGGGTAGTGTTATTTTAATTTTTCAAATAGGAAACTGAGGCCCAGGGAAATTAATTTTCCCAGAGTCACACAGCAAGTTCTTTGGACTCCAGAGCCCTTGCTCTTTTTCAGCATTTCCTAAATAAGCATTTCCTGAAGTGTGTTTTGTGGCATTCCATGAGGCATGTTGTTGTTGTTAGGTCCATTCAAATCGGTTCCGACTCATAGCGACTCTGTCTACAACAGAACGAAACACTGCCGGGTCCTGCACCATCCTCACAGTCTTTGCTGTGTTTGAGCCCATTGTTGCAGCAACTGTGTCAGTCCATCTCATTGCAGGTCTTCCTCTTATTCGTTGATCCTCTACTTTACCAAGCATAATGCCCTTCTCCAGGGACTGGTCCCTCCTGATAACATGTCCAGAGTACGTGAGATGAAGTCTTGCCATCCTTGCTTCTAGGGAGCATTCTTGCTGTACTTCTTCCAAGACAGGCTTGTTAGTTCTTCTGGCAGTCCATGGTATATTCAGTATTCTTCGCCAACACCATAATTCAAATGCATTAATTCTTCTTCAGATGCATAATTTAAATGCATAAATTTCTTATTCATTGTCCAGCTTTCGCATGCATACGAGGCGGTTGAAAATATGGCTTGGATCAGGTGCATCTTAGTTCTCAAAATGACATTTTTGCTTTTCAGCACTTTAAAGAGATATGAGATATGTGTATTAGTAAGGATTCTATGTTCATATAAGTTGGGATAAATGTCTTTTAATGTGTCTTGTATGTTAAGGTGCACTGTGAATCTCCTAGAGCGATATTAAGTGTGTAGCATTTGCCAGTCTCAACTAGGTTCAAAACATTTAACATGTTTGCTATGTTCTAAGCCCCATATCAGCCCCAAAGTCACATGCCTTTCTTTCACTATAAGCAAAACAAGGTGGTGAAGAGTTGATTGTTTTATGTTTCTGCACACCACTGAGTTTTGATTCCTTAGTTTTAGTCTAAAACATGACTAACTGTATGAAAAATTTCCCTTTCAAAGTTTTTCAGGTTTTAAATTATGCTTGTCCCACATTAAAAAAATTAATATTACATTTTTTCAAGCATTGAAAATGAATTATATTTCAGGCATATATTGAGTCCAAGGTTTATTAATCTATGCTTATCTGTATTTCTGCAACATAGCTCGCTTGGGAACTACTATTGTATTTATCTATTCCTAACCACCCCCTTCTCTAATGTCTTGTTCTTTTGAGTGCCTTTGTTTTGTTTTTAATTTTTACTTATTAATTTTATTGTGCTTTAGATGAAGGTTTAAAGAGCAAATTAGTTTCTCGTTAAACAATTTATATACATATTGTTTTGTGACATTGGTTGCCAACCCTGCGACATGTCAGCATTCTCCCCTTCTCAACCATGGGTTTCCCATTTCCATTCATCCAGCTTTCCTGTCCCCTCCTGCCTTCTTATCCTTGCCCCTGGACCTGTGTGCCCTTTAGTCTCATATACATGGTTGAGCTACATGTATTGCAGTTGTTTTATGGGTCTCTCTAACCACTCCTCAAAGTCTTCATTAGCCATTGGGGAGATACAAATCAAAACTATAACGAGATACCATCTCACCCCCATTAGGACGGCAATGATTAAAAAACACTCAGAAATCAATAAATATTATCGAGAATGGTTTCACAACTTGAAGAATGTAATCAGTGTTAATGAACCGTACGTGTAAAAATTGTTGAATTGGTATGTATTTTGTTATGTATATTTTCACCATAATAAAAAATGTTTTTAGTTTATAGTAATTAGAATTTGATTATGTTTAATAATTCAGTATGACCATGAATCTTAAGAGACCATGTTGCTTTGAGATTTTCAAAAAGTAGAGCATATCGTAGAGTTATAATTGGAGTGGCAGTCTAATCTGTGATACAATTTAGTAACTGATTATAGCTATGTATATGTACTCATTTCCAACAAACATTTATTGATCTTTTATTGTATATCAGCGCTTTTAGACTCTGGGAAGATTAAGTCATAGCTGAATAACTGGAAAGACCCTAGTGCTTTCCAGTAATTAACTTTTTTTTATATTGTGACCTTTATATGTTTTCAAGGAAACCCTGGTGATGTAGTGGTTACGAGCTACGGCTGCTAACCAAAAGGTTGGCAGTTTGAATCCACCAGCTGCTCCTTGGAAACCATATGGGACAGTTCTCCTCTGTCCTGTAGGGTCGCTGTGAGTTGGAATGAATTCGACCGCAACAGGTTAGGTTTTTACATGTTTTCAAATAAGGTGTCACTGAATAGATGTATGACCTTGGGCCTAGCCGTTTTGTCATTTGGGGCCTCAAATTCCTGCTTAACTGAGATGACCTTTAAGGTGTGATTCTGTTCCGAAATTAGATAATTGTATTGAAAAACATCTGCTGAAGACATTTTTCTAAATCATCTCTAAACATTTATTTTATGCATCGTTATAAATCATCAAAATAAATGAATATTTATAAGTTTTGTTTATATTAATGTATAAATTTCAAAGCAAACACAGAAAAATAAAAATGGTTTGGGATTTAAATAAAAATATTAATATTATATTCCTGCCCCTTAATTGGTTATCATTTACCTCTCTGGGGTAAATGCCCATCCCATTGGAGACCACTCTACTCATTTGAGCTGAAATATTTGTTTGCATTAGTTTTTTTTTTTTTTTTTAATGTCTATGAGTATTTAATTTTCTTTATTTCTGAATTTTCTTGTGAGAATATACATAACAAAACATAGGCCATCTCAACAATTTTTACATGTACAATTCAGTAACATTGATTACATTCTTCAAGTTGTGAAACCATTCTCACTATCCTTTTCCAAATCACTCCACCACCATTGACATAAACTCAGTGCCCCCAAGCAAAACTCCCTCTTCCCTCCTCTCTCCCACCCCTGATAATTACTAATAATTTCTGGTTTCTGAATTTTTGCTTATTTCATATAAGCAAGATGATACAGTATTTGTCCTTTTGCAACTGACTGTTTCGCTCAGTATGATGTTTTCAAGGTTTACCCATGTTGTGACATGCACCAGGGCTTCTATATTCATTTTTATGTTTGCTATCTTGTGAAGTCTTGATTTCAGTTTTTAAAAAACTTGGTACATGAGAATATTAAACCTATGATAAATTATTCCATACATTTTTAACAATAAATGTGAATAAAACATCACATTTAGGTTAATCTTATGTTTTATTGTCTTATAAAATGGAAAATACATACAATAGAAAGTACATTTGAAGTTAGGAGATTTCACTTTAAATTCTCATTCCAATACTCTCCGACCTTAAACCTTGCCTTGAATCTATATTCTTATCTGTAAAATTGGGGTAATAGAAAGCTATCCTGTAAGTGGTTATGAGGATCAAATGGGACTGTAGAATGCCGCCCTTAGCATATATTTTAGTAGAATATAGGTGCCCAGGATGTCAATTTCTTTACTGTCTTTCTATCCTGAATATTGTTTCAAAGAAATATTTCATGTAGAGTAGCTTTTCTCCAATTTCCTGTTAGTGTACAGCCCATCAAAGGAAAAAGGTTTCCTAGATGTTTGCAGAGCATTTGCAATCATAGTTTTAGATTCAGAGAGTCTGGGATGACATTGTAGACTGTGAGTATAATTTACAGTAGATTTTTATTACATTGAAGTAATATGGATACCCTTTGGGGCTTATAATAATAGATTTGACCTATTGCAAAACAGGTCATTTTATATAAAATATTTTTAACAATTTGACTATTGGCTTTATTAACTTGGTTTATTCTTTGGCATTTAAATCATATATTTTATTTTCTAGAGATATGCGTAATGTCAAATGTGATTTGAATTTAAAACACATTAGTTTTGAGTCCTTGGGGAAAATGTGGCCATGTTTTCATCAAATAGTAGAATTTTATGTTTGGTGAAAGAACTTTAGAGTTCATCTAGCCCATTCCCTTCCCAGCTTAAAACTTTTAAATGGAAAGCTCCTCAGTCTAGGATGTCACTTGATGATAAGAATAGGCTGTACTATCAATAATGTTCTAAACTTTGACATAATTATGTACCATCAAAAAAAATTTAATAAAATTTAGTGTATCATTGTAATCTGATGTGTGTACACTTCTAAAAAATTAAGATCTAAGCATTTCCTTTTTAAAATTTCTACAAGTGCAGTTTGGTGAACATTATGTGGTCCTCTGCAACATGGTTTGAATGAAGCAGTGAGAATTTGGGACCAAATCCACTTAGTTGAATTTGTCATAGTGGACAGGCGTATTTCACTCTAGTCAAAGATGTGTGTTTAAAAAACTGTTTTAATCACACTTTGAAAATAAGTTAGCAAATCCTTCAGTGAAAGTACACAGCGTCAAAAGTAAATAATTGCAGAGTACCCGGTATGTGCTAGTCATTGTGCTGGGTTCTAGTGATGAAAAAATACATGATTCCTGCCCTTAGTGAGTTTGTCTAGTGGGGAAGATAAACCTTAAACAATTTTTCATGTTACATTTGCTTATGGTATAATAGAACAGTAGTCACTGTTTGATAATCATGTGCATGTATCCACCTTCCAGCTAGTTTGTCCTTAGGAAAGGGGAACATAAGAAAAACAATTCTCAGTGCCTAACTATGGCACTGACAACACTTTTGAAGTCTAGTATAAATGGTTTTAGAATAAGCAACATTGCTCCTTTCAGTTAGTATAGATTGTTAAAAGGTGATTATCCACGCCACTTTTCTATAATGAGCTTCTTTGGTTTTGGTTGCCAAACTAGAAATTTGAAGCAAGTGTGTGATTAAGAAGGGAAGACCCTACTAATTTAAGGGAGAGCAAGAATTCAGGGACTCCATCTTGGACTGCATGAGGGCTTTCACAAGATATTTTAGGTTTGGAAATGCCAAAAAGTGAGTGCATCCCAGAGCCATAAAATATTTGAGCCCTGGAGATTATTAAAAAGAGTTAGAAATTGTTTGCCTATTTATATAGGCATTAAGATATGCACCAAATTGTTCATAGGAATTTTTTCAGGGGATGGGGGTGGAATAAGATGAGCCTAGGTGTGGTCTTTCACTGTATTGTATAGCAAATTTTAAAATGGTGCGATTATGTGTGAATTTTAGTTTTTGGGGTACTTCAGTACTTTTTCAAATAAAATTTAAACAGGCAAAAAAAGGTAATGCTGTATGTATCAAAATAAAAGGATGTCCAAGATCTATTGTTCACAGAATTAGGAAGAAAAAATGTTATCCCATTTTATAAAGCAATGGTGTATAGAAAATGTTTTGAAAGACGGTTTCTTACAATGTTATCATTTGTTACATTTCAGCAAGGAATTCATGGGGATATTCACTTTATATTGTGTTTTTGTACAGTGTGTACTTTTTACCACGTGTGTTACTGTTTTAAATTAATTTTCATTTTATCAACTGTTGTTTCAGTACTGTCTTTGGCTCTCTCCTTTGTTTTATCCTCTGTTCCCTAGCCCTCATGTCTTTTTATTGTTTTACTCCGTTGTTTTGGGCGTGAAGGATACTCCCCAGTAGCTTCCTGAGGATGTTTCTCTTCTCTTGATTGTGTTAGTCTGGCTGGGTATAGGAATCTAGATTGAAAACCATGTTTGCTCAAAATTTTGAATGGTATGTTACTTTAAAAAAAAATTAAATATTTCAGGTATACAAAGTAATGAAGAACATAATGTAATGAACACTCTTGTGCCCACTATCCAACCTAAGAAATAAAACGATTAAAGCTACCTATGTGTTCTCTCACAGGTATCATTTACCTCCCATCACAGTGTGAGGTTGGTATTTAATCATTCCCCTGCACGTCTCTTCACTTTGCATTTTAAAACAATGTGTAATATTACATTGAGGAGCCCTGGTGGCATAGTGGTTAAGCGCTTGGCTGCTAACTGAAAGGTCTGTGGTTCAAATCCACCAGCTGCTACACGGGAGAAAGATGTGGCAGTCAGCTCCGGTAAAGACTACAGCCTTAGAAACCCTATGGGGCAGTTCTACTCTGTCCCTTTCAACTTGATGGCAGTGAATATGTTTTTCAGCTTTATTTAAATGTTAAACAGTATATGTATTCTTTTGATACTTTTTAAATTCAACATAAATGTTTGAGATTTATGTGTAGCTTTGGCGCATTCATTTTTCACTGGTATGAAGTATTTTGTTGTGTAAATATGTCACAATTCCTTTTTCCATTCTTTTATTGATGAATTTAGAACCATTTACATCTTGGCATGTATATGCAAGAATTGCTTTAGAATATATACTTAGAGTCGAATTGTAAGATCTGTAGATAGGTCTGTCTTTGACTTTAATAGATACTGCCAAATTGTTCTCTGAAGCGTTCGTACCAGTTTATGACATTTAGCAGTATATGAGAGGTATCATTGCCCCTCATTCTCACCAGTACTTGGTATTGTCAGAGGGTTTAATTTTAGCCATTCTGGTGGATGCTGTGTAGTGTGTCAGAGTGGTTTTGTTTTGTATTTTTCTATATGCTAGTGAGGAGTTGCTTATTTTTTTAATATATTTATTGCTATTCATATTTCCTCTTCTGTGAATTGCTTTTTCTTATATTTTGTCCATTTTTCATTTGGTTTGCCTTTTACTTAATAGGTTTTATGAAATTGTGTGTTCTGAGCACTAATAGTTTTTTGGTTATGTGCTTTGAGTTATCTTCTGTCTGATTTATCTTTTCACTTTTTATATTGATATGTACAAGTTTGACATTTTATTGTGGTCATAATTATAAATTTGTCATTTGAAACTTAAAATTTATTTAAATTGCCTTTATGGTTTGTGCTTTTTGTAGCCCAGTTAACAATAGTGTGTTGCTTTTTTTTTTTAAAAAACAGTTTTACTGAGGTATAATAGACATACAGTAAACTGCTTATATTTAAAATGTGCAATTTGATAAGTTTTGACATAAGTATATATCCATGAAACCATCACCATAATCAAGGTAACGAATATATCCATCACCCCTAGTCCCTCCCGCTCATCCCCCTCCCCCACATGTACCCTCACATTTCCAGTTACTGATATGCTTTCTGTCTCTATAGATTAGTTTGCTTTTTTAAGAATTTTTATATAAATGAAATCATACGGTCTCATTGTTTTCTGACTTTTTTCATTAAGTATAAATATTTTGAGATTCATCCATCTTGTTGTATGTATCAATAGTTAATTACTTTTTATTGCTGAGTAGTATTTCATTATATGTGGATATATCACGATTTGCTTATTCATTCACCTGTTGATAGACATTTGGATTTCTTCCAGTTGGCTATTGCAAATAAAACTTCTGTGAACATTTGTATATAAATCTTTGTGTGGACAAATGCTTTTGTATCTCTTGAGTAAATACCTAGGAGTGAATGACTGTGTTACATGACAGGTATATGTTTAACTTTTTGAGAAACTGCCAAACTTTTGCGTAGTAGTTTTCTCGTTTTACATTCCCACCAGCAATGTATGACAGTTGTAGTTTTCTGTCTCCTCAGCAACACTTGGTATGGGCAGTGTTTCTTAATTTTAGTCATTCTGGTAGGTGTATCTCGTTGTGGTACTCATTTGCATTTCCCTAATGACTTCCCATTTTGAACATCTTTCCATTGTGCTTATTTGCTATCTGTATATCTTCTTTGGTGAAGTGTCTTCAAATCTTTTGCCCATTTAAAAAAAATTAAGTTGTTTTCTTACTGTTGAGTTTTGAAAGATGTGTGTGTATGTGTGTGTGTGTGTCTTCTGGATACAAACCCTTTATCAGATACATGCTTTATAAAAATTTTCTCCTGGACTGTGGTTTGTCATTTTATTCTTTTACCAGTGTCTTTCAAAGAGCACAAGTTTCTTTTATGGATTGTGCTTTTCATGTTACATCTTATGAAACCTGCCTAACCCAAGGCTGCAAAGATTTTCTCCTGTGTTTTTGTGTAGGCATTTTATGGTTTTAGGTTTTACATTTAGATATGTGATTCCTTTTGAGTTAATTTTCTGTATATAGTGTGAGGAATGGATGGAAGCTAATTTTTTTTGTGTGTGTGTGTGGGGGGGGGGGCTTTGAATATCTCAATGTTCCAGCACCTTTGTTGAAAAGTTCATCTTTTTTCTACTGAATTGTCTTTGCCCCTTGTCAGAAATCAATTAGCCATATGTTTGTAGGTCTAGTTCTAGATTCTTTTGTGTTCCATTGATCTATTTGTCTACCCTGACGCCGGTACCACACTTTTTAGAGTTGCTTTTTAAACAGAAAAGATAATATTTTAAAAGCTATAAGGCACAATATATGGTGCAAAATGAGTGTTTAGTCAATTTCATTTGATCGATTCTAAAAAATTACCCCCAGAAGTTAGCTGGTAAATGTTGGATCTGAGGTTTGAGGCATGCTATTTCACTCTATTACACAGCTGCTTCCAAATTGGAAAACTTTTACCTAGTATGATAAAGGTCAGATTTTAAAATCTCCAGACTTCAAGAAGCACTGTAAATCAATCCCATTAGTATAGTGACTCACTAGATCAGAAATGGAAGTGGGTAGTTTAAATTTATCATCCTCTCTCTCTCTCTCTCCCCAGTCATCCTTTTGCATACTCACCCTTTTCTCTCCTGAAAATTTCTCATCTAAGATCTGGAGGCTTACAGTTAACTCTTGATTCTGTTCACATCCAAGCTGTTTTCATCACTTTTATTGATAACACAGATGAAGATACCATACTGTACCATGCTGTATTAATTGAATTTTAAGGTATTATAAAAGAAACACATGGAAATTTTTATTCAGCCTCAACAGTAATAAAAGAACTGTAACTTAAATAAAATATCATATTTCACCTATCAAACTGACCCTCAAAAAATGTATTTAAATTATAACACCCCATAATTGTTACAGTTCCTCAGTCTGTCACTACGTTATATTGATAGTAAGAATATAAATTGAAACAAATTTTCTGGAGCAGAATTTGACAATATGTGAAGCCTTTAAAGTTATGCATGCACCCTTTGACCCATTTATAGGACATTATCCTAAGGATATTGCTGTGGATATATGGACAAAATTAGCTGTTGGAGCGCTCATCTCAAAGTTATGTATAATCGTGTAAAGGAATAATGTGCAGGAATAGAGACCTGGGTAATTGTGGTCTCCATACAAGGCTGTGCAGCCAAAAAAATACTGATATTGAAAATTTTACAAAACAGTGTAAAATGAAAATGTAAAATGTAAATGCTTCTCTCGAGGCATAAAAAACCCCTCAAATGTACCACCTGATAACAGTGGTCTATTTCTGGGTGGTGGTGGTAATATGAATTATTGAAAATTTTGTTTTTCTTTTCTGTAGAAAACATTTTGGAAATAAATGATATTATGTTTATGACACAACAGTAAAAAAAAAAAGGTAAAAAATTGAACCTGAAATGAAGCTAGAAAGCATAGTTAAATCTCATTGCAGAATCAGTATCTAAAAATAATCTCAGTAGGCTGAGGTGATGAACTGAATCCAGTGACATTTGAACACAGACAGACAGATAGATAAGTAAGTCATATTTTTTTGCTTAAAAAACCAACTGTAACCAATATAGAAGGGGTGAGATGGGACATAATAACAGCATATGTAAAAGACTTTAGGGATTTTACTTTAGCCATTTGCTTTCTCAGCTTTAGCAGCTAAACTGATCTTAATATCTCACATTCCATTTCATCTCACACCCAAGTTAGTCTCTTCGTGATAAACCTCCAGTGTTTCCTCATTACTGGCTGACTTAGTCTCTTTACCTCTGTCCCTAGTTGTCCTTTCTGACTTTGTCCAAGTTGCTCTCTACTGGGAGTCCCCCTGTTCCCCTTATTTTTGCATTTTCAAACTTGACCCATACTTCAGAGATGCAGCTCAAGCGCTACTCTCCTGGAAGTCTGTCATAGTGCAAAATCACATTTTACTCAAATGTATCATTCTGGAAATTTTAAGTGTTGAGAAATTAGAAACAAGGTTTCTCACTTTATTTGTGAAGTTTGAAATAATGCAAACCCTCCTGTATTAAAAATCACATAATTTCCTGCTGTCGTTGATGCACAACTTGAAAAACAAACATCAGCTACCTTTTTTCAGTTTTGTGTGACCCACCAGCGTTCTAAAGTGAGGAGTGCCAGCATCATTGTTGGGAAACTTGCCCCAGAATCAGTCACTTTACAATGAAGTTAGATGATGTAAAATATTATGAAGAAGTGCAAATAATGACCACGATACTACGTTTTACAAAATACTAGAGATAATACTTAAGGGGAAAGCAGAACCAAAATAAAAAGTATGCTCAATATAGTTGTTGAACTGTGCATTCTGAAAAAAAAAACATAGCAGAGTGATTAAAAGCATGGGCCCTGGATCTACATGGCCCTTGTTCAGATTCTGAATCCTGTACTTACCTCCTGGATAACTAGAATTGGGGGTGAGGAGGAACCTTTTTTGCCTTCATTATAAACATAATTAAAAAATTTTTGAAAAGCTCAGAAAAGTATAAAGATGACAAAAAATTGTTCATAATCCTACTACCCCAGTGCTAACCACTTTAGCAGTATTAGTTGATTTCGTTTATTCTTTTTTCCCTGTGCATTATTTTTTTTAAATATACAAGTATGTTGTGGTTATAACACATTTACAGAACTGGAGAGTATTTAGTCTAGAAAAGTAAACTGTTAATAGTAGTCAAGATGAAGACGGTTGAGGGCCAGGTCTGGTCAGTGACTATAGAAAAAAGCAAAAGGGCAGGAGACCAGAGGTATTTCTGAGGTAGAATCAACAAACTTTGGTGTGAGAGTGTCAAAAATATTTTTTTAACTCTGGCACCTGAAAGGAGGCAGATGGAATATAGGAGGCAGATGGAATATAGGAGGCAGAGCATATTTGCTGAGGAAGATGAGCAAATATGGACATGTTGAGTTTGAGATTTGAATGGGACATACAGATAGAAATGTCTTACAGGCAAGTTGAGGGTTTGAGAGAGTGATTGGCCTAGGATGTTAATGAGAGCACCCCAGTAAGAATGTTTAGAATAGAGTCAAGGATTGAGCCTAATCGGGCTAATTAATTAATTAATTTTTTTACATGGATATCTGACCTCTCTCAGTATGTCTAAGGACAGGAATAGAGTCTCCATTCCTAATACGTAGCACAGTACTGCCACATAGTAGTAGTCTGAGTAAATGAGAGAGCTCACTGAAACAAATGGAACCTATTGCCATCCAGTCGATTTGGACTCACAGAGACCAAGTGGGGTAGGGTGGGGAGTAGAACTGCCCCACAGGGTTTCCAGGGTTGTAATCTTTATGGAAGCAGACTTTCTCTTTCTCACATCTTTTTCCCTAGGAGCAACTTGTGGGTTTGAACTGCCGACCTTTAGGTTAGCAGCCAAGCCCTTAAGCACTGCACCACGAGGGCTCCTTGAAACTTAGGGAAGAGACGATTAGTTTGATCTCTGTAGAATGCCACTGACCCTGAAGGGGTCATGTTTATCATTTATTGCCCCTTTTCTTTTTTCAGTTTTGCTAGTGTTTTCTAAAATTTAAATTCCTAGAAAGAAGTAAGAGACCTGTTTTTCTTTGCAAAATGCTGTTTGCATGAGAGACTTAAAATGTTATTTGGATGGCTCTAACTCATTCAGCCTAATCATGCATTTTAAAAAAGAATGATAATGAAGAAGATTGTCCCAATGATTCTTCAGATGCCCAGAGCATGCCCATAGTGGTGATTTAACATGTAGGTAAAAGGAGACCTCATTATCGGACTAACACTTGAGTGCAAAGAGATTTAGGAATATAAAAAAATACAAATCAATATAGGGCAAACTGTAAACAGATATTCATGGGATAAAACTGTAAACATAAATAATTCATGAACCTTTGACATTGTGTTATGTGTGGAAGTCTTAATGGAATATCCGTATTAAAAGATACTAGATTAGCGCAGGGAGCATTGTGAGTGGCAAGGTGGGCTGTGGAAAGAGCAATCTATCTGTATACACTCCGCCCATCTTCTTGTAGACTTTAGCCAGCAGTTGGTTAATCTGCATGTATGGTTTCAGATGTCATGTTTGTGTTGATTCATTCTGAAAGCTCCATGAGGATAGCACCAACGTCGCTATTCCCAGAACCTGGCACTGTTCATGTAGTAGGTCATCAGTAAGTATTTGTCAGATGAATAAAATGGTGAATATATTAGCAAACGTTCAGAGAGACTTGAGAATATCTTGTGGAGGTGGAAGTTGGTGTAGAAAACTTAGGCCTATAAAGATTGATAAAATATAATGTTGGTGCTAGGTTCTGACTGATAGGGACCCTGTGTACAACAGAATGAAACGCTGCCTGGTCCTGTGCCATCCTCACAATTGTAGCCGTGTTTGAGCCCATTGTTGCAGCCACAGTGTCACTCTGTCTTGTTGAGGGTCTTCCTCTTTTTGCAGACCGTATACTTTGCAAAGCATGATGTCCTTCTCCACGGACTGATCCCTCCTGATAACATGTCCAAAGTATGTGAGACAAAGTCTTGCCATCCTTGCTTCTGAGGAGTATTCTGGCTGTATTTCTTCCAAGACAGATTTGTTTGTTCTTTGGCAGTCCATGGTATATTCAATATTCTTCGCCAAGACCATAATTCAAAGATGTAATTCTTCTTCAGTCTTCCTTATTCGTTGCCCAGTTTCGCATTCATATGAGATGATTGAAAACACTATAGCTTGGGTCAGGCACACCTTAGTCTTTAAAGTGACATCTTTGCTTGTAAACACTTTAAAGAGGTTTTTTTGCAGCAGATTTGCCCAATGCAATGCGTCATTTGATTTCTTTTGACTGCTGTTTCCATGGGTGTTGATTGTGGATTCAAATAAAATGAAATCCATGACAACTTCAGCCTTTTCTTGGTTTATCATGATGTTGCTTATTGGTCCAGTTGTGAGGATTTTTGTTTTCTTTATGTTGAGGTGTAATCCATACTGAAGGCTGTAGTCTTTTATCTTCATCAGTAATTGCTTCAAGTCCTCTTCACTTTAGGCAAGCAAGATTGTGTCATCCACATATTGCAGACTGTTAATGAGTCTTCCTTCAATTCTGATGCCCCATTCTTCTTCATATAGTCCAGCTTCTCACATTATTTCCTCAGTGTATAGATTGAATAAGTATGGTGAAAGGATACAACCCTAACGCACACCTTTCCTGATATTAAACCACACAGTATCCCCTTGTTCTGTTCAAACAACTGCATTTTGGTCTGTGTACAAGTTCCTCATGAATACAAGTGTTCGGAATTGCCGTTCTTCCCAGTGTTACCCATAATTTGTTATGATCCACGTGGTCAAATGCCTTTGCATAATCAATAAAACACAGGTAGACATCTTTCTGGTATTCTCTGCTTTCAGCCAAGATCCATCTAACACCAGCAATGATATTCCTGGTTCCACGTCCTCTTCTGAATCTGGCTTGATTTCTGGCAGTTACCTGTCGATGTACTGCTGCAACCATTTTTGAATGCTCTTCAGCAAAATTTTACTTGCGTGTGATATTAAGGATATTATTCAATAATTTCTGGATTCTGTTGGATCACCCTTCTTTCGAATGGGCTCGTATGTGGATATTTTCCTGTTGGTTGGCCAGGTGGCTGTTTTGCAAATTTCTTGGAAATGGAGTGAGCCTCTCCAGCACTGCATCCCTTTGTTGAAACATCTCAACTGGTATTCTGTCAATTCCTGGAGTCTTGTTTTTCTCCAGTGCCTTCAGTACAGCTTGGACTTCTTCCTTCAGCACCGTTGGTTCTTGATCATATGCTACCTCCTGAAATGGTTGAACATTGATCATTTCTTTTTGGTACACTGTGTACTCTGCGTATTCCTTCTATCTGCTTTCGGTACTTTTTGTGTCATTCAATATTTTGCCCATAGAATCCTTCAGAATTGCAACTCGAGGCTTGAATTTTTCCTTCAGTTCTTTTGGCTAGAGAAATACCAAATGTGTTCTTCCCTTTTGGTTTTCTAACAACTACAGGTCTTTCCATATTTCATTAAAATACTTTACTTTGTTTTCTCTAGCTGCTCCTTGAAATCTTCTGTTGAGCTCTTCTGCTTCATCATTTCTTCCATTTGCTTTAGCTAGTCTATGTTCAAGAGCAAATTTTAGAGTCTCTTCTGACACCTATTTTAGTCTTTTCCCATCTTTTTTAAGGACCTTTTGCTTTATGTATAATGTCCTCCCACAACTTGTGTGGTCTTCAGTTATTAATGTTTAACGCGTCACATCTGTTCCTGAGATGGTCTCTAAATTCAGGTGGGATATACTCAAGGTCATACTTTGGCTCTCATGGACTTGTTTTAATTTTCTTCAAGTTCAACTTGAACTTGCATATGAGCAATTGATGGTCTGTTCCTCAGTTGGCCTCTGACCTTATTCTGACTGATGATATTGAACTTCTCCATCATCTCTTTCCAGAGATGTAGTCGATTTGATTCCTGTGTATTCCATTCAGCGAAGTCCATATGTATACTCGCTGTTTACGTTGTTGAAAAAGGTGTTTGTAACAAATAAGTCATTGGTCTTAGCAAAATTTTATCACGCGATCTCTGACATCATTTCTATTTCCAAGGTCATATTTTCCAACTATAGATCTTTCTTTGTCCACTGTCTCATTCCAATCACTAGTAATTATCATTGCATCTTGATTGCATATTTAATCAATTTCAGACTGCAGAAGTCAGTAAAACTGCAATTTCTTCATCTTTGGCATTAGTGGTTGGTGCATGAATTTGAATAATAGTCCTATTAACTGGTCTTCCTTGTAGACGTTTGGATATTTTCCTATCACTGACAGCGTTATACTTCAGGATTGATCTTGAGATGTTCTTTTTGATGATGAATGTGATGCCATTGCTCTTGACTTTGTCATTCTCAGCTTAGTAGACCATATGATTGTCCAAAATGCCCAATGCCAGTCCCTTTCAGCTCACTAATGGCTAGGATATTGATCTTTTTGCATTCCATTTCATTTTTGATGACTTCCAATTTTCCTAGATTCATACTTCATACATTCCACGTTCCGATTGTTAGTGGATGTTTGCATCTCTTTCCTCCCGGAGGCTTTACTCCATCCGTGTCATTATAGTCAACTCTACTTGAGGAGGCAGCTCTTCCCAATTGTAGTTTGAGTGCCTTCTGACCTGACTAGCTAGTGTTCCGCTGCCGTTCATAAGGTTTTAACTGGCCAGTTTTTTTAGAAATAGATCTCGAGGTCCTTCTTACTAGTCTGTCTTAATGTGGAAGCTCTGCTGAAGCCTGTCCACCATAGGTGACCCTGCTGGCATTTGAAATATCAGTGGCATAGCTTCCAGCATCACAGCAACATGCAAGATACCACAGTAGGACAAACCGGCAGAAGAGTGGTGGTCTTTTCCAGTCTGAATACCTTTTATTTCTTTTGTTGCATTACTCTGTTAGGACTTCTAATATGATATTGATCAGAAGTGATGAGAGTGGACACACTTGCCTTTTTCCTGATTTCAAGGGGAAAGCTCTCTGTCTTTCCCCATTAAGTATTATGTTGACTGTTGGCTTTTCATATATGCTCTGAATCATACTGAGGAACTTCCCTTCTATTCCAGTGTTTTTGATGGTTTTCGTTATGAAAGGGCATTGGATTTTAGCAAATGCTTTTTCTACATCCATAGAGATGATCATGTGGTTCTTTTCCTTTGTTCTGTTGATGTTGTTTATTACGTTGATTGAAAGCTCCCGAAGATTAGCCAATGTGGACAATAAGTAATTTGCAGATCTAAAACAGAATTTCTTACTAACATAAATTTTAATAAATTTCTTAAGGGAGATTAGAGGTAATGTTATTATTTATGTAACATATAAGCATAGATTCTGTATTCCTTCTCTCTACTCATTTAGCTGGGAAGCAGAATTGTTTTGGGGTCAGTTTTATGATCCTCTGTTAACTATGTCAGGTTTTTTCCTTTTATTGAAGTTTGAGGTTTGATTAAATCGGGACATGATGCTTTTCTGAAAATGCAGAACTCCATTTATGTAATGTAAGTGGACAAAATAGCAAGATATTTAATTGAAAAGGTATATGCTAAAATGGGTTAATTTGCTATGATCATTCAGGTATGTAAAGATCAGATAATTCAATAAGTCAGCTAAGAGAGCTTTCACTGTATATATTTCCTTGTAAGTAATTTTTTAAAAAGTAATCAAAACCTTGCTAACAGTCAGTTCTCAATTATTAGAGATGATAATATGGACTATTAGTGTGGAAACTAAAGCTGCAGAAAATGTAGTGAAATCCTACAGTGCGACCATAGCTATTGTATTTCTTTAGGCGGAAAAAGAAGCGGCCCTGGTAGCTAGAAGGTTAAACCATTGGCTGCTAACTGAAAGGTTGGCAGGTCGAACTCACCCGGTAGCTCCGAGGGAGAAAGACCTGGTTGATAATCTAGTCCCGTAAAGATTATTGCCTAGAAAACCCTATGGCGGCAATTCTGCTCTGTCACATGGGGTCGCTAGGAGTTGAAATTGACTTGATGGCACTTAAGATCCTATGTACAGATAGGAAGTTAGGAATCTTTGAAGAGATTATTCTAGGAGTATTGAATTCAGATCAAGTGTAATTGACTCAAGATAAGCTACTGTCTGAAAATAAGATTAGCATACAGAAGTAGCCCCAACCAAAAGAATATTAGGAACTCCCTAGCCCTAAAAATGATTGCAACCTGCCTGTCTTGGCTGTGACTCATAATTTAAGCCTTATCCTAACCAAGCATATCAATCAAGCATAGGCAAAATGTAATCAGACAGAAGAAAGAAATATATTACAGGAGAGAGCAACTCCATAGAACCTAGAAGGTCCCTAAAACAAAAAGTTGACACTGTTTTTTGAGCAGTGTCCAACTACATAAGCCAGCTTTTCGCCATAATTTGTAAGACTTCTTAGTGATAGGACACATGTAATTTACCAGGCTTTATTGTGGTTCTGTTTTCCTTTGACCTAGATTCCATACTCACCAGATAAGCTCTCAGATAACAAAATATGGGAAATGAGTACCCTACGTGATGATATGACTGTCCTCCATTGTAACCAAATTAATTGGCATTTTGGCCTATATGTTAATCTTTTTTTTTTTATAATTCAGATGAAATTCACATAATATAAAATGTTTAAAGTGTACAATTTAGTGGCATTTAGTACTTTCACATTGTTGCACAACTATCACTATATTGATAGTTTCAAAATAGTTTCATCACCCCATAAGAAATCCTGTACCCATTTAGTAGACACTACGTATTCTCCCCTTGCTCTAGCTCCTAGCAACCACCAGTCTGCTTTCTGTCTCTGTGGATTTACCTATTCTGGATATTTCATATAAATGGAGTGACATAACGTGACTTTTTGTGTCTGGCTTCATTCAGTTAGCGTATTTTCAATGTTCATCCACATTGTAGCACATATCTGTACTTCATAATGTTTTATGGCTGGGTAATAGCCCATTGTTTATATATACTACATTGTTTATTCATTCATTCATTCGTTGATGGACATTTGGGTTTTCACCTTTTGGCTACAATATTGTTTAAGTACCTGTTTTTAGTTCTTTTGGGTATATACCTAGGAGTAGAATTGATGAGTCCTATGGTAGTTCTGTGTTTTGTCTTTTGAGGAGCCACCAGACTGTTTTCTATAGAGGCTGCCCCATTTTACATTGCCACCAGCAGTATATTATGGCTCCAGTTTCACCACATCCTCATCAACACTTGTTATTGTTTGTCTTTTTGATTTTAGTCATCCTAGTGGTTGTAAAGTGGTATCTTGTTGTAGTTTTGATTTGTATTTCCCTAATGGCTAATGATATTGAGCATCTTTTCATGTGTTTGTTGACCATGTGTATACCTGATGTGGTGAAATGTCTGTTCAAGTCCTTTGTTCATTTTTTAATTGAGTCATTTGTCTTTTTGTTGTTGAGCTGTAGGAGTTCTTTATATATTCTGGATATTAAGCCCTTATCTGATAGTTTCCAAATGTTTTCTCCCATTCTGTAGGTTGTTTTGTTTTTTCACTTTCTTGATAAAATGTCCTTTGATACACAAAAGTTTTAAATTTTGATGAAGTACAGTTTATCTAATTTTTATTTTGTTGTTCATGCTCTGGTGTCTTATCTAAGAATCCATTGCTAAAAAAGACCTTGAAGTGTTACCCTTATGTTTTCTTCTGTGTTTATAGTTTTAGCTGTTATATTTAGCTGTTGATCCGTTTTGAGTTAACTATCATGTATGGTTTGAGGTGGGGTCCACCTTCATTTGTTTGCATGTGGATATCCAGTTGTCTCAGCACCATTTGTTGAAGAGTCTATTCTTTCCCTATAAAATGGTCTTGTCACCTTTGTCAAAGATGTATGGGTTTATTCATGAACTCTCAATTCTATTCCATTAGTCTGTATGTAAGTTTTTGGAATTTTGATAGGGATGGGATTGAATCTGTAGATCACTTTGGGTATTATTGCCATCTTAACAATATTAAGTCTTCCAGTCCATGAACACAAGTGTCTTTCCGTTTATTTAGGTTTTCTTTAATTTTTTCAGCATTATTTCGTAGTTTTAAGTGTACACGTCTTTCACTCCCTTGTTTAAATTTATTACTAGGTATTCTTTTGGATGCTATTGTAAATGGAATTGTTTTCTTAAATTCTTTTTGAGATTGTTCGTTGCTAGTGTATACAAGCACACTTGATTTTTCTGTGTTGATCTTGAATCTTAGACAACTTCGCAGAATTAATTAGCTCTAGTAGTGTTTTGGGGGATTCTTTGGAATTTTCTGTTTATAGGATTGTGTCTTCTGCAAATAGAGATAGGTATTACTTCTTCCCATCCAATTTAGATGCCTTCTCCCTCCCCCTCTTACCTAATTGCTCCGCTTAGAACATCTGATACAATCTGAATAGCACTAATGAAAGTGAGCATCACTGTCCTGTTCCTGATCTTAGGTGGAAAGCTTTCAGTCTTTTACCATTCAGTATGATTTTAGCTGGGGCTTTTGGTTTTTCATAAATACCCTTTATCATGATGAGGAAAGTTCCCTTCTTTTCCTAGTTTTCTGAGTGTTTTTTTTTTTTTT
>NW_004443951.1:16875657-16877043 GCF_000243295.1 Trichechus manatus latirostris | reverse complement strand
TATTGCCCTATGACAATGGTTAACAACCCCACCACATGTCAACACTGTCCCTTCTCAACCTTGGGTTCCGTATCACCAGCTTTCCTGTCCCCTCCTGCCTTCTAGTCCTTGTCCCTGGACTGCTGTGCCTCATTAGTCCTGCTTTGTTTTATGGGGTTGTCCAGTCCCTGGCTGAACAGTGAACCTTGGGAGTGACTTCATCACTGAGCTAAAAGGGTGTCTGGGGGCCATATTCTTGGGGTTTCTCCAGTCTTTGTCAGGCCAGTAAATCAGATCTGTTTTGCATGTGTTAGAATTCTGTTCTACATCCTTCTCCAGCTCTGTTGTGATCCTGGTCAGAGCAGTCAGTGGTGGTAGCCAGGCACCATCTAGCTGTACTGGACTCAGTCTGGTGGCGGCCTTGGTAGCCGTGGTCCATTAGTCCTTTGGGCTAATCTTTTCCTTTTATCCTGTTCTCTTCATTCTTCCTTGCTCCCGAAGGGATGAGACCAGTGGAGTATCTTAGATGGCTGCTCACAGGCTTTTAAGACCCCAGACACTACTTACCAAGGTAGAATGCAGAACATTGCCTTAATAAACTGTGTTATGGCAATTGAGCTAGATGTTCCCCAGAGCATGGTCCCCACAGCCCTCCACCCAACAATTCAGTCCCTCAGGGAGTCTGGATGTGTCTGTGGAGCTTCCGTGACCTTGCCTTGTGCAAGTTGTACTGGCTTCCCCAGTATTGTGTACTGTCTTACCCTTCACCAAAGCTACCACTTATCTACTGTCTATTTAGTGTTTCCCCCGCATCCCTCCCATCCCTCGTAACCAACAAAGATTGTTTCTTTTTGTGTGTGAACTTTTTCATGAGTTTTTACAGTTGAGGTCTTATACAATATTTGTCTTTTTGCGGTTGACTTATTTCACTCAGCATAATGTCCTCCAGTTTCATCCATGTTATGAGATGCTTCACAGATTCATCACTGTTCTTTATCGTTGCGTAATACTCCGTTGTGTGTATGTACCATAGTTTGTTTATCCATTCATCTGTTGATGGGCATCTAGGTTGTTTCCATCTTTTTGCTCTTGTGAACAGTGCTGCAGTGAACAGGGTGTGCATATGTCTATTTGTGTGACGGCTCTTATTTCTCTAGGATATATTCCTAGGAGTGGGATTGCTGGATCGTATGGTATTTCTATTTCTAGCTTTCTAAGGAAGCGCCATATCATTTTCCAAAATGGTTGTATCGTTATGCATTCCCACCAGCAGTGCATAAGAGTTTCAATCTCCCCACAGCCTCTCCAACATTTATTTCCAGTGTTTTTGAGTTGTGCCAGTAATGCCGGGGTGAGATGATATCTCATTGTGGTTTTAATTTACATTTCTCTAATGGCTAGTGATCA
>NW_004443951.1:16820483-16875557 GCF_000243295.1 Trichechus manatus latirostris | reverse complement strand
GGATTATTTGTCTTTTTGTTGTAGAGGTGTTGGATTTTCTTGTAGATTATAGAGATTAGACCTTTGTCTGATTTGTAATGTGCAAAAATTTTTTCCTAGTCTGTAGGTACTCTTTACTCTTTTGGTGAGGTCTTTTGAAGATCATAGGTGTTTGATTTTTTAGAAGATCCCAGTTATTTAGCTTACCTTCTGGGGTCTGTGTGTTGCTGGTTATGGTTTGTATCCTGTTAATGCCGTGTATTAGGGCCTCTAGCATTGATTCTATGTTTTCTTCTATGAACTTTGTAGTTTTTGGCTTTATATTTAGGTCTTTGATCCATTTTGAATTAGTTTTTGTAGATGGTGTGAGGTATGAGTCCTGTTTCATTTTTCTGCAGATGGACATCCAGTTTTGCCAACAGTATTTGTTAAAAAGACTGTCTTTTCCCCATTTGATGGACTTAGGGCCCTTGTCGAAGATCAGGTGACCGTAGGTGGATGGATTTACATCTGGGTTCTCAATTCTGTTGCATTGGTCAATGTATCTGTCATGGTACCAGTACCAGGCTGTTTTGACTACTGTAGCTGTATAGTAGATTCTGAGGTCAGGGAGTGTGAGTCTGCCTACTTTCTTCTTCTTCTTCAATAGTGCTTATTTGGGGCTTCTTCTCTTTCCATATAAAGTTAATGATTAGTTTTTCCATCTCTTTAAAGAATGTCGTTGGTATTTGGAGCGGGATTGCATTGTATTTGTAAATTGCTTTGGGTAGAATTGTCATTTTCACTATGCAGAGTCTACCTATCCATGAGCATGGTATGTTTTTCCATTTATGTAGATCCCTTTGGATTTCTTGCAGTAGTGTTTTGTAGTTTTCTTTGTATAGGTCTTTTACATCCTTGGTTAGAGTTATTCCTAAGTATTTTATTTTTTTAGGGGCTAGTATAGATGGTATTATTTTCCTGATTTCCTTTTTGTCATTCTCTTTATTGGTGTTTAGGAATCCAACTGATTTTTGTATGTTTATCTTATATCCTGCTACTCTGCTGAATCTTTCTATTAGTTCCAATAATTTTCTCTTAGAGTCTTTTGGGCTGAATGTTTTTATCATGAAATTTTGTTGGATTTTGTCAAATGCTTTTTCTGCATCATTTGAGAAGATTATGGGTTTTGTTTGTTTGTTTTTCCTCTTCATTCTATTATATTGGTTTTCTTATGTTAAACACCCTTTGTATTTCTGGGATAAAGCCCGCTTGATCATGGTGTATAAACCGTTTAATATGCTTTTGGATTTGGTTTGCTAAGATTTTGTTGTGGATTTTTGTATCTCTATTCATAAATCTATCTTGGAAGAAGTACAACCAGAATGTTCCTTAGAGGCAAGGATGGCAGGACTATGTCTCACATACTTTGGACATGTTATCAGGAGGGATCAGTCCTTAGAGAAGGACATCATGCTTGGTAAAGTAGAGGATCAGCGAAAAAGAAGACCCTCAACGAGATGGATTGACACAGTGACTGCAACAATGGGCTCAAGCATAACAACAATTGTGAGGATAGTGCAAGATCGGGCAGTGTTTCGTTCTGTTGTACATAGGCTCTCTGTGAGTTAGAATGGACTTGATGGCACCTAACAACAACAACAATTCATAAGGGGTATTGATTGGTCGTTTTCATGTGATGTCTTTGTCTGGCTTTGGTATCAGGCTAATACTGCTTCATAGAATGAGTTAGGAAGTGTTCCGTATGCTTGTATTTTCTGGATTTTTTTTTTTTAATAAACTTTTGTGTCATAAAAGTATAACGTTAACCTTTAATAAATTGGTTGGCGTAAGTTATTCCCTGGAAGTGTAATCAATCCAATGTGTGCAGAGAAAAATGGATTTTACAAAACTGTAGAGCTGAGGACCATACTTGGGAATAAGTCTTCTTGTAGAAGGATCATAGTCTTTTTCTTGTATACTCAGTGCTTGACACATAGTTAGTGCTCAATTTAAAGTTGTGAAACTTATTGTTGAATTTTAGAGATGGTAACTCGAGACCTCTAGTAAGGAAGGCTACAGACATTTTATAGCTCTACAATTTTCTCATGTCAGAAAAGCAGTTCTGCTTTTTCTTTAACTCAGCAGGAACAATTCATTAAGTGATGAAAAAAGAATCCCAGCTGTTAACCAAAAGGTCAGCAGTTCAAATCCACCAGGTGCTCCTTGGAAACCCTATGGGGCAGTTCTACTCCATCCTGTAGGGCTGCTGTGAGTCGGAATGGACTCGATGGTTATGGGTTAAACCAACCAGAGCCTAAAAAGGCAAATAAAAGGTGTATGCATCTGTTAGAAAAAACAAGAGGGGTAGTGCATTTGAGTGAACAATCTATATTTGTTTCATTATTTTTATTTTTAAAATAATTATATCTTTAATTTTATTTTTTAGACCTTATTGCAATATGCAAGCAACAAGAATGCATCAGAACATATTGTGTATCTTCTGGAGGTATATCGACTTGCCATCCAAAGCTTTGCCAGCGCACGGCCGTATTTAACTACCGAATGTGAAGATGTCCTCTTAGTGCTTGGCAGATTAGTACTGTAAGTGTAAGAATTTAAATCACTCTTAAAATTGAGACCCTTGGTTTCGTAATGTTCAGCTGACTTCTGTTTATTATGGCATCACATTTATTCTTCAAAGCACCATTAGAGTCATGCTTCTGAATGAAATTTCCTTTGGTCTGAGCCTCCCTTCGCAGTGTCCCAGAAGATATAGTGCAAGGGAATCTCCAGCCAAGCAATGCAATCTTTAACTGCCCTCGCTAGACTTGGAATCTGAGAATGACAATTTTCTCTCTGTCCCCTAGGTATCGATCCATTCAAGTGACAGAGTATCTGGAAACTGTAGTGTTCATTGAGGAGTACTATGTACTTTGGGGGGAACACCATAAAATTCTGCAGTTTGAGTGTATTATTTAAACTAAGAATAACTTTGCTAGCAGAAGATATCAGGGTACAGTATAAGATCACCACTCTAAGAGTCCATGATCATTTAGCTCCTGTTTCTTCTGTTAATGTTTGACCACTTAGCAGCAGACAAAATTACATGCTTAATGAAATTTTCATCTGTAAATTGAAAAAAATCAACAGTTATTAAGTTTTACCTAGGGATCACCTTGGTTCAGTTTACGGATTGTTTGGTGGGATAACATCTAATCTGGGTGGTTTATTTTTCTCAGGCCTCATTTGTTTCCTGTCCTGTTCTCCAAAGCCAGAAACTTCTAACTCCATATCTTTATGGAAATCAAGCATTCCTGATTTTATAATCCCATTTTTCCTCCTACCAAGTCCCACTTTCCTATGTTACCTAGGCTAAGGGATTAAAATAATATTCTGCAAGATTTTAGAGAGGTGTTGGTTGATTAATATTTTGAGTTGAATTTGTTCTGCATTTCCTTTTTTTTAATTCTTCCTGTTATTTTGTTTCTGTGCCTCTGGGTAATGGTTAAGGTAGAAAGAAGAACCTCTTTCCCTTGCTTGGTCTTTAGAGGTGAAGAAATGACTTTGCTAGCAATCTTTTCTGCTTCCTCTGCAAGTGACAGAAACCTACGTAGATGACAATTACATATGTTTATCAACGTACCAGCTAAATTCACAATTTACCAGCTAAATTGAGCTCCTGTTTTTATTGTCTGAAATCAGAATTGTTTCTATATGCCTCCCCACATAAAGTAAATGACACTTTCTAGAATATGATTTCTAGAAGGCTTGTATATTCTTACCAAATGTATTAAGGCAGCAATATAAATACAAAGTCTCCTGGAGTTTCTTTTTCTTTTTCCTTCTTTTTTAAAGTTGAAAAACCAATGTAACAATGTTGAAAAAAAATTTGAATAGTAAAAAACGATTGAAAATAATGTAAACATATAAAATGTATATTCAGTATTGTTGACTGTAACCACCTTTATGTATTTACTTAGTTATTTATATTGTAGGAGTTGTTTTGAATTGCTGCTTCCAGTGTCTGAAAGTGAACTGCCTTGTGAAGTCTGGGTACCTTTCCTTCAGAGTCTACAGGTGAGTTGATTTTCACTCAGTGTTCTCCAAGACATCTAGTTAATTTCTTCCAGAAAATTAAATGAGAAACTTAGAATAACAGCAAATTCATTTTGTTGTTGTTGAGTGCTGTCATCGATTTCTACCCATAGCGACCCCATGTGACAGAGTAGAACGCCCTAGAGAGTTTTCTAGGCTGTAATCTTTACAGGAACAGATCGCTGGGTCTTTCTCCTGTGGAGCCGCTGGGTGGGTTTAAACTGCCACCTTTTGGTATATACTGATATTAAATTCATGGAATGAGAAAAAGGTCCTCCACATGAAGGGGTGTGTTAAAAATTGTTTTTTCGTTCAGTTCATTTTGCTTAATTTTACATAGCTTAGAAATCAACAAAAAGTAAGTTTCCATTATTCAAAAATAAAGTTTTAGATAGACTAAAGCTATCAAAAATGTAAAGACACACATGATTATAATTATCATATATTTCACTTGAGTGAATATAAGAGCATTCTAGGTTTGTGAGCATTTTTTGACTTAATATTTTCCATAGGAACATTGCTATAAATGGAAGCGTGTGTTCCTAGAGAATTTTGGCTCTGTAAAATAAGGGAAAGACCAAACCCAAAAACCCATTGCTGTCAAGTTGGTTCGGACTCATAGCCACCCATAGGACATGGTGGAACTGCCCCCCAATAGGGTTTCCAAGGAGCACCCGGTGGATTCGAACTGGTGACCTTTTGGTTAACAGCCAAACTCTTAATCACTACGCCGCTAGGGTTTCCAAAATAAGGGAAAACAAGTTAAAATTTTAAAACAGTAATAACCAATAATCGTTACTAGTAATATAGGATAGTGAGACATATACTTAATCATTTGTATCTAAGTTAATTTTTGTCCCCCTTCTTCCCCTTGTATATAAGTACTTTAAACAATTGACAATTACATTTTCTTAATTTTTTTAGGAGATTGAATGACAACTAATAACCTAGACTTTTCAGGACATTTCCTCTAGAGCCAACGCCTTATTTAAAAAGTAATTTAATAGAAGAATTTAAACAATTAAAAAGGATATAACCAGAAGTGTCATTAAGTAATGTTTCTATTAGAAGAAAATGGGTTGCCCATGTGGATACTACAGAATCCTTTAAAAGAAACTGTACCAATGGCCTTAAAATAAATCAGCTTACTACCAGGGATGTCAGTCAAATCTTCAAAGAGTCTGCTGGTAATATAAGCTATCTTAATAGTAGAGCACTCCAAATACGCAATAGTAACACAAGGACCCAAATTGAATTTTGGTGATAATTTTATCTGTAGGGAGTTCAGGAATACATTTGAAAGTACCCTTTAGCTTAGTGAAAACACCATAGTTTCATAAAAAGCAGCAATAAATTTCAAAAAGCTTTGAGGGTAGTCTTTTTCTGCTTATTTATTTTTAGTAAATCCAAGTTATATAAGTCCTTTCAGTTCATAGATGTTCAGATATACACTTTCTTCTCACTTATCGACTATCTAGTTATCTGACATTTCCTGTTTATAACAATAGTAAAAAATCTATTATCTGACTATTTTGCACGTTAACGACGTATGTCTGGCAGTAACAAACAGTAACGGATGCTGAGGTGTGAGGCGAGAGTAATGCGGCTGTGATGGTTAAGGTTGTGTCAACTTGACCATGATTTTCAGTGGTTTGGTAGTTGTGTAATGATGTGGTCATCCTCCGTTTTGGCATAATGCCAATTTCGCATAACAACCTGGTCTTTGGAACCTAACCATGTCAGTAAATGAGAGGATGTATTGAAAAGGCAAAACTACTTTTCAGGTTAATTATTAATCTGTTTTCTGGATATGGTGTTTTTGTTTTTAGGAGTCACATGATGCATTATTGGAATTTGGGAATAATAACCTACAAATATTGGTTCATGTTACCAAGGAAGGGATGTGGAAAAACCCAGTTCTCCTTAAAATTCTGTCTCAACAGCCAGTAGAAACAGAAGAAGGTATGTCTTAAAACGTTACTGACTACATTAGAGGAGAATCTAATTCTAAAAGAATTGAAATTGATTGTGGATTAAAATTTTTGTGACTTTCACCTGGTCATTGTGTTTTCCTTTGACCAGTAAAAGTTAGCTATCAACAGTTAATATTTTGCTTATTTAAGTAAGGATTCTGGCATTTTTAAGTGTTAAGTCTCCCTTTGTACTCCTGTTTATTTTTAAATGTTATTTGAAGTAACAGTGTTCATACAAAGCTCTTGAGGAAGAAACTAATAATTTGCTTTTAGTTAATGGTATATGACAGAGCTTTGATCATACTTTGTTCTCTTGTTACAATTCAGACCCATGAAAAATTGCTTTTTTATTTATACTTATGAAATATTGGAATTCAGCATTTTGTAGAGAAATGCAAAGAATGAAATTTTCTGTTTGTCATTTTAAGACCTGAAAATTTATGGATTCGAGTTGACGTTTGCATTTTAGATACACAAAACATCTCATTGCATATAACCAATAATCGTAATTTCACTGGCTTCAAGTTAGTGGAAAGTTAAAAGGATAACATTCTGTTAAGTATGTTTTGAGGATAAAAACAGGTTTCGGAACAGTTACTATGCTTTTGGGAATATTTTTAGTTTAGCTCTTAGAGCAGGCCATTTGAATGTTGGTACCCTAAAATACACCACTTTATTCCTTCAGTAGATTAACATATAAAGACTTATTCATTCACCAAGTTTGACAACCTATTATACACATGCTGTCTGGGCTTTTCTTTATAGTGAGAAGATAGGCATAAGGGAACTTAGATTTACTTTTGGTCCCTCACCTTTGACAATTTTGCTTATCCGTTGCACTAACCTAAAAATAAATAAATAATTAAAGACAAAAGGAAGGAAGGAAATAAAGAGTAATAAGGACAAGAGATTACAGGCTGTTAGATAGGAAATAGGTTGGTTTCTGTTGTTGTCTATTGAGGTCCCCAATAAATAGCATCCCTTTGTAATTAGTGGGGACTAAAATACCACCTTTAAATTGATAAATGCTGTGAGAGACAGAGACAAATGGTTTCAAAAGCAGAATTAGATTTACCCACCCTTTCCACATGAGGCTGGAATGAGGCAAGGAAGAATGCGTGCTTTCTGCAGGCAAGCCCAAGAGGAAAAGGAGTGAAATTGAGTTGTGTGTTCAGTTTATTTTCCCCTGATGTCCTAATCAGATACGTCACACCTCCCCACCCCCAACCCCCCTGGAGTTAACAGTAGTTAATTTCTCTTCACATAGAAAAATATTAAGAAATGAGGAGAAGCATTGCTCACTTAAAATCCCATGGTGTCCTATGCATTTAGTGAAGATTAAGCACACACTATCTGTAAGGCTCTATCTGCATGGGTACATGATACATACATTTCTAAGGAATTATACTGGGAACCAAAATATAAGTGGTGGGCAAACTGTAGCTGCCTACTTTCACAATTGGCCCTTAATCTAATTTCTGGTCAAAAGCTTATTAGAAAGCTTCTTTTACCCCTCCACTGCCCCTGCAGCTCAGATCTGAACTTTTTTTTTTTTTTTAATTGTACTTCAGGTGAAGGTTTACAGAACAAATAGTCTCATGGAACAGTAGTACACATATTGTTTTATGACATTGGTTAACAACCCCATGACATGTCAACCCTCCCCCTTCTCGACCTTTTTTTTGGTGAAAATACACATAGCCAAAGATATACCATTTCAAAAATTTCTACATGCACAGTTCAGTGACATCGACCACGCTCTTCCAGTTGTGCTGCTATTCTCACTTTAGATGAAGGTTTACACAACAAAATAGTTTCTCATTAAACAGTTAGTACACATGTTGCCCTATGACAATGGTTAACAACCTCACAACCCATCAACATATCTTTACTCAACCTTGGGTTCCCTATCACCAGCTTTCCTGTCTGCTTCTGCCTTCTAGTCCTTGTCCCTGGAGTGCTGTGCCTCATTAGTCCCATTTGGTTTTATGGGGCAGTCTACTCCCCAGCTGAACGGTGAACCTCAGAAGTGACTTCACCACTGAGCTGAAAGGGTGTCTGGGAGCCATACTCTCAGGGTTTCTCCAGTCTCCTTTAGGCCAGTAATCTGGTCTTTTTTTTGTGAGTTAGAATTTTGTTCTACATCCTTCTCCAGCTCTGTCCAGAACCCTCTGTTGTGATCCCGGTCAGAGCAGTCAGTGGTGGTAGCCGGGCACCATCTAGCTGTACTGGACTCAGTCTGGTGGTGGCCTTGGTAGCCGTGGTCCGTTAGTCCTTTGGACTAATCTTTCCCTTGTATCCTGTTCTCTTCACACTTCCTTGCTCCTGAAGGGATGAGACCAGTGGAGTATCTTAGATGGCTGCTCACAGGCTTTTAAGACCCCAGACACTATTTACCAAGGTAGAATGTAGAACATTGCCATTATAAACTGTGTTATGCCCATTGAGCTAGATGTTCCCTGAGACCATGGTCCCCACAGCCCTCCTCCCAGCAGTTGAGTCCCTCAGGGAGTTTGGATGTGTCTGTGGAGCTTCCATGACCTTTCCTTGTACAAGTTGTGCTGGTTTCCCCAGTATTGTGTACTGTCTCAGATCTGAACATATTAAAGACTAAAAAGCAGTGACTGTCATTTCATTGATGGTCTTCTGTCTTCTGGTCAGTAAAGTAGCAATCAGAAGCATAAAAGTACACATTTTTTACCTCCAATAAGTGCATTTGAATTTATTTTAAATGGAAAAATAAGTCAATAAAAGATCTGCAAGTATTTTTATTTTTTCTGTCTCGAACTTTGTGCCCCTCATACTCCCCTCAAAAAACTTTATCACTGAAGTACATGTTAAGTGCCAGATGTTGACACTTCTGCCTGGCATAATCGGTAAAAACATCATGGAAGAGCAGTTTTTTACTGGACTTTAATTAAAGGTTGTGTTTTACATGATGAAATATATAAGATGAAGTGTCATGATATCTGCAACTTACTTTTAAATGGATCAGAAAAAGAAAAAAAAAGCTAGGTAAGAAATAGGGACAAAACAGTTCAATTTTTTAATCTAGTTGAAGAGTAGATGAGTTTGAAAGTTTTTTAATATTAAAATGTTTGAAAAAATAAAATGAAAAGGATCATGATAGGGAGTGAGACTTGTCAGTATAATATCTTTTTTAAAAATTTTTTAAAAATTGTACTTCAGGTAAAGGTTTACAGAACAAATAGTTTTTCATTAAACAGTAGTACACGTATTGTTTTATGACATTGGTTAACAACCGCATGACATGTCAACCCTCTCCCTTCTCAACCTTTTTTTTTTTTTGGTGAAAATATACATAGCCAAAGATAACACCATTTCAAAAATTTCTGCATGCACAGTTCAGTGACATTTGACTATGCTCTTCTAATTGTGCTGCTGTTCTCCTTTTAGATGAAGGTTTACACAACAAAATAGTTTCTCATTAAACAGTTAGTACACATGTTGCCCTATGACAATGGTTAACAACCTCAGTACACATCAACACTGTCCTTACTCAACCTCGGGTTCCCTATCACCAGCTTTCCTGTCCTCTTCTGCCTTCTAGTCCTTGTCTCTGGGCTGTTGTGCCTCATTAGTCTCATTTTGTTTTATGGGTTTATCTAATCTTTGGCTGAAAGGTGAACCTCGGGAGTGACTTCATTACTGAGCTAAAAGGGTGTCCAGGGACCATATTCTTGGGGTTTTTCCAGTCTCTGTCAGGCCAGAGTTAGAATTTTGTTCTACATTTTTCTCTAGCTCTGCCCGGGACCCTCTGTTGTGATCCCTGTCAGAGCAGTCAGTGGTGGTAGCTGGGCACCATCTAGTTGTACTGGACTCAGTCTTGTGGAGGCGATGGTAGTTGTGGTCCATTAGTCCTTTGGACTAATCTTCCCTTGTATCTTGTTTTCTTCATTCTGCCTTGCTCCTGAAGGGGTGAGACCAGTGGAGTATCTTAGATGGCTGCTTACAGGCTATTAAGACCCCAGATGCTACTCACCAAGGTAGAACATAGAACTTTTTTTTTTAAAATAAGTATGTTATGCCAGTTGAGCTAGATGTTTCCCAAGACCATGGTCCCTACAGCCCTCCACCCAGCAAGTCAGTCCCTCAGGGAGTTTGGATGTGTCTATGGAGCTTCCATGACCTTTCGTTGTACAAGTTGTGCTGGCTTCCCCAGTATATGTGTACTGTCTTACCCTTCACCAAAGTTACCACTTATCTATTGTCTATTTAGTGTCCCCTCCTTTCCAACCATCAAAGATTGTTTCTTTTTGTATATAAACCTTTTCATGAGTTTTTACAGTAGTGTTCTCATACAATATTTGTCCTTTTGTGATTGACTTATTTCACTCAGCATAGTGCCCTCCAGATTCATCCATGTTGTGAGATGCTTCGCGGATTCATCATCGTTCTTTATCTTTGCGTAATACTGCGTTGTGTGTATGTACCATAGTTTGTTTATCCATTCATCTGTTGATGGGCATCTAGGTTCCATCTTTTTGCTATTGTGAACAATGCTGCAGTGAACATGGGTGTGCATATATCTATTCGTGGGACAGCTCTTATTTCTCTAGGATATATTGCTAGGAGTGGGATTGCTGGATCATATGGTACTTCTATTTCTAGCTTTTAAGGAAGCACCAAATTGCTGGATTATATGGTGTATTATATCTTTTAAAATATTGAATTATGTAGATTGATTTTCTTTTCAAAAAATAAATTTAAGATTGAGCATAACTTAAAATGGTTTTAAAAATGCAAGGTCAAGCTCTGGAAAATTGCTAAAGCAACAGTTTAAATATGGTTGTAATATCTTGAATAGTTTTCTCTCACAGAAGTTGTTGTGTTCCATCGAGTCAATTCTGACTCATAGTGACACTATACGACAGAGTAGAACTGCCCCATAGGGTTTCCTAGGCTGTAATCTTCTCTTTATGGATATCCAGGTCTTTTCTCCCACAGAGCAGCTGGTGGGTTCGAACTGCTGGCCTTTCAGTTATTAGCCAAATGCTTAAGCATTCTGCCACCAGGACTCCTTCCTCACAAAAGTAATAACTATGATTTATAGAGTGTCTACTATGTGATGGGCATGCCCAAGGTCACTTAGTTAAAATTGTAGAGGCAGAATTTTATCCCACGTTGGGAAATGTTAAAAGTTTTTGCTTGGAAATTCTAGTAAAAAGACCAGACTTAATGGTCTGACTGAGACTGGAGGAACCCCGGAAAGCATGGCCCCCAGACTGTCTGTTAACCCAGAACTAAAACAATTCCCGAGGCCAGCTCTTTGGACAGAGATTGGACTGGACTGTGGGACATAAAATGATACTTGTGAAGAGTGTGCTTCTTAGCTCAAGTAGATACATGAGACTAAATGGGCAGCTTCTGTCTGGAGGTGAGAAAAGGTCAGGAGCTGGTTGAATGGACATGGGAAATCGGGTAGAAAGGGAGGAGTGTGCTATCACAGTATAGGGAGAGCAATTAGGGTCACATAACAATGTATGTATAAATTTTTGTATGAGAAACTAAAAAAAAAAGTTTTTGATTGGGTAGTGATAACCATTCAGTTACTAAATACATGGCTTTATTAAATATCTGTAATATCCAGTGAAACCTGTGAGAGCCGGAACTCAACAGGACTGCCTTGTTTTTCCGGGTCTTGCAGATTTTCTGCCTTTGCAGTCTTACCGCTTTTCTGTTGCTCGTTTTAGTGGAAAATATTTGAGTTTTCCTTCTCTGGCAGGTTTCTGCCTTACAGGTTCTGGCTTTCACAGGTTTTACTGTATAAGGCATTGTGCTTAGTGCTATAGGGAATACAAAAGTGAACATGGCATAGTATTTGCTTACAAATTACTGACAGTCTGATATAATTAAGGGGGGGTATCAGAGACAGAAATTGCAGCAGCTGTTATTGAGCATTTCACCTACTCTGTGCCTGGTCCTGTGCTAAGTGTTATATCTGTGTTACTGGTATTTTGTTTATGATTCTTTCATCTCAGTGTGGTAAAGAAACTGAAACACAGAGAGGTCAGTTAACTTGTCCAGGCATCTCACAACTAGTATCTGTCAGAGCCAAGACTCAACCTCAGATCTGTGATTCTAAAACCTGACTCTTAACCTTTATGTACTGTATAACCTCTTATTACAATCCTTAAAGAGAAAATTAAGCATGATGAAAGAAGTAAAATGCTATGGAAGAGTTTAGAAGACGTGTGGTGGTGAAGGTGTAACATTCCTGTTTTCAGGTGTGTTGCCTCCTGTGGGATTTTTAAAATTGCTTTACAATCTGGTAGGGCAGATAAATAGAGCAGAATCTAATGTTAGGCAGAATAGGATATATAGGGTTGACAAATGTGGCAGGAATAGGGAGGAGCTGAATTGGAGAGAGTTTAAAAAAAGAATTACTAGAACATAATAACTGAGTTTCCTTTGAGGAAGTATCAAGGTAGAGAGAGCAAATATAATGCCAACGTTTCATTTCTGTGTGATTAAGAGAGTACCATTACTGCAGATAGAGGTACAGAATGAGGAGCTATTTGGCAGAGGGGGTGATTGTGAGTTCATTTTATGGAATTTAGTGACTGTGGGAGTAAAATGGCAAAGTCTAAGTGAAGGTGATGTTTTTCATCTCTGCTTTTTGACCTTGATTACACATTAGAATATTTGTGGAATGTAAAAACAACAAAACAAAAACACACACTGCGGTCCCAGTGGCTCCACCTCAAATCTGCTAAGTCAGGTCTCTAGGATTGCAGCTCTGGAATCTAGAATTTATTAAAGTGCCACAGGAAATGGGAACCTTGTACGTTGCTGGTGGGATTATAAATTGGTATAATCTTTGGAGAGGAATTTGACAGTAGGTATCAATATTACAAATGAACAAAACCTTTAACCTAGCAATTCCACTTCTGGGAATTCATGACCTGTGTACGGGGTTATAAATTGTAACATTATTGATGATTGCCAGAGATCGGAAACCACTTGCAAGTGCATTAGTAGGGGATTGGTTAAATAAATCATAGTACATCCATATAGTGGAATACTATTCAGTTGTAAAAAATAATGAGTTAGCTATAAATATGTTAATTATAGAGTGACCTTTATGATGTATTATGTGGAAAAAAGTCTGTAGTCAGAATATTTCTGGAAGGATAAACAAGAAATTGTAAACACTTGTTTCTGGGGGAGATGAACTAAAGGTAGAAGGGGGACTTCTAACTTTTTTGTGCGCCTTTTGAATATTCTGTCATGTGTTACCTATTTTTTAAAAAGATAAATAATTTTAAAAAATTCTACAGTTCATTCTGGTACACAGTTAAGATTGGGCCAGTTGTTTATCTTTACTATTGATCTTTGCCACTCCGTATGTGGCCTGCGGACCTAGCAACATAAGTATCACCTGGGAGCTTGTTAGAACAGCAAAATGTCAGGTCTCATCCCAGACCTACTGAGTAAGAATCTGCATTTTAGTAAGATCTCCAGGTGATTCATAAGGCACTTTAATGCTTGAGAAACCCTATTTTAGATTATTAGCCACCTAAAACAGTTTGTTCACTCAGCACTTGGTTTGACATGCAATACTCCCAGTTCTGTTCTTTAAGTAATACTATGTAATAATTGATGTCATGTACCTGTTAAGTATCTACTGTTCGAAAATTGAGGACTTGTCCAGACTTCTGCATAATCAGTGCTCAGGTGCTTAATCTTCATTACCGTTCAGGGAAACATTTCTCAAAGTGTGAACTGAACCAGGAACATACATTTTATAGGACATTAGTAATATGTGTAGAAGGGTTCTCTGGTCAAATCCATTTGGGAGACATTGGGTTAACTAAAAGTGAACAGTTTTCTTTATTGCAGGACTGTTCAGAGATTTGACCAAGGAATCCTTTTTTTTTCTAGGACTATCTCTCAGGTCTTTTGGTCGGTGGAAAACACTTTGAGAAATGCCTGGTTTAAAGGAAAGAGCACCACTGGCTTTGGAATCCTTGGCAAGTTACCTAACTTCTCTGAATATTAATTTTCCTAACCTTAAACTGGGGATAATAATACTTGCCTTGGTGGTGGTGTGAAGAATAAATGAGAGGTATATAAAAACAATTTAAAGCTTGGTACCTCCTAAGTGTTCTAGTGGTAGTTGTTAATATCATCTAGGTTACTTGCTTCTTTTTCTGTACTTACACTTACAGTTCATTTCACTATTCCTTACTATCGTCGGAAAGTGAGGGAGAAGGTGGTTAAACAATTTTGATAAAATGTTACTAGCTTTATTAAAAGGTTTTATGTTCAAGATAAGACTATTAACTAATGTGGGAATGTTTAGCAAAATTAATTGTGCTCTTTGTTCTGCTAGATGAGTATTGAGATCAGAATAAACTTCCCAGTTTTATCAACTGAAATTTTATCAACTAAAACAAAACAAACTAGCAACAAAAAAAACATAATATCAAATTTTCATCTTAACAAGCCTGACATGTTGCATGATATGCTATCAAACTGTTTTGTTTTTCCTTTTTTCTAGTCAATAAGTTGATTGCACAAGAAGGACCTTCCTTTCTGCAAATGCGAATAAAACATTTGTTGAAATCCAACTGCATACCGCAGGCTACTGCTTTATCAAAACTATGTGCAGAATCTAAAGAAATTCCAAATGTGGCATCTTTTCAGCAAGCCTATATCACATGTTTATGTTCCATGCTTCCTAATGAAGATGCTATTAAGGAGGTGAGTAAAGAAAGTAACTGTTGCTGTCATTCACACTTGCTAAAAATTAAGTACAAGTTTAATAGATTGATAGATGTTGTATGGCTTATTTTTTCACATCAGGATGAAAACCAAGACTCTTTTCAGGCTACTGAAAAGTACCATTTTAATTGTATGTACAACCGTTCAACAGATGGAGTGTAAAGTTATGTTTATAGGTGGATTTGAAAAGTAGGTGATTAAAAAATATATAGGTGGATGTATACATATTTGGGTGATAGTTTGCTTTGAAATATTTAAATATGAAGGCTGTTTTTTCTTCAAGTAATGATTTCTCTGTGACTGGGAAATCCACTTAACTTTAACTTGTTACTTTATACATTTAACTCTGGAAGCAGAGAAGTATAGGTCTCTAGGACCTATGAATGTATTTTGAACAATGAAACTTGGAAAATAATAAAGTGATTGAGTCTTTTTTTTAAAACTAATTTGTCAGTCAGATTGTATCTTTTTTTTTTTTTAACTTGAATCATTGTTTTCCTTAGAAAAGTTGGAATTAGTTTCCTCTAATAGTTTTTGATAACATATATAAATTATTTAGGAATTCTCAGGCTGTTTTCCATCATCTACCTTTAATTCTCTCACCTGCCATTCAGATCTGACACATGGATTCTCATTTTACTTCTGCCCTGACCTTTCTTATTAAATGTAGGAGTCCCAAGCATCTGGTTCTATGCTGTAGTAATCCTTAAACTCCTATGGTAATTTCAGTTGTAAACATCCTACTCCCCAAATACAATTTTCCATCTTTCTGACTTCTTTTAATATACTAACCCCACCAGAACCAAGAGTCTATTGATCCTATCACCTTTTTACTGTCCCTCATCCCCCTCATGTTCTCACTTCACTCCCTATTCTGCTTTTCCATAGTCAATCATTATTATCACTCTCTTGCATACACCCTTAAATCCTCTGTTTATCTCCCTTCATTGTACTTGTTTGACTAACCAGTATCTTAGCTTTCCCTAAATCTCCACCTATTCTGTATCTTTACCTGCACCTGTGGGGCCAAACACTGGTAGAGAAAAACTTGCCAACTGGTATCACTTTCAACCAATCACACTATATTTCTTTAGTCCGTTCAGTCTCTTAGATGACTGTTTCATAGTTTCTCCTTTCCCCTCAAAACTAGAATACTTTGTGCCCCATCTTCACTGTCTGTTGATGAACTTGCTTCCTATTTCTCTGAGGAAATTGAAGCAGTCAGAAGACAATTTCTGTAAGCTTCCTCTATAACATCGATCTACCTACCTGCCTTTATGTGTGTACACCTTCTCTTCTGTTACTAGTGATAAACTATCTGTTCTAGCTAAGGCCAGCCCCTTCACTTTGTTATTAGATCCCATCTGCCCTTGCCATCTCAAGGATAATGGCTGCAGCAGGTCTTCTCTCTACCACATCATCAGTTTCCCCCTCTTGGCTGTAACCATTCCATCCGCACAAACATGGTTATTTTCTCCATTTTAAAAAAGAAATCTTCTTTACATTCCACTTCTCCTTCTAGCTACTGCCCTATTTCTCTCCTGGCCTTTCCAGCATGATTTCTTGAGTGAATTGTCTAAATTTACTGTTTATCATTTTTTTTGCCTTGAACCCATTCTAATCTCCTGTTCGCCCAGACCAGTCTACCACGTCACTAAATCCAATGATCATGTCTTAGTTTTTATTTTACTCAGCCTGTCTTCTCAACTCTGTCTCCTTGACAAAAGTTTTTCACTTAGCCTCTATGGTACCATAGTCTGTTGATTTTCTGTCTGCCTCACTGGTCGTTTCCTCTCAGTTCTACTCTACTCTTCCTCCTCATCTCTTTGGTGAGTAAATGTTGTAGTACTCTAGGACTCTGTCCTTAGGTCTCTTCTCTTTTCTATCTACACTTTTTCCCTTGGTGGTCTTACATAGTTTCATAGCTTTATATACCAACTATGGTCTAAATTCCAAAAGTTTTATCTCTAACCCAGACCTCTTCTCTGAACTCTAGACTCATGTATCCAACTGCCTGATCAACATCTCTGCTTGTACGGCTAATAGTATCTCAGGCTTAACGTGTCCATAGCTAAGCTCCTGATATTTGTGGTTTTGTTTTTATGAGCTTTCTTTTGAATGAAGTCAGCTGCCCTTCAACTATATTCTCAGTGAATAACTACCTACCATTTTTTTTGCACCCCTACTATGTGCGGGGCACTATGTTAAATGCTTCATATACATTGTCAAATTCTTCCTCACAGCAACTCTTAGGTAGCCTCATTTTATTGATGAGAAGAGTGAGGCTTAGATTAAGTAATATGTTCAGGGCTACAAAATTTAAGTGGTTAAGCTGGGATTCAAACCTGAGTTTGGTATACTACTAGAAATATTATCTTTAATATATAGGATAATAAGTATTATCCTAGCTGGTGTGTACATAAGGGTTTATATGCCAAATGCTATGTTAGACATTGGGGTTACAAAGATAATCCACTAGCCTTCAAACTGGTGTCTGTCCTTGCTTTCCCTCTTACCCTACATTTTACTCTCTCCTGCTCAGAACCATCTGATAGCTTTCCGTCTCCTTCAGAATAAATCCAGAAGTCTTTATTCTCTGTGCCCTGGCTGCTGGCTACTTCTCTGACCTTATCTTCTATGACTTAATACAGCTCTCCTGCCACTTTGTCTTTGCTGTTCTTTGAATAAGCCAAGCAAGCTCCTGCCTTAGAGCTTTGTTCTTACTATACCCTATGTCTGGAATGCCCTTCTCTGAGATAATTCAAATAGATCACTCCCTCACCTCATGCATGTTTCTTGCTCAATATTACCATACCAGAGGGAGAGAGCTTCTTCATTGTCCCATCTAAAATAAAATAGTACCTTATCCCCTGGCTCTCCTTTGTTCTTCTTCAGTAAATATTTACTCTCATTATTATAAATATATACAAACTCATCCAACATTGCCCTGTATCATTCTGTCCTCTTACCTAGCTGTATTTTCTTCATAGCACATACCAGTACTTCCACCTGACATCATATTTGCTTATTCTCTGTTTCCTCCCATTAGATTATAAACTCCCTAAGGACAGGGATATAGGTTTGTTCACTGCTGTTTTTCTAGATTGTATAAGAATGCTTGGTCACATAGTACTTACTCGATACTTACTTGTTGAATGAATGAAAATGTACAGCCCCATCTCTCAGTTACTAGGATTTCTAGCTTCCATTACATGAGTTATGACCAAAATTATCAAAGTTGAGACATTTCATTCATACTTTGTAAATTTCAAAATTTTGGTTGGAGGTGTTTTTGAATATTGAAATTGTGTTTCATATTTTAATCTCAGCTTTATTTCACTGTAAAATTTGATACTTATGCTGTCTGTATGTTTATAAAAATGTGGGCCAAGGTGAAGCCAAGTATAGTACTGTGATACAGATTCTGTACAGGTTGCTTGAGTCATGGTTTAATAGTTATTTCAACTGGCTAAAAATCTCCACATCGTACCTCCCCATTGTGAGAAGTTTTGTTAGATTCTCTGCTGAAAGTTAAGATGTACTTAAATATAAGATACTTTGCAATGGCCAAAATAGTGACTTTAGGAATTTGTGATTCTTTCCTGGCTCTTAGTAGTCTTTGCATTTCTGGTAATTACCTTTCTTTTTCAAGTGCTCACAAACTCTTCATTCTGGGATTTTGGGTGAGTAACATCCCAGTAGGAAGCAGTGTAGCCTGGACCTTGAGATTTAGTAGTCACTTAAATCTGAGAGGATTCTCTAGGCAGAGACTATGTGCCTAGAGACACAGAGTTGCTGGTCATTTTTGTTTTGGGAAATATTCCTACAGAGATGTAAGATGCAGAGATGAAATAGCCAGTCTATGGCTGTGAAGTAGGCAACAGTATGTAATTCCCCTAAATGGGGATTACAGCTATGACCCATTGCCTCATTCATTTATGTTCTAGTTTGGGCTCTCTGGCCATAAAGAAATCAGAGGATAAAATGCTTAGAACTGCCTGTTTTTCAGACTTCCCACTTCAACCTTAAAAGTAATTACAGAAAACCTTTATTGAGTACTTAGCGGGTGCCAGACACTGTGTTGTGTGCTTTAAATGTGTTGTTATCTAATCCTATGAATTTTACAGCAATTTAACTGAGGCTCAGAGAGATTATTTAACTGGCCCATAGTTATTTATCCATTAAGTGGGCCCAGGATTTGAACCCAAAGTAGTCTGCCTCTGCTTTGCTTTTACATATTAACCTTACATACAGCCGCTTGTATACATAGTCTAAATCACTGGCAACTGCCAATCTTCTGTTATGGATGCTTGATTCTTCCTGACTTGCTGCTCTTGAAGGTTTTTGGCATTTTTGTTGTTTGCCCAGATGGGAAACTTGAACTCCATACTTGTGACTGTTAAGTCAGAAAGATGAAATTGAGCCTTGGGGTTCTGAGACCTCTGGATGGCTCATTACTGGATAGGATTGACTGGGGAGCATAGGTAGAGTGTGTTTTTCACAAGAAGTCCAGAGAAGTGAGAGCAACAGTCAGAAGATGTAGGATTGAAGGCTTGATTCCTGGCATTGTTATTAACTAGCCATACAAACTTGGGCAAGTAGCTTCATTTTCTTTCTCGGTGAGGTGAGCTTAATAATAGCACCTGTCTCACAAGATAGCTGGAAAGTTCAAATGCTATAGTATCTAAAACATCTAACACAGTTCCTGGCATAGGGTAGACACTGTAAAAATATAGACTAGTATAAGAATTCCTTAGGCGTAGAGTACAGAACTAGGGACGAGCAGTAGAGATTTATCGGAGGTGAAATCTGGACTAGGACATTTAAGTAATGGTATACACAGAGATATATAGCCTCAGATGACTTCGTCTACATTTTAAAGAACACTCATAAGGGACTAACTATAAAACTGTATGCTAATTTATTTATTTTCAGTGTCAGGAAGGATAAGGAGCTGGGAGACTGCTTTTCTTTAATAACAGCTACACTACTTTCTGTTTGGGAAATGTAATCAGAGTATAAGGCGTAGTAATGGTTATTCCTTACTTCCAGTAATGTCTGCAGTAATTTGTGTTTGGGAAACTTAATCAGAATAAGACATACTAATCGTTAGTCTCAGCACCTCATACATACCAAAAGAATTCAAAGAAGCAGCAAAAACTTTAGACCTTGGATTTGATTCCTTCTCATCCTATAACAATAACAACTTTTGATTTAGTCTCTCAGACTATGTTTGCTTAAAACCTGTTTTGTTTCTAGCATCATATTAAGCATTGGTGAATACATAAGAGTTTATAACCTAGTTTGGTTGCCATAAACAGTTATAGGAAGGTAAGTACTAAGCTGTATGATAAAAACCAGTTGCCATTGAGTGGATTCCAACTCATGGCAACCCCATGTATGTCAGAGTAGAACTGTGTTCCATAGGGTTTTCAATGGCCTGTTTTTCAGAAGTAGATTGCTAGGCTTTTCTTCCAAGACACCTGTGGGTAGACTTGAACCTCTAACCTTTCAATTAGCAGCAGAGTACGTTAACCGTTTCCACCACCTAGGGACTCCATATGTTGTTGTTGGATGCTGTCAAGTCGATTTCAACTCATAGTGACCCCCATGTGACAGAGTACAACTATCCCATAGGCTTTTCTTGTCTCTAATCTTTACAGAAGCAGATCGCCAGGTCTTTCTCCTGCGGAGCTACTGGGTGGGTTTGAACTACCAACCTTTCATTTAGCGGCTCAGCGCTTAACCATTGCACTACCAGGGTTTGTTACTCCATTTAATACTGTTCCTAAATTCAGTAGAAGTTTAGAAATAGATCATATCTGTGTATATTGACTTTATAAGGCTTTATAGAAAAATTGATCCTTGAGTTAGACCTTGAGGTAATAATGGGTTTGGATGAATAGGAAGAATGGTTTTAGTATGACTTACTGTGGTAGTAAAGGCACAGAAATACTTTGCAGGGATCTACTAGAGAGCATCCTGCCTTGGGCAGAGAGTAGGTGTTGAGGTCTTGTAGGAAATAACACTGATTAGATGGAGGAAAAAAGAGGGCTTTGGGAACTCCAGTCCATTAGAGCTTAGATTTGATGCTGTAGAAATCAGTCAGGCTTTGAAGGTGGGAAGTGACATGTTGAAAGTGTTGTTTTAGGAAGATTAGATAGAAAGGAGGATATGTTAGATTTAGGAGGAGACAGAAGTTAGCAAGAGGATAAAGGACAGGACTTGCCGATGGGACAAAAATAAAGGATGATGTATAGACATGCTTTCAAGAGGCTCATAAGGCCTGGGAGACTGGAAGAATGGTGGTGCTCTGCTACTCACTGGCATGGCAAAGGAAGGGGTAGAGGGACAGGGAAGGCATGTGAAAATATTCAACTTTGTTTTGTACAGATCTTTCCTGGTTTATTGATAACAAGACAAGAAAACAAGATTTTTTCCTGAAGAAAAAGATTGCTTTCAACCAGTATGTTGAGTTTGCAAGGAACTAGATTATAGGAAATGTGATTTAATACCCTACAACAAGGATTGGAATACTATGGCCTGTGGACCAAATTTCATCAAATGCCTGTTTTTGTAAATAAAGTTTTATTGGAATACAGTCAGGCCCATTTATTTACAGTCTGTGACTGTTTTTCCGGTGCTTTGGCAGAGTTGAGTAGTTGTGACAGATACTGCCTGGCCCATAAAACTGAGTATTTTCTGTCTGGCCCTTTACAGAAAACATTTGCTGACCTCTGCTCTACAAGAATCAGATTTTTCAGTCTATTACAACCAGTAAATAACATTTAATCTAGCCCTCTATGTTTTACCAATGATGAAATTGAGGCCAAGATAGTAATTTTCCAAGGCCCTGCCTTCGTTAAGCTACTTATATAGTCCGAACCCAGGTGTTCTGGTTCTCTGACCAGCCCTCTTTCTACTGTACCACTTATTTCCCGTTGGTAGACACTGTTGAGCTATGTTCTCATTGGAAACATCTTGGTGGTATGTCATTCTTTTCATATTTATACATTTACATACAGATGGGATTTAAATAGATTTTTATTGTGAATTGGATTAATTTGTTAAACATCAATGCAAAAACATTTAGAATATATCATAAAATTATTTAAAAAGAAACACTGGTGTTGTCATAATTCATCAGCTTCTAAACCAATAATGCTTTGTTTTGCAGGTCTCAACAGAATTAAGGAGAATCTTTAAAGTTTGCTTTGGAAAAGTATTAATAAATCACTAGATGTTTATTAATTGGGGTTTAAAAACAGCATATGTTCTAAGGTAGCAGAATTACACACACATTTACCGTCTACTTCATTTGAGTTCCAGGGAAGAGTTAAATTAACTTAAGCAACAGCTGGGGATAAAAGCACTGTGTATGTTGGCACCTATGGGTATCCCAGTAATGGATGTGTGTAATGGGAAACCTCTGCTGGGGAAGGTTTAGCCAGACACATACAATTAAGATTAATTGACTAGGTTGGCTGAAAACCAAAGTTCAGAACCCAGTGGTAAAAAGTGAATCATTTTAGAAATTTGGCAGGTCTAGAAGGCAAGAATGGAGCCCTGGTGGCACAGTGGTTAAAGCACTCAGCTGCTCACCCAAAGGTAGGTGGTTCGAACCCGCCAGCTGCTCCATGGGAGAAAGATGCGGCAGTTTGCTTCTGTAAAAGATTTACAGCCTTGGAAACCCTATGAGGTAGTTTTACTCTGTCCTACAGAGTCACTATGATTCAAAATCGACTCAGTCGCAGTGGGTTTGGTTTGGTAGGAGAAGGCGTGGAATCCTGGAGTTCTAGGCTATAATATTTCATTTACATAGAATTGAATGAGAGAACATTGCTATTAGTTTTTAATGAAGGTTATAGACTTGGCAACAGCTTAGTGTCCCAAGTGGGTGTTTCCTAGAATTTTTATTACTGAAAGGGGAAATCTTTGCAAAGATCAAGTTTTCCACATATGAAATATACAATAATAATTTTGTAAACATGAAGCAGTCGTGTTAATTTGAAGAACCAAGAAATCTGTCATCTGAGTTCTTTGCACAGTTAAGGGTAAGGTTTTATTTCAGTCTTGATCTCTAAATGAACTACACTTTCAGTATCTAATGTGGTAGTAGATGCTGTACCAGAAGCTTATTTCTTCTCTTGATGGGGAAAGAAGACAAGCAGGACTTAATTTACTCAGTAGTCTAACACTGTTGGGACTTGACACAGTCACTAGTTATAAATGATAAACAGAAAATACATTTAAATAGGACCCAGTGGGAATTCATTTTGAGAATAGAAGAAAAAGTAAACAACATCATAGAAATTCGAGGTGTACCTTAAAGAATTAATGTTAAGATTGATCTCGAACAAGGAGTAATTACAAAGTGGTAATTAAATTTAAAATTAAAATCTGCATAATTTTACTGTATCCTTATGATTGTATGATAATGAGATGTACATTTAAAAATACAGTTAAGATGGAAAGGCTATATGAGGAAATTGAGGATTTACCTGTTTCAATATTTTATCTCCTAAAGGAGAGTTCTTTTAAATAGCTTTGAAGAGATCTTCCTAGGTCTTATTTGCTTCTCGATCCGACTTTTAGTCTCTTTATGGATTATGTGTGGGTATTTTAGTTGGTGTATGATTAGATTGGAGGAGTCATTATGGAGAGTCAGTCAGACACATCATTTTCAAGAATTCAGTTGGACATTATGGGCTTCTCACAAGGTCATAGAGTTTAAATGGAAGCAGCAGTGACCATTTATTTTTTCTAAGAAACATGCAAGTGCCCACTTGGGTAGCATAATGCTGGTCTGTGGTATTGCTGCAGTTTAAAAGAAGCTTGATTTTTTTTTTTTTTTTTAAACTGTGATTCAAAACCCTTTTTTCCGGATGATATCTGTAAACCTAATAGGGATGATTCTCCCAAAGGTAGCCCAGGTTTACTTGAAATGTAGGCATATTCACTTTAACTCCAGTCTTTCTCCTTCTAAAAGGTACTAGTGAGAGAAACATTATAGATAACCTTAAATTTGTTTTGATTCCTCTTTTAAAAATAAAATATTTACCAACCTGAGTTTTCTAAATCTTTTATTAAGAACAAATTATTTGTAGTGAACTGATGAGGAAAACACTGTGATTAAAAATGCTGTTCTAGAGAATGTTATACTGTAAAATATGCCATTAATGGCACTGGCTAGAATATTAGTTTGCTTTAGTTGCCTAAGCAGAAAAATAACTTAGGAAGAAAAATACACTGCCTCTACGCACCTTCTCTTATGCCAGTTTGCTGTCTGTTAACACCGTTGATGTTTTATTGGCTGGATTACTATTAAAGCCTTCTAACTTGCATCTATTCTTGCCCCTTAGTTCGTTTTCTACAGTAGCCACAGTACTCCTTTTTCTTTTCTTTTTTTAAATGAAACTTAGACGTTTTATTTTGACATAATTTTAGATTCACATGCGGTTAAAAGAAGTAATACAGAGATGCCTTTCAGTCATTCAACATATATTTATTAGAAGACTCTGGTAGGCACTAGGGAGACAAAGGTGAACAAAACACAAGGGAGAGGAACAACAGTGTTCATACAGTGCAAGATTTAGGGGAGAGGTCTGAGCTGCAAATTAAGACTTCCAAATCATCAACATTTGAAACAGCAGATGAGGTTAACTTTTTCAGAACTCTGGAAATTAACCAAAGGTTTACAGCTGACGAGGTTCATTCAAATGAACAGTGAATCTAAGAACACAGTGAGTTTGGTGGCATTTTACCTTGCCCTAATCCCATCCTCCTTTCCCAAGCTCCACAGTAGCCTTGAAAATGAACAGCTTTGCAACTACAGTAGCTGTGAAAACCAGCAGCTTACCAGCCATTGAGGAGTCCCAGGGTGGCGCAAAGGGTTAAAGCACTCAGCTGCTGACTGAAATGTTGGAGGTTTGAGTCCATCTAGAGGCACCTCGGAAGAAAGGCCTGGCAACCTACTTCCAAAAAATCAGCCTTTGAAAACCTTATGGAGCACAGTTTTATTCTGACACACCTCAGGTTGGGCAATGGTTAACAGCCACTGAAGGAGGCAGAATGAGTTTGGAGCTCCCTAAAAGGCTCATCTCCAGAGTCTTGTCACTATTTGACCTATCTGGCAGCACACTGAAAATCTCCATTCTTTGTTTGACCTAACTCGGAGCTCACTCTTTGCTAAAAGCCTTTTCCACAGGGCATTTATCAAAGACAATTAAAGCAACTGTTTAACATGGTTGTCTGAGAGGCATTATCAGTTAGGCCTAACAGGAGACTAACCAAAAAGTTAAAATGAAAAACTGTGAAATGCAATGTCTACAGGGAGCTTTGAAAAGCTCTGATATATTCCTAGGAATCTAGAAGGCAATGCACATGTGCAGGTCTGTGTGCCTGCCAAGGAATGACCCAAGGAGTCTTTCACCTCTGGCTTATCTGGAGGCTCTGTGCAAGCAGAAAATGAAGGGTAAGGCAGAGGTGTAAACTGCCTGCCAGAGCATTGAGAACATGTCCCAGCACACACATACAGCCATTTGGCAAAAGCTGGGAGACTTACAGGTTCAAGGCATTTAAGGAAATCTGTTGAATCATTTAGCTGACCATTGAGCTAACTGGGCAGAGACTACATGACAAAGAATACAGACTTTACAGAATTATTTCAGGAAAGTTTCTAAATAAACAGAACAGCAACAACAATGACAAACATCAATAACAACAAACTCTAGGGAGGTGGAGGACTCTGGTTTCCACAATTACCACAATATACTACTTAAAATATGTACATATTAACCAAAAAATTACAAGACACAGGACAGCCATAGAGGGGGGAAAAAGCATTCAGCAGAAACCATCCCTGAGGAAGCCCAGATGTTGGACTTAACTAGACAAAATTTTGTCAGCCATCGCAAATATGTTCAAGGAACTAAAAGGAACCATGTCCAAATAATTAAAGGAAAGTATGAGAATGATGTCTCAGCAAATAGAGAATATCAGTAAAAAGACTGTAAAAAAGAACCAAAGAGAAATTCTGGAGTGGAAAAATACAGTAACTGACATTAATTCACCAGAGGAGCTCAGTAGCAGATTTAAGTTAGCAGAAGAAAGAATCAGCAAACTTGATTGAAGACAGGTCAGTTGAGATTATCCAGTCTGCTAAAAGAACCCAAACCCAAAACCAAACTTACTTCTGTGGAGTTGATTCCAACTCATAGTGACTCCATGGGGTTCCCGAGGTTGTAAATCTCTACGGAAGCAGACTGACACATCTTTCTCCTGCAGAGCTGCTGGCGGTTTTGAACTGCCGACCTTTTGGTTAGCAGTCAGTTGCTTTAACCACTGTGTCACAAGGGCTCCTTCTGATAAAAAACAGAGCCCCAAAATACAAGAAGCAAAATTAGCGTTGAAGGGGAAGATAACTAATTCAAAAATAACAGTTGGGGAGAATAACAGCACAATTGGAAGAGCGTAATCAATGTCACTGAACCGTGCATGTAGAAATTTTTGAAATGGTGTATCTTTGGCTATGTGTATTTTCACCAAAAAAAAAGGTTGAGAAGTTAGAGGGTTGATATGTTGTGGGGTTGTTAACCAGTGTCATAAAACAACATCTGTACTACTGTTTCATGAGAAACTATTTGTTCTGTAAGCCTTCACCTGAAGTACAATAAAAAAAAAAAGAAAAAGTTGGGGACTTCAGCACCCTACTTTGAATAATGGATAGACCAATTAGGCAGAAGATCAGCAAGGAAATAGAAGACTTGAACAAACTATAAGCCAGCTAGACCTAACTAGACATCTATAGAATACTCCACAAGACACATTCTATCAGCAGAATATACATTCTTCCCAAGTTGAAGAATGGAACATGGAACATTCTCCAGGATAGAGAATACAAAAACCACAAAGAGATCACAAGAAAAGAAACTACAAACCAGTATCCCTTATGTTAGGCCATAAAAGAGTTTCAGTAAGTTTAAAATGATTAAAATCATGCAAAGTATATTCTCCGACCACAGTGGAATGAAATTAGAAATCAGTAACAAGGAAATTTGGAAAATTCACAAATATGTGAAAATTAAACAGCACACTCCTAAAAAATCAGTGCGTCAAGAAATCACAAGGGAAATTAGAAAATACTTTGAGGTGAATGATGATGAAAACGCAACATACCAAATCTTACGAGATGCAGCTAAAGCAGCACTTATAGGGAAATTGATAGCTGTAAATGAAATTAATAACCTAACTTTCCACTTTAAGAAACTAGAAAAAGAATATCAAACTAAGCACAAAGCAAGCAGAAGGAAGGAAGTAGTAAAGATTAGAGCAGAAATAGAGAATATAAAAACAGTAGAGAAAATAAGCAAAAAGCTGATTATTTGAAAAGACCAATAAAATTGACAAATTTTTAGCTAGACTGACCAAGAGAAAATGCAAATAACTAAAATCAGAAATGAAAGTGGGGAATATAATAAACAACTGTATGCCAACAAATTATATAACCTAGATGAAACAGGCAAATTCTTAGAAAGACATAAACTACCAAAACTGACTCACAAAGAAAGAGAACATTTAAACACACCTGTAACAAGTAAAGAGATTGAATTACTAATCAATAAACTTTCCACAAAGAAAAGCTCAGGCTTAGATATTATCTTAGTTGTCTAGTGCTGCTGTAACAGAAATACCACAAGTGGATGGCTTTAACAAACAAATTTATTCTCTCACAGTTTAGGAGGCTAGAAGACCAAATTCAGAGCACCAGCTCTATAAGAAGGCTTTCTCTGTCAGCTCTGGGGATTGGTCCTTGTCTCTTTTCAACATCTGTGGGCCCAGCATTCCTTGGAAGTCCCCATGTGTCCTGGCATCAGTCTGCCTCTGGGTCTAGAAGGTTCCCAGCGCAGGGACCCCAGGTCCAAAGGATGCATTCTGTTCCTGGCTCTTCTTTCTCGGTGGTAGTAAGGTCCTTCTCCGGTTTGCTCGTTGCTCTGTCCTTCTATCTCTTGTAAGATAAAAGGTGTGACTCAGGATATACCACACACTAATCCTGTCTCATTAACATATAGAGGTTTAGGATTTACAGCACATAAAATGGAGGATAGCCACACAATACTGAGAATCACTGTCTAGCCAAGATGATGCATATTTCAGGGGGACACAATTCAATCCATGACAGATAGTTTCACTGCCAAATTCTACCCTATGTTTAAAGAAGAATTAACACCAGTCCTTCACAAAGTCTTCCAAAAAATAGAAGAGCGGGGAGTACGTCTGAACTCATTCTATGAGGCCAGTATTGTCCTAATACAAAAACCAGGCAAAGACATCACAAGAAAAGAACCTAAAGACAATAATCCCTTGTGGATATAGATGCAAAAATCCTCAAAAATACTAACAAACCAAATTCAGCAACATATAAAAGGGGTTATACACCATGACCAAGTAGTGTTTATCCTAGGAATGCAAGGGTAGTTTCACATGAAAATCAATCAGTATAATACATCATAATAGAATTAAGGACAAAAGCCACTTGGTCATCTCAGTAGACACAGAAAAAGCATTTAATAAGATCCTCAGCTTTCGTCTTAAAAACACTCAACAAACTACAAATGGAAGGGAACTTCCTCAAGTGTATCTACGTATAACCCCAGCTAACATCATGCTTAATGGTGAAAGAACTGAATGTTTTCCTCAAAAGATCAGGAACAAGATGAGGATGCTTGCTTACCCCACTCCTATTCAACATTCTACTGGAAGTTCTAGCCAGGGCAGTTCGGCAAGCAAAAGAAAGAAGAGGCCTCCGGATTGTAAAGGAAGAAATAAAACTATTTCTGGTCACAGATATTATGATCTTATATATAGAAAATCCTAATTAAAAAAAAAAAAATGAACCCATTGCAATCGAGTCGATTCTGACTCATAGCGACCCTATAGGACAGAGTAGAACTGCCCCATAGGATTTCCAAGGAGCGGCTGGTAGATTCAAACTGCTGACCTTTGTTAGCAGGCAGGCTCTTAACCATTGTACCACCAGGGCTCCATTAAGATCAATATGTAAAACTATTTTATTTTTATACACTAACAATGAATAATGTGAAAATAAAACAGTTCCACTTAAAATAGCATCAAAAAGAATAAATTTAGCAAAATAAGTGCAAAACGTGTACACTGAAAACTGTAAAACAGTGTTGAAAGAAATTAATGAAGCTTTAAATAAATGGAAAGACATCCTATGTTCATGGGTTGGAAGATTTAGTATTGTTAGATAGCAGTACTCCCCAAATTGATCTGCAGATTCAGTGCCATCCTTAACAAAATTCCAGCTGCCTTTTTGCAGAAATTGACAAGCTGATCTTAAAATTCATTTGGAAATGAAAGGGCCCCAGAATAACCAAAACAGTCTTGAAAAAGAACAAAATTGGAGGACTCAAATTTCCTGATTCCAAAGCTTACTGCAAAGTTACAGTAATCAAGACAGTATGGTACTGGCATGAAGACAGACATATAGATCATTGGTCTGGAATCAAGCATCTAGAAATAAACCCTCACCTTCGTGGTCAAATTGATTTTCTACGAGGATGTCAAGACAATTCATTGGGGGAAAGAAAAGGGTAGTCTTTTCGAGAAATGGTGCTGCGGCAACTGCATGACTATGAGCAGAAGAATCAAATCCTTATACCATACACAAAATTAACTCCAAATGGATCATAGACCTGAATGTAAGAGCTAAAACTGTAACACTCTTAAAAGAAAGCGTGGGAGTAAATCTTTGAGACCTTGGATCAGGTGTTGGTTTTTTAGCTATGGCACCAAAAGCACAAGTGACGAAAGGATAAATTGGACTTCATCAAATTAGAAACTTTTATGCTTCAAATGACATCATCAAGAAAGTGAAAAGACAGCAAACAGAATGGGGGAGAATATTTTCAAATCACATATCTCCTACAATTCAGTCATAAAAAGATAAATAACCCAATTTAAAAATGGGCAAAGGATTTGAATAGACATTTCTCCAAAGAAGATGTACATCATTAACATTTAGGGAAATGCAAATCAAAACCATAGTGAGATACCACTTAACACCCAGCAGATGGCTATAATCAAAAAGACAATAACAAGCATTGGCGAAGATGTAGAGAAATTAGAACTTGCTGGTGGGAATGTAAAATGGTACAGCCACTATGGAAAACAGTTTGGCAGTTCCTCAAAATGTTAAACACAGAGTCATAAACCGTATGACTTAGCAGTTCCACTCCTAGATATATACCCAACAGAAATGAAAACATATTTCCAGACTAAAACTTCTACACAAATGTTCATAGCAGCATTATTCATAATAGCCAAAAAGTGGAAGCAATCTTTACATCAGCAGATGAATGGATAAACACAATGTGGTATATCTGTACAATGGAATATTATCCAGCCATAAAAATGGAGGAAATACTAATACCTGCTACAACATGGATTAATCTTGAAAACTTTATGTTTAGTGAAAGAAGCCAGACACAAAAGGTCATATACTATAAGATTCCATGTATATAAACTGTCCAGAATAGGTAAATCTGTAGAGAAAGAAAGTAGATTAGTTGTTGCCAGGGGCTGGTCTGAAGGAGGGCTGGGGAGTGATTGCTAATAGATTTATCTTTGGGGGGTAATGAAAATGTTCTGGAATTAGATAGTGGGGATGCTTGCACAACTCTGTGAACATAGTAAAGACCATTAGATTGTGCACTTTAAGAGGGTAAATTTTATGTTATCTCAATAAAGCTGTTAAAAATTTTTATGAAGAAAAGCAAGTGGTGATTGTATCAAGGGTTGTTTTAACTGATTAGAGCCTTCCCATCTTCATGTTATTGTTATTTGGTATTTTTAGTATCTTTTTTTTAGAATTTTACTACCACTTTAGTCATTATTATTTCTGTTTTATATAGTCAGTGTTTGGATTAATTCACGTGTTAATAACAGTTTCACTGCTCGGTGTTCCTTTTATCTCAACATTTTATCTGTTCAAAGATACCTTTGTTTCACTTTCGTCTTTGAATGAAAATTTTACGGGGTATATGATTCCAAAGTGGCAGTTTTTTTCTCTTAGCATTTGGAAGAAATTATTTCATTGCCTTCAGGCTTTCATTGCTGCTGTTGAGACATCTTCAGTCAGTCTAATTGTCATTCTTTTGTACATAATGTCTAATGTCTCTGGCTGCAAATAAGATCTCTTTATCACTGATATCCTGAAGTGTTACTGCAATGTTATGTCCAAGGATAGATTTATGTGTTTTATTTACTCAAATCAGGACTCTTGTTACTTACTCTATCAGAGGGTATTTATATATCTCTATTTCCCTCAAAGTCTGAAAAATTCTGAGTATTAGCTCTTCAAATATTTCCTCTCACTCATTTTCTACTCTCCCCTGCTGGTATATGTTGAACGTTATTCTAGCTTCCATGTCTCTTTTTGCTTTTTCCCTTAATAATTTATTGAGTTAAAATTCCCATAACATACAATTAACCTTTTTAAAGTGAACGCTTCAGTGGCATGTAGTACTTCACAATATTGTGCAACTACCATCTCTATCTAGTTCCAAAATATTTCCATCACTCCAGACTAAAACACTTTACCCATTAAGCAGTTTCTCCCTATTCCCTGGCCCTTCCCTGGCAACTATCTTTTTTCTGCCTCAATGGATTTACCTATTCTGGATATTTCATATATAGATGGAACCATATATAATATGTGACCTTTTTGTCTGGCTTTTTTCACTTAGCATAATGTTTTGAAGGTTCATCCATGTTGTTGCATGTATCATTACTTCATTCATTTTTATGGCAGAATAATGGTCCATTGTATGTATATTCTATAATTTGTTTATCCATTTATCCATTGATGGACATTTGGGCTGTTTCCACCTTTTGGCTATTGTGTATAAGGATCCTGTGAACATGCATGTACATGTACTTGTTATGTACCTGTTTTCAGTGCTTGTAAGTTTATACTTAGGAACTGCCAAACTGTTTTCCACAGCATTTGCACCATTTTGCGTTTCTTGGCCTCCATATCTTTTACTTTCATATTTTACAGAGTTTTTAAGTCTGTCTCATAGCCTATTATCTGAAGTTCTTGGAATGCCAGCCCTACTGCTTGTGTTTGCTGACATTCTCTTGGGTGCTTTTATAGTTTGGGATTGTGAGCTCAGGTTTGGTAGAATGGGTGGGAGGAGGGAGTGCGTAAATCTGAGAATTCTGATAGGCCTGAGTTAGGATATGTCTCTATTAATCAGTTTTACATTTGCTTCTACCAGGTGATTCAGTGATGTTACCAGCTAGTATCTTCTTTTTATGTCATTTTCTGTCTGGAGTTTCTAGACTGCAAAGGTTGTGTTATGTCAAACTTCAAATTTAAATAAGGACAGATTATAAATTCTCAAAATTGTTTTTATCCCACCAGAACCCAGGTTGAGATTGACAGAACTTAAGCTTTCCTGTTGTCTCCCAGAGTTGACCATTTTTTTCGAGTTCACCCTTTCTCAAAGTTTTTAGGTCTTCAGGGATCCCAGCTTTATGCAGAGGGGTCTCAGTGCCAACTCCCTGTCCTTAGGTCCAAGCTTTGTCATTTTTTATCCATGTCTTATAAAACCCAAGTCTCTTAGTTAATGAAATTCACAACAGTCCATCAAGGCAGAGCAGTTGTCAATTCACACTGAAACACTTTTTCCCCTTAGTGATTTCTTTTACTTTCTTGAGTGTTCAAGTATGTGTTTATAAAGGATGTTTGTCATATTTTATCCAGGATTTCTAAGTGCTTTGTAGCGGGGAGATTATCAGGTATTTACTCTTGTCAAATTCAGCTCTTTGTTTTTACTGCTTACTCATCACAAGGGCCAACAGGAAGATATTGTTGCTATCTGCCCTCTAATTGGGCCCCAACTCTTGGTGACCCCATGCACAACAGAACAAAATGCTGCTTTGTCCTGTGCCATCCCCATGATTGGATTCAGATTGGACCTTTGTGATCCATAGGATTTTCATTGGCAGGAAGATATGTGACCACTGTGTATTAGAATTCATAAGGTGAGGTGGTATGTTTTTATCCCTGTCACCTCATGTCTTTATCCTAAAAGTTTTAATACTGGTATATCTAAATGCCATTGATAGTGCTTCTGCAGGCTTTATACTTAAGTATTCTTAAGTATATCAGACCCTTGTAATGAAGTAGATATTGATAAAGGAAGACCTTAAGGGAGCTAGTTATGTTTAGGATGAGGCTAAGATGAGAACAGGGGGTAGAATGAACCATCCTGAATACTCCTTCAGAAACTTCTAAGTTCTTGGCTAACTCTGCTCATGGTCCATTCATTTCAATCAGGAAATGTTTATTTACTGCCATTGGAAATAAAGCAATCAACATGTTCTTTGCCTTCAAAGAGTACACAGTTGAGGAAAGACAAAAGTGTACAGTTTCCTTTTTAATCAGTCATGATGTTTTCAAGTCTACTTTTTGGCATCTTAATATAGTGTAGTGATTAAGACTATGAACTCTGCAACCAGATGTCTGGGGTAGAGTACTGGGCCACTTTACATATTAGCTGTATAACCTTTGCCCTCTATAAAATGGAGATGACAATAGCATACTTATTTTGTAAAAGTAATTGTGAAGATGTAATGATTTAGTGTATGTGAACTCGTGCCTGACACGTAGTAATGCTATATAAGTGTTGTTGTTGTTAGTTTTAGATGTCATTGAGTTGGTTCTGACTCATAGTGACCCTGTGTATAACAGAACAAAATACTGCTCGGTCCTGCACCATCCTCACAATCGTTGCTGTGCTTGAGCCCATCATTGCAGCCACTGTGTCAGTCCATCTCGTTGAGGGTCTTCCTTTCTTTTGCTGACCCTCTACTTTACCAAGCATGATGTCCTTCTCCAGGGACTGGTCCCTCCTGATAAACATATCCAAAGTTATGTGAGACAAAGTCTCGCCATCCTCGCTTCTAAGGAGCATTCTAGCTGTACTTATTCCAAGACAGATTTGTTTGTTCTTCTGGCAGGCCATGATATATTCAATATTCTTCATCAGCACCATAATTCAAAGGCATCAATTCTTCTTTGGTCTTCCTTATTCATTGTCCAGCTTTCACATACATATGAGGAGATTGAACATACCATGGCTTGGGCTTGGCACACCTTAGTCGTCAAGGTGACATCTTTGCTTTTTAACACTTTTGCAGCAGATTTGCCCAATGCAGTATGGCCTTTGATTTCTTGACTCTTGCTTCCATGGGTGCTGATTGTGGATCCAAGTAAAATGAAATCCTCAACAACTTCATTCTTTCCTCCATTTATCTTGATAATGCTTATTGATCCAGTTGTGAGGATTTTTGTTTTCTTTATGTTTAGGTATAATCCATACTGAAGGCTGTAGTCCTTGATCTTCATCAGTAAGTGCTTTAAGTCCTCTTCACTTTCAGCAAGCAGGTTGTATCATCTGCATATCACAGATTAATGAGTCTTCCTCCAATCCTGATGCCACGTTCTTCATATAGCCCAGCTTCTCACATTATTTGCTCAGCATACAGATTGAGTAAGTATGGTGAAAGGATACAACCTTGATGCACACCTGTCCTTATTTTAAACCATGCAGTATCTGCTTAGTCTATTCAAATGACTGTCTCTTGGTCTGTATACAAGTTCTGCATCGGCACAATTAAGTGTTCTGGAATTCTCATTCTTTGCAGTGTTAGCCATAATTTCTTCTGATCCATACAGTCGAATGCCTAAAACACAGGTAAACATCTTTCTGGTATTCTCTGCTTTCAGCCAAGATCCATCTGACATCATCAGTGATGTCCCTTGTTCCATGTCCTCTTCTGAATCTGGCTTGAATTTGTGGCAGTTCGCTTTTGATGTACTGCTGCATCCATTTTAGAATTATCTTCAGCATAGTTTTACTTGCATGTAGTATTAATGGTATTGTTTGATAATTTCTGCATTCCATTGGATCACCTTCCTTTGGAATAGGCACATATATGGATCTCCTCCAGTTGGTTGGCCAGGTAGCTACCTTACAAATTTTTTTGCATAGACGAGTGAGCACTTCCAGCACTTCATCCTTTTGTTGAAACATCTCAGTTGATATTCCGTCAATTCCTGGAGGTTTGTTTTTTGCCAATGCCTTCAGTGTAGCTTGGACTTCTTCCTTCAGTATCCTCGGTTCTCAATGATATGCCACGTCCTGAAATGGCTGAACATCAACCACTTCTTTTTGGTACAGTGACTTTCTCAGTGTATTCCTTCCATTTTCTTTTGATGCTTCCTGTGTCATTCCATAAGCATTAGAGGTATTATTTTTATCACTATTACTACTTTTTGACTGCCTTTATTTCTTCACATCTCCTTATTGATCTCTCTGCCTCTACAATCTGCCTACCGTTTCTTAATCTATCTTGCAGGCTGTTGAATACATCTTTAAAAACTCTTAAGTCACAATATAATGCTAGAGTTAAAAAAAAAAAAAAGAATATACAACCAGCACAACCCAGCTTCTTTAAAATATGTACGTATTTACAGTAGTCATATATTAAATCTGTCCTGTGCACTAAATGTGTACAGACGTACTACTGGAAGAAAATTCACCACTCTCTTAACATTGGTTATCATTGAGTTGTCAGATTTAAGGATGATTTTCATTTTCTATATTTTTCAGGTTTTCTATTATAAACATTTTTATAATCGGGAACTCTAATAAATAAAAGTTAAACTAAAAACAATACTGATTTCATGTCTTCCTTTTTTTTATATATCTCCAAACCAAAACATCAAGAAAAAAAAATCCTTTGGTTTCCTGTAAAATCCCAAGGATAAAGTTTATGTCCTTTAGTCTCCCACCGTCATTAGCCTGTATGGTGTTTTTATGGAAATCAGTGAAAGGAGCCATGCCTCCCTATCTCCCCCTTCACATGGTTGCCTTTCAGAGGTCTCCCTTCTGAGCGGAAGAGCCCCATGTCAGAAGTTAGAGTGTGGCAAGCTGACTGAATTTCAGCCTCCGCTGACTTTCCTGGCTGGTTATCTTTGTGCAGCACAGCACTGTACAACTTTACGATGTGGCCTTATTCAGGATATCTTCCAGATATTGTGCAGTTTTCCTCTCTCCTAAGTCTCTTAACCTTATTTAATTCAATCTTGTATTCACTGAGTGCCAGCTGAGTACAAAATGTTGTCTTTTATAGTGACTGCAGATAACCTTTTTCCTCCTCATTATACTGGGATTGCTGTCACATTTATTAGTTTGCTCATTCTGCCATCTTTCTTTAGGCCACTCCCCCCCCCCACTCCATCTACACTGACAGCTATTTTCTACAAAGCCTTCTTTGTTTACTCCAGTCCACATGATTTTTTCTGTTACCATATCACTGATGAAAATGCCACTCATATTGTGACCACTAAGTTATTTGTTATCTTGTAGTGATGTTTCATTCCAGCAAATATTTATTGACGTTCCCCATGTGCCTGGCACTGTTGTAGGCACCGAAGATACAATGGTAAATGAAACAAAGTTTTGCCCTTATAGAACTTATACTCTATGGGTAAATTAGATAATAAACAAAGATTTAATTATTTGGTGCATGAGTCCACCTTGTCTTAGTAGCTGTAGAATGTATGCCCTACATTCTATAGGAATCATATTTAAAACAAAAAAAATTCAGTGCCTAGCCAAGTGCAGGTAGTCCCCAACTTATAACAGGGTTCCATTCCAACGACTCTGTCGCAAGTCAGTTCTGACATAAGTCGAATATCTCTCTCTTTTTTTTAGTTTTCATTATTAATTTCCTTTTATTATCAGTATCTTTATAAATCTGATCTTTGTCTTTGAGGGTTGGCATGAGAATAATAACATTAGCAAAGTATGTGCTGCAACGTTGTATTTAGTACATATTACTAATGGTAAGATGTATTAAACAAAAGGATGGTCATAAGTGCACTTCGTCATAACCTGAATATGTTGTAAGTTGAGGATTACCTGTATAAGGTATTTCCTCAATACTCATTGAAATTCTCAAAAGCTTCTCAATTACCTTCATTTTAATTTCCTTTAGCTGAAAAGTGTTTTGGTTCATATATTTGATTTTTAGTGTGATCTTAAGTCATTCATTGCAAAAGTTTGGTGACAACTAGTGTAACCATATTGCTTATTAATGAGGTGTTAAAAGTTTGTCATTTTAATTTATCTGAATTTTTACTTTTATTTCTTTATCATACCTCTTTTTCCTCTATATTCAAGAAAGTACAGCTATATGGAGAACACTGAGATTCTCTTCAACTAAAAAAGTGTTAACTGAGTACTTGTCATGTGAAGATCCTGAAGCAGGCACTGAGGGAGATAAAAGTATTTAAAAAAGATAGGGTACCTGCTTTCAAGGGATTTAGAGTCTACAAGGAGCGGCAGATTATAGACTTTGAAGAATCGCTGGCTTCGTTTGTAAACATGAGCAGATTTTTTATTTTTTCATCAAATAAAAATGGAAAATAAGTCTAGAAGGATGCCCCTGTGTTATTACCTTAGTGTGTTTGAGGTAAATGAGTTCTTGAATTGGAAAGATGTACAAAAACCCCATCATAAACTAGTCAGTAGAAAACTTGATGGAAATACAACAGTCAAGTTGACCGAAAATAAAAATGTGTAAGACATCATACTTAGGTGTTCTTGATTTCTTTGTCAGAAACTTTGTTATCAAACATATAGGTGTGTTCTAAGATGTAAACAGCAATGTTAAGCGATAACTAAAAGAATATCAGGGAAAAAAAGAATGTCGGTATTTCAGGCTTGCTGGAAAATATATAACTTTTGGAGAAGGTTGAGGTCAAGTTTAGTTTGAGAAATTGGTAGAGAAAGTTAACCTTTGCTTGATTAGATCAGTGGAGAAGCATGGTGGCCATCATCCCCATGGTAGATTTGGAAGGCAGTGAGATACTGAAAGAACAAAAGTGCTTCCACTCCTAGGAACTCCCTAGATTTGATGTTCCAACACTACTGCTATTTCTGTTCCTCTAATACCATGCTCACTCTTACCCTTAGGCTCTAGCATGTATTTTTCTCCCTGTCTGGAACATTCTCCTCCTTTCACTCTGTCCTTTCCCATGGCTTATTAAAATACTCCATATTCTCCCATTGTAGCATTTAACACACTTTGTAATTCTTTGTAATTACCTATTTCTCATTTATTATCCCTGACTAGCCTATGAGTTCCATGAGGGCAAAAATCAGATTGGCTTGTATCTCTAGTATTTAACACAGTGCAGGTACTTAGTAAATAGTACTTGTTTGACCAGTTTTTTTAAAACCAGTTGCCATCAAGTTGATTCTGACTCATGGCAACCCCACGTGTGTCAGAGTAGAACTGTGTTCCATAGCGTTTTCATTGGCTGATTTTTAGGGAAGTAGGCACATACATTTTGACATAGTTGTTTTCCTTATTAGAGGATTTTGGATATTCTGAAGGAGTTCATAGTCAAGTTGGGAGAGCCAGAGTTAAAACACATGTAAAGGTAATATAATAAAAGGCAAAGGCCAGTATAAGCCACTAGTTCAAAAAGCAGAATAAGTAATAGCCCCATTTAAAATGTTGGCAAGATGCTGTGAGTTCAGATCAAGGCAAGAGGTCACTGGGTGCCAGAGTAGTCTAGGAGGGAAGACTTCATAAGTGAAAGAGTTTTCAATTGCACCTTGCAGGATGGGAAGAATTGACTAGGCAGGCAAGAGGAGGGAGAGGCCTGTAGTCCTACTGTACACTAATTTTGCTTTTAATCTGTACTGTATTTGTGGTAAATAGAAATAATAAAACTATATATCCCTTTTAACCTGCTAATCCAGATTTTTGATATTATTTTCCCCACTCTCATCATTTTAGGTTAATGAATTTTTGCTTGAAATGCACATTTAAAAATTATGTCACATTTGTCCCTTTTTCTTACCACCTTGTTTCCAAAAGATGAGAGCCTGTAGATCTCTGAAATGTGCCCTTTTAAAACATAAGGGCTTCCCTGTAGAAATAAAATGACGTGCAATTTGTTTTTCGTTTTATTTACTACTACTAATTATTTGCTAGCAGTTGACTTGAGACAAGAAGCAGTCTCTTCTAAAGCTCATTTTTTATTTGTGAAGTAGAAATAATATTGCCTGCCTTGCCTATCTTGCAGGTTTGCCATGTTGACAAAATGAAATGATACTGTAAAAGTTATTTGAAAAGGACCAAAAAAAAAGTTACAGAAATGCAAGTTGTATATTATTTTCACTCTAACTTATATATCTGCTTTAGAGTTTCTTGTGATATTTCTCAGCTTGGAGATGTTATATTGCTGCTAACATCAAATTTTAGAATTCTTGGTTTTCAGCAGGCACTTTAACATGGCTTGGATGGTAGGCAGCTTTTGCTCTCAAACAGCTGTTTTCGCCTGGTATGGAAATTCTCGTTTTGACCCTTCAATCAGTGCAATTTTGAGTGGCCATATGATGGGCATTGCCTCTCTGGATAACCCTTCTGATTCATCCAGCCATGAGGGAGGGCATGGCTGCTTAGTGCATCAGTCAAATTTCATCTTCATTGTGTATGATAAGATTTTGTTTCTGAAAATGGAATTTTAGGTTTAATTATATTTTAGTCTTTAACACCTTAACTTTGCCTCCTGGTACTTGTTAAATATAAATGTGTGTCAAGGCATTTTCTGAGAATGATGTTATCTTTTGAAATACTTTCTAGTATTCTTAAGGTTCACTTTCTTTTGCTTCCCTCTTTTAAAAATTTACATATTTCATGAAAAATATTTTTAACAGCACTTATAAAGTGCTCCCTATGTGCCAAGTCCTTTTAAAATATATATTAATCCTTACAACAACTTTATTAGGGAGGTTCTAGTCTCATTTTATAGATGAGGAAACTGAGGCACAGAGAAGTTAACTAACTTATCCAATAGCTATTGGATAGCTATACTTACAGCTAGTAGCTAGAATACTTACATTGTTGGGAATAGAATCTACGATCTCACTCTAGGATACATGCTCTTAACCACTATATCATACTGCTTTAATGTTATCACATTTTTTTTGAAAAGGCTAGAAAACACAGAGTTATATAAGGTTCACTTTATAAACATGAACTTCTTAACATGATTGAACTTGATTCACTTATTCCATTCATTCAGCACCTATCTACTAAATGTCTTCTGTTTCAGACACTGTGATAGGTGCTGGGTTTTAAACAAGATGTACATACCCCTTGCCCCTATGAATTTTATATTCTGGCAGAGAAGAAAACCAAACCAAAGCCATTGCCGTTGAGTCGACTCCGACTCATAGTGACCCTATAGGACAGAGTAAAACTGCCCCACAGGGTTTCCAAGACTGCAGTCTTTACAGGAGCAGACTGCCGCATCTTTCTCTCGTGGAGCAGCTGGTGGGTTTGAACGGCCAAATTCTAGTTAGCAGCTGAGCACTTAACCACTGCACCACCAGGGCTCCTTGGCAGAGAAGACAGGTGCTAATGAGTTGCTTGATAATCACTGAATTGCAGTTGTGATAAATGCTGCAAAGGAGTTTAAGTGTGTTTGACAGGAATGCTAACATGGTCTTAAAAGTTAGGGAGGGTTTCCATTAGGAAATGGCATTTTATTGGAGCTTTGAAAGACAAGTAGAAATTAACTAGGTGAAGATTCTGCCAAGCGTTCTTTTCTACTTAACTGTTGTAATAAATTCCAGATAATTGGTGGAAATTAAGAAGATATGGTATATAAAGTGTCGTTTTAATTGCTTGAAAAATTGTTTATACAGAAGACTTCATTCTGAATGTAATTTGAAAAATTGTACAACCATATATTTTAAAGGCCTGATAGGAATTAAAAAAAAGAAAAGAGAGAATTGGGTTTCAATCCTAACCAAGCCAACTGACTCATTGATTGGTCCTTGAAGTTCATTTAACCACTTTAAGCACCTTGTATATAAAACGTAACTTATTTTATATATAGAACAATCAAGTAGTGGATCTTAGGAACTATTATTTTTCTCTGAGAACCATGCAGTAAGTGAGCCTCAAAACCATTAACTGTTGATACCACACCCAGTCTCTTTGGGTCATACCATCAGTTCTCAAACTTTAATATCAGGATCACCTGGAAGCTTGTCTAAGAGATTTCTGGCCTCACCCCAACATTTCTGATTCAGAGGGTCTGGGGTGAGGCCTGAGAATTTGCATTTCCAACATGTTTCCAGAAGATACTGCTGCTAGTGGTCCAAAGATCACACTTTAAGAATTACTGCCAAAGACCATGTTATTCAAATAAATTGGAAGCAGTGCTGTCTGTAATGCATGGTATTATATTACAGCCTGCGTAACCGAAACCAGCTAGATATCTTTGAACCACTCGAAGAGGTCAGAGTTTCCTCTGTGTTCAGTGAAGCTGTTATTAGTTGCTGTCGAGTTGATTCTGACTCATTGCAACCGCATATGTAGAACTAGGGTAGAACTGCTCCATAAAGAGTTTTCTTGGCTGTAATCTTAGTGGAAGCAGATTACCAGGCCTTTTCTTCCGTGGTACTGCTGGGTGGGTTCGAACCGCCAAGTGCAAGCCGTTTGTGCCACCTGGAGGCCCCAATAAAACTAGCTGTCAGAAAAGCTTTTTCTTCCCTTGAATATAAAAACATGTTTGTACCTAGCACTTTGTAATCCTACTTTTCTCTTAGTAATCTTCAATTTTGTTTTAGTTTATATTCAGAGAGAGCTGAATTACAGGTCTTGAACTGTAGGTGAAGAGGGCACAGCTATGAGAAGTGACAGCGAAGAACCAAATCGTTCGCCTTAAGAGATGATAACATACCTGAGGATGTGACTAAAATTAGAGACTGTCGAACCACCTAATAGAACTGCATAGCATTCTGGAGGAGTTGAGCTGAAGTCCACATACCTCATTTGCCCTGAGATTATCACTGTTTTGTACATTGGAAGCCTGGTATAATTGCTATTTGTAAAATGACATGAAATGGATTATGTTCTTCATATTGTTTACTAAGGCAAGGAAGTGATAAAATACAGAATGTGAAAGGATCTTTAGAGGTCTTATTTCCTGTTTTAGCAGTACAGAAAAAGAGCTCCAGAAAATTGAACTGATTTGCCTAGAGGTTTTCGTTTGCTTTAAAGATTTCAATAAATGGTGTAAATGAAATAGATGTGTTTCTAAAAACGTTTTGACTGCTTGAACAAAAGTTCCCCCCCCTCGATTATATTAAATAAGTTATGTTAATACAGCAATTCATATTTAAAATAGTTTCTGAACCCACCTCCAGCCTCCTCTGGCATAGGGTAAGCCATGCATTTTGCTGTCTGTAAGTAGAGTGACCTGAATACAATTATTTTAAAAAGGAAGAAGGAAAATAAGAAATAAAAGATGATGGTACTTCAGGTGAAAATAACTGGAAGCTATTAAACATAATTTGACTTATTTATATGGTAGCAAATGTTTGTAATTTTTTAAAAAGCTGTACAAAAATGTTGTTTTTATCGGTATTGATACTGCAGTGGAACTTCCTTATAGCGTCTGTTCCTTCTCTGTTTATCATTTTCTTATATGAAATATTTATGACTTAAGTCAGCTGTTAGTCAGTAGAAGAAAATTATGTCCCTCTAATACTCTCCTCATCAGTTACCAAAGATAGAAAACGTTATAAAGAAGTTTCACATTATATAACAAAGTTTACAGGAAAGTCACCATTTTCCTTTTGACTTAGTCATCTCATTTTTGATAGATTGCAAAGGTCGACTGCAAGGAAATACTAGACATCATATGTAATCTGGAATCTGAGGGTCAGGATAACACAGCATTTGTTCTTTGTACGACTTACTTTACCCAGCAGCTCCAAACTGCAAGTGTGTATTGTTCTTGGTAAGTATATTTAGTTTTTATTCCCTTTATTTGTTAGTATATAGTATAGCAGTTAGGGTTTATGTAAAACATTATTTTGTTTCAAATTTAAAGTCAAGCAAATTAAATGATGATATGTGAATAAAGTCTTGCTGACAGGCTAAACCATTTAATTAAAAACATCACTGATTGAATTCCTCTTGATCATCCCACAGGACTGTCTATGTCTTTTTCCTTGAAGATAAAATATGGCAATATGAAACAAATTGGTGTTAGATTGTTCTCCTTTACAGTCATTAGTATCTCCTAGTGGTTACTTTTCTCCTTTTATTTGGAAACCCACTAATAAAAGGGGCAAATTATGTAGGTTCATAGGTCAAACATGCACTAGAAAGGAAATCTATTAGAATAGTTCTCTCTTTTGCAACTTTGATACCATATATCTGAATTGCATTGTTTTGGTTTTAATTCAGTTTATATCTTGTTTGCCTACAAAGTACTTTATTACTAAAGAGAAAATAGTAAGTGTAACCCATCCTTCTTTTCCTTTTTTAACTATATTAGATCTTGTTAGGCCACAGGGACAAATCTGACACACAGGAAACCTAAAAACAAAACTGTCAATAAGTACAGATTAGTGGTATGGATGATGCTGTAAAAGATTAGAGAGAGGTGATCACCATACTCCAGAGTCTTTAAAAAAGGTGTCCAGGTTGTCGTTGTTGTCTGCTGTCAAGCTGATTCCAACTCATAGCGACCCTATGTGACGGTAGAACTGCCCCATAGGGCTTCCTAGGCTGTAATCTTTAAAGAAGCTGATCGCCAGGCGTTGTCTTTTTCTTTCCCCCACAGACAAAGTTATCTTAATACTTATGGAGAATTATAGAACTATGAAAGAAAAGTTTTAAGTTCTTGCATTTTTACTATTAGAGGTTTCTAAAACATTAAAAAGTAGTTTTCTCTCTTCAGCCAAAGAGTAGACAGGCCCATAAAACAAAATGAGACTAAATGGACATGCCGGCCCAGGGGCATGGATGAGAAGGCAGGAGGGGACAGGAAAGCTGGTAATGAGGGAACCCAAGGTCGAGAAGGGAAGAGTTTTCACACATCGCGGTGTTGGCAACCAATGTCACAAAACAACCTATGTGTATTAGTTGTTTAATGAGAAACTGATTTGCTCTGTAAACCTTCATCTAAAGTACAATTAAAAAAAAAGAAGAGTGATATACAGAAAACGAAGATGAGAAATTTTTGCTATACAGGCAAAGAATTGTTTCAGACTGGAATCACTTGAGTTTATGTTACTTTTCCCTCTAAAGAGAAGCCAGGAAGAAGAAAATCCTATGAAACTAATAAACTATATCAGGTGCTTTCAAACAGTTGTTTTTAGGACAGGAACTTCTAAACAATCACACTACTGCCATAATGAAGTTGTCTTGGGTGGATAGGTTGGTACCTCTCCTACAGTCCTCTTCTGCTGGCAGACTGAAGTTACCTACAGACATCTCAGGGGAACAGCACTTGAGAATGGAGAGGCATCCATCTCCTCTGAAGGCAGTTGTGTCTGTGCAGCTTCCTCCTCATGGCAAAATTAACTGGTCTCTGTCCTTTGATAAGGAGAAGACTTACCATAAAAGTGAAAAATACAAAAAAGAATTCTTGAAATCTCATTTTTCTGCCACACTGACATGGAGAGCAGTGACTCTCAAAGTCAATCAAACAGCCTTTATATAGTCTGCAATCTCTGTGTGGCTCTTCTCACATTCTAATGAGAAACCTCAGAGAACTGCCTGCTGCGTTTCCAGAAGGGTTAATGGTCACATCAGACAAGGTTACTCTCGCCAGGTCTTTTCTCCAGCAGAGCGGCTGGTGGGTTCTAGTTGAGTAGACTTATTGGTTAGCAGCCAAGCGCTTAACCATTGCTCCACCAGGGTGTGCAGGAGGAGGTGGTATTTATTTGGGCTTTAATTCAAAGAATGGCTTGGATTTGCATAATCTTGATTAGAGACCCTCGGATATTTCAGATCCAAAGGATGGCATAAAGTTGGGAACAAGCATTTTGTTTTTTAGGAAAACCTAGTACAGCCTTTTGTGTGCTCTTCCTTTTGGAGTGTCTGTGTGTTTATGTAGTTTTATTGTTATTACCATTTTATATGTTACTTTATATCTTTTTGCTTACTATTTTATATAAGAAATTTTATTTGTGTACTGTAAATTATTTTACCCAATCCTCATAATATTCATTGTGCATCTGAGGCACATGGAGGATCAGAGAGATCAGAGAAATCTTGCGATTTGCCCAAAGTTTCAAGGCTAAGGTAGTAGAGCTAAGATTTCAGCCCAGGGATTTTGACTCCTATTCCAGTGCTTTTCTTCTGTGCTCTTGTTTTCTTGGCACAGGGCCAAAATTCAAATTGCAGTCTTCTACCACCTAGTTCATGATGCCAGAGTTATATCTCCTATGAGAAGAGAGATACTGGGATAGGGACTTAAATATGTTTTTTGAATAATCATTGTGGGCATTTTATTAGGGAACCAAAAAAGAGGTAATATAAATAAAAAGAATTGTTAAGTAGCAAGTGAGGTTTTTGATCGCTAAATCAAGCAGAATATATATCTTTTCATGCATAAAAATCTAGAAATTAAAAGATTTTAGCCTCAGTAAAACAGATGTGTTTGTTTGAGAAACAAACCCCAATTTTTCTTTTTACATTTAAATTACTTTCTTTGCCCATTAACTTTGTCATATGCTTTTAATTTGTGTAGTAGCTGATAAAAAAAAGTTGAACATTGCCTATAAATGAAAAAATATGCTAGTAACAGCTAGGCTTTCAATGCAAAGAATAAATTAAGTCCTACATGGAATGTGTCATGGATTATAAAGTTTTTTTAAAAATACATGTATTTACACAGTCCTTTTAATATTTCTGATACAACTTCCCTTTTACAGTGCCCCATAATTTTTTTTTTTCTTCCCCTCTTTACTCAGCTACCGTTAGCTCTTCCAAGGATGTTAGTGGATCTAGGATTAATGCTGTTCCCCTGCAGCAGGAAGGGATTAACTGGGATTTCCCCCTTGTTGGCCTCTTAAGAAGTGATAAAGAGTAAAGGAAAAAAGATCTTAGTCACTTCATGCTTTGTTAAAAGTAGAACTTCTTCCAAGCAATTCAAAGAGAAATAAAATCTAAAATGTTAGTATTTGGGAAACATCTTACCCTTCCATTGTTTTCAAAGGCCTTTTTGTTTTTTGGTAATAGTAATATTATTTGGGAGTTAGAGATAGTGGGATTCTTTTGCTGCGCTGGAGGTTTCTTTTGTTTAAGACAGTAACCATATGCGATACCTGATCCTTATTGTTTAGGAAGAAAAATCTTATTACATGGTATTTCAGATAAGAGGTTTTGGGTTTTTTTTTAAATCCTCATTTAATTAAAAATTATTTTTTTAAAAATCCTAGTTAAAGTATGACAATAAAAGTAGTCACACTTTTTTTAAACACATATGCTAGAATTTATTTAAGTGTCATTCTTGCAAGTGGTCACCACGGAAGATAATATTTAAAATGTAGACTATGTAACTATCACTCAAATCAATTTTTCATTGTTTTGGAAGTTTCCTTCAGAGATATTTATAAACCACAATAAAATTTCCTGTTACTTTTTAGGAATCACCATTTTATTGATCTCAAAGGGTTTATTGCTTACTTTACTCATTCACATGGGACCCGAAGTATTTTTGGCTGTCTGCAAAAATCAAAGATGTGCTGGAGAAATGAGTTCCCTATAGTTGTCTAGAATAGTAACATAATTAGAATAACCATGTAAGTGATTAAGCGAGTAAGGTAACCATTTTGAATGGGATGATATACATACAGATGTGTAATTGCTACTGCTACTTTAAAATAAAATCATACAGTTAAACTTTGAACTACACGCTAAGCTCAGTGAGTATTTGATAGGCTGGCCTTTGCTTTCTATAGCTTTTCTGAGCTTAAATGTGTATGTTGTACATTTGTGGTTCTTCAGATGTATTTACGTGTCTGTTCTCTCCCACTAGACTCATATACCAGGGTCATGTATCTTGGCTTATTCACTGTTGTATCACCAGCACCTAGTGGAGACTAGATAGATACCCATATTCATTTTGTTTAGTTGAATCGTGTAGGAAAAAAAAGAGGTCAGGGGAATCAGCTTCTTTATTTGTAGTAGCCCTCTTTAGGGGGTGGTCATTCCTTAATTCCACAAAATTTTATTCGCCCCATTTCTAAGATGCCTAAATTCTGTATCTCAGTGTGACATTAAATTAACTGGACCTCACGGGTCTCCTGCTACGTGGAAACAGAGTAGTTTCAAGTTCTTGCTTGGTTGCTACATCCCTGACAAGACATGTGTCTTAGTCATCTAGTACTGCTATAACAGAAATACCACAAGTGGATGGTTTTAATGAAGAGAAGTTTATTTCCTTACAGTAAAGTAGGCTAAAAGTCCAAATTCAGGGAGTCAGCTCCAGGGGAAGGCTTTCTCTCTCTTGGCCTTCTCATCAGTGTTCCCCCGGACTAGGAGTTTCTCGGCACAGGGACCCTGGTCCAAAGGACGCGCTCTGCTCCTGGCAGTGCTTTCTTGATGGTATGAGGTCCCCCTGTCTCACTGCTCACTTCTGTCTTTTGTATCTCAAGACATTGCCTCAGGATACAATCCTATCTTGTAGACTGAGTCCTGCCTTACTAACAGGAGTGCCGCCCATCCTCCCTCATTAACATCGCAGAGGCAGGATTTACAATTTATAGGAAGACCACAGAATACCAGGAATCATGGCCCGGCCAAATTGATACATACATTTTTTGGAGGACATAATTCAATCCACGACAACATGTTTCCTACTATTAATAGAACTAAGTCTCCTTTCCAATTTTCTGAATTTGTGTAAAATTTGTTGACTTGATCTAGACAGTGGGCTAGTTTGAGGGTGCAGTGATCATCTGAACATTGGAAGCATCCACACAATGGAATCACTTTCAATTTAATGGTTATTCATTTCTAAAAACCACATTATTGTAATCAAGGAAGGATTTGTCCTAGTGCATGTATGATTCAGCAGGTTGTAAATAACTATACATTGGTTATTTTAGTGTCCCAGTGTTCAGATTTGAACGGATGATTAAAGTGACATACTGACGTTCTACCTAGTAATATATTGGTTATCATAGTTTCAGACATGTTTATACGTTTGGGTGGGCAATAGTAGTTTTAAATCATTGAATTACAACAGTGCAAATAATATCTGCAAATGTAAAACACATGATAAAAAAACCCATTGCCATCGAGTCAATTCCAACTCATAGCAACTCTATAGGACAGAATAGAATTGCCCATAGGGTTTCCAAGGAGCAGCTGGTGGATTTAAACTGCCAACCTTTTGGTTAGCAGCTGAGCTGTTAACCACTGTGTCACCAGGGCTCCCAAAACACATGATAAGATGCCCATTTTTTGATCATGCTTATTTGGAATTGAGATAACTGAACCCTGAAATATTTAATTTGGAATAAATCAAGCCCTACACATTCTTATTTACTGTTTTAAAAATTATTTGAAAGACCTTAATTCTCAATCTGCCTTATACCGCTTTGTCAGATTTGCTTAACTTTAAACTTTTGACTAGTTGATGAATTTTAAGTACTTGATAGCATTTACCCTCTTATCTTTATAGTCAGGTTTTATTGGCTTTGATCATTTTGTTCTGTTCAAAGTTTCTTCACATACATATATTGTATTTTTACATACTCTTTAATACTGGATCATAGATATTTCTGTATTTTCTTTATTCCTTAGAATTTTGGACTACTCTCAAAAGTTGTTACTACTGAGATACTTAAATCTGAATAAAGCAGTGTTGTGAGTTTTAAAATAGACATCCCAATTACTTACCTGGCTGGTGGCTAATTCCAAAACCTGGCCTCATCTCAGTTTCTTCTGGCTAGGAAAGCGGCACTAGTCACCAAAGACAACTATTTAAAGGCATTTTAAGTTAATTTTATTTGTTATAGCTCAAATTTGCCATCATTTAATATAAACTTTAATCATATACCTTTTGAGACATGGTATAGTCATTTCAGTCTTCGAAGAAAGTTTTACGTATCCCCTTATGAGAGCCCAATTACTTATTTAAAAATATAAGAAAATAGATTTTTAAATATGTTATTTTCAGTCGATTCTAAAAAAGAGTTGTTTCCATTTCTTAAGCTTTGGATTTGTGCTTCCTGGAATAGTCTGCTTGTTAGAATAAAGGATATCGGTGTTCTAAAATTGGCTTGTGAAAATAATATGGTTTTTTTTATGTAAATATTTTAACAAATGCACAGTATCCATTGAAGCTGTACAGAAAAGAGTCACTTTTTTTTTTTTTTAAGTAATAGCATTCTCTTCAGTTTTGGTAGTAGCTTTCCTTGCATTCACATTATATTAGTAATTTAGCCTTTCCATCCTTCGCATTTTCAAGTTTCTGGTGCTTCTCTTGAGTGTTTTCTCTCACCCATTAAGTATTTTTATTTAACTTAACTGTTTTCAAGCTTTTGTTTGTTTCTATAGTGAGCATTTGTGGAATTCCTGTATTTTAGCAATTTCCAAGAGTGTCATTTTACTAATTTTTATTAGTAATATTTAAACATTCCAAAATAGAGAGGCCTAAGTAGAATCCTGACGTTTCAGAGCTGGAAATAGCCCAAAAGATCAATAGAGACAAGTGTACCATTAAAATAGTTATTAGTTTTACATATTTTGTTGACAGTTTAGTGACGTCTGATGATCCCTGCCCACTAGGGTAGTGTTTTAATTCAGTCAGTATAATTACCAATGTAAAGAAAGTGTAAAACCTTTCGGGAACAAGATGGAATCTAAGATAAAGATTAAAAAAAAGTGTAGAGGAAGTAGTCTTTTGCTGTTTTTGTTTTTCCCCAGACAAAAAGAAGAAAGAAATAGAGGAGATCTCAGGGAGGAAGGATTCTTAACAAATTTACCAGTTTGGGAGGGAGCAATAATGAATATAAACAGCTTTTTCTTTCAGTTTTTATTTACTCTAGTGTCAGCTTGTTTTTACAAACCAAAAAAAAAAGATGGGGGGTTGGGTGGGGGGATAAAAGCAAACAGTAGTTGCTTTAAATGTTCTACCGTCATCTTTCTTTTTATAGGGAACTGACTCTCTTTTGGAGTAAACTGCAAAGAAGAATCGACCCTTCTTTAGACACTTTTTTGGAGCGCTGTCGTCAGTTTGGTGTCATAGCCAAAACACAGCAGCATTTATTTTGCCTGATTAGAGTTATACAAACTGAAGTGAGTAATTTATACTTTTATGCTGATTGTGGCTGGGGAGATAATACAAGCAACTCCTTTATAGGTAAAGGAAAATAAGATATAATGGAGTTTAATAAGATTATGGAGTCAGACATATTTAACTATTTCTGAAAATTGACTTCCTAGGAATCCATGATTTTCTCAATGGGGAGTAGTTATTTGAAGTGACAGACCATCTCCCCTGGGGTAAGGGGAAGGGGAGGGAGCATATGTTTCTTGGCTGCCACCTCAACCACTGTACATATTTACTTTTCGTAGAACAATGTTCTATATTTCATACAGGCATGTTTATTTATAAATTAACACAATTATTATAAACAGGGAAAATATAATTGTATTTTTCAGCTTCTTGGGGGTGGAGTGGTGCATTTTCTAGGTTTTGGAGTAGTAAAACAGTTCTAGGATCAATTGCACACAAATTGTAAACTTCTCTACAAACAGCAAACAAGTTAAATATTTTTAGGAAATAAGTAAGTGCCCATATATAAAACCTTGTTCTTTGAGTTCAGCTCTATGGATATATGCTAAGGCTACTAGCCTAGGAGTTTGGGGGGTGAGCCTTAATGCTATGCTTTTTTTGTTTTCTTTTAATATCTGCTCATAACTGTGCTTTTTATATATGCCTATCTGTAATGGCTCATGGTTATGTTTCATGGGCTACTTCTTTGACAACATCCAAGGATTGTTTATACTAAAGTTAAGGTACAGCTGTATCTTTGATTACCTCCACCTCTGCCTTTAATGTAACATTCCATATCCTATACTAATTTGAAATCTTTCTATTTAGTCTCCAGTGAAGGTAAGAAAGGGTAAAACAGTTATCAGAAACAAATTGATCGTCAAACAAATTGAGTGATAATTGTTTCTAATCACTGTGAATGAATTTGTCTCCTATCCCAGAAGGGACGTACTCAGGTACTTACAAAACCTGCCTTGATTTTTAAAAATGGCTTTATAATAGGTCTTTAAAAAGTTTTATAGGTTAGAAGTCCAGCACGGCATGGCTTAGTTCTCTGCTCAGGATATTACAAGGCTGAAATCAAGGTGTCATCTGGGCTGAGTTCTTGTGTGGAGGCTCTGGGGAAAGTCTGCTTCCAAGCTCATTCTTAGTGTGACAGATTTTAGTTCCTTATGGTTGTAAGACTAAGGTCCCTGTTTTCCCCCGGCTTTCAGCCATGATGTTGTATCAGCTCCTAGAAGCCACCCTCATTGTTTGCCTCCATTTTCAAGCCAGCAGAGGTACAGCGAATCCTTCTTGTGCTTCGAATGTGACTTCCTTCATCTCTGACCTCTAGACCTGGATTTAAAGGGCTTGTGTGATTAGGTCAGGCCAACTCGAATAATCTCCTTGTCTTAAAATCAAGTGATTTGGGACCTTAATTACACTGGCAAAATCCCTTTTGTCATATAACATAATCCCAGGAGTGATATCATATTTACGGGTTTCAGGCACACTCGAGGGAGGAGATTACATAAGGGCAAGGGTCATTGGTGGTCATCTTAGATTTCTGCCTACCACAGGAACCACAGAAAATGTGAAAGCTGCTAAAGGACTAGGGAAAGTGGGTTTCTAAAACCAGCCAAGGAAGTTCCTGTCCATCTGTAGAATCAGAACCCATCTCCCCTGAATCCCAGTCTAGGGCACTTTCTACTATAACCCTTATTTATGATATTTGGCCTGAAGAGTAGAAGAGGTATGACTGGTAGGTGGAAGAGGGGGTGGGGCAAATGTAGACTCTCTTTCAAATTGAGACTCACCCCTTGCTTTTTTTTATAAAGAGAGAGGTAATCTAGCCTGTTAGGATCTGGTTTTGCTGTGAATGACAGATATCCTACAATAGTAGAAGCTTAAAGAAAATAGGTTTTCTCTCTGTCATGTAGGTAAGTAGTCCAGGGTTGGTTTAGCAGCTCTGTTGTTGTTAGGTGCTGTTGAGTCAGTTCTGACTCATAGCAACCCTATGTACAACAGAATGAAACATTGCCCAATCCTGTGCCATCCTCACAATTGTTGCTGTGTTTGAGCCCATTGTTATAGCCACTGTGTCAGTCCATCTCCATTGAGTGTCTTACTCTTTTTCTCTGACCTTCTACTTTACTAGAATTGATGTCCTTCTCCAGAGACTTGTCCCTCCTGATAGCATGTCCAAAGTGCATGAGACGAAGTCTTGCCATCCTCGCTTCTAATGAGCATTCTGGCTGTATTTCTTCCAAGACAGATTGTTCGTTCATCAGGCAGACCATGTTATATTTAATATTCTTCACCAACACCATAATTCAAAGGCATCAATTCTTCTTCCATCTTCCGTATTGTCTAGCTTTCTCATGCATATGAGGTGATTAAAAATACCATGGCTTGAGTCAGGCACACCTTAGTCCTCAAGATGACATCCTTGCTTTGCCCATTGCTGTATGTATCAGGTTTTCCAGGCTCCTTTTACTTGCCATCAACACATACTTCCATCTCATGATCTAAGACCTATTATAATCCCAGCTATATGTCTCCATTCCTTCCGTATAACAGGAAAGAAAAGGGGGGGAGGGGAAAACCACACTATGCCACACCTCTTCCCCACTCATCCCAACACACACAACTTTAGAGATACTTTCTGAACATCTTACATTTTATTGGCTAGAACTCATACACATGGCCACATATCAAGCTGCAAGAGAGGCTAGGAAATAAATTCATTATCCTAAGTGACTGTGTAACCAGGTAAAAATCAGGTGTCTGTAGAAGAGGGGAAGGGATATTGAAAGACAGCTGGTAGCCAGTCACATAGACCTTAGGATGGAAAAGGTTAAAAGATGCCTAAGAGCCTGTGTGTGGGCATTAGGACTCTTGGCAGAAGGCAACAGCATGTGATGGAGAGGGCCTTGTAATAGTACTTCTTTATTTTCTGGTTTTGATTTTCCTATAAATAAAGTGATTAAACCAGATCATCTCTTAAAAGTGCTTATAGATATTAAACTCTGATTCTGTAACTTGAAAAAGTCATAAGTGAAAGGGGTGACTTTTGAGAATTCAGGTTGTCTCCCAAGACTTTAAAAATAGTATGACAGAGTAAATATAAACACGGTTATATTTTGAGGTAGAAGGTGTAAGAAGGGGAATCATCTTCAATCTAGTTTATTAAGCCGTGATACCCTTTTTGATGGAATATATCATGGTACTACTATTTTGCAAAATTTGACTTTATCAAGTTTAATATCTTTGCCTTAGTAGTAAAGAAGCTGAAAATTAGAGGTATGTGATTTGTTATGATCATACACCGAGTTCATAGTAGAGCCAAGACTAGATGAGTTTCTTGACTTATTAGAGTAATGTGATGTAAGATTACTGTTTGTAAGTGAGAGCACAGAGGACTTGGAGAGAGGTAATAATTCCCAGGTTCGTCACAAGTTTTTATTATTTAATTCCTTTTGCAAGACTCTGATTACATAGCAAAGAATGTCCCTTTTTTCTTAAACAGTCTAATCTGGTTGACATGGTAAAATTTGTGAAATCACTAAGAAAATTTTTCACAGAATCATAATTGGAAATATCATTATACATTCTGAGCAGATGTGCTATGAAATTACGGGCTAAAGGAGTGGTAAATAAATTAGAATTAGAGTATGCAATATGGAACTGAATTTTGAAGAAATTGGTGGACATAAATAAATTTGTGGGTTTTAAACCAGGTGCAGGGAGCAAGAGTGGCTTGGCATTTTGTATAAGTGGTACATGGGATATTGCTAAGTCAATTAAATTTTGGAGTCAGTATAGGTTATAGGGTGGTTAAGAACTCAGGCTCTGAATAGATTGCTCTAAGTTCAGATCCTTGCTCCTCTGTACACTAGCTGGTAACATTGGGCAACTTGATTTCTGAGCCTTGATTTCTTCATGTATAAAATGAATAGTGATGTAGTAAGGGCCCTGTAAAATGATGGCAGTTATTTCCTTGAGCTCCTAGCATTTAGAATGGTGCCAAACACAGAATAATTGCTTAGCACATTGTTTACTGATTTGGACAATGGAATTTACTCTCAATTATTTTACACAGTATTCTGTTGAATATTTACTATGTGTCAACATTGTAGTAATCATTTTGTATTCTTATTTCATTTTTATAACAACCATATGAGGAAAATACCATTACTATTTCTGTTGCCGTTTTACACATGAGGAATTTAGGCTTGGATGAGTTAAGACCTTGTCACTATGGTGAAGCTGGGGTAAAAAGCTGTCAGTCTCCTCCAGACCCTGTGCTCTTAACCTCTGCGCTTTAAACCACTCTGCTATATGATCCTGCTTTTCTTTGCTCATATTATTTTCACATTCCATCTCAGCTCTCACATAAAAGAGTCATCTTGCATGCTTTAACCTTTTATCACACATAATCCAGTCTTCAAGATTGTTGACTAATTTCTGAGAACCTGCTGCTGTAGAGATTTTCTAATTTTTTTTTCTCCCCATGGGAAGCTGAGATTTAGGTACACCTGACTATAAAGTGCTAATTCTTTTAGAAAGAAGTGGGGAGGACCATTTATTTTAGCCTTGCGATTTCAAAGCACCCAAGTATTCATGGCACATGAGTCTTATTTATTTTTATTGTGCTTTAAATTAAAGTGTACAGATCAAGTAAGTTTCTCATACAAAAATTAAATTTATATACACACACTGCTATGTGACCCTAGTTGCTCTACCCATACTGTGACAGCACACTCCTCCTTTCCACCCCAAATTTCCTGTGTCCATTCAACCAGCTCCTGACCTGCTCTGCCTTCTCATCTCACCTCTGGACAGGAGCTGCCCATTTACACTCATGTATCTACTTGAGCTAAGAAGCACACTCTTTATGAGTATCATTTTATGTCTTATAGTCCAGTCTAATCTTTGTCTGAAGACTTGGCTTTGGGAATGGTTTTAGTTTTGGGCTAACAAAAAGTCCAGGGACCATGTCTTCCAGGGTCCCTCCACTCTTCATTCAGACTGTTAAGTCTGGTCTTTTTACTGTAATGTGAGTTCTGCACCCCACTTTTCTCCTGTTCTGTCAGGGACTCT
>NW_004443951.1:16817412-16819526 GCF_000243295.1 Trichechus manatus latirostris | reverse complement strand
GAGATGATATCTCATTGTAGTTTTGATTTGCATTTCTCTAATGGCTAATGATCATGAGCATTTCCTCATGTATCTGTTAGCTGCCTGCATGTCTTCTTTGGTGAAGTGCCTGTTCATATCCTTTGCCCATTTTTTAATTGGGTTTTTTGTCTTTTTGTTGTTGAGGTTTGCAGTATGTTGTAGATTTTAGAGATTACACTCTGATTGGATTTGTCATAGCCAAAATATTTTTCCCAGTCTGTAGGTTGTCTTTTGACTCTTTTGGTGAAGTCTTTTGATGAGCCTAAGTGTTTGATTTTTAGGAGCTCCCAGTTATATAGTCTTTCTTCCGCTGCTTGTGCATTGTTACTTCTGGTTCGTATTCTGTTTATGCCATGTATTAGGACTCCTAGCATTGTCCCTGTTTTTTCTTCCATGATATTTATTGTTTTTGACTTTATATTTAGGTCTTTGATCCATTTTGAGTTAGTTTTTATGCATGGTGTGAGGTATGGGTCTTGTTTCAGTTTTTTGCAGATGGATATCCAGTTATGCCAGCACTATTTGTTAAGGAGGCTGTCTTTTCCCCCATTTAACAGACTTTGGGACTTTGTCAAATATCAGCTGCTCATAGGTGGATGAATGTATATCTGGATTCTCAATTCTGTTCCATTGGTCTGTGTATCTGTTATTGTACCCCCGTACCAGGCTGTTTTGACTACCATGGTGGTATAATAGGTTCTAAAATCAGGTAGTGTGAGGTCCCCACCTTGTTCTTCTTCAGTAATGCTTTACTTATCCAGGGCCTCTTCCCTTTCCATATGAAGTTGGTGATTTGTTTCTCCATCTCCTTAAAAATTGTCATTGAAATTTGGATCAGGATTGCATTGTATCTGTAGATCGCTTTGGGTAGAATTGACATTTTGACAATGTTGAGTCTTCCTATCCATGAGCAAGGTATGCTTTTCCACTTATGTAGGTTTCTTGGTTTCTTGCAGTAGTGTCTTGTAGTTCCCTTTGTATAGGTCTTTTATGTCTCTGGTTAGATTTATTCCTAAGTATTTTATCTTCTTGGGGGCTTTTGTAAATGGTATTGATTTGGTGATTTCCTCTTCGAAGTTCTCTTTGTTGGGGTAGAGAAATCCAACTGATTTTTGTATGTTTTTCTTGTATCCTAATACTTTGCTGAAATCTTCTATTAGTTCCAGTAGTTTTCCTGTGGATTCTTCGGGGTTTTCTGTGTATAAGATCATATCATCTGCAAACAGAGATCCTTTTACTTCTTCCTTACCAATTTGGATGCCCTTTATTTCTCTCTCTACCCTAATTGCTCTGGCAAGGACCTCCAGCATAATATTGAATAAGAGAGGTGATAAAGGACATCCTTGTCTGGTTCCCATTCTCAAGGAGAATGCTTTCAGATTCTCTCCATTTAGAATGATGTTGGCTGTTGGCTTTGTATAAATGCCCTTAATTATGTTGAGGAATTTCCCTTCTGTTCCTATTTTGCTGAGAGTTTTTATCATGAATGGGTGTTGGACTTTGTCAGATGCCTTTTCGGCATTGATTGATAACATCATGTGGTTCTTGTCTTTTGCTTTATTTATGTTATGGATTACATTGATTGTTTTTCTAATATTGACCCTTCCCTGCATACCTGGTAAAAATCCCACTTGGTCATGGTGAATTATTTTTTTTGATATGTTGTTGAATACTATTGGCTAGAATTTTGTTGAGGATTTTTGCGTCTATGTTCATGAGGGATATTGGTCTGTAATTTTCTTATTTTGTGGTGTCTTTACCTGAGTTTGGTATCAGGGTTATGCTGGCTTCATAGAATGACTTTGAGAGTATTCCATCCTTTTCTATACTCTGAAATACCTTTAGTAGTAGTGGTGTTAACTCTTCTCTAAAAGTTTGGTAGAATTCTCCAGTGAAGCCATCTGGGCCAGGGCTTTTTTTTTGTTGGGAGTTTTTAAATTACCTTTTCGATCTCTTCTTTTGTTAGAAGTTTATTTAGTTGTTGTTCTACCTCAGTTTGTGTTGGTTTAGGTAGGTAGTGTGTTTCTGAAATTTGTCCATTTCCTCTAGGTTTTCAATTTTGTTAGAGTACAGTTTTCCATAGTATTCTGTTA
>NW_004443951.1:16710289-16817312 GCF_000243295.1 Trichechus manatus latirostris | reverse complement strand
TTTCTTCTGGTGCCCGAGGGCTTCTTTTGCTGCTCTCTTTCTGTTTGCTTGAGTTGTAGGGTTAATGTTTTGATTTTGGCCCTTTCTTCTTTTTGGATATGTGCATTTAATTCTATAGATTGACCTCTGAGCACTGCTTTTGCTGTGTCCCAAAGGTTCCAGTAGGATGTGTTTTCACTCTTATTTGTTTCTATAAATTTCCTTATTCTGTCCTTAATTTCTTCTGTAATCCAGTAGTTTTTGACCAAGGTGTTGTTCTGGTTCCACGTGTTTGATTTTTTTCCCTTGCCTTTTATATTACTGATTTCTACTTTTATGGCTTTATGGTCAGAAAAGGTGCTTTGTAATATTTCAATACTTTGGATTCTATTAAGGCTTGCTTTATGGCCCAATATGTGGTCTGTTCTGGAGAATGTTCCATGTGTATTAGAAAAAGAAGTATACTTGGCTGCTGTTGGGTAGAGTGTTCGGTATATCTCTGTGAGATCAAATTGGTTGATTGTGGCATTTAAATCTTCTGTGTCTTTATTGAGCTTCTTTCTGGATGTTCTGTCGTTCACTGAAAATGGTGTATTGAAGTCTCCTACTACTATTGTGGAGCTGTCTCTCTTTTCAGAGAGAAGAGAGTTCGTTTTATGTATTTTGGAGCCCTGTCGTTGGGTGTGTAAATATTTATTATGGTTATGTCCTCCCAGTGTGTTGACCCCTTTAATCAGTATATAGTGTCCTTCCTTATCCTTTGTAGTCGATTTTACTTTAAAGTCTGTTTTGTCGGAGATTAATATTGCCACTCCTGCTCTTTTTTGAGTGTTGTTTGCTTGATATATTTTTTCCATCCTTTGAGTTTTAGTTTGTTTGTATCTTTAAAATGGTCTCTTGTAGGCAGCATGTAGACAGATTGTGTGTTTTTACCATTCTGCCACTCTCTGTCTCTTTATTGGTGCATTTAGTCCATTTATATTCAGTGTAATTATTGATAGGTAAGAGTTTAGTGCTGTTGTTTTGATGTCTTTTTTGTGTGTGTTGTTGACAGTTTCTTTGTTCCACTTAATTTTCTGTGCTGAGTCGTTTATGTATTTCCTTTTCATCTTTTTCATTGTTGTTGATTTTGTATTTGCTGAGTCTTTATGTTTTTCTTATTTTTGATTTTGATGTGTAGGATTATTAGTTTCCTTTGTGGTTACCTTAGTATTTACCCCTATTTTTCTAAGTTTAAACCACTCTTTTATTTCTTCACATCACCTTGTCTTCCTCTCCATATGAAAGATCTATGACTACAGTTTTAATCCTCCTTTTTGTTTTAATGTTGTCGTCTTTACATATTGATGTCTGTTACCCTATTTTCAGCATTCTGGCTTTGATTTGTTTTTGTCTTCCTGTCTGGGTTGACATCTGGTTGCCGTGTCCTGTGTTGTAGTCTTGGGTTGTTATCTGATGTTATTGATTTTCTAACTGGAGGACTCCCTGTAGTCTTTCTTGTAATTTTGGTTTGGTTTTTTGCAAATTCCCTAAACTTCTGTTTATCTGGAAATGCCCTAATTTTGCCATCATATTTGAGAGACTGCTTTGCTGAATATATAATTGTTGGCTGGCAATTTTTTTCCTTCAAGGCTTTATATATGTCATCCCATTGCCTTCTTGCCTGCATGGATTCTGCTGAGTAGTCTGAGCTTAGTCTGATTGACTCCTTTGTAGAACACTTTTCGTTTATCCCTAGCCACTCTTAAAATTCTCTCTTTATCTTTGGTTTTGGCAAGTTTGATTATGATATGTCTTGGTGACTTTCTTTTGGGATCTACCTTGTGTGAGGTTTCATGAGCATCTTGGATAGATAACTTCTCTTCTTTCATGATATCAGGGAAGTTTTGCTGCCAACAAATCTTCAACAATTCTCTCTGTATTTTCTGTTATCCTCCCCTGTTCTGGTACTCCAGTCACTCGTAGGTTATTCCTCTTGATAGAGTCCCACATAATTCTTAGGGTTTCTTCATTTTTTTAAATTCTTTTATCTGATTTTTCCTCAAATAAGTTGGTGTCAAGTGCTTTATCTTCAATCGCAGTAATTCTGACTTTTCCATTGCCTCAGTTCTGTTCCTGTGACTTTCTGTTGAGTTGTCTAATTCTGAAATTTTATTGTTAATCTTCTAGATTTGTTGTCGTCACTTTATGAATTCTTGCAGCCTGTTATATTTGTCATTGTGCTCTTTTGTAATTTTCTTAAGTTCCTCTGTTTCTTTGTCTGTGTGTTCCTTGTCTTGTTCTGCATTTTGCAAGATCTCCTTCCTGATATCTTCAAGAGTTCTATATATTAATCTTTTTTATTCTACCTCCGGTAATTCCAAGAAGTTCTCTTCTTCTGGAAAATTTCTTGTTTCTTTGTTTTGGGAGCTTGCTGAAGCCATCATGGTCTGCCTCTTTATGTGATTTGATATTGACTGTTGTCTCTGAGCCATCAATAAGTTATTATATTTGTTTATTTTATGTTTGCCTACTGTGTCCTAGCTTCTTGTTTTGTTTTGTTTTGATATGCCCAAATAGACTGCTCATGTTAGCTAGTTTGATTATGGCGCCTTTGAAGCACTAACGTCCTGTCACCATGTGGTTAGATCTGTTACTAGGTATATGAGCCCAGGAGTCTGTTTACTTTTCTTGTATGGATTCAGCTCAGGTGTCCAGGTAGTTGGTCACCAAGTGTGTAGTGCAGGCTCTCGCCTACAGTCCTAGATGGGCCCGGGTGATTGATATAGGCACAGGTATCTGGCTGCAGTAGGAAGTCACTCGCTGAGCAAGACACAGGGCAGATGGCTGCCCCTGAATGTCTGAGAGGAAAGCGTGTCCCTGTTCTCTAGAGTGCTTAGGTGGGTGAGTTTTGCAGCTGGAATATGAGCACCCAGTGCTGTTGGCTGTAAGGACTGGGGGACACCACTTATTCTTGGACCCATCACAGGTGGCTAGGTGGTGTGGATGGAGCCACCAGTCCTCAGGCCTCTTATGTGGGTAGGTGAGGACCCTGCTTAATGGGCAGGGTGGCGTCAAATGTCCTGAACCTGGCATTCCACCATATAGCTGATACAGCTGAAGTTAGGCTTCATGTATATGTCCTGTTGTACTGCGCTAATGAGGGCCTACACTGTTGAAGTGGGCCCACACAGGTCTATGGAGGGGTGAAAGGCATTCAGAGTCCATGGACCCCTTATGCCTGTGCCTAGGCAAAGGAGCTGCACCTACTCTAAGTTCCCAGCTTATGGGAGCTGGCAAATTATTTATTCCTGTTTGTTAGTTTGTTCCCTCTCCAAGGCCAGGAGAATGGCTCAGGGCGAGCAACGAGTCCTTACTTCCCGCCCAGGGATGTGGCAATGGCTGAAGTGGCCTGGGACTGGTGCAGAGTGGGGAGGGGTCAGGTAAATGGGAGAAAGGTTTTTCCCAGAGGGGGTGTTTTTTGATCCATTTGGTGGTTAGACCCATGTACTTTTGCTGATTGAGTGCTGCTTTTCACTGGTTCTGGAGTCATGAGTAGACTCTCCGCTGCTGGGGCTCTCCCGGTTTGGAAAACGTGTCCTGAGCGCCACTGCTTGCCTCACTACTAGCACCGGCTGCAGGGTGCCAGTTCCCACCAGGGCAGGTCTAACAACTCCTCGCTACTTCTGAACCGTCTCTTCCTCCCCCTCCCACTCAGTCCGATTCCTGAACTTTGCCTTTGATGTTCAGGGCTCCTAGATTGTCGTATGTGATCAATTCACTTGTTTTTTCGGGTCTTCGTTGTAAGAGGGACCACAGGAAACGTCTGACTACTCCGCCATCTTGGCCCCGCCTCGACACATGAGTTTATTAAATTGAATTCAATCCTAGACTCACATCTATACAAGTATTTCCTCTTACCCTCATTTATTTAAGTCCTGTCTTTACCCAGCTTAAGATCATTCTTTTTTTAATCCTTCAGTGACCTTTTTCATCCTGAATTTCTTTGAATTCGTCTGCATTTATTGTTTATACATTTGCACATAGTTAAATTCCTTGAGAGTTGGGGACTGCTTTAATATATAGCGACTGGTAGAGCTGGATATTCCATAAATGTACATTGTTGTTGATGCTTGTAGCATCTAATCCAACTGTTTGCATGTTGAGACAAGAAGGATCTAAAATGTAAGTTGAAGGAAGAAAGATTTAAGATAAATTTTAAGAACTCTAAAGATTTTGAGAGCTAAACCATCTTTTCAATGAAACTATCTTACCAATGAAAGTCATGCAATCCCTATTATTCCTTTTTCTGTCTATGAAAAAATAATTTTTTCTTCCCTGTTTTTCTTACAGGCACAAGATGCTGGTCTCAGGGTGTCAATTTTACTGTGTGTCAGAGCGCTTCAACTCAGATCAAGTGAGGATGAGGAAATGAAGGCATCAGTTTGTAAAACAATTGCTTGTCTTTTACCAGAAGATTTAGAAGTTAGACGAGCCTGTCAGCTTACAGAATTCTTAATTGAACCTAGTTTGGATGGATTTAATATGTTAGAAGAACTGTATGTGCAACCAGATCAAAAATTTGATGAAGAAAATGCACCAGTTCCGAATTCTCTCCGATGTGAACTCTTATTAGCTTTAAAAGCCCATTGGCCTTTTGATCCTGAATTTTGGGACTGGAAAACTTTAAAGCGACACTGCCACCAACTCCTAGGACAAGAAGCCTCAGATTCTGATGACGATCTAAGTGGCTATGAAATGTCTATTAATGACACAGATGTTTTAGAGTCATTTCTCAGTGACTATGAGGAGAATAAAGATGATAAACAATACAGAAGAAATTTGACAGATCAGCATAAGGAGAAAAGAGACAAAAAACCCATTGGTTCTTCTGAAAGATACCAGAGGTGGCTTCAGTATAAATTTTTCTGTTTGTTATGTAAGCGAGAATGTATAGAGGCCCGGATTCTTCATCATTCTAAGATGCATATGGAAGATGGGATTTACACCTGTCCAGTTTGTGTTAAGAAATTCAAGAGAAAAGAAATATTTGTTCCTCATGTGATGGAACATGTTAAAATGCCACCAAGCAGAAGGGACCGCTCTAGAAAGAAATTACTGTTGAAAGGCTCTCAAAAGGGTGTTTGTCCCAAGAGCCCCTCTGCAACCCTGGAGCAAAATCAGCTATTGAATGAACAAGCCAAAGGAGAGTCTCATGAATATGTCACATTCAGCAAATTAGAAGATTGCCACCTGCAAGACAGAGATTTGTACCCATGTCCTGGCACAGACTGTTCCCGTGTGTTTAAGCAATTTAAATACTTAAGTGTGCATCTTAAAGCTGAACACCAAAATAACGATGAAAATGCCAAGCACTACTTGGATATGAAAAATAGAAGAGAGAAGTGTACTTACTGTCGACGACATTTCATGTCTGCTTTTCACCTGCGGGAGCATGAACAAGTGCATTGTGGTCCTCAACCTTATATGTGTGTATCTATAGATTGCTATGCTAGGTTTGGATCAGTGAATGAACTACTTAACCATAAACAAAAACATGATGATCTGCGTTATAAATGTGAATTAAATGGTTGTAATATTGTTTTTAGTGATTTGGGACAGCTTTACCACCACGAAGCACAACACTTTAGGGATGCATCTTACACGTGCAACTTTCTTGGTTGTAAAAAGTTCTATTATTCCAAAATTGAGTACCAGAATCACCTCTCAATGCATAATGTTGAAAGCTCTAATGGAGACATGAAGAAATCAGTGAACCTTGAGGAACCTGCAACAGGTGAAAAGCAGGATTGTATTGATCAACCCCACCTACTTGACCAATCTGATAAATCACATTTACCTGAGGATCTTCTTTTCTGTGCAGGATCAGCTAGTTCTCAAATAGATACAGAAACTGCAGAAAATCTGAAAGAAAACAGTGACAGTAATTCTAGTGATCAATTAAGTCAGAGCTCTTCAGCTTCAATGAATGAAGAGCTAATTGACACACTGGATCATTCTGAAAGCATGCAGGATATATTATTGTCCCATGAAAAAGTCTTTGTGCCCTCTAGTTTAAAAGAAAAATGTTCCAGTGTGGCAGTTTGTTTTGATGGGAATAAGTTTACCTGTGGTTTTGATGGCTGTGGTTCCACATACAAAAACGCAAGAGGGATGCAGAAGCATCTACGAAAGGTTCACCCATACCATTTCAAACCCAAGAAGGTAAAGACAAAAGATCTCTCTCCCTGTTCGGGTAATGAACATAACCAAACAACTGAAAAGTTTGATGCAGAACATAAACCCAGTTCAGATACAAGCAGTGACTCCCCAGATGAAGGTCTCGATCACAACATCCATACTAAATGTAAAAGAGAACATCAAGGTTATTCCTCAGAAGCCTCCATTTGTGCTTCTAAAAGGCCATGTACAGAGGATACCATGTTGGAACTTCTGTTACGCTTGAAACATTTAAGCTTGAAAAACTCAATAACACATGGATCTTTCTCAGGGTCATGGCAGGGGTACCCATCCAGTGGTGCTAAGTCCCTTCAATCTGTTTCATCTATCTCAGACCTTAATTTTCAGAATCAAGATGAAAATGTGCCAAGTCAGTACCTTGCACAGTTGGCAGCTAAGCCTTTTTTCTGTGAGCTTCAAGGATGCAAATATGAATTTGTGACCAGAGAGGCTTTGTTAACGCATTATCTTAAGAAGCATAATTATTCAAAAGAAAAGGTCCTTCAATTAACCATGTTTCAACATCGATATTCCCCATTCCAATGTCATATTTGCCAAAGGTCATTTACAAGAAAAACGCACCTTAGGATTCATTATAAAAATAAACACCAAATTGGCAGTGACAGAATAACTCACAAACTCTTGGATAATGAAAAATGTGATCATGAAGGCCCATGCTCAGTAGACAGGTTAAAAGGTGATTGTTCTGTGGAACTTGGAGGTGATCCCAGCAGCAGCTCTGAGAAGCCACACTGTCATTCTAAAAAAGATGAATGCAGTTCAGAAACAGACTTAGAGTCATCCTGCGAAGAAACAGAAAGTAAAACATCTGATATTTCATCGCCAGTAGGTAGCCATAGAGAAGAACAAGAAGGAAGAGAAGGGAGAGGAAGCAGGAGAACTGTTGCTAAAGGAAATCTGTGCTATATTTTGAATAAATACCACAAACCATTCCACTGTATCCATAAAACTTGCAATTCCTCATTTACCAATCTAAAAGGCTTGATTCGCCATTATAGAACTGTACATCAGTACAACAAAGAACAATTATGTTTAGAGAAAGACAAAGCAAGAACCAAAAGGGAACTTGTGAAATGTAAAAAGATATTTGCTTGCAAATACAAAGAATGTAATAAACGCTTCCTGTGTTCCAAAGCTCTTGCTAAGCACTGTAGTGACTCTCATAACCTAGACCATGTTGACGAGCCTAAAGTGCTTTCCGAAGCTGAATCTGTGGCAAGATTTTCGTGTAACCAGCCTCAGTGTCCAGCTGTTTTTTATACATTCAGTAAGTTGAAGCACCACTTGATGGAACAACATAATATTGAAGGAGAAATACATTCAGATTATGAAATTCATTGTGATCTTAATGGCTGTGGCCAGATTTTCACTCATCGCAGTAATTACTCTCAACATGTATATTACCGACATAAGGACTATTATGATGATCTGTTTAGAAGCCAGAAAGTAGCAAATGAAAGGCTACTAAGAAGTGAAAAGGTGTGTCAAACAACTCACACTGAGGGGAATGAACATCAGAATACTAGAAGATCGTTTAGTACTAAGGCTAAAAAATGTGGCCTAATCAAAGACAAGAAAACTCCGATTAGTTTTAAAACAAGAGCTGAAGCCCTCCATATGTGCATGGAGCAGTCTGAGCACACGCAGTACCCCTGCATGGTTCAAGGATGCTTATCTGTGGTGAAATTGGAGAGCAGCATAGTGAGGCATTACAAACGTACCCATCAGATGAGTAGCGCCTATTTAGCGCAACAGATGGAAAAGCTTGTCGTTTGTGTTAAGTATGGTACCAAAATTAAAGAGGAGCCCCCTTCTGGAGTGGAGCCCTGTATAAAGCAAGAAGAAAATAGAAGCTGTGAATCAGAGCACACAAAGCACAGCCATTCCCTAGGTAACAGCAGTGCACCTGACCAGAACACTGATTCTCCTCATCCAGGTGGAAGGGATGGAGGTCAGAAAGGGTGTACAGAAAGTAACCCAGTATTTGATGCAGATACCTTGCTCTACAGAGGAACTTTGAAATGTAACCATGGTTCAGAAACCACTTCTTTGGAACAGTGTAATATAGTTCAGCCTCCTCCTTGTAAAATAGAAAATTCTATCCCTAATCCCAGTGGGACTGAAAGTGGGACTTACTTCACAAGTTTCCAGCTGCCTTTACCAAGGAGCAAAGACTCAGAAACTGGGCAGCATAGTTCAGGGCAAGAAAACACTGTAAAAAATCCAACCAATGTCCCAAAAGAGAATTTTAGGAAGCATTCACAGCCCAGGTCATTTGATTTGAAGACTTACAAACCTATGGGATTTGAATCTTCATTTCTGAAATTTATTCAGGAAAGTGAAGAGAAGGAAGATGATTTTGATGATTGGGAATCTTCAGAGCACTTAACATTAAGTAACTCTTCACAGCCCAGTAATGACTTTACAGGGAATGTTGTAGCAAATAATATGGTGAATGACAATGACCCTGAAGTTGACATACCTCATTCTTCCAGTGACTCTGCAATTCATGAGAATTTGACTGCAATCCCGCCTTTAATAGTAGCTGAGACAACAACAGTTCCTTCCTTGGAAAACCTGAGGGTCGTATTGGACAAAGCATTAACAGACTGTGGAGAACTTGCCTTAAAACAACTTCATTATCTTCGGCCAGTTGTTGTCCTTGAAAGATCTAAGTTTTCCACACCAATTTTAGATTTGTTTCCAACAAAAAAGACAGATGAACTTTGTGTAGGAAGTTCCTAAATAGCAATTTTGTTTTAGAAACAGACTGGCTCCAACACTGCAGCATTGGGACAATTGCCAACTCGAACAAAGGCTGAGAACCAGCCACACCGTTGTTTAGGGTAGAATAGGCTGTGTATTTACATGAATGTATAATATCTATGTCAGCAGTATTGGCTGAGTCCATTAGCTCTCCAGTTGGTTTATTGATTGGGTTTTTTGTTTATTAAAAAAAGAAATGGAACTGTACTATTGTTTGGTGCTAATTAATACATCAAAATATACTGGGGCTTCCTTTTTCAAATTAAGTGTGCATGATTGTATATGGAACAAATACTAAGGTCCCAGGGTGGGAGGGCTAGGGAAAGGGATATGGAGTTCTTACTTGACTTGAATGTGCACCCGAGGGTGCTTTGTGTAATATATTGTACACTACAGCATCTTATATTTTTTGAGTTGAGTTTCAATAAATTACAATTTTTCACCCATTTCTTGTTTACCCATAATGAGTTTTAATGATACACATAAGCTGGAATTGCACTTGAATTTTCTGGAGGTGCACTCATATTTTACCCCAGTAATTTCTCGTTTTTTTTTTTTTAATTAACCAAACCATTCAGATCAAGGTTCTTTTTGAATGACAATTGTCTTTAATTTTTTTTGTGAAAGAAAATTCTGAGATTGAGTAATTAACTCTGGGAAATCAAAATAGCTCCCAGAGGAGGATGCCCTGAAGTTGGCCAGGTGGAAAGAAATGGGTATGCGAAGCAAAACGTGAAGGGCTTAGCAAATCCAGAGGTATGAAGGCATGTTTCTGGGGAACTACAAATAATTTGATAAGGGGGAGCATTAGGATATAAGATTATCATAGAGATAGATAGGCAAGAACCAAACCGTGAACACTAAGGAGTTTGGACTTGAGTCTATAGGCAGCTGAGAGCCTTTGAAGGTTATTAAGCAAAATAACACGTTCAAGTTAATAATTGACAGAATACTTAATGTGTGATTAGAGGGGCTGAAAATGGAAACGGAGAGTAGATAATACGACTGTTGAAGTAACTGAAGCAAACTTCTTGAGGGTCTGCTGACAATTGCAATGGGGGAAGAGTAGATGAAATTGAGAGATTTAATGAGAGGATTGTTGAATCTTGGAGGGTGAAGAAAAGGAAAGATTTGAGGAGAACTTAAGATTTGGTGGTGATGCAACTGTTGAGGTGGGACTGCAAAAGGAGGAGCAGGTATTTGGGAGGAGGATAGAAAACCAAGATGAGTTTGGTCTTTGATGTGTTGGGTTTCAGTGGACTATGGGACATCTCTGACTAACGACAAGGATAGCAATATGATCTTACAAATACAGCAGCGTCGTCCTCAGTTCCTTGCGAAGATTTCAACCACTTTTATTCGCTAGCAATGAAATGACTCAAGCATACTCCTAACAGCCTTTTCTCATCTCTGTGGATAGGTTTTCAAGACCCTTTTCTCTGATCCTTATTAAATGATGTTTCCTTGTTTTACCTGATTTTTAGGAATTTCATTCTGCCACCTCCTCACCCTAAGAGTCTAAAACACCCCCATGCCGAAGTAGGTTATTGGTTCAGATGCCAGTAAGTAACAGAGGAGAATCCGTTGAAAGAAAAAGTGGCAGAATATCTTGGAGGCTGAGACCACTACTGACTCCTTAGGACCCTGAGCTAATTTCTTTCTGTGGGCTTCAGTTTTCTCACTTACGAAGTGAGGAGCTATGGTTAGTAATCTTGAAAGATTCCATTCTGTGATCTGAGCATGCGAACCGCCTGTTAACTTAAAATTCCTCATACCGGAGAGAGAAAAAAAAAAATTCCAATTTCATCCCAGAACGAAAGAAAACTAATTTGCTTAGGACCAAACTATATCCATTCATTGTCTCTCATTTCCTAGCCTCTGGAAGAAACCAAGCGAGTCTGTATTGCAGTGGAGTGGAACCTAGCTCTAATTTTCAGAACCCAGTTGACAGTTTGCTTCCTATAAGCCTAAGTGGTTGATCCTAAGATCATTTTCTATTTTAATTGGAGCAGCTAGATTCATTTCATCTTTATGGAAGACAATGTTTTATGTTAAAACCAACAAAGTACTATTTTTGTAGTTTTCAGTAAATATTTTTACTTGATGCTTGTTTTGTGTTTGCTCCAACCCCGGAACAGACTTGAAAGCTTTGGCTTTGTTTTCAGAGCCTTTCTCATTTCAAGAGTGCCCCCTATAATGGTGGGTAGGAATTGAGATAGTCACTTTCATTCTTGCCTTTTTTTTCCCCAGAATTCCTTTGCTTTGGTGTTTTCCCCATTTTCAAAAGCATGTGTGAAGGTGAGAGGATGGGGAATGGTGGAAAGTTTTTGATTAGCCTTCTTAGGGGCATCCCATCCCCATCTTAGCCCCACTCAGTGCCAGGTTGCCTACTTCTGACCTGCCAAGGACATGTACTATCCTAGCCTTCATACTGGAGAGCTAGTCAGTCGTTCACCAAATATTTAAATATATATTTAAAGGTAGTTTCAGATATTTTGGGAGATTCAAATTTTGTCAAGGCACCTGTCATTATGAAACGAGGTGAAAGGAGGGCTCGTGTAGCCTAGAACATGTTACTCAAAGTATGGTAGTGGACCAGCACAATGGACATAACCTAGGTGCTTGTTAGAAATGCAGAATTTTAGACCCTCACTCTAGACCTACTTGACTAAAATCTGAATATTGGTAACATCTGCAGATGATTCATAGGCATGGAGAAGTTCAAGAAGCACTGGCCTAGAATCCAGGTAGGACGTAGTTAAGTGCTGTGAGAATTCAGGGTAATTGCCAACAGTTTTGAGCACTTTACATAAAATTAACTCATTGAATTTTCATAACCCCATGAAGTAGGTACTATTATTATCCTTACTTGACAGATGAGAAACTTGAGATAGAGATGAAATGTCTTGCCAAACTAACAGCTAGAAAGATTGCACCCAGTTTCCAATCTCTTCTGCCTGGAAGAATGTCAGGAAGGGGCACTCAATATGAAAGTAACAGGTGGAAAGTTTGCAGGTGGTATTTGGAGTACCAACAACACCATAGTTCTGTAATTGAGCTGAATATGTTGTTTGTGAAAGTGAATAGTGGGAAATAGAAAGTTGGAAGTATAGGTAAGAGCCAGGTCGTGCAGGTTCAATTTCACAGTCCTATATCCAGTATTGACATTTCCTTATTTGAGGAAAGAGAAAACTGGTTGGTACATGTTTCTGTGAATAACATGTAACCTAAGAAGTCAGGTTTTCCTTTCTGAAAGAAACTTAAAACTCAGAAATGTCGCTCAATTTCTTCTCCTCCCACCTCCCCACTACCACCCAAAGGTAGACACGTGATGCCTCCTGGCTTTGTATTAGTGATTCAGAGGCAAAGTCGGAACGTGTTGAGTTGGATCTAGAAAGAGTGGCTCAATCTGCTCTGGCCTGCTTGCTCCATACCTGCATGAGTGGATTCTGATAGACACTGCATTTGGAGATCGGAACCACTTTGAGGAAGGTAACCAGGATAGGCAGATTGAAAAACCTGTCAAAGTGTTTGGCAAGTTTAGCCTGGAAAAGAGAAGATAGAAGGCACAGAAAAGCTATCTGAATAGTAAGAAGGCAAATATTACTAAGTATATACCATGTGCTCGACCCTGGGGATAACAGTGTTGAACAAGACACAACAAGGTTCCTGTGTCATGGAAATTACAGTCTAGAGGGAAAACAGACATTAAACAAATCTACAAATAAGTAAAAGTGATGCAAAAGAAGCTCTATGTGATGAGGATCAAAAAAGGAAAAGCTTTCCTTGAAGTGATATTTAAACTCAAACCTGAAGAATCAATATGAGTTAGCCAGGCAAAGAGAGTGATCAGTTATATGCAAAGGCTTTGTGGTGCAACAGTTTGGTGTATTAGAGAAATTTCCAAGTCCTGTATAACTGGAGTTAAGACAATAAACAGGAAAAGGGAAGAGAGCTGGTTGGATAGATAAGCAGGATTCAGGTCTTTTAGTGCCTGATAGCCATGTTTTAGATTTTGGGTTTTATCTGACAGGCAATGAAGAACCTACTGAAGATTTTAAAGTAGGTGTTGCATAAGTCAATCCATCCTAAACAGCATGATGTGGAAGATTAGTGAGTCACTACTGAAGGAGGGAGGGCTGGCTGGCTGGCTCTGTCTAAAGGGGTGCTGTGCTGTCTGTCATAGACAGTGATAGATTTACCATTGGAGGTGTTAAGGTGTCCAAGAGGGGGATCAAATGAGATGTTTGAACTAGATTCTCTTTGAGGCATCTTATACTCTTGATAACTACAATACTTGGCATCTGGTCATAAATGTCACTACTACTAATAATTGCCCTTGTCTGTATGTGTGGCATGATTCTAAGTCTTTTACAGAAATTATCAAATCCTCATTACAACTTTACAAGGTAGGAATTATTCTCATTTTACAAATGAAGATACAAGGCATCAAGTTAAATAACTTGCTCAAGCTAACAAAGTTAGTGAATAGTAGAGCCAAAATTTGAACCCAGATCTATCATACTCCCAAGTCCTGTCTTCAATAACTATAATACTTCTATACAGACAAGTACACAAATACATTAATAGGCACTTGGTGAATGAACAATTGAAGCTATAAAGATATTTAGAATTCTTCTAAGAGACTTTGCATTCTAAAAATATTTGCATGCCTACTATGTGCCAGGTACTCGGGATACAGTAGTTAATAAAGTGGACATGGTCCATTGTCTTCCTTGACTTTACAATATTAAACAGATATTAAGACAAAAATTGCACAAATAACCGTAACTGTGTTAAATACTTTGAAAGTAAAATAGAAGGTGCCATGTAACAAGGGGAGCTAATCTAGTATAGGAAGTATTGAGAAATGATTCCGTTTAACAACCTTAGCTTTCTCTAAAAAGTTTCTGGTTACCATTCTTTAATGGTTTCTAACTGAGTCTTAGTAACTTTTAATCCTTGCTAGAAAGGATTCTGGCTACAATCAGTCACTAGTGAACTATGGGTTCAACATCAATAGCAATTACTCCTAAATCAGTAGGTCATTTTACCCTGACATAAGTGCGGTATTTCTAAAAGCATCTAGACTCCATTTTCTGGATGCTTGACACCTCAAGCAACTTGCCATACCTCCTCTTCCAGTGAGAACAAAACAGCTTTTCTGTCTCCACTAGGCTTCCTTATTCCTGTTATTTCTCCCAATCAATTAGAATGAACAACTTGGAACCTGTAGTGTCTGACTTCTGTGTCTCCATCTTCTATAGCATCAGATAATTTTTTTAAACATTTTATTGTGTTTTTGGTGAAAGTTGACAGAGCAAATTAAGTTCCCATTTGACAATTTCTACACAAATTGTACTGCGTGGTTTCAAATAAGGAAAGGTATATGTCAGGGTTGTATCCTTTCACTATACTTACTTAATCTGTATCCTGAGCAAATAATCCAAGAAGCTGGACTATTATAAAGAAGAATGTGGCATCAGGATTGGTGGAAGACTCATTAACAACCTGCAATATGCAGATGATGCAATGTTGCTTGCTGAAAGTGAAGAGGATTTGAAGCACTTACTGATGAAGATTAAAGACTACAGCCTTCAGTATGAATTGCACCTCAACGTAAAGAAAACAAAACTCCTCACAACTGGACCAATAAGCAAAATCATGATAAATGGAGAAAAGACTGAAGTTGTCAAGGGTTTCATTTTACTTGGATCCGCAATATACACCCATGGAAGCAGCAGTCAAGAAATCAAATGACTTACTACATTGAGCAAATCTGCTGCAAAAGACCTCTTTAAGTGTTGAAAAGCAAAGATGTCACTTTGAGGACTAAGATGCGCCTGACCCAAGCCATGATATTTTCAATCGCCTCATATGCATTTAAAACCTGGACAATGAATAACGAAGACTGAAAAGAATTGATGCCTTTGAATTACGGTGTTGGCAATGAATATTTAATATACCATGGACTGCCAGAAGAATGAATAAGTCTGTCTTGGAAAAAGTACAGCCAGAGTGCTCCTTGAAAGTGAGGATGGTGAAACTTCGTCTCATGTACTTTGGACATGTTATCAGGAGGGACCAGTCTCTGGAGAAGGACATTATGCTTGGTAAGCTGGAGGGTCAGCAACGAAGAGGAAGACCCTCAACGAGATGGATTGACACAGTGGCTGCAACAGTGGGCTCAAACATAGCAATGATTGTGAGGATGGTGCTGGACCGGGCAGTGTTTCATTCTGTTGTACACAGGGTTACTATGAGTCGGAACCAACTCGATGGCACCTCACAACAACACACAAATTGTTCGGCGACATTACATTTTTCACAAAGTGTCAACACTCTACTTAATTGTGTCCTGGTTGTTCCATTTCCAGTGCTCTAGTTTCCCTTCTCATCTTTCCTTTAGAGTAATTGTTGACCTTTTGGTCTCATAGATAGCTTTTTAATGGAGCACTGTATTCATGGATAATATCCTTTATTTTGTGTGTCAATCTGTTATTTTGCTAAAAGTGACCTCGGGACATCAAACAATTTTTTAAAAAGTATTTGTCATAGCTAACCTTCTCTCCTTCTTTACTGTGACCCTCTTCCTCTTGGTGCAAACCAAATTCTTGCAGCATTTGTAATCTGATCTTACAATTTAGATTATGCACTTTGTATGTGAACTACCTTTTTTCACATAAGCTTTTTGGAAACATTTTATATCTTCATGATAGGTACTGTTGTTGTTATGTAAGGACAGAGTAGAACTGCCCCATAGGGTTTCCAGGAATGGCTGGTGCATTTGAACTGCCGACCTTTTGGTTAGCAGCCCAGCTCTCATCCGTTGTGCCACCAGGTACTAGTCAATAAATAATCAATCGATACTGGTCAGTGCCAGTCAAATATAAGTACTAGTAAGTACTAGTCAGTAAATAATTGATTTGAAAACATGTCCTATGTTACAGTGTAGCATGCTACTGTTTATAAAGTGCTTAGAAAATTATACTATTTGTTCCTAATACAAACCCTGGGAAGGAGGTGGAATCCTCATTTTACAGATGAGCAAAATGGAGCTCAGATACGTTAAAGGCCTTCTCAAAGATCAGAATTTCTAACCAATAGTGGCATATGAAAATAAGTGGGCTACAAAATGATCCAATAATAACCTCCGTCCACATTTAATCCGAGAAGCTGGACTATATGAAGAAGAAAGGGGCATCAGGATTGGAGGAAGACTCATTAACAGCCTGTGATATGCAGATGACACAACCTTACTTGCTGAAAGTGAAGAGGACTTGAAGTGAAGATCAAAGACCACAGCCTTCAGTATGGATTACACCTCAACATAAAACAAAAATCCTCACAACTGTACCAATAAGCAACATCATGATAAACGGAGAAAAGATTGAAGTTGTCAAGGATTTCATTTTACTTGGATCCACAATCCACACCCATGGAAGCAGCAGTCAGGAAATCAAAAGACACATTGCATTGGGAAAATCTGCTGCAAAAGACCTCTTTAAAGTATTGAAAAGCAAAGATGTCACCTTGAAGACTAAGGTGTGCCTGACCCAAGCCATGGTATTTTCAGTCACATCCCATGCATGCGAAAGCTGGACAATAAATAAGGAAGACCGAAGAAGAATTGACGCCTTTGAATAGTGTTGGCGAAGAATATTCAATATACCATGCACTGCCTAAAGAACGAACAAATCTGTCTTACAAGAAGTACAACCAGAATGTTCCTTAGAAGCAAGGATAGCGAGACTATGTCTCACATACTTTGGACATGTTGTCAGGAGGGATCAGCCCCTGAAGAAGAACATCATGCTCAGTAAAGTACAGGGTCAGTGAGAAAGAGGAAGACCTTCAATGAGATGGATTGACACAGTGGCCTCAACAAAGGGCTCAAGCATAACAATGATTGTGAGGATGGCGCAGGACTGGGCAGTGTTTCGTTCTGTGGTGCGTAGGGTAGCTATGAGTCGAAACTGACTTGACGGCACCTAACAACAACAACACATTTACCAAGTAAAGTATTCACTCTAAGAAAGCCCTCATTAAATTTTCTCTCCTCCCTAAATTCCCATTGAACCTCAGTGCACCTCAGTTTCCTCATCTGTCATGTAAAAATAACCTTTATCCATTTCATGGATTGCTGGAAGTGTTCTATATCTACACTGTCTAATGTGATACCCACTAGCCACATGTGACTATTTAAATTTAATATTAAATAAAATTTAAAATTCAGTTCCTCAGTAACACTATCCATATTGTAAGTGGCTAGTGGCTACCATATTGGCCGGAGAAGATATAGAACATTTCCATCATTGTAGAAAGTTCTATTGGACAGTGCTGTGGTAGAGCTAGGACTTGCCAAAGATCCAAGAAAGCAACCTGACTGAATTGAAAACCAGGCCAGTGCCTGTTCGTTTTGAGTGAGAAGGGTCACTTGGGTGAGTGGGGAACAAGCTGACCTTTGGAACAGTGACATCACAAAGCACAGCTCACAATGGCTACAGAACACGTGGGATTCCAGGCTACTCTCCCTAACTCATATCTAGGTTTCTGAAGCCTCTGCACATGTTGTTCCTGGAGCTGCTGCTGTCTTATTAAAATGTCAACATTTCTACCTGTATCTCCTTCCTGGGATGACGTTATAGATTCTCTCTCTCTGAGCACAATATGGAATTGGCTACAAGCAACTTTTCTGGGAGAGTCTAGTGAGCCCCAGCAAACAAATTTGGGGATACTACATAATATTGCTCCAGCTGTGCAAGTTATCCTGAAGATTTGCTTTTTGATTTTGTTGACAATAGGATTATATGCCTTATCGAAAAGAAGTATTCAGTCAATTCAGGTTATACTCTTTTGTTACAGAGAAATTTAAATAGTTATAAATTGAAATTTGATTAGTTCTTTCCCATATACCTGACACCTAGTTTCAAGACCATGAAGGTGAGCAAGGGTGAGCCCTTGTCTCTAAAGCTGGTTGAAACTAGGTTAGCCTTGAAATCTTCCATCAATTAGGTTTTGAGCATAAAAATGCTCTTTCTCACAATGGTCTTTGGCTTGTATGCTATAATAAAATAAAGAAGTTTATAAGCTGGGAAGGCAGCCTTAGGTCTAAATTTCTTTGATCATTTATTCATCTTTGAATGCCTACTATGTGCCAACGCTAGGTAGGTTAGCTTTTACAGAACAGGCACCGGCAAGTATAACTGGAATCTTGGGTTTGGCCTTTCTGTCCTTACTATGGTCTGAAACTGCTGTGGTGGAGGAATGTGCGATCATTGTCATTGCAGTATTTTCATTATTTCCTTGTGTTAAAGACAAAAGATAAGGCTCCATAAATATACAGGGGCTTTTTTGGGGGAAAGGCTGTAACTGGTGGGAACCGTGAGAAACATTTAGGATTTTACAAACTTCTGTTTAATCACCAATAATGATAGCGGTATAGTCAAAGTGCTTTGAGAAATCCCAACAATTCCATGAAATTGTGGTCATTTTCACATGGCAAATGAAGAAACTGAGGTTCATTGAAGTTCAATGGAAATTTAAGGAGGAGGTAGGATTTAAAGAGGGCTTGGTAAATACAGAGAGAGGTTATCATTATTTGTAAGTGAGGGAACTTGGTTATCACCTGCCCAAGTTCCCATAGTTTGTAAGAGCTAGCAAAGCTGAAATATGAACCTGATTTTTAGGATTCCAAATTCAGTGCTTCTCCAAAATCTCACTTAACTGGAATCTAACTGAACTAAAAGGAGCCCTGGTGGCACAATGGTTAAGTGCTCAGTTGCTAACTGCAAGGTGGGCAAACCTATCAGCCGCTCATGGGAGAAAGATGTGGCAGTCTGCTTCTGTAAAGATTACAGCCTTGGAAACCCTATGGGGCAGTTCTACTCTCTCCTATAGGGTTGCTATGTGTCAGCGGACTTCACAGCAATGGGTTTTGTTTGTTTGGAACTAAATCCTCGATAGGAATGGGTGTATGTGTGTTGTGCGACAAAACAAACTCTTATCTGTAATTGTGGGGTATGCTCTAGTTTACAAATCTTTAGCTCAATCAGAAAGATGAACTGGCAGCCCTCCAGAGACCTCAGCCAAGAGAAAGAGGTAGTATAAAGGAGTAGTTAATAGCATGGGCTGTAGGGTCTGACCTAAAAGTAATCACCTAAACTCTAAGCCCCAGTTTCTTCATCTGTAAGATGAGCTTGCTAACAGTGCCTCCCTCATACGGTTGTTGTGAAGATTAAAGGAGATAGTGTATGTATAGTGCTTAGGATATAATAGGCATTCTATAAATGATGCTAGAAATTATGATGATAAGGAAGAAGATGAATAGTTTTATCCTCATCCTGGCAGGAATCTGTCCTAACACATTAAAAAAAAAAAAAAATTTTTTTTCATGACCAGAAAATCCAGTTTCTCAAACCATTGTGTCCTGAGAGTGTACTTAGAAGTCAAAATTCCTGGATTCCAATTCTGGCTCTACCACTTCCAAGTATCTGACTTTGGGTAATGACAGGGTCTGAAGTGGAAGGTGTCTAAATGGTTATCCAGTTGTTTTTCTGCATAAGTAAGTCCTGCATGGGCAAGGTTAACTCCTAGCACAAAGCCCAGCACGTGGCAAACTTTCAGCAAATTGTATCTATTATTATAACCTTTATTAATTAAATGCAAATAACAATCCCTGACCTCCCTATAGCTCCAGTTTGTGGTGAAGATGAAAAGAGGAAATTGGTGTGAAGATGTTTTATTAAATGAAAGGCTTGGCACAGGAGTGAGGGATTATTGGGTGTTTTGTTTTGCATCTATGGTAAACTGGTATTTCACGTGAATAAACAAATAACCCTCAACTTCTGTTGTTTCATTTTAGAGAATATTGTTGTTTATAATCACACTCTACAAAGTTTACAAGAAGGGTTCAGATTTTTTTCAGGCTTTGATGGCCAACTCAGAAGTGAACGTTTTCCCAGCTCAAGACAATAAAAATCTCTTCCTGTCCTTGGGTCTGCAAGAGAAAATTTTGAAAAAACTCCAGATAGTGGAAAACAAAGTGAAGGACCTGGAGGGGATGATCATTTCTCAAAAACCTATTACGAAGAGAGATTGCTCCTCTGAGCCCTACTGCAGCTGCTCCGACTGCCAGAGCCCCTTGGCCACATCAGGGTTTACTTCCACATCTGAAATGTGATGGACTCCACTCTTTTCCAGAAAAGCACTACTTCCCTCATGTGTGTACTGGTGTATCAATAAAGACAGAGAACTATATTGAAATTACCCTGCAAGGACTGGCTTTCTATTCAGTGGGGGCCAGCACCTACTTGTGTGTGTGGTGGGGTAGTGTGGGCTATGCTCATTGCCGTTGAGTCTAGCAGTGGTTACGAATGTCTCTGGGATTGTGAAGCCCAGGCAGCAGGCTGGAGACCAGACACTGCCATATAGGAAAAGATAGCCAAACTGGAATTCAAGTGGGTGGGAAAGGAAGAAACAGTGGTCACAAATATGGCTTTGAGGTTCATGCTGAAGAGGCTGGACTGGATGTAATAAAAACAGCAGGAAAGTGCCTTTTGAGGGAGACGCTGTGCACTGTCTTGTGTAGGTAGGATGTTACCTGTGTTGGCCCTTGGCCTACAGGTAAAGATGTGGTTCAGGAGTCTCCTGCGTTAATTTCTCAGAGGTGGATAAAGGTGGGGATGGACATAAAGGAGGCTGTCTTCGTCATCTAGTGCTGCTCTAACAGAAACACCACAAGTGGATGGCTTTAACAAAGAGTTTATTCTCTCACAGTCCAGTAGGCTACAAGTCCAAATTCAGGGCATCAGCTCCAGGAGAAGACTTTCTCTCTACGTGCTCTGGAGGAAGGTCCTTGTGATGCATCAGTCTTCCTTTGGTCTGGGAGCATCTCAGCACCAGAACCTCAGGTCCAAAGGATGCGCTCTGCTCCTGGTGCTGTTTTCTTGGTGGTGTGAGGTTCCCATGTGTCTCTGCTCGCTTCTCTCTCTTACATCTCAAAAGAGACTGGATTAAGACGCTATCTAATCTTGTAAACTTCGTCAGTATAACCTCATCATAGTGATGGAGTTTACAACACATAAGGAAATCACATCAGGTTTACAGTCATACAATACTGGGAATCATGACCCAGCCAAGTTGACCGATATTTTTGGTGGACACAATTCAATCCATGACAGAGGCTGACATAAAGAAGGCTGTTTAATTTTATCTTTTACTGACATCTACTCTGAGGTAAGCATTGTGATAATCCCTGGGAATCTCTGTCCTTCAGGAGCACTCAGTTCAGGACTCAGTAGTTCTGAAACTTCTCAGGTAGTTTTAGAACAGAGTAGTTTCAGAACAGGGAATTACAATACAGTGGGGTTGCATCATCTCGAACATAGGAGAATTCTACTTATATGGAACGCAGCTTGGCAGGGAGGAAGAAGGCAGGGAAGGATGCCATTCTACTCAATGAGTGTGCACCCTGATGAGAAAAGGATGAGCTACTGGGACATGGCAGTAGATGGCTCCCTCAGTGGGTCTCAGTTTCTATAAGCCTTACAGTGTAAGCATTTTTGCCACAATAAGTGTGATTACAGTAGTTGAAACACTTTGTAACTATCTGGCATCTAAATGAAATGTTTTATTTGGTGTACAAATAGTGACCTGTTGCCATGCAGGCGAAGAACTGGCTATGCTGGCCTTCAAAAGACAATATAGCAGTCTCCAAAGTGGCACCTTCCTAAGGGATTTCCAATGGTGATTTTGATTATTCTTAATTTTTGCCCAGTGCACTAATGTCAAAATGTAACTCCTGTATAGACGAAACTTCACTGCACAGTGTACTATGTGCAAAAACAGGTGGGCAAATTCAGGGCAGGATCAGGAAAGACTTTGCAGAGAAAGTGACATTAAGCTGGCCCATGAAGGATTATAAACAGTGAAATGAAAGGCATTCACGCTGGTGGAATCATCATGGAGGTATATAAAAAAAAAAGGATGTCTTGCCTGGGACAGTTTCACGGTGGCTGAAGCACTAGGCATATCCAGAGCTATAATTAAGCATTTTGGCTTCAGGGCAAGACATTAACCTCATTCCCAAATCAACTTTAATTCATCATGTGATAAACAGAACAGATGGAAGTTATTAACAATGTACATTATCTGACAGTTTAGGTGAGAAGTTTGTTATTGCACTGCTAAAGGAGTGCCACGCAATCTTTTAAAATCAATGTCTCAATTTTTTGTGCCACATAATTTTGAGTGGCAGGAGCTTCTGTGAGGCTTTGGACTAACTAGAGCAGGTTGAGTGGACCCAGAAAAGTGAAGAAAAGACGAGTGCAGAGGCCATAGCATTAATGGCCCAAGGAAAAGAAAATGTTGAAAAACTATGTATCCCTTCATATTTTTAACTTAATATCTAGAAGTTTTCATCAAATTTAAATAGTTGCAAAGGATGTAAATTATGGCAAATTGTCCTGAGATTTTAAAATAAAAGGGTTGAATCAATGTATCCAACAAAATCTACATATCATAACAAGTGAATAACTACCATCATTCATTTAAAAAACACATAAATGAAAAATTGGAACCCTTATCCATTGCTGGGGGGAATGCAAAATGATACAGCTGTAGTGGAAAACAGAATGGCAGTTCCTCAAAAAATTAAAAATAGAATGCACACCTATGTTCACTGCAGCACTATGCATAATAGCAAAAAGATGGAAACAACCTAATCGCCCATCAATGGATGAATGGATAAACAAAACGTGGTACATTCATATTATGGAATACTACTCAGCCATAAGAAGTGATGGGTCCTCCAAACATAACGTGGATGTATCTGGAGGACGTTATACTGAGTAAAACAAGTCAATCACAAAAGGACAAATATTGTATCATCTCATTTTTATAAAATGACAAGAATAGGTATGAGAGACTAATGTTCATTGTAATTACCAGGAATGGGTGGGTGGGTGGGGTTGGAGAGGGGAATCACTCTCTAGATAGCAGACACTTGTTATATTTGGTGTTGAGAAATGTTAACACCGAATGTGAATGAAGTGTGCAAAGCTTTACCAAGGTAAACGATGTCACTAAGATGTACACAGGAAAAAAAGATCTTTTGGTAATTACTACGGCATATATAATTTTGCAACAACCAAAAAATATATGTGCGAATATATATGTATGTAGGCATATATGTATATAGGTATGTATATGTGAGTCTATATGTGTGTACATATAGGTGTATGCATATATATATATATATATATATGCATGTCTGTGTGTATGCACATATATAATAAAGCACATAGTGGGCACAGTTATGGATATTCCTTAGACATGACCAAACACCTCATAGGGTTGGTTTTCTGGGTTTGGAGGCTTAGGACCATAGTTTCATGGGACAACTCGGTCAACTGGCATAAGAGTTTATAAAGTTTATGTTCTACATCCTAGTTTGGTGAATAGTGGCTGGTTCTAAAAAGCTTGTGAGTGGCCCTCTAAGATACAGCTATTGGTCTCCACTTGTCCAGAGCAAAAAAGAAAGAAGGAAATGAAAGACTCAGAGAAGAAACTAGTCTACAAGACTAACAGTTTATATGAATCACAGCCTTATCTACCCTGAATCCAGAAGAACCAGATGGTGCCCAGCTACCACCACCAACTGTTCCGATTAGGGCCACAATGGATGGATCTCGATAGCATGGAAGAAAAGTACAGAACAGAAGTGTCTATTCTTAAAAAATACACACTTTTTGGACCAGTTGAGACTGGAGGACTCCCCGAGACTATTGCCCTGAGATACTTTTTAAACCTTGAACTGAAACTATCCCAAGGTCACCTTTTAGCTAAATAACAGATTGGCTCACAAAATAAAGAGTATCATCCATCAGTACTGTGCTCATTTAAAAAATCATCTATATGAGGCCAAACGGTCAGCAATTACTTTAAGAATAAAGATGAGAAGGTAAAGGGACAGGGAAACTAGATTACTGGAGACAGAACAACCAGAACAGAAATAATGAGAATGTTCACGCATTGTGAAGAATGTAACCAATGTCACTGAACAATCTGTGTAGAAATTGTTGAAAGGGAAGTTAATCTGCTGTGTAAACTTTCATCAAAAACATGATAAAACATTATTTTTAAAAAATTAAAAATAGAACTACCATATGACCCAGAAGTTCCACTCCTAGGTATATGCCCAGGGGACTTAAGAGCAGTGACACGAACAGACATATGTACACTGATGTTCACTGCAGCACTATTCACAATAGCCAAAAAGTGGACACAACCTAAGTGTCCATCAATGGATGAATGTATAAACATAATATGGTGCATACATACAATGGAATACTACTCAGCCATAAAGAGAAATGCAGTCCTGATACATGCTACAACATGGATGAACCCTGAAGACATGCGAAGTGAAATAAGTCAATCACAAAAGTACAAATATTATATGATCTCACTTATATGAAATGACAAGAAGAGGCAAATGTATAGAGACCAAAGTCTATTAGTGGTTACCAGGGGCAGAAGGGAGGGGGAGAGTGGGAGCCACTGTTTGGGAAGTAGTGAGTTTCTGTTTATGATGATGGGAAATCTGGCATCGATTAAGGGTAATGGTTGCAGAACATGATTAATGTACAGTCATCCCTCGGTATCCAGGGGGGGGATTTGTTCCAGGAACCCTGCAGATACTAAAATCCGCAGATGCTCAACTCCGTTATGTAAAATAGCATAGTATTTGCATATAACCTATGCACATCCTCCTATATACTTTAAATCATCTCTAGATTACATATAAACCCTGGTGGCATAGTGGTTAAGAGCTACGGTTGCTAACCAAAAGGTCGGCAGTTCAAATTCACCAGGCGCTCCTTGGAAACTCTATGCAGCAGTTCTACTCCGCCCTATAGGGTCACTATGAGTCAGAATCAACTTGACAGCGATGGTTTTCTTTTTTTTTTTTTGGCTTAGATTACTTATAATACCTAATACAATGGAAATGCTAAGTAAATAGTTATTATCCCATATTGTTTACGAAAAAATGACAAGAAAAAAAGTTTGTAAATGTTCGATGCTCAAACGACGAGTGCTGGAGACTGAGAATCTGTGAAACGGTGGGAGGTTACAGCAGGGTATGCCTACACATCATTTCATTCGTGTGGATTCAGCATAGTGCTCTGCATGCAGCAAATTCGAGTTGTGCTTTTGGAAACGTTCTTTTTTTGTTTTTTCCTTGAATATTCTCGATCCACAGTTGGTTGGACCCACGGATATGGAGGGCTGACTGTAATTGGTATCACTAAGCTATATACCAGAAAACGGTTGAATTGGCAAATGTTGTGTTATATATATTTCTACAAAAAAGAAAAAAGCAGCTGCTGATACTGCCTATGTACAAACACACTTCATGGGATTTGTTTTCTTGTTTTAGAGGCTTATTCACCTAGAGCAGCAGGGGAAGAAGGGGGGTCAGGATCAGAAGAGGAAATGGAATGCGTGTCTAATTGCCTCCATGAACAACTGCCTCCTTTGCCATGAGACAGAACTGGATGGTGCCTGGCTATCGTTACTGAATGTTATGATCAAAGATTCTATAGAAGAATCTTGATCAAAAGGGGGTAAAAGGTGGAACAGAATTTCAGATTCTCATGGAATCCAGATTTTCTAAAGCCACTGAGGCTGAACGACCTCCCAAAACTATTGCCCTGAGGAAATCTTTAAACCCTAAATCGAAACCATCCCCTGAAGCCATCTTAAACCAAACAGTAGTTTAGCTTCATTAGGTAAAAAAAGTCTGCCTTGAGCATTGTGCTCTTTTAAGGAATTATCTTTATGTGAGCAAATTGACAACAGCATTTCAAGAGGTTAGAGAGAAGATTAGAGGGCAGTGAGTTTGTGTTACTGATGGTGAAATAATTTAGAAAAGGATATTGAGAAAGGTGGCACATGTGAAGAATGTAACCAATGTCACTGAATTGTACATGTAAAAATTGTTGAGGGGATTTGTTGGTGTATATATATGAATGAGCTCTTTAACAATCTGAAATTCCACTTTCTTCTTTTATCATCTCTAACTTATATTTACATTTTACTCAGCTATAAAATGTTATCTAAATATAATACTTCTATGATTGAAAAAGCTTTTTTTGACCACTTCTTTCCAATAAAAATATGTCTGCATTAAAGTAGAAAATTTTTTAAATTTCCTGTAACTGTTAGGCTGTATGTGTTAGAATTCTTCTGAATGGAGTAATCATTATAATTATCTTTAATATATAGATGATCAAAATGATACAACTACAAATTTTGATAAACATAAAAAGTAAAACTTTTTATGTTTATTTTACCACAATAAAATTAAAAATTAAAACTTTATTGGAAATGCATCTGTTAGATCAATTCACGTATCTAATATTTCTCACTGCTAGGCTAACAGGGCTTAGTTTCAGTTCTGTTTTGTTTTCATAGATATAAATGCTAAGAAATATTATTCATATAAATAAATAGATCTGAATGCTAGTAGTTTTGTTATGGCAATATCAATCCTTTGATTTCCTTCTGAGTCATAGACCGATCAAATAGTGTTCATCGAAATTTATTTGTAATGATCCATCAGTTGACAATTCAATTAGATTCACCACTGATTTTGTTGAAAGTAAGCAACTGGAATCCATCTGACTTAGAAAAGAATTTGTTATCCTGTCATTAATCATTCACTTTCTCAAGAGACTTTTAATTATACTGATTACTCTCAGAGGCATTTAGGAAGAGCTGGAAAATTGGAAATATTGTTAATTTCAACACCTCTTTAGCATTACAATATCACTAAACATTTTCAGTCACAACCTTGCAGCTGCAGATTTAGCTCAATTTATTGAAAATGATAATTATATGTAAATTAGCAACACCAGTCTCTGTCAAACCAATTAACCACATCAGACTTTGGTCTGAAAAAGTCTGACTTCACTTTTCAAGTCAAATAAACGTTCATAGGCGTCCCTGTGACTAATTTCACTTGTGAATCACAAGACATGGCATTGAGCCTTGCTAGGTGTTAGTCCCCTAGATGAAGGTCCTTTCGTTTCACGTATTTCTAACCACGCTCTCCTTGCGCTACAAGAGGCAAAATGTAGCCTCCGACTACACTTCGCATGAATGAGGAGAGATCTTTAAACGAAAACTTCCATCACTACCACCCACTCTATAATATTCCTGAATTCTGAACATCCCGATAGAGGCCAAAAAACTCCGCTTACAATGCCCTTGTTTTGGTCTTAGCTATCCTTTTAGTCTTAAATTATCCCGGGAATGAACCTACGCTAGTTTGAACAGCACTGGTTTAGAGGAATCATTTTTAGTCTAGAGGAATCATTTTTAGTCTGGGGAAATCGGCTCCTCTCCCCCACCCTTCCCTGCTACCTGAGGGCCAGAGTGGAGGCGCACTCAGTGTCAGTTCCCACACAGCACCGATTAGCAGTCGGATTGTCCCTGAGGGGAAGATACCGCAGAGACTGCAGTCCACGCAAGGCAAGCCCCGAACCGCAGTAATACTCCACAGACCAGAAAGCAGAGAACTCTGCCGCGCTGCCGGGAACGTTGGTGCAGCGTGGGTCAGCACGACGAGAGACCGCGGGATTCGGGGACTGTAAAGACTACAACTCCGCATCTTGGCTCCCGCAGTCTTTGGGCCGGAAGTGAGGTGGGCGGGGCTGGTCCTTTTCCGGCAGAATCCAGGAAGCCCTGGGCGGAGCCTTATGGGGAAGAGTGTTTGTGTGGCACCACCGGTTGCGCTGAGGGTTAGGATGGGGGCAGGTGTCGGTGTAGGGGTGCTCGGAAGGGACGGATATCGCTGTGACACTGCGGAGACGCTTTGAAGGGACGTGCTGGTGTGGCACCGGTGCACGCTGAAGGAGCCGGCGGAACCGGGTGGCGATGGGGCTGTGGGAGTCGCTAGACGCGATGTGGCAGATGCCGGCCGAGGAGCGTATATTCGGAGTCGTGTTGCTCTTCTCCTGGACAGTGTATCTTTGGGAGACCTTCCTAGCACAGCGGCAGGTGAGCGTAGACAGGCCCCACCTGACCTCGATACCTGGCCATCTTCGGCCTCGACCCCAAGCATCTGTATAATTGGTCCGGCCCCAGCACTAGTCTGGGCCCCGCAGTCCCTAATAAGCATCCTACCTTGGCCCAATGGTGGGCTGTGCCATGAGGGGACGTTCTCCGCAACGATATCATGGGACTCAAGCTGGATAAGGCCTGGGGGAAAGGAAGGAAGGGCTGCCGCCTTGCCAGGCTTGAATTCTTGTCCCTGTCCCAACTCCCTTAGGATTCTCGCGCCCAGACTTAGCCTCCTTTCTCTTTGGCAGCGAGCCTTCAAAAAGAAGCCTTCAAACAGAAGATGCTAAATTTTTAGAACCAGGACTTCACTGTGATATATGTGTAATCATGCTCAACCATGGGATTAGGAAACCATTTTCTGAAAATAAGGATTTTGCAATTCTTCAAAGGACCTGAATTATTTTATCTTAAAAAAAAAAGTGTATATAGTATTTTTTCTCAAAGAACAGCATTTTCTTCTTTTTCTTAATAGTGTCTTTACTATTTTTGCTTAATTTTTTTTATAAAGTAAAAGAGAAAATTACTTGATAACAACTCTCTGGAGACAGCCACAATTAACAGTTTGATGGATTAGGGATCTGAACTTTTAAATGAAATGGATTTTAAGTTTAATTGACGTTTTTACTTGCAATCTCTCACTGCTGGTTTTACCAACACTCTTCTAGGCTGCCACTGAGTTATGTCTAACATATGATGGTTATGAAAATCTTTGTTGTTAACTACTGGAACTCTTTGTTTTTTTTTGGGGGCCATTAATGCCTTTTTCCTGTTTAAATTTCTCTCAGTTTACATTCTACATGAATCTTTTAGATGCAAGTTTTTATTTTTTATTTTTCTATATCTGTTGATGTCTAAGGAGCCCTGGTGGCACAGTGGTTAAGAGCTCTGCTGCTGACCAAAAGGTTGCCAGTTTGAATCCACCAGCTGTTCCTTGGAAATCCTATGGGGCAGTTCTGCTCTGTCCTATAGGGTCACTATGAGTTGGAACGGCCTTGACAGCAATGGATTGATGTCTAGGTTATATCTTGATTTCTTCCTTTAGCCCAGGGTTTTCAAAGCTGTGTGTGTTTCTCTCACATAGCTCTTTGGATAGGTTCATTAGAACAGAATTTTGTAAACTTAGAAAAGACCTTTTGCATAAAGTGTCTAAATTGGAGTGTGGAGTATTGAAATCTGTCTTGCTTTAATATTAAGGCTAGTTACAGTAACTACTTTTCAGCAGTGTCTCCTTTACTGAGTTATGCTTTCATGTTATGTCCTCAGCTTTTATTAAGGGTTTGGTAAGAAGCTCAATATATATAAAGAACATTTGTTGTAAAACCATTGAAGGAGATGCTGACCATTATATCATTTGATATCTGTTCCCTGCATTATGTCCCCTGGACTGAAATTACCTTTTAGAATTTGATATCATGAAAAAGTTTGTCTTTCTTGAAGATCTGTTATGTTTCTGTTACTCCTCAAATTTCCCTTAATTTGGCTTCTAGAAACCCCAGGACCAAATTTAATGACCAGCCACAATATCTGTTAATACTCATGTTTCGCGTATTTGCTTCCTTTTCCTTTTTGTGAATTTGTTTTCTATTTTATAGGATTTATATAATACCTGCAATGAGTGGTACCCTTTGTGATGTTACGATTTTGTTTTACATATGCAGAGTGGTGTGATGACAACCCTGATTTTAATTTTACCTAGTCAGCTCCCATTCTCTTGTTCAGCTTTTACTATTCTGTATCGGTTGTTTCAGTGGTCAAACTACTTGATCAAATACAATATTTGTATATGTATAAAACAGATTCAACAAGCTTAAATGACAAGTTAATGCTATAAACCATTCAGTGTTTGATCAAAAGTGATTATTGTAGTAAACAGTGAGTTCATTTGACAAAGTATTTTCTTCACAATATTTCAGAGAAGGATATATAAGACAACAACTCATGTACCACTGGAGTTAGGACAGATCATGGATTCAGAAACATTTGAGAAATCTCGACTGTATCAGCTGGATAAAAGTACTTTCAGCTTTTGGTCAGGACTCTACTCAGAGATTGAAGGCACTGTGAGTAATTTACTTCTTGGAGAGACAATCTATCAAATTTTTTAATACCTTGTAATGTTTGTTTTCCTGTTTTTGTGACACAAAGGAGGATACCAGACCTGCAGATCCCAGAATGCTTTTTAAACTTTTGTTATTGATAAGAATGGGTCTGGATTAAAAGATGTAGAAACATAACTGTTTAGTTAGTTGAAAATTCTAGAATATGGTAGCCATCACCCTGAGGCCAGGGTGGAAAAGAAACTTGCGTTGTATGTTATTCTTGTAGGCTCTAACCCGTCCTCCACGTTGCAGGCAGAGGAATCTTTCAGAAGCACAGTTTTGATCATGTTATTCTCCTATACAAAACCTTTCAATGGCTTCCTGTTTCCCTCAGGGAAAAGCCCAAGCTTTTTGGCATGGCTTATGAGGTTCTTTATGAACTGATAACTGTTTATTTGTGCCTCATCTTTTTATTCCTTTCCCCTGATTATTTCCCCTCCTCTATTGGCCGCCCTCTACCCAGCTTGGTTTCTTATGACTTTGAGTCTTTGCACATGCTGATATCTCTGCCTAGAATGCTTTTACCCTCCCTCTTCATCTCCACTCTTTCACTGGAGCCTGGTTAACCACAGTGGTTAAAGCAATCGACTGCTTAATCAAAAGGTGGACGGTTCTCAACCACTGGCAGCTCCGAGGGAGAAAGATGTGGCAGTCTGCTTCCGTAGAGATTTATAGCCTTGGAAACCCTTTGGGGTCACTCGACGGAATCGACTTGATGGCAGTGGGTTTGGTTTTTTTGTTTTCATGCATTAGGATGCAGCTAAGAGATCATCTCTTCTAGGAGACCTTTTGAAACTCCTCCTCCCCCTCAAGTTTGGGTTAGGTAGCATCCTATCATTATTCCTATCACTTATCATATTGGATTGAACTTCCCTGTTAGTTGACAGACTGGTAGTTCCTTAAGGAAAGGGTATTTTAAGGTCTTGTTTATCATTTTATACCTACTGCCTGGCCTAAAATAAGCCCATAATTCGTATTTATTGAATGAAACAACGAATGACAGGCTGTTTTTATTTAGCAAAACAGAGGGTCAGCCCTCCCTCTCTTCTAGAAGAAGAGAAGCCGTATACTGTAGAGCAGTGTTTCTCAACCTTTTTATCCTTATCTTTCTCTCCTAAGATTCTTTTTTGGACATATTTTTCCTATTCGCTCCCTCCATGAAATCTTAATCCCACATACATACTGTATATCTATGTACGGTATATCTGTGCTTTATACAGAAAAAGAGTAAGATTTTTTTCACTCTCAAGAACCAGTTTTCACCCCTTTGGGGGCGCTGTTATCCCCATTGAGAGTGAATGGCATAGAGGTTTAAGCAGACTCTGAACTCAGGCGGCGTGAGTTTGAATCTCAGCTTCACCACGCTATCTGTGTGACCTCAGGTAAGTCTCTCAACATTTCTGTGTCTCAGCTTTCTGATCCATAAAAATAGGACAGTAATAATAGTTATTCATAATGTTGAGAGGATTAAATGAGTTACTATACATAAAGTGTCTAGATGGTGCCTGACCCATTTTAAGTGTTCGAAAGTACTGAATGTTATTATATTTACCGTCATGATCATGATGATCATTATTATTCCTCCAGAACTGTTTTAGATCCCCCTGTGCTACCAAGAGAAAGATTCATAAATGGAAAATAATTGATCAGCTACCATAATTGTTTCATGAGTTAAAAAGAAGGAAACTGGCTGTATATAGCTTTGTTAAATGTGACCACATTGTCTAGCTATTTACAGAATTTTTCTTGACAAGTATGGAATAAAATTGCATCGGCTTCTGGGGTACATAGCTATTGCTAGTTATTCGTCTTTTCTGTATTAACTTTTTGATTATAGTTTTACTAACCCAAGGCTAGGTTAGCTATTGTGATGTTGAAGTTTAGTATTAAAACCTGATGCTTTCCAACCAAGGCAGGAAAGGTAGCATTATTGTGAATTATGTTCAGCTTTGGTTAATTTCTCTGAAGCATTTCTTCTGTTAGGGGCAGGACCCAGGTAGGAAGTCAGTCTTTGAGACTGATGAGAGTTGGAGAGAGGTGAGAGTAGAGGTAGTGAATTGAGACACTATTCTCTTTCCTCTTTGATGTTTGTCTCTTTGAAGTTCTTTGTCTTACCTCCAAGGGACCATGATAAAATGACTGGAAAAATATTTTCAGTCTCTTTGGTTGTCACTCATTAACAGTTCCAGGAGAGATGGGCCATAGCATGGTCGTTATGGTTGATGACTGTGGACATGATGCTGTCTGTTCTTGGAGATAATAGAGGTAGGGAGAATACATATATAAAACGAGAACTTTGTAATTTGTTGTGGCTCAAACTAAAAGCGGTGCTGATGGGCTAAAGCTAGGAACTGTTATAGTCATCATCATCATAATTGTGTGGATAGTGATTTTCACTTCATACATAGTTTTTATTTTTTTTCTTTAATGTTTGTGACAACCCTCTGAGGTAGAAAGAACAGGTATTACTACTTCCTTTTTATGGATGAGGAAGCAAAGGCTCAGAGAAATTAAATGGCTTGCACGTTTAGTGACCAAGTGACACTCTAATAAATCAGAGAGCTGGGTCTCCAACTCTAGTTTTCCAAGTCTTTAAAATTACACTGAGAAAAAAAAAATTACATTGAAGAAACCATCCCAGAAACTCTAAGGACAGCAACATTAATGTGCTAAATTTATCCTTGGGAAATTAGTAGCTAAATATACTGTTTGATAAGAACAAATTTGGTGTTACACTGAAACTCTGTTCTGTTTGAAGGCAATCTCATTAATTCCTACTTTATGTTGTATATTTTGCTCACAAAGAACAAGTGGGAAGATTAATAAAGACTTTTTTTTTTTTGCCTCTGTACTTTCTACCTGAGGGAACCTTGAGCAGAGGCCTTGTGTGACCAATGACAGGCACCACCGTTCACGCAAATATGACAGAGCACTGAGAGAGAAAATGTCCAGCCTCTAAGACAGACTTTCCCTGATATCTCACAGATGTCAATGAAGAGCCCACGCAAGAAGTGGAAGTAAAAGAGTGAACTAGATCTATTTTTATCACCATAGCTGGATCTTAAAAATGTGGGGTGTAAAAAGCAAATTGTAGAATGATGAATGTAATATGATGTCATTCGTATACATTTGTAAATAGCATACATAAATCACTATATTATTTATAGATACTGTCATGGATTGAATTGTGCCCCACAAAAATATCTGTCAACTTGGCTAGGTCATGATTCCCAGTATTGTATGATTGTCTACCATTTTATCATCTGATGTGATTTCCATATGTGTTGTAAATGCTGTCACTGTGATGTAATAAGATGGATTAGCGGCAGTTATATTGATGAGGTCTACAAGATTAGATAGTGTCTTAAGTCAGTCTCTTTCGAGATATAAAAGAGAGAAGCAAGCAGAGAGACAGGGGGACCTCATATCACCAAGAAAGCAGTGCCAGGAGCAGAGCGCGTCCTTTGGACTTGGGGTCCCTGCACGGAGAAGCTCCTGTTTTGGGGGAACATTGATGAGAAGGCCGAAAGAGAGAGAAAGGCTTCCCCTGGAGCTGATGCCCTGAATTTGGACTTTTTTGCCTACTTTACTGCGAGAAAATAAGTTTCTCTTTGTTAAAGCCATCCACTTGTGGTATTTCTGTTATAGTAGCACTAGATGACTAGGACAGATACATATGTAAAAATGGAGAGTAGATTGGAAGGATACCCATGAAATATATGATAATGTCAAAGCCCCTCACAACCGCAAGGGGCCACGTCTGTACCAGTGGAAATACTGTGCTTTTAACGAAGGAGTGTGATTGGTCATTGTGCTCCTGAGATCCCACAGAAAGACAAAATGAATTGATTCCTCTTGACAAAATGAGTTCCATAAACTTAGTATCTGTTGTGGGAAGTAGTGTTTATTAAGCATGTATATATATATGTGTATATATATATTTTTTTTATTTCCCCCAAATTTTAAGAGCTGCCCCCTTGTTCTAATGTCCTGGTACTTTGATGAATGTCTGTGTTCACTTTATCTACCAAGACAAAGAGTGGTGCTGAGAAATGGGGCCTATTCCTATAAAACCCTGACTCCTACCTAAGGAAGCACCTTTTCCTGACCCAGAGAAGGCACAGATGTCCCATTTCATCCCTCAGTTTAGTAAGTGGACATGGCTTTCTGTGTCTATACAGACACTTATACTTTGTCCTGACTGAAGAGGGCTGTTTCCTTTCAAGGAAAAGATAGTTAGGGAGCCAGATAGCCCAGTTCAATCCTATTTCTGTTACTCATTAGCTTGGATTTTGGCCAAGTTGCTTAAGCTTTCTAAGTAAGCTCAGTTTCCTGATTCAAGAAGTTTTTATTGTGATCTTTTGGCAAAAGGATTTTTTAAAACAATTTTATTGAGATATAATTCACATACCATGCAGTTCTCACATATAAAGTGCAGAGGCAAGAACTTTTTTAAAATCTAAACTTAGTATCTCAATTGGTTTGTATTCACTCATCTAAATTCATACTTTATCTAAAATGAGATAGGTCTCATTTTTCTTAAGAGTTAATTATTTTGTCCTTTTTTCTTTATAATATGCTCTTATAGTTTCCTGTACTATACAAATGTGACCAAAGTATACTTTGTTTTATAGCTTATTCTTCTCTTTGGTGGAATCCCTTATCTCTGGAGACTTTCTGGACGGTTCTGTGGATATGCTGGCTTTGGACCAGAGTATGAGGTATGTGATTCATTAGCGTACACTTGTCAGAGTCTTTCTTTTGCTTGTCAAGCTTTATGCTAAAGTCAGGCGTGCTTTCTGCACCATCCTTGTCCCCCATACGGTATTAGTTAGGATAATTCTAGTTACTGTAACAAACCCCAGAATTTCAATTGCTTATCACAACATTATTTCTCAGTTACATAATAGTCCAGTGTAAGTATGTTTGGTCAGCAGGTAGCTATCCTCATGTGGTGAGTCAGGGACACAGACACTTTTTATCTTATGATTTGGCCACCCCCTAAGCACTCCAGGGTTCTCTGTATTCAGCAAGCAGATGGAATGAAGGGGTGGAGAAATCACACCCTCTTCTTAACTTTCTTGACTCTGAAGTGATACCGGTTCTTTGCACTCACATTTTGTTGGTAAACAGTCATTTGGTCTCACCCAGATGCAAGGGAGCTGGGAGTTGTAGTCCCTGGCAGACAGCTGCTTCTCCGGGATGACTCTGTGTAACAAAAGGGGAAGCATGAATTTTGTTCGACCCACACTAAGCAGGTACTTCTGTGCTACGCAGACTTAGCACGTACTTCAGACAAAGACAGATTATGCCAGAGTGTATCTGCTAAGATCTCCATTGGGCTGCTTGAGTTGGCTATCCACTCTCCTTGGAACTCCAGTTGCTGGGCCAAGCCTTAAACCTGAGACTCCCACCTGTAATTGATGCTGGGACACTGCTTCCTGAGTTTTCCTTGGAAACAGCAAAGTCTTTTCCCTCCTTGCTGATTGTTTATTTGAAATGATGGATCTCTTCAAAGTGAGTAATTGCATGAAGTACAAACTTTGCTGCTAGCTCTTCAGTCTACAGATCACTATGTAAATAACAGGTGCACATCATCATCAGCAACCAGTCACGTCACTTCTTTCAAAGTCTGCAGGTGATTGATCACTACACTTGTTACTCAGATCATGCACAGACAATAAAGTGTTTAGTTGTGTTGCCTCCTTAACTCCTACATAACATTTTACAAAAATAGATAATCAAAAGAGGGAATTGGCCAACAAAGGTGAAAGTGCAGGAGTCCCTAGGTGGTGCAAATGGTTAATGAGCTCAGCCAACCATGAAAAGTTGGCGGTCAAGTCCACTTAGAGGTGCCTCAGAAGAAAGACCTGTGATCTACTAAAAAAAAAAATCAGCCATTGGGGTAAGGGGAGGGAGATGAGAGTAAAATAAAGAAACAAAAAAGGAAAACACTGGAAGTAAAATTCCAATCTAACATGAATGGAGTTATAGAAGAAATTGCTGACCATGGAGGTGTTGATGCTGTCATTAGAGAGACTCTACATATGCAGCCAGAGGAGCTTGGTGAAGGTGAACTTATCCACATAATGAAGGAAGTGTTTGTGAAGAAAAGGATGACGATGTCCTAGAAGAAGTGATACGGGCTAACAAACCTCACATTAAAGGATTTCTCAAAGAGGTTTCATGACACTGAAAGCTCAAAGGATAAAATGTCGGAAGCTAATCTAACTTTAGAAAGAAATATAACAATTCAACAAGGCAGAGAAAAAAATCCTTGTTCCATATGGTAAGTTATATGATGAGAAGGCAAGCATTATTCAAACTACTCTTGATGAGTTTTTTACAAAGAAATAAAACACTGATTATTAATGTTTCTAAAGTTTTAAAATAACTGTGTACTAAATAAATATTGGTTTTACTATTTTTTTTTCTTCATTTCCCTATACATTTAGAGGTGTAATTCATACTGAAGGCTATTGTCTTTGCTCTTAAACAGTAAGTGCTTCAAGTCCTTTTTGCTTTCAGCAAGCGAGATTGTGTCATCTGCATATCACAGGTTGTTAATTAATCTTCCTCCAGTCCTGATGCCGCATTCGTCATATAGTCCAACTTCTCAGATTATTTGCTCAGCATACCAATTGAGTAAGTATGGTGAAAGGATATAACCCTGACTTACACCTTTCCTGATTTTAAACCACACAGTGTCGCCTTGTTCTGTTCGAATGACTGCCTCTTGGTCTGTATACAGGTTCCGCATGAGCACAATTAAGTGTTCTGGAATTCCTCTTCTTCACAGTGTCGTCCATAATTGGTTGTTATCCACACAGTCGAATGCATTTGCATAGTCAGTAAAACACAGGTAAACATCCTTCTGGTATTCTCTAGCCAAGATCAATCTGACATCAGCAATGATATCCCTTGTTTCACATCCTCTTCTGAATCCAGCTTGAATTTCTGGTAGTTCCCTGTCAATGTATTGCTGCAACCATTTCTAAATTATCTTTGGCAAAATTTTACTTGTGTGTGATATTAATGATATTGTTTGATAATTTCCACATTCTGTTGGATCACCTTTCTTTGGAATGGGAACAAATATGGATCTCTTCCAGTTGGTTGGCATAGATGAGTGAGCACTTCCAGTGTTGCATCCATTTGTTTAAACATCTCCACTGGTATTCTGTCACTTCTAGGAGCCTTGGTTTTCACCAATGCCTTCAGTGTAGCTTGCACTTCTTCCTTCAGTACGGGTGAAGATCAAAGACTACATCCTTCAGCATGGATTACACCTGAAAGAAAACAAAAATCCTCACAACTGGACCAATAAGCAACATCATGATAAAAGGAGAAAATATTGAAAGTTGTCCAGGATTTCATTTTACTTGGATCCACAATCAACACCCATGGAAGCAGCAGTCAAGAAATCAAATGACAAATTGCATTAGGCAGATCTGCTGCGAAAGACCTCTTTCAAGTGTTAAAAAGCAAAGATGTCACTTTGAGGATTAAGATGCACCTGAACCAGGCCATGGTATTTTCAGTCATCTCATATGCATGCGAAAGCCGAACTATGAATAAGGAAGACTGAAGAAGAATTGATGCCTTTGAATTATGGTGTTGGCAGAGAATACTGAATATACTGTAGACTGCCAGAAGAACAAACAAATATGTCTTGGAAGAAGTAGTTAGAATACTTCTTGGAAATGAGGATGGCAAGACTTTGTCTCATGTACTTGGACATGTTATCAGGAGGGCCCAGTTCTTGGAGAAATAGAAGGTTAGCAAAAAAGAGGAAGACCCTCAACAAGACGGATTGACACAGTGGCTATAACAGTGGGCTCAAACATAACAGTGCTCGTGAGGATGGCACAGATCCGGCAGTGTTCGGTTCTGTTTTTCATAGGGTCACTATGAGTTGGAACCAACTCAAAGGCACCTAACATCAACAACATACATATTTAGAACTGACAGTAAGAGAGTTTTTAATATTTTGACCAACATTTTTAAAGGTCACAGAACAATCGTAGTTTTTTCCATTGATTATTAAGATTGCTCTGCATGGTTTGAGCTTACATGGTCATTTTTATGGTCCCACACTACAGTGTAAAGCAAAGACTGCCTGTATTCATTGTATGCATGTATCATTTATTTAATTACTCTTCTATTGATAGATTGGTCCCAAAATTTCCTGTTTATAAATAATGCTATAGTGCTCATCCTTTTACCTAAATTTTCATGCAGTGTATAAATATTTATGTAATTAATTGGGTCAAAGTCTATGTGCATTTAAAATTCTTGATAAATGCTGCCAGACTCCCTTCTAAAACAGTTTGTTTGGTGTTATATTCTCTCATAGTGTGTGTCGTTGCGTGTGGTGTGCCATTGAGTCTATTCCGACTTATAACGGACCTGTAGGACATAGTAGGAGTGCTCAGTTGGCTATCATTTTTATAGAAGCTGATTGCCAGATCTTTCCTCCCGTGGAGTTACTGGTGGGTTTGAACCACTGACCTTTGGGTTAGCAGCCGAGTGCTTAATCACTGTGCTGCCAGGGCTCCTCTCATAGTGTATGAAATATCAAAATACCCTTTCCATGGATCCTCACTAATACTTATTATATGTGCAATCTTTTTATTTTTGCCACTCTGACAGGGAAAAAACGTTATTGTGCTCTTATTTCATACAGCACTTTTTTTTTTTTCTAATCGTACTTTAGCTGAAGGTTTTTAGAACAAATATTTTCTCATTAAACAGTCAGTACACATATTGTTTTATGACATTGGTTAACAACCTGATGACATGTCAACATGCTCTCTTCTCGGCCTCGTAGGACCTTTTTTTTTGGTGAAAAATATACATAGCTAAAGATACACCATTTCAAAAATTTCTACATGTACAATTCAGTGACATCGATTATGTTCTTCCAGTTGTGCTGCTATTCTCACTTTAGATGAAGGTTTACAGAACAAAATAGTTTCTCATTAAAAGTTAGTACACATATTGCCCTATGACAATAGTTAAGAATCCCACTACGTGTCAACACTGTCCTTACTCAACCTTGGGTTCCCTATCACCAGCTTTCCTGTCCCCTCCTGCCTACTAGTCCTTGTCCCTGAACTACTATGCCTCATTAATCCCATTTTGTTTTATGGGGCTGTCCAGTCCCCAGCTGAATGGTGAACCTTGGGAGTGACTTCACCACTGAGCTAAAGGGGTGTCGGGGGGCCATACTTTCGGGGTTTCTCCAGTCTCTGTCAGGCCAGTAAATCTAGTCTTTTTTTTTGTGTTAGAATTTTGTTCTACATCCTTCTCCAGCTCTGTCCAGAACCCTCTGTTGTGATCCTGGTCAGAGCAGTCAGTGGTGGTAGCCGGGCACCATCTAGCTGTACTGGACTCAGTCTGGTGGAGGCCTTGGTAGCTGTGGTCCGTTAGTCCTTTGGACTAATCTTTTCCTTGTATCCTGTTCTCTTCATTCTCCCTTGCTCCAAAGGGGTGAGACCAGTGGAGTATCTTAGATGGCTGCTCACAGGCTTTTAAGACCCCAGACGCTGCTCACCAAGGTGGAATGTAGAACATTGTCTTTATAAACAGTGTTATGCCAGTTGAGCTACATGTTCTCCGAGATTATGGTCCCCACAGCCCTCTGCCCTGCAATTCAGTCCCTCAGGGAGTTTGGATGTGTCTATGGAGCTTCCATGACCTTTCCTTGTACAAGTTGCATACAGCACATTTTTTAATGAAAAAGGTTACAAAGCAACATAAGTAAATAAAAGTGTATTTGAATATCTATACAGATTTTTTATATAACTAGTCTTTTAATAATGAACCTGTTTAGGTTGACTCACTTCTTCTTTATTACATACGGCGGTGCCTATCTATGTATATATATCTTTGTGCACATATTCCATGTATATAAAAGTCTGAAATGATATATATCAAATTGCCAACAGTAGTTTTCTCTGGGGAGAGTTTTGGCAACTTTTATTTCCTTATATGTCCATATATCTTAAGAAAATTCAGCAATGAACATATGCTTCATGTATTTGCTGTATTAAAAAAAGAAGGAAAGCAGGTAGGCCTCAGCTTATTGTAAGGCATAGGCGACTTTCTGTTTTTCCATACTAGGGGTCCGGATAATCAGCGTCTGTATTTTTGAAGAATGTGGTATGGTACTGCCCTTCTCAGCAAGTAATGTACTTAATGACTCAGAACGCTTCAGAGTTCTGTTACCACATTGTGAATGTGAGATGGAATAAGTATCTCAGACAAGGGGTGATTTAAGATGTGTTGGCCTGAATCACTCTATCCTGATGTCGCAGGACTTTAAAGTGTTCTGTGTCCTGAGACTTCCTAGAGTTTCGAGGTGTTCACTGATGGGGCTAGAGCCCAGATCTTGTTTCCGTTAAAGTAATGGGTTATCAGCTCTTCCTCTCACTGCCCAGTAGTCCTCATTCCTAAGATGTTTTCTCCTCTGGAGTTGGAATTAGAGATAAAGCTCCAGGAGGTTGTATACTCTGCGTTTCCCCAGTTTGACTTTCTTGTTACACTTCGTTTTTTTCAGCAGGGATATTTTTCTTAACCTCAATCACCTTTCTAAGCTTTAGTTCACAGTTGTCTGTTAGGAGTGGAAGGGTCTTATAGAGGATTAGTGGAAAGTAGCATTTTGAGGTCAGATTATAAAAATCTTTAAAAGTGTAATGCCTTTGAAGTTTTATATTAGAGAGCCATTAAAAGTTTTTTTAAGTAGAGAAGTGGGGTTTCAGATTAATCTGGTTTGTATGTAGGATGGATTGAAATGGGAGTTATTGACAGTAGGTAGAGACAACCAACTACACACCAAGGGTGGCAGTGGGCAGGTGGTGGGTAGGGAGTTACCACATATGACTGATTAAGAATTGACATATTTCATATAGATAGAACTCTGTATATAGAAATGACTCTTTAGAAAAAACTGAGTACCTCAGTAGAAAAATGGAGCAGAAATTCAAATGGTCATTAAATACATGAAAAATATAAATTCATATTGATAATCAAAGAAATGTACCTTAAAACAGCAATGAGGTATGTTTTTGTTCCCTATCATATCAGATCGGGGGAAAAAACAAAAGAGTGATAGAACAGAATTGTTGAGGGATAGGGAGATAGTCTCATGCTGCTGGTGGATTACAAAGTTGATTCAGTTTTTCTGGATGACAACTTGGCAATATATATCAAAAACCTTTAAAAACTTTATACTCTTTGACACTAGCTACTTGTATGAATTTATAGGGAGTGAATGCAGGGGGTGTATGTATAAAGAGATTCGTTATAGCATTGTAATGAATGCTATAGTGGAAGTGCCAAGCGTCCACCTGTAAAATGCAATACTCTAGAGTCATTAAAAATGATGATGTACATCTATATTTATTGGTATGGAAACGTGTTCCGGAGAGGTTAAGTGAGAAAAGCAGATATTCACACAATCTGTATAATATGATTGCATTTTTTGAAAGATGGAATTCTGATTCATTAGTTTTGAGGAAGGGCCTGGCATCTGTTGTTAAAAGTTTTTCCCATTTCTGGTTTGCAAGCAAGTTCTGGAATGAACCATCCTGCATGTCATAGCCAGACATGTCTCCTTCCTTCGTCTTCCCATCTCTCTTCCTCTTATGTTTAGAAACTTACATTGGCCGCGTCTTTGCTACCAAATCAAATATACTTTGGTAGTGTGTGGTATACTTACATTTAACTTAAAAGAATTCAGTTATACACTGAGGGATGAGAGGCGAGCGTAGGGGAGAGAAAAGATTCTGTTCGCCTCATTGCCCTTTCTTTCTCCCCCAACTTTTTATATTAATTAGATTTTACCCTCCACTATCCCTGGAAAAAGTTTGCTAGAGAAACAAGACAGTTACTGCCTATTGATCTTCTAAGGGCCCATTTAAAAGCAATTGGTATAATTCTTGAAGGTAATTTTCTCTATTGGAGTTTGGCTTTTTGTGAATACTTTAGAATACCCCACTCCACCTGCCTTAGCCCAGCTTTTTTGAGGCTCCATTGTAAGTTTCTTCGCCTGGTCCCAACTGGGCCTGTCATCTTGTCATAGTCCTCTCATAGGGTGCACTTTCTCTCTCTCCATGCTTTCATAAACTTTGCAGAATTCCTCCTCTTTCCGCTTTAGTCTTGTGCCACCAATTTATTCTTTCTTCAGAGTAGCATCCCATGTCTCACCTGCTTTATAATATTTCCTTGAATTCACCAGCATATGTTGCTGTCTTCTCTTTTCTGAATTCCTCTAACAGTTTTTGTCTATATGCCTTAAGGTAACTTTTATATAAAGAGCCCTGGTGGCGGAGTGCTTAAGAGCTCAGCTACTAACCAAAAGGTTGGCAGTTCGAACCCACCGACTGCTCCAAGGGAAAAAGATGTGGTAGTCTGCTTCTGTAAAGATTACAGCTTTGGAAACCCTGTGCAGTTCTACCCTGTCATATAGGGTCACTGTGAGTCAGAATCAACTCCACCATGGCTACTGGGAACTCTTATACCCCTGTATAATAAAGGTAGACTTGTTTTATTGCCTCCTCTTTTCATAAGTAAACATTTTTCAAGGGCAGAGATGATGTTTCAGACCTTGTATTACCCCACAAAATTAAGCACATTGCTTTGGAGGTAGTAGGTATGCCTCAAATACACACTGAATTATCCACTCATAATTCATTTGAGGAAGTAGTTGTACCATAAAAACTGCCATTTTTTTCTTCTTGTCTTTAGATCATCCAGTCCTTGGTGTTTTTGCTGTTGGCTACACTTTTCAGTGCATTGACTGGTTTGCCATGGAGTCTTTATAATACTTTTGTGATAGAAGAAAAACATGGTTTCAATCAACAGGTAAAATAGACAATGCAAATATTCTCTTTTTATATATGAAGACCTTTTGTGTTTTTGTCTTCTGCTGGTAATAATTTACATATTACTTGCTATTTTTAGAACATGAATTAATTGAGAAAAGGAAATTGCAGATACGGTAAAGATTATGGTTTAGAGTCTTGCTGTAAAGACTCTTCTAGCATTAATGTCCCATGTTTTTCAGCTAATAACATTTAAGTGAGTTTATCTTAAACTGTAAAGTGCAAGACAATTGCTTATTGTCTTCAGCTACCTATTTTCATATAATATAGCCTCACTGCATGTTAATTTTAAAAGTTATTTTAATTATATATTCTTTGTATGCAGTTATTAGTTATTTAAAAAGCAAACCAAGTTTCTGGGTTTCTTGTGATGATGTTTTCTTTTTTTAGACCTTGGGGTTCTTCATGAAAGATGCAATCAAGAAATTTATTGTGACTCAGTGTATTTTATTGCCTGTGTCTTCGCTTTTACTTTACATTATTAAAATTGGGGGTGACTATTTTTTTATTTATGCCTGGCTGTTCACATTAGTTGTTTCTCTGGTGAGTGAAATCTTTTATCTTATTTTCTTTTACAAAAGTTCTTTGGTGAGATAACTGTGATTTAATCTTCATTAGCATGCTAACAGTTCTTAAGAAGTATAAATAGCTGCTCGTATAAATGCCTGTCTTGGTTTCTGCTTTTGGATATAGAAAGAGGAGGGTTGACTCTGATCAAAGAATTTTTTCTCTTTATGCTGATTTGAAGCTAGTTGTTAGTTACTTTTAATGATCCCGTTGTCAGGCAATTTTGTTTTATTTTTGGTCAGGCAGTTTTAAGTTGTACATTTTTGAGTTGCCACCAGAATGGATAACTAAGTTTGATAATTACTCTTGACTGACCTCAAGTGCCTAAAAATCATGAATGTTTTGAAGAGAGGATATATTTGAGGACACAAGAAAGATAGCATAAATTTATCCAGTTTTCTTCTGCCCACCCGCTTTGCATCTCCCCCTTTCTCCTTTTTCCCTTTCATTACCCCTTCTTCTGCATTCCCCACCCCTTCCTCTTCCCCCCTCCTTCCTTTACTTCTCCCTTTTCTCTTCCACTGCCACCTCTTCTGTCTCTTCCTTCTTCCTTCCCTTTCCTCTCTTTTTTCTCCATCACTTTTTTCCCTCCCTTGCATCTTCTTTTCCTTCTCTCTTTCCCATATTCTAAACTGCTTCACTACACAAACACTACTACACAATCAAATGGTCTGTTCACAACCCCCAGAAAATACCTGTCAGCTGTTGAGCTCCTTCAGTACACTGATGATGAGGTTTATTTTAATTACCGTGGTTTTCACTGCTTCACTTTCCACTGGTGGAATCAAGATCAGAAAATGGGCACTAACTGGATTTACAAGTATATGTTGTAAGGCGTATTGAAGTGAGAGGAAAGAGAGCAGGGGGAATCCTCCAAAACTACTTAAGGAAGTGCTGTTTCAACCAAAGTGTACAGTTGGGAACTACAGATAATTAATTTTAGCACACAAACCAACCAAGTACAGCCCATAGTCAAGCTCTGGGAATTCTGTTTTAGCAAAGACTTCAGGTCTATCATGATTACTCTGAAAGGCAGAATTGCAAGTTATGATGGGCTTAAGAAGTGTCAGAAATCCCCAAAATAAAAGCTGTAATTTTGTAAGGACCATTTGACTTTTCAATTATTACCACCTAGAGATCTTAAACACTAGCATTACCCCTAAAATAAAATTAAGGTTTACTGTGTTACCGGATTACTCAATTTGATTTATCAGACAGATATTGAGCACTTGTTGTTGTTAGGTGCCATTGAGTCAGTTCCGACTCATAGTGACCCTATGTACAACAGAACGAAACACTGCCTGGTCCTGCACTCTGGTACTATTTGGTAGTATTTGGGGCTGGGAATACCAGAGTAAATAAGAGAAGTTCTCTGTTCTCAAGGACGGATGGGGCAGACAGTTGTTTTAATAATAAATCTTTGTAATAGTGAGTAGTTTTTCTTTAAGAACATATTCATAGATTATTCTGACATTTACTTTTCAGGTGCTTGTCACAATCTATGCAGATTATATTGCTCCTTTATTTGACAAATTCACACCTCTGCCTGAGGGAAAGCTGAAACAAGAAATTGAAGTAATGGCAAAGAGTATTGACTTTCCTTTGACTAAGGTATATGTTGTTGAAGGTAAGCTACATCAGAGTAAGAAGGTTTTATTTGAGTAGTTTGTTTTATTTGAGTACTTTATTCTTAGAACATGTTTTAGTTATTTAGTGCCTCTATAACAGAAATACCACAAGTGGGTGGCTTTAACCAACAGAAATTTATTTTCTCACAGTTTGGGGGCTAAAAAAAAACAAAAACCAAACTCATCGCCGTTGAATCAATTCCGACTCATAGTGACCCTATACGACAGAGTAGAACTGCTCTATAGGGTTTCCAAGGAGTGCCTGGTGGATTCGAACTGCCGACCTTTTGGTTAGCAGCCAAACTCTTTAACTACTACACCATTAGGGTTTCCTAAAAAAAAAACCCGTTGCCGTAGAGTCAGTACTGGCTCACAGTGAGTGACTGTATAGGACAGAGTAGAACTGCCCCATAGAGAGTTTTGGCTCTAGGGGAAAGCTTTCTCTCTGTTGGCTCTGGAGGAAGGTCCTTGTCTCTTCTGAGCTTCTGCTCCTGGACAGTCTTAATGTGGCTTGGCATCTCTCTTCCCCCATCTCTGTTCAGCTCACTTGTTTAATCTCTTTTGTATCTCAGTTTGACTAAAGATACATCCAACACTAATCCTGCCTCATTAACGTAACAAAGACAACCCATTCCCAGATGGGATTCTAACCACAGGCGTAGAGGTTAGGATTTACAACACATATTTTGGGGGGATGTAATTCAGTCTATAACAGAACATAAATGATGAATCAGTTTTTGTATTTTTTTTTTAATTTATTATGTAAACATTAGGATTTTACATTTTGAATTTTAAAGATTTATAGGAATCGATGACATCATCCAGGGATAGAAACTGATGGTCTGATGCCAAATCCTGCTCTTGCCTGCCTGCAGCTATATTTGGTTGGCTTCACAATATTGTTTTTCATTTTTGGCCAAGGCCTTTGTCACTTCCTATTTTACTGTGTTGCACATTAGACTGATTTATTCACTTTGTTAACTGCCTGGCTGGCACCTTTAGGTAACTGAGTTGGACTCTTGAATAGTCAAGTTCCATTTAGGACTAGTTTGGCTTTGTCCCCTCCAACAAAATGTCCAGTGTTCTGGGGGACTCAGATTTCATCTTCAGAGTAGTTATACTCTGCTTTTTCGATGATTGCTTTTGAGAACTAAGCTGTCTCTTAACTTGCATAAGACTATTAAAGTTTCAAGGAAGCCTTCAATGATGTAGAAAAATTGTAGTAAGTTACCATGAATTTCTAATTGTTAAGTTAAAATTCGTATAAATGACGGTTCTGCCTTTGCCACTTACTAGCTGTGGGATCTTAAACAAATAAATCCATTCACCCCTCTGGGTTTCAGTTTTGCTTCCTCTAAATCACAGCTCGGCAGATTTTTTTTTCTTTAAAGGGCCAGATAGTAAATATTTTATGCTTTGTGAGCTATACAATGCCTGTTGCAACTGTTCGACTGTGCCATTGTAGTGCAAAAGCAGCCGTAGACAGTACATAAACAAATGAGCATGGCTGTGTTCCAGTGAAACTTTATTTGCAAAAACAAGCTATAGGCCGTATTTGGCCTGCATGTTGTAGTTTGCCAACCCCTGCTCTAAACTAAAAAATTACCAGTGTGAAGCAGCTCTACTGGATAAAGGAGTAAAATCTGAGAAGTAATTGCAGAATCAAAGGAGAACAGAGATGGTCATAAGTGGAAAGGATGAACTAACAGCATCTAGAAGAGTATAGAACTCAGACATTTAGTGTTTCTGAGGGTATAACAGCCCAACTAAAAGCACAACTGAAATAGCTCAACATTCTGTGGGGAGCTGGTAGAAGAACAAGTTAATTCATTCTTCTTCAGCCTCTGAAATCACTGCTCTGTTTTAGGGTAATTTAAGCTAATAGCACACTAATCAATGCAACGGAAGAACTCTAAGGGGCTTTTACTGAAGGGGCAACCTAAGTTGCTGATCACTTAAGTTATATTCTGATAACATGAAACAACACATAATGATATGATAGTAGAGATAATTGATAAAATGTGTGGTGTATACTATTTTGATTTTGGATGAAATAGAGAAAGCTTTATGGAGGGTTGTGAAATGAGCTTTATGGAAAATCAAGACTTGAGTAGGTGGAGGGTAGCATTTCACATATAAGGCTTTGGGGTCAGATAAACTTCGATGTGAATGCTAGCTCTGCAATGAACTATCTGTGTGACTTTGGGCGACTTACCTTTGCTAAACAGCAGTTTAGTCATCTGAAATGGATGTTTTTATTGTAGGTGATAATAGTAACTACCTTCAAAAATATTTTAAATACGTGAGTGTTGTTACTAGCGTAGCAACACAGATTACAGACTTGTCAATTGCTGGGGATATTGTGAAAGTCCAACATTTCTGCTTTAAAAAAAAATTGCGAGTGCTGTGCAGAGAATTAAACTAGTGTGATGTGATGACGAATGACTGAGTGGATACTTTAGATTGGATCATCAGGGGAGATCTCTGAGCAGGTGACATTTAAGCTGAGACCTGAATGAAAGGCAGGAGCCATCCATGCTGAGATCAATGGGAACACCTTCCAGAGCTCGGCATATTCAAGGAACAGCAAGAGAAGGGCATAAGATGAGGTCTGGGACGTAGGCAAGAGTCAGATCATGTAGGCAGGGTAAGGAGCTTGGGTTTTAAGTTTAGTGAGAAAAGCCACTGGACATTTTAAGCAGGAAAGTGATGTGGTCTGGTTTGGTTTTTAAAATATCGTGGGCTTCTATGTGGAGATTGTAGGCAGAGGCAGGAGTAGAAGCAAAGAGAGCAGTTAGGAGGCTGTTGCAGTAGTCCAGGTAAGAGATAATGGTAGCTTAGACTGGGACAATGGTACCTGGATGGAGAGAAGTGGATGCATTTGGGATATGTTTTAGAGGCAAAGTTGGTGGGGTTTGCTAGTAGATTACATCTGAGGGAATAGAAAGAAATCAAGAATAACTTCTAGATTTTTAGCCTGAGCAGATGGATAAGTGGTAGTTTACTGAGATGGAAAACTACAGGAAGAGCAGGTTTGTGGGGGAATTAAGAGTTTTCTGTTGGATGTGTTACATTTTGAGATACCCGTTAGACATTGTGCTAGTCAGGATTCTGCAAGCAATAGTTAGTTGCAAGCAATAGAAACCAACTGTGGCTGATTTAAGAAGAAAAAAACTGCTTATTGAAACAATATTTGATAGCTCACAAAATTGCCAGGAAAGTTAAGTTCACCAAGCTTAGAAAATAGGCTGTTTCAAAAGGAGACTAGGAACTCAAAATCACATTGAAGGACCAGGCTGGTGAGGACACTGTTGCTGCCACTCGGAACGCTGATTCAGCCATTTGCAGTCTTGCCATCCCTGCTGCTAACACCCCCGAATTAATTCCTCACTGCTCTGCTTCTTTGTGCAGTCGGCCAACTCTGCAGACTCCCTATGTGTGCATCTGGCTGACTAAGCCAGGGCGCATGCCTGTGTCCTAGCTGCCAGCAGTGCTGGGGAAGCAATATCTAGCTTTCTTGGCTTCTCAAATGAGAAGGGGTCTCTCACAAGACTTACATGGTATCGTATTTCCTAAACTCTGAAAGGAGATTCTGATACTGGGCAGGAAAAGAAACCACACACAAGCATGCAAACAATAAATATGCACTCTAGACACCCATGTAGAGATGTCAAATAGGCAGTTGGATATATGAGTCTGGAGTTCTAAGGAGACAAAGCTAAAGATAAAGGTTTGGAAATATTTGGCACTTAGGTGGTGTTTAATGCAATGGATGAGAACACTTAGAGCAGAGAAGGGGGCCCAGGTCAGAGTCAGCAGGGGGAGGAAAAGCCAGCTTTAGAGGCTTGAGGAGGCGGGACCATTGAGGTTGGAAGAAAACAAGGAGAGAGTGGTGTCCCAAAAGCCAGGAGAAGAGTGTGTTTGAAGGAGAGAATAGTCAACTGTGCCAAATGCTGCTGAGAGGTTAAGATGAGATATCATGAACAAAAGATGAAAACAGATGGCAATACCTTACATTCACCTAGAACACTTTGATATTTCTCAAATACATTATTTCATTCCTCAAGTGGTATCATTACCATTTAGTAAACAAGCATTATTGAATATATACTACGTGCCAGACAGGAAAGCTTATACAAAAAGCTTCCAGTCTAGTCTAGGGACTCTTAAAGTTTAGTGAGTATAAGAATCCCTGGAGAGTTTGTCAAAAGACAGCTTCCTGGGCTCCATTCCAGGTGTTTCCAGTATCAGCTTCTAACAAGCACCCTTAGTGATTTTGGTGCGGGCCTATTTAGATCACACTTTTGAGATACTCTAGACCTCAGAATGATACACAGCTTTCCAGATCCTAAGATTCTATATTACTGACAAAATTGGACTGCATGTTTGGCTCTTAACTTCCAGGCAACCAAACCAAAAAGAGATAATAACAATAAATAAATAAATAATAGCTACTATTTATCAAGGCCTTACTATATTTTGGAGCACTGGTGGCGCAGTGGTTAAGAGATCGACTGCTAACCAAAAGGTCGGCAATTCAAATCTACCAGCCACTCCTTAGAAATCCTATGGGGGCAGTTCTGCTCTCTCCTATAGGGTTGCTATCAGTTGGAATCGACTTGATGGCAGTGGGTTTGGTTTGGGTTTTACTATATTCTAGATACAATGCCAAGTACCTTAAATTAGAAATATGAATAAATACACAATTCACGTTTTCTGTGAGAAATCTCAAATTCTCAAAAGAAACGTTTTATCATTTCTTTTTTTAAAAAGTATATAATAGTAGTAGTTTACATGGACCAGGCAGTATGCTAATTGCTTTACTTAGACTATCTCGTTGTCATTAATCAGACTCAATGAGGTAGATAGCCTTGTTTCATAAAAAGGAAACTAAAGAAATTAAAGTTGCCTAGCTTTATACAACTAATGAATTATAGAGCCAGGATTTGAACCCAAAATCTCTGCTCTTGATCACTACATTCAACTCAGTGTACATTGTACAACATTTAGAAAATGAAGGAAAATATAAAGACAAAAATAAAAATCAACCATAGTTTAGCCATTGTTAACCGCTGTTAAACATTTGGGTATGCTTTCTTCCGTCTTTTTTCTTTTTTTTAAATAACTTCAGTTTGTTTCTAATTATATAAGTAAATACGCTTATTTTAACAGCCTTGGAAAAGAGAGAAAAGAATAAAGGAAACAAAATAATCTATAATTACGGAACCCAGTGATAATCACTTTAATATTTTTATGTATTAATAAGCTTGCTTTTCTGCATACATGTACATTTTTTTCTTGACAGTAATGGAATCTTATACTCACAGCTTTGTATCCTTCATAGTATGTTGGTGAGCATTTTCTTATCTTGTTAAAATTCTTCCAAAGTGTAGTTTTTTTCTGGCTGCATAAAATTCCATTTCATAGCTTTACCACAATTTAATCATTCCATTACTGTTGGATATTTAGGTCTTATTTATTTACTTATTGCTATAAGGAATACTGTGATGAGCATAAATATTTGCTGGCAAGGCTGCAAGGAAATATATGCTCTTTACTGCTGGTGGTAATTTATGTTGAAACAGGTTTTATTCAGGTATTATAAAAAACTTGAAAATGTTAATGTCCTTTCCAGTGATTTAATATCTGGGAGTCTCTCCAAAGGACCCCAAACATTTTAATTATTCTCCATGCTTTGAATTGTCGTTTCCTTAGGATCTAAACGCTCTTCTCACAGCAATGCTTATTTTTATGGCTTCTTCAAGAACAAGCGAATAGTTTTGTTTGACACTCTACTAGAAGAGTATTCTGTTCTAAACAAAGATATCCAGGAAGAATCTGGCATGGAACCCCACAGAGATGGAGAAGGAGACAGTGAAGAAATAAAAGCCAAAGTTAAAGTGAGTTCTTTTCCTAGGAGACTCTTGCTTGGTTTTTATAAACAGTTCTATGACAACTCAGAACATCAGTTTCTACATAGTGAATGTCGAATTCAGGGAGACTATCAAATAAAAACACCATGCCTGCTTTATAATTCTGGTATTTGGGTGGGATTACCACTATTATCACATGCTAACTACTTTAAGCAAGACATTTTAATTTCTCAGTTTTGTTTTTTTTTTTTCCATCTCCAAAATAAAAATGGTACTTCCCATCCTGTCCAGCTTGGTGTTGTGAGGATCAAATGAGGTGGTGTATGGATTTTATAAATGGGAAAGTGCTATAGAAAAGTAGAAAATGGGTGGTATTTATTTCTGCTCTTTTATGTGAAATTAGTATGGGAAGAAAAGAAAATCTAGGTCTATCGAAGACTCACAATTAAGCAAGTCTCCTTCCTGTGGAGGAAACCTTGGTGGCACAGTGGCTAAGAGCTACAGCAGCTAACCAGAAGGTTGGCAGTTTGAATCCACCAGGTGCTCCTTGGTCGCTGTCCTATAGGTCGCTATGAGTCGCAATCGACTCAGCAACGGATTTGGGTTTTTTTTTTTTTTTTGTATTCCTTTGGAAAATGATCCTTGTTTAAGTTCTTTTCATTCTGTATCAATGTATCTTTGACTGTGACTCCTATGTTGTTCTAAATAGCTTCCTAAACCCAGATGTCAAACCAGGAGACAAGAGTTTATGTAAGCTATCTAACGGAGAACTGGTTGTTTTAAAAAATAAAGCAACAGATTAGTACAGATTAGAAAGCAGATAACCAGCAAAAACAGAAGCCTAAGGGCCGTGTTACTTTATGTAAAATGATATGTAGTATCTGCCTTTTAGTAGTGAAGATTAATGAACTGTATGTAAAATGCTTAGTACTTATGGTGTCTAGTACATAGGACATTAGTACATTAGTACATTAGTGAGTGGGAGCTATTATTATTAAGTAAAAATATGTTATATTTTTGCTTATTACTTAAGTAATATATTCCAGAATAGAAATTTTAGAAATCATCAATAACAAAAATCATCAATGATCCAGCTGCCCATAAACGTCTTACTATATGTATTTCTAGTCTTTCTAAACTATCGTTTTTTTTTTTCATTATTCTCTTAGCGGATATGTGGAATGTTTCCAGTTTTTTGCTGCAGTGAATATCTTTGTAGGTAAACCTTCAGGTGCATCTCTTAATTTTCCTCTTAGAATAGATGTTTATTAATTGGTGCTTTAATTAATTTAAAAGAAAAAGATATATAAAAGGATATTTGTTGTAACTTATTCAGCATTTTTAAGTGTTTATAAGGAAAGGATTTTTCAAACTGTCTAGTTGGTAATAATGCCAGAAGAGATGTTGAGAAGTGTGTGCATGTGTGTGTGTTGGTGACTGAATATGTGTGTGCAGATATGAATGTGTGTATAAGAGTAACTTGTTCATTGTACCTTGACACTGTCTACATTGAATCTGGAAAGTTTATAAGCAGAAAGTATTTTATTTGGCTTTGTAAGCATTAGACTTCATCATTTATATGACCACTGACCATTTATGTTTAGTTTTTTTTTTGCAGTACAGTAGTAATATGCAAATGATCACAGATACGTAAACTAAAATTGTTTAGTTGATTTGTTTCATGATTGTTGAATAGTTTACTTTTAGCCTTCATAGTCTGTGTAAAAGTTGAAAGCACAGGTCTCTGGCAACAGGCTACTTGGCTTCATATCCCAGCTTCTCCACTTATTATCTGTATGGCAATACGCAAATTAGTTTAACTCTTTGTGCCTTGGTTTCATCTTTAAGGTCGGGGTGGCTGTGATATATAAATGAGATAATAAATATAAGATATTTAGCACACAGAACCTGTGTTTAATAATGTGTTAGCAGTTTTTGTTATTTTTTCATCATTCCTGTCCCAGTCTTCATATGTGTTGGAAAAAAAAAAAGAAATTATATGTCTGTGTGTATTTCTGTTTTTATATGATATTGGTTTGAGAGGTTACACTAAAATTAAGGAAGCAGAGCTCTAATAAATTTTAACATTAATTTTTACTTATTAAAGTAATATAGCTACATTGTTTAAGATTTCAGAGTACAAAAACAGCTTATAATAAAATATAGCAGTTTTCTGTTCTTCTCTTCCCCATGCTTCCCACCCCCTGCCAGTCTCCTCTCCTCAGATTTCAACTTTCAGCTCCTTCTTCCGACGTTTACACATGTCCACATTTCTAAATAATATATGTATACTACTCTCTATTGACATTAGCTACTGACTTTCAGTTATGGTAGATGAGAACTTAGTTCTTTTCTCCTACTCTCCTCTGCTTACCCCTCCCCCAATTCTTCTGACATAGTCATGTTACAATTTTTGGTTTAATCAGTATTCAGTGTTTACATTCTTGTACCTATGTAATTATTACTCACTGCCGAGCGTGCTTAAGCATTCTCCCTCCTATTTAATAATTATTTTGGGGTTTTTGTTTTTTATGTTCTTAGTTTTCTTCGTAACTTTTTGCCAATTTTTCCTACAACTTCCAGTAACTCTCAAAGTAATTTTCTGTAAGGTTAATTGTATCATCAACCTTATCAATTTCAGTCCCCTGCCCTATCCCTCCCACCTCTGGGAAAGATCTTTATTCTCTTTTTCTTTGGAGCAGTTACTCTGTAGTCCCATTCGACACCTCTCATGTGAGACTTCCCTTTGTGATCATCCTTGATATTCCTTTTGCTTTTCTTCTAGTTTGGAATCCGTGTTTTCCTTTTTGTTGCTTTATTCCCTTCTCTTGGTGATGTACACCTTCCAGTAGTTGCATCAGGTTAAAAAGATGGTACAGTGACAGAAGGAGCATGATGATGGCAGCCCTCAACAGACTGTCTTTTGAGTCTCACTGTTTAAATCTGGATGGGTTACTCTCTGTATCTGGTATACAGTTGTCATTCCAGGATTGCCCTTTACTATTATCCTAGAGACTCCCTTCATTTCTCTCCTGTATTGGATCTCCTGTGTTCTGTATTCCATGTCTCTCTGTTCCTTGATTTATTCCTTCATTTTGGTAGGGGATGTCTTCCAATATCTTCCTGAGAAGGGTTGCATAGTTGGTAAATTTATTTGAGTTCTTGCACATCTGAAAATATCTTCATTCTTCTGTCACACTGGCTTGCTACTTTGGCTGGAGTATAACTTTCTTCAGGATTGTGAAGAAGTTGTTCTCTTGTTTGCTCGCTTCCAACATTGCTGATGAATGTCTGAAGTCATTCATATTATTGATCCTTAGTATGTCACCTGTCTTTTGCTCTTCTAGAAGCTTGTTGAATTCTGTCTCTGGCTCAGTGTTCTGAAATTTCACACGTCTTGATGTAGGTCTGCTTTCATCCATTGTGCTAGGGATGCACTGAGTCCTTTTAATCTGGAAGCTGTGGTTCTTTGGTTCTAGGAAACTTTCTGGATTATTTTGTTAATGATTTCCTACTCTCCATTTTTTCTATTCTCTTTTCAGAAATCCTATTATTTCAATGTTGGATTTCTTATACAGGCCCTGTAACTTTCTTACCTTTTCTCTCCTGTCTTTCACTTCTTTATCTTTTTGTTCTACTTTCTAGAAGATTCCTTCCTTGTCTTCTAATCCTATTGAGTTTTAATTTCCAAGAGCTTTTTTCTTTCTCTGAGTTCTTTTTTTACAGCAACCTCTTGTTTTTCCACGGATGCAGTATCTTAACGCACTGAAGATATATTTTTTTCCTAAATTTTCTCCGTATATAATTTATGTTTCTTCCAAGTTGCTTTTTTTTCTGAGTCTGATCATCCATCTCAGTAGTTTACCTCATATAGCTGGTAATCTTTGGTTGTCTGCTCCTTAGTAAGAGAATGTTCCTTCTGCCATCTTAACTTGGAAGTCTCAATTTTTAAAATGGCACTTCATGGTGTATGTTTTTGGATCATAATTGATATGTGCTTATTTATAGATAATTTAGAAAATAGAAAAGGTATAAAATAGTTAAACATTACTATAGTTCTATCATAGAGATAACCATTATTAACATTTTGATACACTTCCAGTCTGCTTTTTATATTTTTATATATACATTTACACTTTTCTTAATTGGAATCATACATTTAATTTTGTTTCCTGCTTTCTTCAGCCCAGTATGCCATTTTCCCATGTCAGAACATAATCTTTGAAAACATTTCTAATGGATTATAACATAACTGTTATTTGACTGTATCTATGTCAGCAGTTTCTCATGTCAGAACATAATCTTTGGAAATATAATTTCTAATTGGTGTATAATATGGCCGTTATGACTTTGTCATGATTTATATAATTGTCCTATTGATAAAGATTTATATTTTTTCTAGGTTTTTTTTTTTTTTGAAACTAGATTAATCTAGACTCTAAGCTTCATGAAGTCAGGGAATGCCTTTCTTGGTCTTTATTATATTTGTAATGCTTAACACAATGTCTGGTAGGGAGTACTGATTCAGAGAATGTTTTGTTAAGTAAATGAACCGTTTTTTACTAAAATCTGATTTTTTCCTTCAGGTAGACTCTAAGAAAGGATATTACTGGGTTAAGAGATACAAACTTTTTGATGGTTTTTGATAATTTATTTTCAATTTGTTCTCTGATTCAGAATAAGAAACAAGGATGTAAAAATGAGGAGGTGCTTGCTGTACTAGGTCATGAACTGGGGCACTGGAAGTTGGGACACACAGTCAAAAATATCATTATTAGCCAGGTAAGTTTGGGGTAATAATTATTTTTTTATGGCATGGTAGTCAAATTAGAGAAGTAATATAGTAGAGAGGTAGAGATAACTCCAAGGCCAGGCTAACTGGCTTCACACCTTGGCTCCCCAATTACTACTTTTGTAACCTTGGGCAAGGTCGTTCTCTTCTCTCTGCCTGCATTCCCTCATTGAATGATCATACCTCAGAGGTCTATTGTAAGGATTAAATGAGTTAGTATATGTAAAGAGCATATAGTAACTTATTGTTGTTATCACCATCATCACTATCACCTCCAGAGTCACTCAGATATAGAAGTTTTGAAATCAAAAAGAGAGCCTAATAGCACATTAGAATGCTTTTTTAAAAACATTTTATTTATTTATTTATTTTTCATTTAAAAGTAGTTATTTGTCCATGGAGAAAAGTGTAGGAAATAACAATTCCTACATCATTCCTGCCTTGGGTGTTACTACCTCTAAGCCAATAGAGTGACTACAGTTTTCAGGCTGTGGGTGAAATAGCACTATATATTGTTGGCTGATTCTGAGCATGTGTGGCCTTAACTGAGTCTTAAGTGGGTCTTTGTACATTTCTAAAAGACTAGTTGATTCTGGATGATGGACCACATGGGAAGACTTGTGAACCCATATGGGCATTTTCCTGTTGCCTTACATCTTTAGGTGTAAAAATGAATTCCTTGGCTTGAAGCTGTGCTGTATGGATACATGGCAGTGAATAAGACATTAAATAAGTCCAAATTCTAATTCAAAGTAAGTATTCAGATTAATAAGGAAAATCACTGTCCCTTCCATGAACAGAGGGTTCCAGTGAACTCAGCCTAGCACAAGGTACCTGTAAGGTGTGGTACCTTATCAAGGCTAGGGTTGATTGCCTCTTCTGACAGATTGGGCACGTGGCAGGAGACAATGGAGAAAGGGCTATGTTGTTGACATTCACTCCATCCCTGTCACCTTGCCCACTTTGTTCATGAGTTCCTTGACCAAATCCTGGTGTGGCTCGGGAAAGAGTCTGGCTTACATCCACAGGACAGATATCTTCTCCACCTGATCATTGAGCACCTCCTCTACCATGGGGTCTTTTGGTGAACATTCAAAGTATTATCACAGTCTAAGCTAACTTTGAAAAGTCTTTTGACATACCTCCTTTTCAGATCTCCTTGTCTGCCATCCTCTGGTTTCTTCCAAAGCCCTGATCATCCAGGCAAACCATTATTTGCTGACTGCCAATGATAAGTACAGAGCCTCAGCTCAGGCCCACTCTCCTTCCAGACAGAGTTGACAGTGAGACAGACTACTTAAGGTTCACCATACTGAGAGTACTTCCCTTCTCCACTGTCTTTTAGGACCATCCCTGAGTGGTACTGTAATGCCAAAGCAGTCCACTTTCAGCTGGTACCAGCATATTGTGTAAAGTTATTTGTAAAATATGCTCAAATTTTTTCCTCCTCAGGTAAATGATTATAGAGAACTCCCCGTGAGTATAGATTGAGGTGTGGCAGAGTGGCGGGAGTTGGCATCCAACGAGTATGAGCCACCTGCTCATGTAACTTCACCCTTCATGGCCTTCTTTATTACCAGTCCTATATATACCACTTAAACTTAATGATGACAAGAGTACCCCTGAGCATCCCAGTTTCCTAACTAGGTGAATCAATATAGCATTCAATTCAGGAAAGCAGCTCAGGTCACAGGATCATGGTGTGCTGTGGTCAGGAATTCAGTCTCTCCTAGGGCTCAGTAGCCAACCAAAAGTTATTTTCCGAAAGTAGAATGGTTGCTTGATGAAAATGACATGCATAGCTTTGCTCCAAAACCCTTGGGGGCCTTCACTGTGAGTTTTCTACTGGGGCTTGCCATATTGGATCCACTGAGTTATAAGTGCTGGGTTGCAGAGCTGCTTGTACTTCATCCTGGGTCAGCTGGAGAACCTTCTTCTGCTCTGAGCCCCATATAAGCTGGTAACTCTGAGTCACCTGGTAAATGGTTTTGAGCAGCACACTTATGGCATATGTGGCCTCCAAAATCCCAATCTGCTAAGGAAAAAGGATGGTCTTTGTTGTTCAACTTTACTCCAAAGGATCATATTTTGGTATTTTAGTACAGACTTGATTTTTTTTTTTTCTCTCATGCATTGATAAAGATAGATCTACTATTTTATTGGCCTTTCCTAACTATTCAGTACAGCTTCAGTGGCCCTAAAGGGAATTCAGAGGAGCCTCCACAACAAGGTCAGGTGAGAGACCTTGTGTCAGATTATGGTCTTACGTGAACAAGGGCCATTCTAACCCTTTAACTTGTAACAGGAAAAAAATCCTATTGCTATGGACTACCTCAATCACAAGAGGCTCAACCTAAGCCTGTCCCTATAGAAAATTATACAGTTTACAGATAGAGTGGAAAGACACTGCATATGCATATAAATTTTATTTTCCTTTCTAGAATAAAAGTGAAACTATAAAGCTACCTATGTAACTTTTTCTGTGGTCACACTAAAACCACGGTTAAAATCACACCATGAGTTCTTGTTCTGCTTTTTTTGTACTGCTGATCCCACAATGAAATCAGCTTAGTAATAACTTAGAAATTTTGTACCCTTCTTTCTAGATGAATTCTTTCCTGTGTTTTTTCTTGTTTGCTGTATTAATTGGTCGAAAGGAGCTTTTTGCTGCGTTTGGTTTTTATGAGAGTCAACCCACTCTAATTGGACTATTGATCATCTTCCAGTTTGTTTTTTCACCTTACAATGAGGTAATGTATAATCTTTAAAATTATCTCACGTATGTCCTTGCTTGTTTCAAATCTAGAACCTGTAGGGTGGTGAAAAAAGAAATAAACAAAGCTGTATAGTTTCAACAAAAAGATGAAACTAAGTCTTTTAATCCCTTGATGGACTAGCCAATATAGAAGATGGCAGAAAAATCCAAACCCCAATAAACAAATATTTTACATACTGTTAAGAGAAAAGAAAGTGGACAATTAGACTTTAGTGATGAAAACCTAGATATCACATGTATCTCAAGAGACTTGGTAGATGGAGCTTAACTATTGCAGTGCTAGCCCCTCGGCCCATATTCACCAATGCTTGGGTGATGTATTAGTTTCCTAGGGCTCCTGTAACAAATTGCCACAGGCTCTGTGGCTTAAAACAACAGAAACTTACTGTCTCACAGTTCTGCAGCCTAGAAGTCGGAATTCAGGGTGTCAGCAGGGCCATGCTCCCTCCTAAGATCCTTGGTCTCTCCCAGTTTCTGTGAGCCCCAGGTGTTTCTTGGCTTGTGGCAGCAAAACTCCAATCTCTGCCTCCATCCTCACATGACTGTCTGCCCTGTCTGTCTCTGTGCCTGTTCTTATAAGGGGACCTGTCATATTGGATTAGGACCCACCCTGTTCCAGTATGACCTCATGTTAATTTAACTATTACATCTGCAAAGACTATTTTCAAATAAGATCACATTCATTCACAGATGGGGAGTTACTACTTGAATGTATCTTTTTGGGGGTACAAAACCCATAACAGATACATCTGTGTGTGTGAGATGACAAAACAAATAATAATTGTGTATATGTGTGGCTAGATAAGGGAGACTATGACAGTGTTCCTCAGATTGTGTTCTCAAAATAGCCTTAGGATCCTACCCCAGACTAAATCAGAATTGGGCATATTATATTACTGAAGTTTAAGAAGCACTGCTCTGATAGTTCATTAGGGGGATTCCGTATGTGTGATAAGGCATGGGCTAATGAAACTGTATATTAACAAATCTGACAATGGCACCATTTCATGATATTTGGTAAGCCTTCCAAATTAAGCCAAGAAATAAATTACAGGGATCTTAAGGTATCTCCATTTAGGAGAATTCTTTCTTGGGACAGTTGTGGAGTTAAGGTTTTAAGATGAGTTAAATGAATCCCATTTCTCCTTTAAAAAAAAAAAAAGGGAGTGGGGAGTGGGCACTAGGAAAGAAAAATGGAGAGATCATAGTTGTATAGCATTGTCCACATAAACTAAAATTTTCCAGAGAACTGAGAATTATCATTTTTAAACTCTGAAATTTTTCATTTTTAACTTTTATTGAAAATATTTATAAAATGCCTTACAGTTTGTTACTGCTTAAAACAGAGAATGAAGAACCCCTGTTGTCATTGTCTCCTACCACAATTTAGCAATGTCCCGAGCATACTGAGCTGTATATATTAATGACCTTAGACTTTAAAGCTGTTCTGCTTTTTTTTTTTTTTTTTTTTTTAATATTCTTGTCTCTTTCCTTACTGTCAGGCTGATAATTCTTGTTACTATCAGTGTCACTTTCTGTTATAATCATTACCCCTTTCTAATTTTCTTCTTTAATCTGCCATGGACTGGGAAATGAGAACCAACCTCACACTACGTAAGAGTTACACGGTTCTGACTGGGTAGAAGGTCTTTTTATTTGTAAAGGCATGAGCAGCATTAGTGCCAGTTCTTTGTGGCGTCTGATTTGACTGTTCAGAGGATTTTTTGTTTTGTTTGTTTCCATGTATTCAGTAGTTGAGTTCATGTCCAAAAAAATGTCTAAATAATTGAGGTATTAAAGTAATTTAAAATGTGATTAATCCACAGAGATACTAGCAACTGTTATAAAAAGCTTGGAGAGCCCAGGAGAGATGTCTCAAAAAGACTAGATATTTAAGCAGAAAATCTTTATGTTTAATGTCAGAGTCTAAAATGTCATGATGGGAAAGAGACATTTTCCTGGGGAAAATGGGAAAATTGACCTGTTAGGAAGAGTTTGGAAAACTACAGCAGAGCAAATTGGTGCAAATTAATAGATTAATATCTGTTTATATTTTTATTTATGAGTTAACAGTGAGATTCAAAGAATGGTTTGCCTGGGACACAAAATCAGGAATTAAAGATAGAAGAGAGAGAGAGAGAAACTAATTGATAGATTGGTCAGCACAGCTAAAATCCATGGAACCAGTTAATGTCTCTATCTCAAAAAGTATATTCAAGATTTGAAAAAGAAATTGCAGCCAGAATTCAGTTATTAGCTCTGAACTTATCTGAGAAGGTATCAGGGACTCCCAGACTTTATTTTGAAACTCTGTATTTGCTAACGACAATAAGAAGTGCAAATGAAAGGTTTGTTTGTTTTTTTATGCTTAAGTATTTTAAGATAAGAAACAGATGACATTTAACCTGTAGTTCGTCAGTATGCAAAGTAATGGTTTTTCCCTCAGAATTTATATTTCCAAATGAAACGTGTCCCCTTTGTCATTGGGAACTGTATGCTTATTCTAGTGATGCTGCCATAGCTTAAAATACTCTGGAAAATTCTATTTTGAAATTGTTGATAGAGGCTATGGCATATTTTTTTAATATTCTCAGTGAAGACTGACTGTCATTATCCTTTAAGGGTAGATAAGTAATCAATAGTGTTTTTTTAAAAGAAAAAATAGGGTCTAAATAAAAATTACCACAACTTACCGCTAACTCTGAGGGAAGTGGTGGGCATGGGCTTGAAGTCACAGAGACTCTCAGCTGTACCACCTGCCAGCTGTGTGACCTCAAGCAAGTTATCTAACCTCTCTGAGCTCCATTTGCCTCATCTTGTAAAATAGGAGTAAGTCCCTGGAACTTGGCAGATTCTCAAAAATTGGTATTTTTTTGTAAGGATAACATTCATTATTATTATCATTCTTTATTGTTCATATGTGTTGCTGGTGTCTTTGGGAGAAAGAAAAAGGCTCAATTTATAATAATTCCCTCATAAGCCTTGGGTTCCCTAAGTGTCAGTAGTCTTTCTTTTGGCGTGCTTTTTCTCTTATCCTAAGCTGAATTCCCTCTGTACTCTCAGCTCATGAAATCGTCAGTGACAACAAAGAGGTGTGCAGTGGTTAAAACTCTTCGTTTATTTTTCCAGGTTCTTTCTTTTTGCCTAACGGTTTTAAGCCGCAGATTTGAGTTTCAAGCTGATGCATTTGCCGAGAAACTTGGGAAGGCTAAAGACTTATATTCTGCTTTAATCAAACTAAACAAAGATAACTTGGGATTCCCTGTTTCTGACTGGTTGTTTTCCATGTGGCATTATTCTCATCCTCCTCTATTAGAGAGACTTCAAGCTTTGAAAAATTCAAAACAAGACTGACATGCCCAGGGCCTGCCACTGAAGACATTGCTGATTATTTCTGTTCTGGCAGCATGTTCTAGCTCTTGATGTTTTTAAACTTTTTTTTTTTAAGAAAAATTATTAAGTACAGAAAAGCGCAGATTTAAATGCATTCCATATTTCATTTCAAAAATGATTTTAATAATCCATTTCTTAAAACAACGGATGAAATTTTGAGGCTTAATGTTTTTAAAAGTATCGTTTCATTTTTGAAATCTAATTCACCATCAACTTATTGATTATTTGAGAAAATAGAGAACTTGTTTATTTACACACTTGTATGGAATCTGCATCTAAGGTGTTTCGGGGCATATGTTTAGAAGAGGGAACACCATGCTGAGTCCTTTCTGAGGCAGAAACGTGACCATTGTGCTCGTACCGAAGTTGAAATTTATTTTTACTTTCATACTGTTAATAATTTAACCTGGCGAATCAGTGTTTTAAATAAGGAAGACAGATAATAATTGGTAAAGTCGATGTTATTTAAATGAAAGTTGTTAGAAATATGCTTATACTGTTTTACCGAAGTTCTCTGTTCCTTCTCTTGCTGCACATCAATCAAGAGTTTCTAAGAGTGCTTTAAAATTAGAAATTATGTATAGAATGTTTTAAATCATTGTTTCTTTTTGTTGTTATTTTTTAAGAAAACCTCAGTCTTTCCACCTAATGGGTAGTCCCATTGGGTAAACAAGTATTTTTCAACATTCAGGTTTTTCTCATATTCTCTTATTTAATAAACTGTGCATCCCTTCACTTAGCAGAAATTGCCATATTGAACAGGTTTTGCTATTTTAAAAGTGGCAGAACGTGGAAGGAAGAAGAAATGCCATTTTAAGAGACATAAACATGAAATTCTGATGATTCTCTTGTGATATTACAAGAAAAATACAGCTTTCTATCTCTTTCAAGGACAGAAGAGTTTTTATTTCTGTATTTTTTATCAGAAAGTCTAAGTACTATTTAATCAAGCCTGATTCCACTTTTGATAATTATAGTCTTGATATGCAGATTATTTTTAATTTCGAAACAAATGTCACGAAAGCTGTCTGTCCCAGTTGTTTCGAAGGTGTATGTTTGACTACAAATCTCTATCCACTCTCTGAATGAGAACTTATTTTGTGCCTAGAGCTCCTACTCACTGATAATGTTTACCTTCTGGGCATTTATTCCAAAGTGGGATCAACTCTGCACCCTTGGTACCTGACCATAGAGTTTTTTGCTCAGCTGACATTTCAGTGATGTCTTTACATGGAAATATAATAAAAAATAAAAAGCTACTTTAGTACTGCATCATTTCCTTTCCTCAGGCCAAAAGGAGCAGTCCTATGGTTTCATTTATCCAGCATTCTTCATCTGTGTATTCATGCTGTGATAACTGCCTTTCCTTCCTTCTGTGCCTTTAAATACAAATTTTAGTTCTGCACAAGTGAAATATTAAAAATTGCCAATGGAGATTTGTGTACTTTGTCTTTAATTTGAGAATATGTGTGTGTCATTTGTTACCTAGACATGTATTTGTTACCCTAGAGGAACTGGGTGCTGGTGTATGAAGAAATGACCCTAATGCTGAGTGGTGCCAACACTTTCTCCCTGTGTCACTCACAGAGTCCTCCTCAGTGTGTGTCTCCTGCTCCACTCCAGAGCATCACCAGTTCTTGCTGATGTTTCCTCGAAGTCTTCATTTGGAACCATTCCTTCTCCATTGTCATAACCTCAAATTGTCGTGGGCCTGCCTGGTCTGTGCCACTGCCTCTTTTGTCTTCCTTAGACATGGCAGCAGTAATTAGCTTCTTAATATGTGACCATTTTGACCTAGTCACCTACAGTTTATGGATTACAGAGGCATAGGGATAGCCAAAAGGAGACCGGTAGGTTCCTAAGATACTGACCAATGAAGGGAAGAGTAGAGAGGCTGACCAAGGAAGGAAAGAGAGAGGTGGCACTATATACCCTAATACTTGGCAGATACTCAGGGGGTAGAGTCAGGTAGGTCAAAGCCTGAGGTAAAATGGCACTACCTCAGCAGGGTTGGTCTCTGAATCCAAGCCAGAGTCTCTGTCGTGTGTCTCTACTGCCTTTTATCTGAGGTGATCCCTTGCTGAGATCTGAGAGCTGCTAGTAAATTCTGCCTCTGTTTAGGATAGGAGTAGAGTTTCTGGGATTGATGCAATGGTTCTGGTTAACTGCTTACATTTTAGATGCTCACTGCTTCCCCTAATCATTTATGTAGTATTTCCCTCTGTGAAGTAGATTTGTGCTTGATATCTTCATCGATTTCTGGATACTTTTGTACAGACACACTTTATGTAGCTTTGACTGTTTTGGATACTTTATCAGCAGAAAGCTAATTGAAGGCCTTAAGTTCTGTCCTGGATGCTATAAAAAGAAAATTACAGAGAACTTGAAGGTGTATCCAAAAACTTTTAAGATCACACCAATGTGAGCATGTAAGTTGAAAGCACTTGTGTGTCAGGCTAAGAACAGTTTGGAGGAGAAGCAAAAATAATCCATAGTGGAATGGTTTAGCCCTCTTTAGACAATATGGATGGGGAAAACTTTGGCCCTTATTATCCAGGATGGTTCCTGGGGAGGAGGATTTCCTAAATAGTTTGGCCAGAGACAGATAGGAAATATCTTTGTTTGTTAGTGCTGCTGTAACAGAAATATCACAAGTGGGTGGCTTTAACAAACAGAAACTTATTTTCTCACAGTTTAGGAGGCTAGAAGTTCGAATTCAGGACACCGGTTCGAACTCAGGAAGGCTTTCTTTCTCTTGGTTCTAGGGGAAAGTCCTCATCTCTTTTCAGCTTCTGTTCTCGGTTCCTTGGAAGTCTTTATGTGGTGTGGCATCTGTCTTTCCCCATCTGTGCTTGCTTCTTTTTGTGCATGATCTGCTCCTTTTATATCTCAGAAGTGATTGGCTTAAGACACACCTACACTGATAGTGGCCTCATTAACATTAAAAAAACCTTATTCCCAAATGGGATTACATCCACAGGTATAAGGGTTAGGATTTACAGCACATGTCTTTAGGGGACACAATTCAATCCATAACAGGAAGATACTCGTGTTCTGTGAAGCCAGGACTCCCCACACCCAGTGAGCAGGATGAAGTCAGGCATCTCAGATAACATACCCTGCCTTTGGGTCTGAGCTCCCCCCAGGCTCCCTGGACTGTGACTGATAAACAGGTAAGATGTAATTTAAGGGCTAAGAGCTGGGGCTCTAGGACCCAGCAGGCCACTTATTAGTAAGACCTTGGGTAAGAAACTTGACTGATCCTACATTTCCCCATCTGTTATGTAGTAAATAACTGAGTTCCCACGCTGCAAAGCTCTGTTCTAGGTGCTGGAGAATACATAAGTAAACAAAAAATAGAAAAATCCTCTACCTCATGGAGTTTACATTCTGGTGTGTGGAAGACAGAAAATCAAAATTTGTAAACTAGATATTAAATGATGATACATTTTTTGGAGAAAAAGGAGGAGTTGAGGTGGGGATTTTTTGGGGGAGGGGCATGTTGCGATTTTATATAGGGTGGTCATAAAAAGTATCACAGAAAGTTAGTATTTGCAAAGACCTGAAGTAAGCGAGGGAGTGACCTAAGCAAGTATCTGGGAGAAGAGCACCCCAAGAAGAGGGAACAGCAACTATAAAGGCCTTGAAGTAGAAGTGAGCTTGATGTGTTTGAGAAAAACTAGAAGGCCAGAGTGACTGCATGTGCTAGGAGGGAGATGAAGTCACAGGGGCAGAGGTGGGAAAGATCTGTACAGGGCCTTGTAGGCTATTGTGAGAACTCAGGCTTTTACCTGAGTGCAATGGGAAGCCATTGGAAAGTTTTGGGCCAGGGGGTGACATGATCTGATTTAAATTTTAACAGGATCACTCTGGCTGCTATGTTGAGGGGCGGTTGGGAGGCTCTCACTATATTCTGGTCAAGAAATAATGGTGGTTAGATGGAAGTGGGAGTCCTGGTGGCATAGTGGTTGAAGAGCTTGGCTGCTAACCAAAAGGTCAGCAGTTCGAATCCACCAGTATGGGGCAGTTTTACTCTGTCCTATAGGGTCGTTCTCTTAGTTATCTAGTGTTGCTATAACAGAAATACCACAAGTGGATAGCTTTAACAAGAGAAATTTGTTCTCTCACAGTCTAGGAGGCTAGAAGTCCGAATTCAGAGTTTCAGCACCAGGGGAAGGCTTTCTCTGTCAGCTCTAGGGGAAGGTCCCTGTCATCAGTCTTCCCCCTGGTGGAGCTTTCTTGGTGGTATGAGGTCCTCCTGTCTCTCTGCTCACTTCTCTTTTTTGTATCTCAAAGGAGACTGACTTAAGACACAACCTAATCTTATGGACTGAGTCCTGCCTCATTAACTACTGCTAACCCCACCTCATTAACGTCACAGAGGTAGGATTTACAGCACATAGGAGAATCATTCAGATGACACAATGGTAGACAATCACACAATACTGGAAATCATAGCTTAGCCAAGTTGACACACATTTTTGGGGGACACAATTCAATCCATGACAGTCGCTATGAATCAGAATTGACTCCACAGCAATGGGTTTGTTGGCTTGGTAGACGGGAGTGGTGAGAAGTGGTTGGATTCAGCACATATTTTGAAGGTTGTGCCATCAGAATTTTCTGATGGGTAAGGTGTGGGATGTGAGAGAAAAAGTAGCATGGAGGATAACTCCAGGGTATTTGGTTTAAGTTACTGGAAGGATGGAGCTGCCAATAACAGAGAAGACTGCAAGAGGGGGATTTTTGAGGGGAAGAGCAGGAATTCAGTTTTAGACATGTTAAATCTGAGATGCCTACTAGACATCTTTGTCAAGAATTTCATTTTACTTGGATCCATAATTAACATCCATGAAAGCAGCAATCAAGAAATCAAACGATGTGTTGCACTGGGCAAATCTGCTGCAAAAGACTTCTTTAAAAGTGTTAAAAAGCGAAGATACCACCTTGAGGACTAAGGTGCACCTGACCTAAGCCATGGTATTTTCAATCACCTCATATGCATGTGAAAGCTGGACAGTGAATCAGGAAGACTGAAGAATTGATGCATTTGAGTTATGGTGTTGGCAAAGAGTATTGACTATACCATGAACTGCCAGAAGAACGAACAAATCTGTCTTGGAAGAAGTACAGCCACGATGCTCTTTAGAAGCAAGGATAGTGAGACTTTGTCTCACTTACTTTGGACATGTTATCAGGAGGAACCAATCCCTGGAGAAGGACATCATGCTTGGTACAGTAGAGGGTCATCAAAAAAGAAGACCCTCAACAAGATGGATTGACACAGTGGCTGCAACAATGGGCTCAAATACAGCAACAATTGTGAGGATGGTGCAGGACTGGGCAGTGTTTTGTTCTGTTGTAACATGGGGTCGCTATGAGTCAGAACCAACTCGACGGCACCTAACAGCAACAAGTAGACATCTAAGGGGAAATTGGATAAATGAATCAAGTTAAGAGGTCTGGGCTGGAGATGTATAGATGGGATTGAAAGCCATAAGACTGGATGAGATCATGAGAGGAGCGAGAAAAAAAGAGATGTGGTCCAAGGACAGCCCTGTGGTGCTCCAATTTTCAGATACCAGGGAGATGAGAAATCAGCAGAGGAATCTGAGAAGAACAAGGTGGTGGGCTAAAAGCCAAATTAGCCCCAAGTAGAAAGGGGAGCAGAAATATGGGATGGTAACTGGAGGCAGAAGTGAGGTCGAGAGAGGTATTTTATTTTTAACATGACAAACAGAGATAATACCTGTTGTAAGGGTGGAATGAAATGATAATAATAGCTCAATACTGGTACTTGTTAATAGTGATGATATTAATAACTGAGCATAATTGCTATGATTTAAATAAGTACAAATACAGAGAAAAGCACCTAATCCAGTTAGCAGTTGGGGTAAGGAGAGGATTGCCAGAGGAAACAATCAAGTTTTAGAATAGGAATCAGACCAAGAAGTGGATGAGGAGAACATTCCAGGGACAGCAGGTGCAAAAACATGAGGACATGGGCATTTTGGGAACTGCAAAAAAGGAGGGAGAGATGAGGCTGGAGAGGAAGACAGGCCAGATCTATGAGGTTTGTACCATAGTAAGGCATTTGGATATTAACCTGAATATAATCATTCATTCATTTAGCTAATATGTATTGAGTTCCTGCTAAATACCTGACACTGTTCTAGGCTCTGAGGATAAAACCGTGAACAGGAGAGAAAATTTCCCTACCTTCATAGGCTTAGATTCTAGTAGGGGAGACAAAGAACAATATTAGGAAATGAGTCAATATTTGTTAAACAAATAAGCGTAAAGGAGAAATCGACAGAACTGGAGATGAATTAGCTATAGGGGGTAGAGGCAGGAGTGAAGTATGATTCAGGTTTCAGATCTGGGCACTGATAGATGGTAGAAGCATTCACTGAGATAGGATACCCTCAAAAAACAGATTTTGGGGAAATGACTTCAGTTTTAGACAGGTTTGAGTTTGAGGTGCTTATCAGATAAAGGTCTGCCAAGGGGCAAGGGAGCACGTTTCTTTTCATCCACTTAGAGCTAGATCCACTTGAATTTAGTTGACCAGGACCTCATGGTCAGCACAATGGAGGCCCAATAACCAGTGCAACTGGCTATAGGTCCTGTCACTAATGGAAGCTTTACTCTGTGGATAAGAAACAAGCCCACTATTCATCCTGAGAATACTACTGCCCTACCAGGATGGTTCACAGTAGCCTCTCGACTGCTGCTCCACTGCTTTAACCCAGAGCTTAACCTGTCAGAGCCCACCCAGTGCCACTTCTGAAATTGCCAGAAACACTGGCAACCAACTAGAGATCCTGTTTTTCAGTAAGAAACCAGAGCTCTGGCTGGTAGACTCTTGCCTCTTTCACTAGTGACTTTTTAGTGGAGTGGGTTTGGTGCTAGACACTGGGGATAGAAGCACAGTGATTTGCTAAGTTACTTGAGGAGGCAGTGGTACTTCGATAGTAGAATTCTTGCCTCCCATGGAGAAGACCCAGGTTTGATTCCAGGCCAGTGCATCTTAAATGAAGCCACCACCCATCTGTCAGTGGAGGCATGTGTGTTGCTATGATGCTGAACAGGTTTCAGCAGAGCTTCCAGACTAAGGCAGACTGGTGATCTACTTCTGAAAAATCAACCAGTGAAAATCCTATGGACCACAATGATCTGACCCCATTGTGCATAGTCACCATGACTAGGGGGCTGACTTGACAGCAGCTAACAATAACAAAAGTTACTTGAAACAATCTCATCATCCAGACTCCTGAAGCTCTGCCAGGGGTAGATTTGGCACTCTGAGTCCTTGCAGGCTACCTTCTGGAGGAATGGCTGCTGAACCTCTGAAAGGGCTGGGTTGTCTTGCTGCAGTGCCCTTTCTCTTAAGCTTCCTAAATCCTCTTTTTCTGAATTGCAGGCAGGGAATTTAGGTTCCTACTTCATTTCTGTCACACTAAATTTTTGTTTTCCAAGGTCCAGTTGTCATGGGTGGGTGCCCATTCTTGGCAGAGGAAGGAATAACCAGGATCCTCCAGGCCATGTTGGGGCATGCCTCAGCTACACACAAGCTGAGACCAAATCCCTTCCTTCCTGATTTGATGATTGATGGAGCTTTCCTTTGAGCATCCTGACCACATTATTCGTTCATTTACTAAATATTGAGCACGACTATGTGCCAGGGAAGGAATTCTGGTGGTGTGGTGGTTAAGCACTCGGCTGCTAAATGAAAGGTCAGCAGTTCGAACCCACCAGCTGCTCCACTAGAGAATGATATGGCAGTCTGCTTCCGTAAAGATTTATAGCCTTGGAAGCCCTGTGGGGCAGTTCTGCTCTGTCCTACAGGGTCACTATGAGTCAGAATCAACTCCCCGGTAATGGGTTTGGTTTGGCTTGGTATGTGCCAGGCACTGTTATAAGTGCTGGAGAATAGAGCAGCTAAGCAAGAGAGACCAAATTTCTGCCCTCATGGAACATACATTCTAGTCTATGTTGAATAGTGATAAGTGCTAGAAAGAAATAATAAAGCAGGGGCAGAGGACCTGGAGTGGGTGGGAATGAGGAGGTGACTTTTGAGTAAAGACCTGAAGCCAGGTCGCTGGCCATGATGGTATTGGGGAAGAGCATTCCAAGCCCGTTGTGCGGCATGGTATGTTCAGGAACGGCAGAGGGGCTTGTATGGAGTGTACCAGGGGCCAAGCACACAGATAAGGTCAGAGAGGTGTACGGGAGCCTTGTAGATCACAGTACAAACTTGGGTTTTTCCCGAGTGAAATTCACCCACCAGGAAGTCTTAGAAGGACTGCCAGCCCAGCAGTTCCATGCCTGCAGGAGGGGCTGCGACTAGCAAAGTGCTTCGTGTGGGGCAACAAATGCATGGGTCAGAAGTTCCTGCCACACCCTTCCCTGCTGCTGCTGCCACCGCTGCCTTAACCCCCATGGAGTGGCCTCCCTGGCGGGCCGAGCTATGGGGCTGGGAGCCCCTAGAGAATATAGATCCTATCAGAGCTGGCTTTACATCTACCCTAGATGCACCCTTAGTGAAAGCAGCTGAATGAATGTCATTTCTGCTGTCATCATCCAGGTCCATACCTGGTTTTCTCACTGGCCTGGGCACCCCTGGAAGGCAAGAGCCAAGTCTTTCTTCCAATCTTTAACCACTAGCTCCTGCCCCAGGGCCAGCACACAGTGGGTGCTGAAACTCAGAGGACCAATCAGATGCCAGGCCCTGGCAAGACACTGAGCGTGCTATACCAAGATAAATAAGACATCATTGGGTCCTTGCCACAGCTGTACAAAGGCTCAGAAGGGATTTGCCCAAAGTTACCCAGGAGGTCACTGTCCTGACTCCACCCCCTGGTCCTTCCCACAGATGTTCCTCAGACATGCCAGGCCATGCCATCTGAATGCTCACAACTCAGGATGTGCCCAGAGGAAGGTGCCCCACACCCTGCCTCCCCTGCTGGAACCCCTGACCATCATACCCAGGCAATGGAGACCAGGACAAACCTCCCACCCTCATTCCACAAGAAATTAAGCCCAACAACTCACATCTTGGTTTGTACCCAAGTTGGGGGATTTTATTTACAGAAATGCCTGGGTGGGACCAGGGAAGAGGGGCCAGGAGGGCAGAGCCATAAAGAGAAGGGAGATGGGTGTTTAAATAGTCAGATGGGAGGTAGGGAGGAAGTAGTGAAGCTGGCTTAAAGATGGCCATCTCAGGGAAGACACCCATCAGCAGTCCCCCAGTAAGTCCAGGGGGTGGGGATAGGGTCAGGAACTGGCAGAGACCTCAGTCCACCTGCCCCAGGGACAAGATGGTCAGTGGGAGGATGGTACAGATTAAGGAGACATTTGGTAACATCTGAGTGGTAACATCCTGAGAAGGAAAGCCACCCATTCTCTTCAGAGCTTCAACTCTCCAGCAACACTTGCCCTGTCGGCCTCACTTTTTCACTCTGATGCCTTCCCTTCCCTTCCCCCATGTTTTAGAATGTACTTTTCCTCAGGACTCCTGGGTTTCAGACAAAAGGTCCTAGGAAAAGTAGTTTCCTGGGCTGCAGGGTGGGGTGCATGTCCACCCAGAGGGAATCTAGTCCTTTCCCCCCAGGATGCCCACCAGGCTCTATCCTGGCCTGATGCTCACGGCCCTTTGATGGATCCTGGCTCCGTAAGGCGGGCAGAGGCATAGGCTGAGGCTCCAAGGCAGGCCGCAGGCTCACAGAAGCCAGGCAGCCCCACGGGGCCTGGCAAGCCAGGGTGGCCTGCCTCTCCTGGAGCCCCTGGGGACCCTCGGTCTCCATCCTTGCCATTGATTGCCTGGCCAGGCCGGCCAGGGAGGCCTGTGTAAGGGAGAAGGTCAAGACATCAGGGCCTCCTCCGGTCTCTGCCCTAGAATTCTTAAGTCTCATATTGCAGGTGGGGAAAATGAGGCCAAGGACACCACAGGAAGAAGGGACTCTGACCCAGCCACAAGAGATTGTGAGAGAATCGTGTGATTTTCCATTACTCCCAACTCCTAATCAGTGAGCCTTGGGAGCAAATGCCCCTTCCTTCCCCACCAGGAAGCAGAACCCCAGTTGTCCAGTTCCCAGTCAGACCTCACCCCGAGGCTCATGGGTGCTCCAGAGGGATGGATGCAAAAGCTGGCTGGCTGGGACTGAGATGGCTGAGTGTGAGGCCTCCATGAAGGGACCCAGGTGACCATGGGTCATTAGATCCCAGAGGCCAGGGGCAGAACTGCAGCTGGGCAGGGCTAAGGTCTTACCTGGGATCCCTGGTGGCCCAGGCATCCCGGGGTGCCCACGTCCCACGTCTCCCCGATCACCTTTCTCTCCACGTTTTCCTGCAGAGAAAGAAAAGAGCATTAGTTTTTCAGAATTGGAAGATGATTTTTCTACTTTGTTTGCTATTTCATTTCTGTTGCACACACAGCAATTATTCCTGTGTTGTGATAGTTTGTGACAGGGGAATGTTGGAAACGACCACGTAGGACTGGTTAAATAAGTAAAGTCCCAGACGTCCCAGACATTGGATGGAAGACTCTGCAGCTGTTAACGTTTCTTACAGAAAAGTGTCTAATAATACCAGTCTAAACCAGTTCCGTTGAGTTGATTCCGACTCATGGTGACCCCACATTTGTCAGAGTAGAATTGTGAACCATAGGGTTTTCAATGGCTGATTTTTTGGAAGTAGATTGCCAGGTCTTTCTTCTGAGTTGCCTCTGGGTGGGCTTGAACCTCCAGCCTTGCAGTTAGTAGCCAGACGCATTAACTGCACCACCTAGGGACTCCAAATAATAATAGCTAGCATTTATTAGGAGCCCTGGTGGCGCAGTGGTTAAGAGCTCACCTGCAGTTCGAATCCACCAGCTGCTCCTTGGAAACCCTATCGGGCAGTTCTACTCCGTCCTATAGGGTCACTATGAGTCGGAATCCACTACGTGCCAAGCAATGATCTAAGAACTTCATGGAATCACCTCTAAATAGAATCCCCAATATGGTGCTGTGAGGTTGGTACTGTTAATATCCTCATTTTACAGATGATAAATCTAAGGCCCAGGGAGATCAATAGGTAACTTGTCCAATGTCCATAAGCAGACAGTGGCAGGTCTGTGACTCCAGAACCTGCCCTCTTCGCTACTTTGCTAACTTGCCTCCCCGCCTCTAGAGCATGGAAAGACATTTACGAGGTACCACTAAGTTAGAAAGACAAAACAACCCATGTAAGAAAACAGTATGTTCATTTCCAGCAATTTGCCACTGGGCAAGAAAGCTCAGAGTATTTCTTGAAAAACCTGACTGAGGGAAAATGGGGGGAAAAGTGCTTGTATCTCGTCCTGGGAGGGGGAATGGTAAAGGGCAGAGGGAAGCAGGAGGCGGAGCAGTCAGCCAGCCTGAAGCCCCTGGCTGGCCTTGGCCAAATCCCCCCTGCCCAGCCCCCACTCCACCCCCAACGCACAGCAGCACACTCACCCTTGGGCCCCGTGTTGCCGATCTGACCCACGGCCCCCACGATGCCAGGAATTCCCCGAGGGCCAGGGTGCCCGTGGGGTCCCTGTTTGCCTGGGTACCCAGGAGGTCCTGGGGGCCCTGGAGGGCCCACCATTCCGACTGCACCCAGGGCTTCCCGCTTGGCACTCACAGCCACCTCTGCCAGTTGCTCTGGAGGGAAGGAGGAAAGGAGGGAGGTAGAGAGGTGATGGGTATCACCCCCAAGTTAAACTGGAGGAGGCAGAGCATCCTGATGGCTCCTGACCCCTCAGTTTGCAGTCAGAAAAGCTCCATGTTTATTTAACTTCCCCCTTCCTCAGGCCCTGCTTTACTGACGTCAGAGGTCCAGAGAGGGCTGAGATTTATCCAAGGTCCTGCAGCTGTTTGGAGGCAGAGCTGGGGTGAGCACCCAGGACTCCTGACTCTCCGGCCAGGAGACAACAAGGCAATAGGGAGGGGCTCCTGCAGGGTCCAAATGCCCTGAAATGGGCTGGGGGTGGGGGGGCGGGGCGGGCTGGGCGCTGCCTCTCCCCTCACCTTGCAGCATCTTCAGCACCACGTCCACGATGTGCTGGTCACTGGCATCTCGGCCCTGAAAGCAGAAGGGCCTTTCAGGAAGAAAGAAAGCCCTGGGCTGCCAAGGCTGACCGCTCCTGCACCCTGTGACTCCCTCCTGCTGCCATCTGGGAAGTCAGAGAGAAGGCTCCTCACAGGAAGCACTTTTCAGTATCTGACTGAAATCCCTCCTGCTGCCCCCATACCCGTCCTCTCCGCATTGGAGCTTGGAAGCAACCTCAGAGAAGCCAGTCGGCTTCAGGGAATTCCCAGCCTTTGGGGGATAAGCAGCATCCCCAAAGACATTTCCTAACTAGGAGAATTCCCCTTCCCGGGGGCCAACTCACCGCCACGCCCTGTCTCCCGGGCAGCCCGGGAATGCCTCTGCTTCCAGCCAGTCCTCGAGGGCCGGGTAGCCCTGGGTAGCCCTGAGGCCCTGGGGCTCCCGCATCCCCAGTGGGCCCAGGGTAGCCGGGTTCTCCGCGGACTCCTTGCTGCCAGGGGCGGGGGTGGGTGCAGAGGAAGTGAGAAGGCACTCAGGCAGGAAAGGTGGGGGTGTATGGTGGAGGAAAAGGAGAGGCGCGGGAGTGGGTGGGGGAGCTGTGGCCCCTGGACAGGAGGAGGTACCAGGGAAGCGCCAAGGGAAGGGGCGAGGAGGACAGCGGCGACGGGACGGGCAGGACTTACCTGCCCCTTGGGCCCCGGCTCGCCAGACTCCCCCTGCAGACACAAGGAACCAGGGTTAGGAAGTGGTAGGGCCCGGAGCCCACCCACCGTCCCCGACCCGCCCCCAGGCAGCCCGCCCACCTTCTCGCCTTTCTCTCCGGGGAGGCCGGCGACACCCGGATCGCCCTGCCGAGAGAGCACAAAGATCAGCCGCGCAGCCTGGTGGGGACGTGGGGAAGGGGCGCGGCCGCCCGCGGGAAGGTTTGGACCCCCGGAGGCGGCGGCGCGGGGCAGGGGAGGCGCTGTACTCACCACTCCGCCGCGGGGCCCGGTCTTCCCCGGGGAACCCTGCAGAAAAGCAGAATGAGGGGCCTGGAGAGCTCTTTCTCCAGGGAGGGGCTAGGTCCATGCCCCCGCCCCACACCCCGGCCACACCCCTCTGGCCTCGCCCACCCAGAGGGTACTTTGTTCCCCGCAGATTTTGAACGTTCAAGAAGCAGCTAACTGAGCTCCTCGACCCCTTCCACCGGCTCCACCTCTCCCACCTCTCCCACCTCTCCGACCTCCCCACTCCTCCCCCACCTTCCCATTCTCCCCTACCCCGCCACAGGGTCTGAGGAGCTCTTTCCAGCCCCATTTGATACCTTGTCCCCTTTGATGCCTGGCAAGCCTTGGGGCCCTGGAATTCCGGGGGACCCCTGGTCTCCTTTGGGGCCCTGAGGAGAAAAGAAACCAGAGGGGATAAATCAAATGAGGTGCCCAGGTATGCTCCCTGCCCCTACCTCAGCTGGCCTAAACTCACCTGTCGACCTTGAGGACCTGGCCGCCCCACTGGCCCCCTCTCACCCTGGTCACCCTGAAATGGAAAGACAGGGTCATGCCCAGGCTATCAGCAGGGGCAGCCAGGCCCCAGACCTTGCATGGTCAGGGTGTCCTCCATTCCTGCTGCCACTAGCATGAGGGTCTTTTGCTCCACTTCACAGACCAGCAAGCTGAGGCCCAGGGTGGGGAAGCCTCTCACGGACTGGGAGGGACTGAGCAGGTGGTGGAGCCAGTGAGAGGACCCAGAGCTCAGATTCAGCAGTGCCAGCTGCTGCAAAGTCCCCCAGGAAACGACCAGTTACCTTCTGTGGTCCAGGCACTTACCTTCTGCCCCATGATGCCCCGGGGACCAATTTCTCCTCGAGGCCCTGGCTCTCCCTGGGGGACAGAGAAACTGGGGGTAAATAGTAGTCCTGTCAGGACACTCCCTTCCACACCTGGCTAGCCCCTCTCCACCCTGGGGTCTCAGCCTTCCTTGACCCCATGTTACATGCTCTCGGGTCCCTGTACTTTTCCTTCAAGAAACCAAGAAACTTTTAATTAGTTGTCATGTGATCATTTATTTAATGCCTGTCTTTCCCACTGAAGTGTAAGCTCCATACCAGTAGGAGACTATGTCTGTCTCAGAATCTAACACAGTTGTGGGTATTTGGTCAATGTTTACAGAATGAATAAATGAATGAATGACTCTGTTGGATTCTCAGGCCCAATCAGCTTGGCCATCTGGGGAGGCCACACCCCAGGACAGAACCAGTCCCACCCTCACTGCATTATACACAGGGAAACACGGTCTCAGAGAGAAGGGAGCATTTCTGGGTTAGTGCAGAGCCCAGACTGGCACCCAGAGCACCTCCCAGGCTGGGGCTGTACTCCATGGCCTCACCCTGACCGTGTGCTGAGGGTTCTCAGGCCTGGGATGTCCAAAGCAAGAGCACTGTGTCAGTGGAGTGGGCAGTCACTTACCTCTTTCCCAGGAGGACCAGAGAATCCGGGGAGGCCCTGCTGGCCTGGCTCACCCTACAGGAAAACACATTTCTAAGGTCATTCTGGGTGGCCCAGTCAGGCCCATGGCCTTGGGGAAACACAATGGACCCTAAACAGAGTCCAGAACCAACTGAATTGGGGAAGGGGAGAGGGTGTTCTTGGTCGTGGCTTCTGGGTTCTACTGATCTTCCATGCATTCAGTCTCCAATGAGCTGTGCTCTCAGAGGGGTTCGGGTTGTTAGGTCCAAGGGGCTGTGTCCAGGCTGAATCAGTGAGCCTTGGAGGAGGCCTGAGGCTTGCAGTCTTTAGGCCATGCCCTGGTCCCTGCCCCCAGGCTCCCTTGCTCAAATGGGACCAATTCTGCCCCCAGCTTGGTGTCACCTCACCTTGTCTCCAGGGGCCCCTTTTGTCCCGGGCTGGCCTGGCACACCCTGCAGAAAGAAGTCGACATCAATTCCTGTTCTGGCAGGGGGTCCCCATGCATTGGCTGCTTTGCCTCCCACCCCCAATCCACATTTCCCCACCCTGTGGGAGCTGAATGGCAGAAGGCCTGGCCACAATCCTGTAGACTGTGTCCTCCACCCCTGGCCTCCAGAGCCCAGGTGGGAGAGGAGCACGGTACAGAGAGGCCTGCCTACCAGGACCTGTGGACCGTGGGAAAAGATGAGCACACTTACGTGCTCGTAGGTACACAGGCTCACACATGCACATATAAGTGCCTCCAGGGACACAAGTGTACACGCAAGCATAAAAGCAAGCTTCAGCCACTCAGTACTCCTGTCAGGGAGGGAAAGAGGACTCCTATGCTGGGCTCTTAGAAGGTGTCAGATGGAGATGGGTCTGAAAGGTGAGAAAGCATAGAGACAGGGGAAGGCCATTTCAAGCAGAGACATCAGCAAAGACAAAAGCTTGGGGGTAGAAAAGCCAAGGCACTTTTTGGGAGTGTTGAAAAGGGAGAAGACCTAGCAGGGTAGTGGCTGGTGAAGGTTGGGGTCAGAAGGTTGGGGTCAGATTTTGGTAGTCCTTGAATACAAAGATGAGCTGTAAGGACAAAGATTGCATATGTCTTGTTCATAAATATTTCCCTATCACTTAATATACCTCAGGTACTCGATAACTATGTATCAAACGACTGAACTGAATGACTTTTTTGCTGTAGGCAATGGGGAGCTTTGGAAGGTGTTTTAGCAAGGAAATGGTCAGATTCCACTTAGGCAGCATGGAGGGTTGGGATGGCCAAAGAGAAGGCTAGAGCGATTGTCCAAAGGATAAGGTTTAAACCAGGCAGGGACTGCAGAGGTGGTGATAAGGCCTGGGCTGGGGACAAGGACTGCAGAAAGAATTCTGAGTGTGTGGATTTTAGCCTAATCAGCTACTCATGCCATTGTAGGGAGGTGGGCAACAGAGTGTCTGACCGCTCAGAGGCCAGGGAGGGGAAGCAACTTGCCTGTAGAGCAGAACCTGTGACTTCACCAGATACTCACCGCTAGACCCTGGTGACCTGGGTTTCCTGGCCGCCCCGCCTGTCCTGCACTGCCCTGGAGAGACAAAGAGCCAGAGGCCCAGATTAGAGCTTCAGCCAGAGGGCTTATGGCTTCCACCCAAGTGCAGGTAGGGAAACGGAGGATTGTCATGGGAAATATGACACCCCTGAGGATCCAAGGCTCCTGGGCCTATAGGAGCAGTGTGATAGGGCTCATGGTACTGAGTTAGGTGGGGTCCTGACCCTTACCCCAATCCCACCAGCAGCCCCAACTCCTACCTTCATGCCAGGTGTGCCTGGGGTCCCATCCTTGCCATCGATGCCTGGGGGGCCCTGCTCAGGAGGAAAGTTGAGGGAAATTCACAATGGGGAGATGCCTGGGGTCAGGCCACCCACCCACATCCCTCTGTGATAGTAAGTCTTGTCATCTTGGGAAGCCCCACCAGTCAACTGGGTGAGGGGAGCTGAAGTGGAAGAGGGGGTCACAGGGAATGAACCATAGTCCTTCCATGGTGTGGGTGATAAGTTTCCCAGATTGCTGCAAGCTTCCATTCCCATATATCATCACCCCTATTTTACAGGTGAAGAAACTGTGGCACAGAAAGGGAAAGGCATTTACCAAGGTTACAGAGCCAACTCGCCTGCAACAGATTCCCAGGCCCCTCTTAGAGGGGGTTTGAACAAAGCTGACTGGACCCTGCCCTCTGTCTGGTGGGCCTGGGCCTGGCACTTACGGTCACTCCTTTCGGGCCTGTTAGTCCCTGGGGTCCTCGAACACCTTGGCTGCCCTGCAAAGTAGATAGAGATCAGGTCACCTTCAGGACACTTAGCCCCTGCCTGGCTGTTCAGAGAGGAGAATAGCTGAGTAGAATGACCTCTGGGTTTCAAGGTCCCCCTGCACAGGCCACACTGTGCAGGGGCTGGAGGAGAGGGGCCCGCGAGTGCCCTTTCTGCCCTGGAACCAGCAGGAGAGAGTAGAGATGAGCTGAGCCGAGCTGGGCTGGCCTGGGGCAGGGGCAGGGGTGGGAGCCAGCATTCCCTGAGACCCCGGCTAATGCCGTGAGCTCCATTCATGTAAAGAGACACAACAACCAGGCACAATGTGTGGACTTTATTTGGGTCATGATTTGAGCGAGAACTGTAAGAGGATATTTTTTGAGATAATTAGGGGAAAAAAATGAACCTAGATGGGTTATTGTTGTTGTTAAGTGCCATTGGGTCGATTTTGACTCATAGCGGCCCCAGGTGACAGAGTAAGAACTGCCCTATAGGGTTTTCTTGGCTGTAATCTTTACGGAAGTAGATCACCAGGTCTTCCTCCCTGGGAGCCACTGGATGGCTTTGAACCACTAACCTTTTGGTTAGCAGCAGACTGCTTAACTGTTTGCCACACCAGGGCTCCTGAATGGTTGATAATTAGATGATGATAAGCAATAATTTTTAATTCTGTTAGCTGTGATAATAATATTGTGATTAAGTAAGAAAAAGTCCTTATTTTTTAGAGATACATACAGAAGTATCTAGGGGTGAAATGACATGATATTAAGGATTTGCTTAAAATATCAGAACAAAACAATAACAACAAAGTGAAGGAAGGGAAGAAAGGGATGAAATAAGCGAGTATGGCAAACTGTTAACCCTGGAATCTAGGAAACAGGTATATCAGGATTCATTATGTTGTTCTCTCTACTTTTGTGTATGCCTAAAAACTTGCATTATAAAGAGCTAAAACCTAACAATAACAATTAAATAAAGAGTTAAAGAGAACTGGGATCCAGACCAAGTCCCATTAACCTCATGAATGATTTGCTGGAATTTCATTGTCTGGCCCCAGTGACCGTGGGACCAGATCCCATGGCCTCTCCCAAATCTGAATTTGGTCAGCAACAGGCTAGGCTTGGAGGAACAGGGGGTTGGCAGGGCTGTCGGGGCAGCCTGAGTGTTGGTATAGATACTCATCCCCCGCAGCAGTCCTGGACACACAGACACACAGAGTCTCACACACATATGGAGCTGAGTCTTGCCCAGTACTCCCCAAGGACCCCAACTGGACACGGGGTGGCTGAGGACTCACCACATCACCCTTCTCCCCAGCTCGGCCTGGGGGCCCCCGTGGCCCCTCCTCACCCTGGCAAGAAGGACAAACAGGAATCCAGGTTACATGGGCTCAGGGAGAACTGCACTCACTTCGCAGCCCCAGGAACCCAGCTGGAGGAGGTGGGGGTGGGTGGGCCAGGCAGTAGCAGACTTACCGGGGACCCGGCGGCGCCAATGGGGCCCTCCATACCTTTGTACCCGCGAGGACCCTGGGGAGAGGAAAAGGTTGCAGGTCAGTACTGGCTGAACCCCAGAGGCCAAGTGACCTCTGACCCCAGACAAGTGAGCCCAGAGGTCAAGGAAGATCTTGCAGGACACCCCCAGACTCACCATCTCTCCCTTAGCTCCTGCCATGCCTGGGTAGCCCCTGATGCCCTGGGGACCCTATCAAGACAGAAAAGTGACAGTAATGGCAGTTAGAAGGCCCACTTCATGATGTTTCTCTGACACCCCTTCCCCCACCCCATCTTCACAGTGCCCCTCTGGGGCAGGCGGCATCATCCCTATTCACAGATGGGACATTGAGGCTCAGAGCTGGGATAGGACTTGCCAGGATCATGCAAAGGGACGGTGGCAGAACCTGGACCTCAGCTGGGTCTTCTGACTGACAGCCTTGGTCCTGTCCCCTCATTTCTGACAGCCCCTCTGTCCCCACCCAGAGACACTCCCAACGGGCGCAGGAGTCTCTTCCACAAGCTAAAGCAAGGGAATGACTCCATACGGGCACCCAAGAAGAGAGACAGGAGGGCCTCAGGGGGAGGTGTCCTTACCGGTGGTCCAGGGATGCCTTGCTCTCCAGAGGCACCCACATCTCCCTTGGGACCCTAAGGGACATCAATGAGCTGTCAGACAGGCAGGCAGACAGAGAGACAGATATACAGGCAACCAAAGATACAATCCTCCTTCCCCAAAAGCAGACAGGAAGGACCCTTAGGAACCACACAATCTCATGTTACAGGTGGGGAGATTGAGCCTCAGCAAGGAGAAGGGGCTTTCCTGGCACATTGACCTGGAACATAGGCCTTCTGCCTCCCAGCTCAAGGCTCTGTCTCCAGTAACTCACAGGGGAAGGCATAGGGATAAAGGAGGGGAAGACCCCTTTAGGACCTTCTCCACATAATGGCCCTCCCAAGGCCCTGGGCCCGCACACTCACTGGCTTCCCCTGGCGGCCAGGATCGCCCAGAACTCCGCGTTTGCCTGGATGCCCCTGGAGGGAAGGAGAAAGCTCAGGGTGAGGCCCACTCCTGGTCACCTGCTCCACCCTCCCAAGACTTGGGTCAGGAGCTCTCACCTTCACTCCCTGCAGCCCTGGGGGGCCTTTCACACCCGCTGGACAGTTGGTTGGGCACTGGAAAGAAAACCCCACAGGTCCTGTGGTCACTGGCCTGCCCCAGGCTGGCAGGGCAGTGCTCCCAGCACCCCTTCTCCTGCAGCTGCCCCCATCCCCCTATCTTGCCAACTCCTGAACTCTCCTCTCACCCAACTTGGCGGAACCCATGCCACTGACCCCATCTCCATGACCACCCCTCTCCAGCTGACCCACCCCTCCTTGCACTAGCCCCGCCCTAGGCCCCTGCCCCTCACCAGGAAATCCGCGCTGCCTTCGAGGCCCTGGATAGTTCCTGGGCGGCCCTGAGTGGAGATGTACGAAGATGGAGCCTGATGCAACCCTTCCCCACCCAGCTTGTGCCAAGGACCCTTCTCCTTCCCCAGGTCTGAGGACACATACCGGTTTGCCAGGGGGCCCTGGAGGTCCTTCTGGTCCCTCTGGTCCAGGATCCCCCTGGAAGCAGGAGACGCCCAAATCATATCCCCTGCCAGCCCTGCCAAGGCCACTTCTGCCCCCACCTCCTCCAGTTCCTGCCACTGCCCTGCCCACCCTGCCCTCCAGGCCACCTCCTGAAAGTTGGAGTCTTGGGAAAATCAAGGCCTGATTGGCAGGGGATAACCCCACCCCTTGGTCTCCCTGAAAAACCTGCTACAGGGTGAGCTCAGCAGCAGGGGCTTCTGCTCTAGACATGGAGGAGCTACCTGGTGGCCAGAAGCAGGCCCAGCAACTCCCTGGAGTGAGACCACCCCAGCTTACCACCTTGGAGGAGAAGGGCATGAGGCAGTGTGAGCAGAGGGGTGGCTGGGTCTCACCTTGGGGCCTGGGATACCAATCACACCAGGGAGGCCAACAGGTCCAGGTGGTCCCTGGGGAGCAGAGACCTCGATGACTGGGATGTCTCAGAGGGTCAGCCCATGCCAGACCTGAAGGAATGGGCACCAAAGGGCACCAAAGCTCCCTTCTCTTTTACTTTGTGACCAACCCCCAAGAGACTGGGGCTTTAAGGACCAGAGAATTCCAAAGCCAGTGGAAAGGTCCAGAGTGGGCTGGCCCAGGGTCTCTGACAAGTCTACCCATCCCTGACAGCATCATGGCATGCTGCCCCCCGCCATGATGGACATTCTGTCTCCTTCTTCCCTAGGAGTCCCTGGGACCATGCCCCATCCCTGAAGACTTACAGGAGGTCCAGTGAAGCCGGGGCCCTGGAATAGAAGGGAAGGGGTTTGGGTTCATGGCTCCCTCCCTACACCTCCCCCTACCCACATAGGGTCCCTTGAAGCCCCTGTGGGGTATACTCACTGGCAGGCCAGGGGGACCTGGGAGCCCAGGCTGGCCCTGCAGGAGCAATGGGAGAGGCTCAGAAGGTGGGGTCTTCTGGGACACTGTTCTTCTTTACTGCAGCCCCTCCTGATCTCTGGCCCTAGATTGACCACGCTGAGGCATCAGCTGGCCACTTACCTTAACTCCAGGAATCCCCAGGGGGCCAGGCTCCCCCTTGGCTCCAGTTAAACCCTGTGGAAGAAGTAGGGAGGGTTAATGAGGGGCAAACCTCCTCTCTGACCCATGGGGCAGGTAACATCCAGGGCCTTTCCTGGGTGGGCCTAGGCACCCTTTTGCCACTCTCTGTGCAGGTCTAGGGGCCTCAAAACCGCCGCTTCCTTTCCCCCAGTTCCCACAGTAGCTCTGGGAGGCAGGACAGGCTTATCATCTTTTGAAAGATGAGAAACCAATGCTCAGAGACTTGTCATAGCCCAACCCTCATGTCTCCCAATTTAGGGGTCTAAAAGATGTAGACATAGATCAGTCTGCCCTTGGAAACTTTTTCTGAGCCTTAGTTTTCTCATCTGCAAAATGGGCTAATCCTGCTTACCTCTCTAAGTGGATGTGAGAGCTAGTGTGCTAGTGGAAAGCAATGTGCTTTGTAAACTTTGCAGGGTATAGGTGAGTTTGGAAGGGCCCTGGTGGCTGGTTGCAGCCCTGGCCTCACCTCCTGAGTCAGTATAGCAGAGGCAACTCATGGGGGCCTTTGCTTCCTCCCGTCTTTCAGTGACTGACCCCAGTGTATCCCCCCAATAAGATGACTGTCCCAATGCCCCTGGGACTGGCTGTGCCCACAAGCCCATGATCTTGGGAGCCCCTGGGAGCTCTGTGGTATCAGCCAAATGAAGTTTCTCTCTTGGGTTGTGCCTAGGGTAAGGGATGGGGGAACAAGAGGGTGGGAGAAGAGGAGAGAGACCTTGGAAATGGGCACAACAGCAGCCCCACTCAGAGTATTCAGTCTGATACTTGGAGACCAGATATGTGACCCTGAGTCCTGACTGCTACAGACGAGCAGGACAACCCTGAACCTTGCAGAAAGCAGAAGCCACCACTTGACCCCCATTTGCATGTGATTCAATGTTCCTGGGGTGTTGTGAGGTTCCAGTGATGTTATAGGTCACGTAAAGTGAGGGGGGCACACACCTGTGGATGATTCTCCATTCTGCTGCCCAGCTCTGAACAGATCAGTGAAGATGCCAGAACTTGGGCTCTGAAAGTCAGTGGGTGGAGCCCTAACCTGCCCTCCCAGCACACCAGTACTCACATCAATCCCAGGCTTCCCATCTGGCCCATCTGGCCCGGGTTTGCCAGGCTCCCCCTTGGGTCCCTTGAAAACAGAGAGGAGCAAACATTAGCAAGAGGAGGGCAAGAACTGGAAGGGTCAAAGGGCAAAAGGGAAAAAAGGCGCTCACCAGAGGGCCAGGTTTTCCAGGGGGCCCCTTGTCACCCTGCAAGATAAGAGTTGGTGAAACAGCATTCTACACCTCATGGTACCCCAAGTGGGCACACAAGGCCCTGGCTGTCCAGTCTCAACTGCTCCTCTCCTCACTCTGTCATATCTTCTGTCCTGGGTTCCCTCAGTCTTGTAATTTTTAGGAAAATATCCTCCTTTCCCTCAAAAAACCATCAGTAGGTTGAGACTAACCCCAGCCGGGCTGGAGAAGGTGAAATCAGCATGCAAGTGAGTTTTGGACACCTGATGTTGGTGAGGTAGCAGGTATGACATCTGCAAACGGGGCTGTGGGCTCCAAGTCATCCCTCAGGGCTGCTGCCTCTTGGATTTGGGCAAGTGTGGGAAAAAACTTGGGGCTTTCAGAGGAACTTGAAGAGGTGAGCAAGGGAGACAGTAGCTCTATTCTGGATTGTGGGTCAGGAAAATGAGGGGCTGGGGGAGGGTCCAAGGATCAAGCGGCCAGTGAGGAGGCTTGGGGTTTGGGGGTCCGTGAGGGGGCTTGTGAGAGGACATGGAGTTTGGGGACCTGTGAAAAGGCAGATTCAATCTGTTCCCAAGGCAAGAAGAACCTCTTAGCTCAGTGACAAAGGACCCTTGGTGGAGGACAGGCAGGGCCTGTGGAGTCAGATCTCCCCCCGCCCCCCAGCCCTCCAGGCATTTGAGAGCCTGCAGCAGCCAGAGAATCTGGTCCTGGCCCAGCCCCACCGTCCTATGTTTGGGGTGGGGGTGGGGGGTACCAGGTTGAATAGAAGTCTGTCCAGGCGGGTAAACATGGAGCTGACCTCCTGCGGAAGCCTCCAGAATGAGGTATTTAACCCTCACCATGCTAAACAGAGCAGGGAACAACCCCAGCTGTTTCTAAATCGGGAAGAAAAAAAGCAAAGCAAAGAGACGAGTCTGGCCCCAGCCGGTGGGCGGTCTGGCCAAGGCTCCCAAGCTACCTGAAGTAGCGTCCAGGCGTGCTAGAGACAGGGAAGGGGATTAAGGCGTCTCCATCTCAACGGAAAGGAGGGGAGGAGAGGTGGATAAGGACATGCTGTGAGCTGTGGTCTGCAGGCAGAACAGCAGCTCCTTGTGCGCTGGAGGCTATAACGGGCTCTGCAGCTCAGGAATGGTCTGAGTTTTTTGTAGAACAAACGGTCCTTGTGGTGCAGGCCGGTGCCGCCTACTGGCGACAGGGGGCACTGCGCCTCCAGCTGCCTATCCTTTAATCCCACCCCCAGCCCACCGCTCACAAAGCTGCCCTTTGTCGGCGGCCTCCCTCCCGCTCGGGTCCCAGGTTTCAGACTCACGTCGATGCCGTCGGATCCAGGCACTCCCGGCGGGCCCGGGGGGCCCGGGGGGCCCGGCTGCCCCGGCGGACCTCTCTGAAAACACACACAGGGGTGCAACTCTCAGTGCAGGGAACGGGGCGTCCTAGGGGCTGCAGGCGACCCGGGAGCTGGATCCCAGGGGTGCACCTCCCCCGAAGAAAGGGAGCTCCTCAAAAAGCTGCGAACTCTCATTATTGAGAACCTTCTGTGTTCCAGGTACTCCGCTAAACCATCATTACATACTTCTCTTACTGAATGCTCAGACCTCTAAGGCGGATACTGATAGGAGCCCCCGTACGCAGTTGAGGAAACAGGCTCGGAAAGATCAAAGGGCCCATATGGTCATAGAGGAGTCCCTGGGTAGTATAAATGGTGAACGCCCTCGGCTGCTAACTAAAACGTAAGAGGTTCGAATCCACCCAGAGGCAATTTGGAAAAAAGGATTGGCATCTACTTTTGAAAAATCAGCCACTGAAAATTCTATAGAGTACAGTTCTACCCTGACACACATGAGGTCGCCATGAGTCTGCGACAGGTCAATGGCAATTGGAACTGGAAATGGTCACGGAGAGTAAACGGTAGCTGAGTGAATGGTAGCTCTTATTACCATTTTTAGATAAACAAGAGGTATAGATGGTGAGTAGTGCCACCTCTCTTCTCCCACCCTCTACCTCTTCCACTCCGTGCGGTAAAGGCCTGGGAAAATGGGGGTGCGCAGTGGAGCGACCATAGGGTGCGGAAGCCGGTGCTATTTTCCCACCCAGCGCACCCCTCCCCAGCATTACTCCTCTGCCCTCTCTTGGGAAGTGCCAGGCTGGCGACCCGGAGGCAAGCTGCGACCCGCACACAGCACCAAGCGGCCCCGGGTGGGGTTCTCCCACCTGCGCTCGCGTTCCCTAGTCCTAGAAAGTCAGGCGCCCGCGCGCGAGCGGGTGACAGAGGCGGCCGCCAGCTGGAGCGACGTCTGGCCGAAGCCGGCGCCCCCGGGAGGCGGCGGGGGCGGAGGCTTGGAAGCCTGGTGAATGGGCACCATTGTCTCTCCCGCCACCTGGGCTCTCCTGGCTGCCAGGACCAGGCGCCAGCTCCTGCCCCAAGCGGCCTGTCCCGGGCAAGGCCGAGCATCTCCGGACAGGGTCCCTCTGGCTCCCCGGCTCACCCACCTTTCACGGAGCCGGCATGCGTACCATGGATGTCCCTACAGAGGGAACCTGGGCGGCGGGACTGTCCCAAGCTGCCCCCTCGGGTTAGAAGGTGTCAGTAGAGGGTGGGAGACAGGTAGAGCCCTTCACCAGACTCCTGGGTCCTGACCCCGCGCCCTGGACGACGGCACGGGGGTGGCCGCGGGACTTACGATCTGTGCCAGGGCGAGTCCGAGCACCTGCAGGAGAACAAGGAGGCTGCGGGGGGTGGCCGCAGCGGCCATGGAGGGTCCGAGAGGGGAAGGTGCTCGGTCCACGCACGGTCGGACGGACAGAGGCTGCAGCGCTGGCTGCTCTCGTACGCGGCGGGCCGGGCCTCCTCAATATGCAGTGGGGCGGGGCGGGGGACTGTCACCTGAGAGGGTCGGGGGGAGGGAGGCCGGTGCCCTCCGCCCAGCTCCGCCCAGCTCACTTCAGCCGCCTGCGCCCACCCTCCATCTTCTCCCCGCGCTTCCTGGATGCCCTCGCCAGGTAATCTGAGGGGCAATAAGGGTGCAAGACGGAAAGCATCTTCCAGTTTCTTTGTGAGAAGGCAGAGCGCCGTCCGGGGTTCGCCTCTGGGCCTGCCTTCCAGGGCCCAGCACCTTCACTCCACCCTCAGCCCGTGCCCCATCACTTATTCCACTTCCTCAGACACCTCAGCCTGCGAGTCCCAGCCCGGATCAGTCCCGTCTCCTCCAGGGCCCAGGCAGAGCAGGCCTCAGGTTCTGAAGACCCTATAGGAGGCTCTGCCCAGCCCCCATCCACCTTTCTCCTCTCCTCACAGGTGCCTTTCTCTGCAGATAAACACACACTCAGGCCTCTTCCCTGTTAAAGCATCCTAAAGCCTTTCCTGAATGGGAGGTCCTCTGAACCCCTGTCCTTCACTGCCATACTCTTTAGGGGAATTGTCTGCACCCCACCTCACCTCCCCCTCACCTCCCTGCTTCTGCCCCATTTGGGAGATCAGTCACCAGTAAACCCCAATCCCTCTTCAGTCCTCCTGGCAGGAGGCTGGGGTACATCTACCCCTGCTTGGCCATCCCCCTTTGAAGTTGCTTACACCATGCAGCCCCTCTCTTCTTCTATTGCCCTTTCTTCTCTGTGGCTCCTTGAACAGTGGTGTCTCTAGGATTGAGTCTTCTTGCTTAACTTCTCTGAGTGATGTGATTTCCTCCATGTTCATAGCAACAACCACCACCTTACTTACCAGGGTTTCCCAAAACCTACATGTCCAGTCTAGACTTTCTCAGTAGTTACTTACCTGTCTTTTCATTCATTTAAGCAATATTGGTAAAGTACTTTGGAATCTGACTCTGTGACCAAAACCAAAAAACCAAACCCATTGATTTCAACTCATGGTGACCCTATAGGACAGAGTAGAACTGCCTCACAGAGTTTCCAAGGCTGTAATATTTACGGAAGCATCCTGCAGGGTGGCTGGTGGGTTCCAACTGCCAACCTTTCCTTAGCAGCCAAACTTCTAACCATTCTGCCACCAGGGCTCCTACTCTGACGACAGGCACCTAAAACTATTTGTCTCAATTTCCTCATTTGTAAAATGGAGTCTAATAGTAATACTTATTTCATAGGTTGTGTGTGTGTATGTGTGTGTGTGTGTGTGTGTGTGTGTGTGTGTGTGTGTGTGTTTGAGGATTGAATGAGATAATGCCTAACCCAGCACAATCACATAATAGGTGCTGAATAAATTTTACTTCCAGTGTAATTTATTGAGGACCCTCTGTTTACCAGGCCTGTGCCCAATGGCGAAAGCTGACCACAAGCAGATCTGCTAAAACAGTCAAGGAGACCACACTCTGGAGTCTTGAAAAGTCCAGCCTCATTGGGCAGGTTAGCAAAAGGCCCTGGGCTTTGAAAGGTGATCCTGGAACTGAGTTTGGAAGAAAGGGCTAGAGAGAACTTAACTGCTCTGCCTAACAGAGTGAGGAAGTATTTACTCCTCTTCTATTAGCTGAGAGTGTTTGTGTAGGATTAGTATTATTTCTTCCTTAAATGTTTGAGAGATTTATCAGTAAATCCACTGAGGCCTGAGGTTTTCTTTGTGGAAATGTTTCTAATTACAAATTCAATTTTAAAAATAGATATAAGGATTCATATTTTCTATTTTTTGATAGTTTGTGACCTTCAAATAATTAATCTATTTCATCTATGTTATTAAATTTATTTGGCATAAGATATTGGCGTAAGATATTGGTAACATTCTCTTATTATCCTTTAATTTTTGTAATGTTTCCTCTATCATTCCTGATATTGGTTATTTGTGTCCTCTCTCTATTTTTCTTGATAAGTTTAGCTAGAGAGTTAACAATTTTATTGACTTTGTTAGAAGAACTAACTTGGTTTCATTGATTTTGTATGTCCGTTTTCTATTTCATTGTTTCTGTTCTTACCTTTACTATTTCCCTTCTACTCACTTAAATTGCTCTTCTTTTTCTACCTTCTTAAGTTTGGTGCTTAGATCATTGATTTCAGAGCTTTCTTTCTTTCTTTCTAATATAAGCATTTTAAAGCTATAAATATCCCTATAAGCACTGCTTTAGCTGCACTCCTCAAATATTGATATGCTGTGATTTCATCATCTTTCAGTTAAAATGTTTTCTCATTTCCTTTGTGAATTTTTCTTTGATTCATCAGTTACTTAGAAATATGTTGTTTAATTTCTGAACATATGAGAATTTTCAGATATTTTTCTGCTATTTATTTCTAATTTTATACTCGTGTGGTCAGAGAACAAACTAGGATTTCACTTCTTTTAAATTTATTTAAACTTGTTTTATGGTCTAACGTATGGTTTATCTTGGAAAATGTTTCATGTACATATACTCTCCTGTTGTTAGAGGGAGTGTTCTATAAATGTCATTTAGAACAAATTGGTTTGTGGAGTCATTTTACTCTTCTATGTTTTGGGACTTTTTTTCTAACTGGTTCTAACAATTACTGAAATATGTATCTATAATTGTGAATTTGTAGAGTTCTCCCTTTAGTTCTGCTAAGTTTTGCTTTATATATTTTAAAGCACTGTTATAAGGTACATGCACATTTAGAGTTGCTATGTCTTCTTGTCATCATTATGAAGTGTACCTTCTTATCTCTGATAACATTCCTCGTTCTGAACTTTACTTTGTCTGATATTAATATCAACACTCAAGTTTTCTTATGATTAATGTTTGCATGTGTCTTAGTTCTTAGTGCTGCTATAACAGAAATACCACAAGTGGGTGACTTTAACAAACAGGAATTTATTTTCTCACATTTTAAGAGACTAGAAGGCTGAATTCAGGGCGCCAGCTTTAGGGAAAGGCTGTGTCTGTCAGCTTGTCTTTGTCTCTTTCAGCTTCTCTTCTTCAGTTCCTTGGTGATCTCCACATGGCATCAGTCTTTCTCCATTTGTGCTTCCTTGCTTCTGTGCTTAATCTGCTCCTTTTATATCTCAAAAGTGATTGGCTTAAGACATACCTTGCACTGATATGGTCTCATTAACATAACAAAAGAAACCCTATTCCCAAGTGGGATTATATCCACAAGTATAGGGGTTATGATTTACAACACATATCTTTGGGGGACACAATTCAATCCATTAACAGCATGGTATACCTTTTTCTATACTTTTGTTTTTAACCTATTTGCAGCTTTATATTTAAAGTGAATTTCTCATAGACAGAATGTAATTGAATCTTGCTTTTTGACCCAGTCTGACAATCACTGCATTTTAATTGAGGTGTTCAGACCATTTACATTTAATATAATTATCAGAATGGTTAGGTTTAAGTCTATCATCTTGCTATTTATTTTATACAGTATGTTCTTTGTTCCTGATTTTCTATTTCCTGCCCTCTTTTGGAGTAATTGATAATGATTACGTTTTATCTTCACTTTTGGCTCATTATCTCTACCCCCTTGCTTTATCATTTTACTGATTACTCTAGGTTTTAAAATATTTGCCTCTAACTTACCAGAGTCTTCCTTCAAATAATATTATACCACCTTATGAGCAGTGTATGAACCTTACAACAGAACATTTCAATTTTCTCCCTCTATCTTCTGTGCTATTGTTTATACAGTTTTCTTCTACATATGTTTAAATGCCTCACTACATTGCTATTGTTTTTGCTTTAAACAATCAGTTATCTTTTAAATAAATTAAAAATTGAGATAGAAAATGTCTTTTCTATGTACACACATATTTACCCTTTCTAGTACCTTTCATTAGTTTGTGTAGATTTAAATTTACATCTAATGTCATTTTTCTTTTGCCTGATAGATTTTCTTATGTACTCCTTATAGGTCTGTTGATGATAAATTACCTCCAAATTTGTTGGTCTGAAAAAGTTTAATTTTTGAAAGATAGTTGTTCTGGGTACAGAATTAGAGGTTGAATTTTTTTTCAGCAGTTTTTTCTAGCTTGCTGCCTTCTTGTATGCATAGTTTAGGATGAGAATTATGCAGTAATTATCATCTTTGTTCTTTTGCATGTTATGTACCTTTTTTCTCTGATTTCCTTTAAGATTTTGTCTTTATTACTGGCTTTCAACAATTTGATTATGATGCACCTTGGTGTGGTTTTCTTTGTGTTCATTATGTTGTGGTTCCTTGAACTTTTGGGATTTATAACTTTATAATTTTTATCAAATTTGGAAACTACGTGGCCATTGTTTTTCAAAAATATTTTCTGTCCATCCCTTCCTCTCCTCTCCTTCCTGGACTCCAAATACATGTGTTAGATCACTTGTTATTATCCTACTGGTCATTGGAGGTTCTGTTTATTTTGTTTTTTTCTTTTTTTATTGTGCTTTAGGTGAAAGTTTACAGCTCAAGTTAATTTCTCATACAAAAATTTATACACATATTGTTTTATGACATTAGTTGCAATCCCCACAGTGTGACAGCACACTCCTCCTTCCCAGGTCACCTATATCCATTCAACCAGTTTCTGTCCCTTCCTGCCTTCTTATTCTGCCTCCAGACAGGAGCTGCTCATTTGGTCTCGTGTACTTGATTGAACTAAGAAGCACACTCCTCATGTGTATTATTTTTTGTTTTATAGTCCCGTCTAATCTTTGTCTGAAGAGTGGGCTTCAGGAATGTTTTCAGTTCTGGGTTAACAGAGTGTCCAGGGACCATAGTTTCAGGGGTTCCTCCAGTCTCTGTCAGACCATTAAGTCTGGTGTCTGCTCTTTTTACGTGAATTTGAGTTCTGCTCCACGCTTTTCTCCCGCTCCGTCTGGCACTCTTTGTTGTGTTCCCTGTCAGGGCGGTCATTAGTGATAGCTGGGCACCATCTAGTTCCTCTGGTCTCAGGCTGGTGGAGTCTCTGGTTTATGTGGACCTTTAGTCTGCTGGGCTAATATTTTCCTTGTGTCTTTGGTGTTCTTTATTCTCCTTTGCTCTAAGTGGGATGGGACCAACTGAAGCATCTTAGATGGCTGCTGGCAAGCTTTTAAGACCCCAGATGCCACTCACCAAAATGGGATGTAGAACGTTTTCTTAATAAACTTTGTTATGCCAATTGACCTGGATGTCCCCTGAAACTATTGTCCCCAGGCCCCAGCCCCAGCTACTCTGTCCCTCAGAGTGTTTGGATGTGTCCAGAAAACTTCTTAGCTTTTGCTTTGGTCCACTTGTGTTGACTTCCCCTGTAGTGTGTGTTGTCCTTTCCTTCACCAAAGTTGATCCTTGTCTACTATCTAGCTAGTGAATTCCCTTTCCCCTCCCTCCCCACCCTCATAGCCATCAAAGAATGCTTTTTTCTGTGTTTAAACCTTTCCTTAAATTCTTATAATAGTGGTCTCATACAATATTTGTCCTTTTGTAACTGACTAATTTCCACTCAGCACAGTGCCCTCCGGATTCATCCATGTTGTGAGATGTTTCACAGATTCATCATTGTTCTTTATTGTTGCATAGTATTCCATCGTGTGTATGTTCCATAATTTGTTTATCCATACATCTGTTGATGGCCACCTAGGTTGTTTCCACTTTTTTCCTATTGTGAACAATGCTTCAGTGAACATGGGTGTGGATATGTCTATTCATGTGACAGCTCTTATTTCTCTAGGATATATTCCTAGGAGTGGGATTGCTGGATCGTATGGTACTTCTATTTCTAGCTTTTAAGGAAGCACCAAATAGTTTTCCAGAGTGGTTGTTATTTTTATTTTTTAATTAAACTTTTTATTTTAAGATAATTATAGATTCACATGGAGTTTTAAGAAATAATACAGAGAGATTCCATGTACATGTTACTCAATTTCCCCCAAGAGTAACATTTTCAAAACTGTAGTACAATATCACAACCGTGATATTGATATCAACGCAGTTAAGATACAGAATATTTTTATCACCACAAGGATCCCTCATGTTTTCTGTTTATAGCTACACCACTTCTCTCCCATCCCTATCCCCTTATTAATTCCTGACAACCACTAAATCTGTTTTCCATTTCTATAATTTTGTTATCTCAAGAATGCTATATAAATGGAATCATACAGTATGTAACCTTTTGGGATTGTCTTTTTTTCATACAACATAATTATCTGGAGATCCATCCATGTTGTCAAGTGTATCAATAGTTCACTGCTTTTTCTTGCTTCGTGGTATTCTGTGAGTGTACCATAGTTTGTTTAACCATTCACCCATTGGAGGACATCTGGGTTGTTTCCAGCTTTAGGCTACTATGAATAAAGCTACTATAAACATTGGTGTATAGGTTTTTGTGTGAACATAAGTTTTTATTTCTTAGAATAAATGCCCAGGAGTGGAATCGCTGGGTGTATGATAGTGGCATGTTTAGTTTTTTTTAGAGAAAATTCCAAACTGTTTTCCAGAGTGGCTCTACCATTTTACATTCCCAGAGATAATGTATGAGTGATCCATTTGGGAGACTAATTCCTCTCACTTTACTCACCTTTTTCAAAATTGTTTGAGCTATTCTATACATTTTACAATAATCTTGTGTATATATACACAAAAACTGACAGGAATTGTGTTAAACCTGTATATTTCGGGATTGCAATAAGCTCCCTTGGCTTATCTAGAGATTATGTATACCACCTCATGTATAATATAAGAACCTTACAACAGTGTAATTCCACTAACACCTTTTGTGTTCATTGTGCTATTTTTGTCATGTATTTTATTTCTGCATATGCTATTATTTTTGGTTTAAAGAATCCACTGACTTATAAAAAATTTAAGAAAGTAACAAAAAAGTCTCATATTTACTAAGATATTTATAATTTCCACTGCTCTTCTTTCTTTCGTATAAATCCAAATTGCCATTTGGTATAATTTCCCTTCAGCCTGAAGAACTTCCTTCGTCATTTCATGAATTTGGGTCTGCTGGTGACAAATTCAACTTTAATTAATCTGAAGTGTCTTCATTTTGCCTTTATTATTGAAATATATTTTCACCTAATAGTGGATTCTAGATTGTGTTCTAGTGATGTTCATTTTTCTTTCAATCTTTTTTTTCTTGTGCTTCAGTTTGGATTATTCCTATGATCTTATCTTTACATTTATGGATTCCTTCTTCACTTGTGTCCAATCTTCTGTCAATACATCCAATACAATTTTTATTTCAGATATTATTATTTCTAAGATTTCCATTTGGTTCTTTTTTACTGTTTCTAAATCACTCCTGAAATTCCTCATTTTTTCACCTAATGTAACCATCTTTAAACATATTTCTCATAGTTATTTCTAAGTCCTTGTCTGCTGATTCCAATGCCTGAGTTGTCTATAGCTCTGTTTCTACTGCCTTATTTTTCTCTTGACTATAGATCACATTTCCTATTTTGCACATCTAGTAGTTTTTATTGTACACTGGACATGAGTGATGTATTATAGAGACTTTCAATTCTATTATATTCCTTTGAAAAGTGTTGAATTTTTTTTTAAGCCAGAAGTTAAATTACTGATGGATCATGTTGAATTTGTGAACGCTTGGTTTACTTTTTGTTAGGATAGGTCTACTTTTGGTTTTGCTCCTAGTGCTAGAGTATATCCCTTAGTGTATAGGCTTTTCTTCTAAGATGTGCTCTTCTGGGGTTTTAGTGAAAAGTCCTGGCATTTACCAAGCCCTTCTAACCTGGCAGAATTTGAACTCCACACTGCCTTCCTTGCAGTGGGCAGCAGCTAAACCCTTTGCTCAATTCTTTCATTTTTCCAGCTATTGGCTTCCCCTTGCGCTATTTGGAGTCTTGTCTATGCACGTGCAGTTCAGGTTTTAGCCAAGCATTTGAGAGGAGTTTATATGTAGATTTGAGGACATCTCTTTTTGTTGCTCTTTTATTTCTGGAATTTTCCTCTCAATTTTCAGCCACTGTAGCAGCCCTGAACTCTGTTCTCTGTTTCATCAGATCAAAAGACTCTGGATTTCTGCGTGAATTTTAGGGGCCCTGTACTGTGAAGACTTTTCCTCTGTGGAAAAGCCATATAAATGTGTATAATATCTGGTTTGATTCCCTTATTGTAAATGCTGAATCCCTCCTCAATTTATGCTTGCTTTCGGTCACTTTCCTGTGCCTTCGTTCAGTTTTTTGTTACATGTTTGACCAGAGTTTATAATTGTTATCTATGAGAGGGTTATTGAGATATAGTCTACTCTGTCACTACCAGAACTGGAATTCAGTCCACTTTATGAATTTAACAAATATTTAGTAAGCACCTTCTTTGTACTAGGTATCTATAACATTGAACAAGATATATACAGTCCCTGCCTTCATAGAGCTACACTTGGGAGTGAGGGTTCAGATAAGAAAGAAGTGTGCTAAGGGCTGTAATGGGGGAAACTTGGGGGACTGTGAGGATCAATATTCTATTGATATCAGCTCTCTAAGAAGCAGTTTGTTAGAGATCATATTTGTGGCCCCTGTCTCAGAGATCCCTAACTCAATTAAAAAGCCCCTTTGAGCTTTTCCTTCATGCCTCTTTTCTTCCTTCCTCCCTCCTTTCTTTCCTTCTTTCTTCCCTTCATTCATTTACTGAGTATTTTCTCTGCATCCAGACACTGTTCTGTATACTATAGTTGATTAGCCAACTCCTATTCATCCTTAAAGACTCCACCTCCTGCAAACCTTTCCAGGCTCAACAAGCTAGATTAGCCCAACATTAAAATTTTTCATTTCACAAGCATTTCTTGAGGACCTATTACGTGTCAGGCACATAGTAGGCTTGTGTGTGGAAATAATTAAATGAGACAATTATGAAAAAGGGTAGCTAGGAACTCTATTTATTAATAATAATGTTTATACTGTATATATTCATATATTTATATTATTGTTGTTGTTAATTGCTGTGGACTTGGCTCTGACTCATGGCGACCTTATATATAACAGAATGAAACATTGTCTGGTCGTGCCACGTCTTCATGATCACTGGTATGTTGGAGTCCATTGCTGTGGCTGTTGTGTCAATCCATCTCATTGAGGGTTTCCCTCATTTTTATTGACCCTCTACCAAACATGATGTCCTTTTCTAGAAAATTTGTATTGTTAATGTAATTATTATATATTTATATTAATATTTATTAAGCACTTGCTATACGACAGATATTGTGTTAAGCGTGTTATGTGCATTTTGTCATTAAATACTCACAACTACCCAATGAGGTAGGTACTGTGATTATTCCCACTTAATATACAAGAAGACAGAGTGTTAGGGAGATGAAGCGATTTTCCCAAGGAGACGCAGCTGTATTTCATGGTTTCTGGTGCATAGCAGGTACCAGTAATGTGCATTTCCTCCCTCTCCCACTAAGACTACAGCATAGTGTGTGCAGTTTGGGCTCTGCATAAAATTGGATGACAGAGATGGGGCAGTGGTGCTGAAATACAGCCCCATCCCTGCCGGAAGCTTTTATTTTGCTGGTCGTAGTCCTTCTGGGAGGAGAGTTCTTATAATCTTCTGTTTGACTTGAGGCCCCAGCCACTCCATCTTACGCTCCTCAGACCTCTAATTTAACCTTCCAACCCCTTGATACTTTCCTCCCAACTCTGATAAGGAGGAGGAGTGGGCAGGGAGGGGAAGAGGGAAAGGCTAGGCTCCCGTCCCCACCTCAGACATTTCAACTCCTTCAAGTCAGCAGTAAAGCAAACGGTTTGGTTCTCTGGCGCCACCTAGTGACTCTCTGCCACAACGCACCATGCTGACAGCTTGACGAGTTGAGTAACGCTTTTTTTTCGGAGTAGTAGGGAGATAAAGGAGCCCTGGTGGTGCAAAAGGTTGGTGGTTTGATCCCACCAGCCGCTCCGCAGGAGAAAAAGCCACAGTTGTATTTTGCCCTATAGGGTCACTGTGAGTCGGAATCAACTCCACAGGCACACAACAACAGTGGGGGAGATGAAGTGTGGAGAGAGTTGAATAAAGCACTGTGGGAACTCAGTGAGGGAGAGATCATGGCCTCTGGGGAATTAGGGTTTAGGACTTGGATTTAGTTAGGCCTGGATCCCTATTCTGCCACATACTAGCTGTGTGACCTTGGGAAAGTCACTTTCCTCTTTCAACCTCATTTGTAAAATGAGAATACCAGTGCTTCTTGATGCCCATGAGTTACTTAACATAGTGATCAGTATACATAAATGTGCGATGAAGGACAAGCAGAATTTGGATACTTATTTTTGGTAGAGGGAACTACATAAGCAAAGGCAGGGGCAGAGGCAAATATTGGGAAAACAGTTAGGTATAGATTCCTCTTTCCGCTGGGGAAGGGCAGGCCCCCCTGGTCAATCCCACGGAGCAAGGTGCAGGGGATAGGTGTCTCTTAACAATAACATCAGTAAGAGGAGCTACAACTCCTTCCTGGGAACTAGCTACCCACTCCAGTCTGAGCCCCAGTCCTAAGCAGGTTTGCTCACCTAGACTCTGGCTGCCCTCATACGCCTGGACAGAAAATGCCAACCTTCGGCTCCCCGCTTATGCTTCCTTCTCCAGCATGAAAATGGCGTGGCAGGGGCATCTGACTTCCTCCTTTAACTTCACGAGGGGGAAGGAAAATGAAGATCGACAGCCCAAGGCTGATTCCTATGAGGTAGAGGTCAGACAGGCCTCTACCCTCCAACCTTTTTACCATTTCTGACACCAACCATCCCTCCCATAGTACTCTCTACTTCTCTGCTGTGTTCAGTTCGTTGCAGTGGCCACACACAATTCACAGACCATACTCACGGTTATGGGATTTATTAGGGAAGTAACAGGTTACAATTCAGGTTTAGGAACACTTAGTATACAGTTCTTCCATCAGGACAGCCTCTTCTCAGCCGTGCCCACAGGCATGGCTCTCTCTGAGCCCTTGGCCTCTGCCCTGTTCTGGCAAGTGTTACAGAACTCTTTTAGCTCTGCCGATAAGTGCCCTGAGGCACCCACTCTGCCAGTAAGCCCTGGCCCGAAGGGGCTCAGCTCTAGCTCCATGCATCAGCAAACCTAGCTCCACCAAGTGTCACCAAGTGCCACCAAGTGGCACTCTACTCTGCCAACAAGCCTGAAGGCACTTAGCTTTCTCACTCTGTGGGCCAGGAAGCCCACTGTGTTGTCTCTCGCTGGTCTCATGCCTCTGCTGCTGCCGTTTCTTGCCATCTTTGGTATTACCGCTCTCTCTCTTGGTCTCCTGATTCCAGGAGCTTCTCAACCCAGGGATCCCAGGTCCAAAGGACGTGCCCCACTCCTGGCTTTTCTTTATTGGTAGTGCTGAAATCCTCCTTCCTGCCTCTGGGATGGCTCATTTTAAGCCTAGCAGGATGGCAGAACTGACCAATCTCCTCGTTAGTGTTCCATACACCTTATTTGCATGGCCTCACCCCCAGAAGGGTGCCATGCACCTTATTAGTAAGCTATCCAATCTCCTTGGTGGGCCACAAGCATCTCATTTGCACAGTCCCACCCAGTCCTTTGGGGGGAGCTACAAGACTATGGTGAGGAAGGCTATATAAAAGCAATCTATCACACCGCATCTAGCTAGAACAGATCTCCTCCAGAACTCTCCGAATTGCCCAATCTTAACCCTGGTTCTTTCTGACCCCTCATTCATTCTATCTGATTCTTTCCCAGTTCTGGTGCAACACTGATAAACTATAGTGCTTGGCTTTCCTCCTACCTCCCTAGCTGTTCTTTCTTAGGCTCCTTTGTGGATTCTTTTCTCTGCACATCCCTTACTTAGCACTGCGCAAGGTCCTGTCCTGTCCTTCTCTTCTTACTCTCCATGCTCTTCTTCATGGACCATCTTATCCCCACCAGTGACTTTAACTTTCACCTGTATGCTTCCCCCAGAGCCTCAACCCTGCTTATCCAACTGCCTCTTGGATGTTCCATAGGTACCACCAACTTGACACGTCTAAAACTGACTTACTTTCTAGCCCCTAAACCTGCTCCTCTTCCTGTGTGGGCTACACAGCCAATGGCACCACCTTCTGCCCTATTGCTTAAGCCAAAAATATAGGTGTCAGCTTTGACTCTTCCCTCTTTCCTCTCCCAGAACTATCATCACCACATGCCAATGACTATACCTCACATATGTTTATCTATTCGCTTCTCTCAATCCCTGATGCAATGACCTCACTCAGGACACCATACTCTTTTGCTCAGATTATTGCATCAATCTCCCAATTTGACTCGTTGCTTCCTGTTTTACTTTCAGGTTTGCTGTCTGCATTCCCTTCTGGAGGTTCCAGGGGAGAGTCCATTTCCTTGCCCCTTCTAGCTTCGCAAGGCTTTCCACATTCTTGGCTCATGGTCCCTTCCTCTCTCTTCAAAGCCAGCAAAGTTGCATTTCTCTGATCATTCTTCCATACTACCTTCTCCCTGTGTTTCTGTCTTCTGCGTGCCTCTTCCACTTTTAAGGATCCTTGTGATTACATCGGGCCCATGCAGCTAATACACACACACACATACACAATTTGCTTTTTTTTAATACAGCAGCATATCATGAACTTCTTTCCTGATCAGTACCTAAAGAGCTCCCTCTTTTTAATATCTGCATCTATTGTGTCTTATAATGTTAGAACCACATCCCAGTAATGAAGAAAATTTATGTTGTTTCCAACTTTTTGTATTTACCAATGTATGTGTTCCCTGATCGAAATCTTAGCAGCAATCCCTCCCCCAACCAAATTCAAGTTTGTTTTTGCTGAGTTTATCCCCTTACCCTGCCACTATCCTGCCTTCTAAAGAAAGTTTTGCCCTTTCCCAGGCTTTGTGTTTCAGAATCAGTAACAGGTAGAGAGAAGGCAGGTGAGACAGGAGGAAAGGGGGAGGGGAACAGAAGTTAGAACTTCGTGTTTGGAGATGTGACCACGGAGAGGGCTGCAAGAAGCCTGGAGAGGGGAGAGAAGTCCTCTTGTGGCTTTTCCCTTCGGTGCTATTTGAGAGATACAAGTAAAGAATGGAATTCATTTTTACTGACATTTAATGTTAACAGCTGAACTGTGCATCTTTGAATGTGACTCCAAGTAGACACTGGGCTGCTGGAGGGTCCCAGAATATATTAGGATTACACTCACAATATTGCTGAACACTGCATTGTTTTTGTAGGATAGATGCCCAGAAGAGGAGTTGCATGGTCCAATAGTATGTACGTTTAAATACCACTCCAAAAATTTATCAAATCTTTTTCCAAAATGCTTGTATCAATTTATACTCCCACCTACATTTTATGAGACTGGCCATTTCTCTATACCCTCTCCAACACCAGACCTTATCTATCTTTTATGTGTTTGTTTCTGTGATAGGCAAAACACTTGTGACAGCCAACGAATTTACTTTCCTTTATTATTAGAAAAGTTGTGCAAGACCTTTTGATCACACCATTTTGATCTGGTTGATATTTTCACTCTGTGCTTATAAATGCTGTTGTTGTTTGTTGCTTTTGAGTAGGCTCTGACTCATGGTGACCTTATATATAACACAATGAAATGTTGCCAGATCCTGTGCCATTTCCATGATCTTTGATATGTTTGAGCCCATTGTTGCAGCTATTGTGTCAATCCATCTCGTTGAGGGCTCCACCATTTTCGCTGACCCTCAGCTTTAACACACATGATGTCGTTTTCTAACGCTTGGTCTTTCCTGATGATTTGTCTCAAGTAAGCAAGATGAACTCTCACCATCCTCGCTTCTAACGAGCATCCTGGCTGTACTTCCTTCAAGATGAATTTGTTCATTCTTCTGGCAGTCCATGGTTATATTCAATATTCTTCATCAGCACCACACTGCAAATGCATTAGTTCTTCTTTTATCTTCCTTTTTCATTGTCCAGCTTTCTCATGGATATGAGGTGACGTTTATGAATACAAATGTTTTAAGCAGAATTATACTAAGTGTTTTATAGACTTAATGCCTTAAACACCTCCAGTGTTCTAATGAGCTGCCCAAAGCTATACCCCAAGCTGCAGAGCTAGGATGAGAAATCAGCTCTCTTGAATCCCAGTTCCATGCTCTTTCCACTAGGTAGCTGGGCCACCACTGCAGGAGGCCGCTGTGTGAGAACAGAAAGCCTTATTTGAAAACATGGGCTTATTTCACATCCTTCTTTTTTCTGTTCTGTATTTCCATTTAAACTTATCTGAAAGAACTAGTTATGCAACCATGCCACTCCATCCCATTATTTATTCATTCTGTAAATATTTATTAAGTATTCACTGCAGAGTCTACAGAAATGAATAGAACACACATAATCCTCTGGGAGTTCACAGTCTGGTGGTAAGGAAGACAGTTAAGTAAATAGGCAATTTGGGGCTCTTGGTGGTTCACTGGTTAAGAGCTCGGCTGCTAACTAAAAGGTCAGCAGTTCGAATCCACCAGGCGCTCCCTGGAAACCCTGTGGGGCAGTTCTGCTCTGTCCTATAGGATCGCTGTGAGTCAGAATCAACTCACGGCAACAGGGTTTCAAGTTAAGTGGTACGATGGGAGGATTACACAGTGCTGGGACCCACAAAGGGGTTCGGTTTACCCTGACTGGGGGCAGTGCGGTCAGGGAAAGTAAAAGGAGAAAGTGACATCTAGGCTGCAACTTACAGATAAACAAAAACACGCTAAACTAATTTCCATTGGTGTTTTGGGCAGGCCATTAATTTGTCACTCACTTAAGCTAATAGTCTTTAAATATTCATTCAAAATTATTTAGAGGAGAGAATGAATACTACATAAGAAGTTGGAGAGGGAGGACTGTTGGGAATTATCCCCTTTCTCCTCCACTATCCTAAGCAACTCAGCTCTGGCCCCAAGCTTGCAAAACAAAAGCTGTGCTATTAACTGCACTGACCCATCCTCTTTAGAAAGCAATTGCATCACCATCGGTAGTTACTTGAGCAAGCCCTTGGCCATCTCACACCCTCCATCCCTACTCGACAGTTAAGTAAAGTATTCTTGAGAGGAATTGTGTTGTTGTTGTTTTAAATTAAATTAAATAATCTTCATGTTTCCAGGGTTTCCTCTTATGATTTGGGGTCTGGATCTGTGTTGGAGCTAGCCAGCTGAAGAGGAGGGATGAAGTGGGGATGAGGAGTATAGGGACGGCATGGTCTCCCAGGCTGAGGGAACAGCAAATAGAGGCTCAAAGGGAGGAGAATCTGGACTCTTAGAAGAACTGAAATTAGCGCTGACTGGAGGGTAAATGGGAGAAAAGTGTGATGTCAGGATTTTTATCTTTTCCCTTATACAGTACATCAGAAAAATAGTCTTTAAACCTGTTATAGCGATCACATATCATACTTTTCAAGTCACTTTTATATCTGTTGGTGTCCACAGGAATATGCACTGAGAAGCGAGATGACACCAATGCAATTGGTCTCCCTGCCAACACCCTCCACCCCTACATAAATATATTATTTAACCAGTTTCCTGTTCTTTCAAAAATATGAATAATGCCCTGAAGAAAATTACCACACATAATTCTTTGTGGATTTATTGCATTGTTTCCTTTGTATAGTGCTAGAATGGGATCTCAAAGATAAAGGTATACTTTTTGAAGGCATTTGATATACTGCTGTTGTTGTTAGGTGCCATCGAGTTGGTTTCAACTCCTAATGACCACATGTGACAGAGTAGAACTACTCCATAGGTTTTCTAGGCTGTAATCTTTATAGGAGCAGATCATCAGGTGTTTCTCCTGCAGACCCGCTGGGTAAGTCTGAACCGCCAACCCTTCAGTTAGTAGCCAAATGTTTAACTATTGTGCCACCAGGGCTCCTGTTAATATACTGTTAGAGTGGTGCAATCACTTAAGCGCTCAATTACTAGCCTTGAAAACCCTAAAGAACACAATTCTACTTTGACACACATGGGATTGCCATGAGTTAGAATGCAAAACAACTAACGACAAGAGATGATTTTCCAGGAAAAAAAAATTTAAACCAGTGTATACTTCCAACAACAGTAAATGAAAATGCACAGTTCCCCACATCCTCAAAAACACAGGCTATTATAATTAAACTTCTTTTGCTGATTTGATAAGTTTTTAAAAAATCTCGTTTACATATGTTAGTTATTTAAATTAATACTAATTAGGTAAAATATTTTTCTCATGTTTATAAGCCGTTTATACTTTTTCTGTGAATTTTCTTCAGATAATTCTTTGTCCATTTTTCTATTGGAGGACTTTTTTTTTTTTTTTTAAATTGTGCTTTAAGTGAAAGTTTACAATTTAAGTTAGTTTCTCATACAAAAATTTATACACACATTGTTAGGTGACCCTAGTTGCTCTCTCTATACTGTGACAGCCCACTCCTCCTTTCCACCCCAGATTTCCTGTGTCCATTCAACCAGCTCCTGACCCTCTCTGCCTTCTCATCTCACCTCTGGACAGGAGCTGCATATTTAGTCTCATGTATCCACCTAAGCTAAGCAGCACACTCTTCACGAGTATCATTTTATGTCCCATAGTCTAGTCTAATCTTTATCTGAAGAGATGGCCTTGGGAGTAGTTTTAGTTTTGGGCTAACCAAGAGGCTGGGGGCCATGTCTTCTGGGATCCCTCCAGTCTCAATCAAACCATTAAGTCTGGTCTTTTTACTAGAATGAGTTCTGCACCCCAGTTTTCTCCTGATTCATCAAAGACTCTCTGTTGTGTTCCCTGTCAGGGCAGTCATTGGTGGTAGCTGGGCACTATCTAGTTCTTCTGGTGTGAGGCTGATGGAGTCTCTGGTTTATGTGGCCCTTTCTGTCTTTTGGGCTAATATTTTCCTTGTGTTGTTGGTGTTCTTCATTCTCCTTACTGCAGGTGGGTTGGGACCAACTGATGCATCTTAGATGGCTGCTTGCTAGCTTTTAAGACTCCAGACGCCACTCACCAAAGTAGGATGCAGAACATTTTCCTAATAAACGTTGTTATGCCAATTGACCCAGATGTCCCCTGAAACCATGGTCTCCAGACCCCTGCCCCTGCTACTCTGTTCTCGAAGTGTTTGATTGTATTCAGGAAACTTCTTAGCTTTTGGTTTAGTCCAGTTGTGCTGACTTCCCCTGTAGTGTGTGTTGTCCTTCCCTTCACCTAAGATACTTCTTGTCTAGTATCTAGTTAGTGAATACCCTTCTCCCTCCCTTCCCACCCTCTTAACCATCAAACAATGTTTTCTTCTGTGTTTAAAACTTTTCTTGAGTTCTTATAATAGTGGTCTTATGCAATATTTCTCCTTTTATGACTTACATGTCTGTCAGTTTGTCATACTGTGGGGGCTTGCGTGTTGCTGTGATGCTGGAAGCCATGCCACTGGTACTCAGATACCAGCAGGGTCACCCATGGTGAACAAGTTTCAGCTGAGCTTCCAGACTAAGACAGACTAGGAAGAAGGACCCGGCAGTCTACTTATGAAAAGAATTGGCCAGTGAAAACTTTATAAATAGCAGCGGAACATTGTCTGATATAGTGCCAGAAGATAAGCCCCCCAGGTTGGAAGGCACTCAAAAGACAACTGGGAAGAGCTGCTTCCTCAAAGTAGAGTAGACCTTAATGACGTTGATGGATTCAAGCTTTCAGGACCTTCATTTGCTGATGTGGCACGACTCAAAATGAGAAGAAACAGCTGCAAACATCCATTAATAATCAGACCATGGAATATACGAAGTATGAATCTAGGAAAATTGGAAATTGTAAAAAATCAAATAGAATGCATAAACATCGATATCCTAGGTGCCGGTGAGCTGAAATGGATTGGTATTGGCCATTTTGAATCAGACAACCACATAGTCTGCTGTGCTGGGAAAGACAACTTGAAGAGGTATGGTGTTGCATTCATCATCAAAAAGAACATTTCAAGATCTATGCCGAAGTACAACACTATCAGTGATAGGATAATATCCATATGCCTACAAGGAGGACCAGTTAATACGACTATTATTCAAATTTACGCACTAACCACTAAGGCCAAAGATGAAGAAACTGAAGATTTTTACCAACTTCTTCAGTCTGAAAATTGATTGAACATTCAGTCAGGATGCATTGATAATTACTGATGATTGGAATGTGAAAGTTGGAAACAAGAAGGATCGGTACTTGGAAAATATGGCCTTGGTGATAGAAATGATGCCTGTGATCGCATGATAGAATTTTGCAAGACCAACGACTTCTTCATTGCAAATACCTTTTTTCACCAACATAAATGGTGACTATACACATGGGCCTCGCCAAGTGGAATACACAGATGATGGAAAAGTTCAATATCATCAATCAGAACAAGGCCAGGGGCTGACTACAGAACAGACCATCAGTTACTCATATGTAAGTTCAAGTTCAAACTGAAGAAAATTAGAACAAGTCCACGAGAGCCAAAGTACAACCTTGAGTATATTCCACCTGAATTTAGAGACCATCTCAAGAATAGATTTGAGGCATTGAACACTAATGACCGAAGACCAGAAGAGTTATGGAATGACATCAAGGACATCATACAGGAAGAAAGCAAGAGGTCGTTAAAAAGACAGAAAAGAAAGAAAAGACCAAAATGGATGTCAGAAGAGACTCTGAAACTTGCTCTTGAATGTCGAGTAGCTAAAGCAAAAGGAAGAAATGATGAAGTAAAAGAACTGAACAGAAGATTTCAAAGGGCAGCTCGAAAAGACAAAGTAAAGCATTATAATGACATACGCAAAGAGCTGGAGATAGAAAACCAAAAGATAAGAACACGCTTGGCATTCCTCAAGCTGAAAGAACTAAAGAAAATATTCAAGCCTCAAGTTGCAATAGTGAAGGATTCTATGGGGACAATATTAAACGATGCAGGAAGCATCAAAATAAGATGAAAGGAATACACAGAGTCATTATACCAAAAAGAATTGGTCGACGTTCAACCATCCATTTCAAGAGGTAGCATATGATCAGGAACTGATGGTACTGAAGGAAGAAGTTAAAGCTGCACTGAAAGCATTGGTGAAAAACAAGACTCCAGGAATGGATGGAATATCAATTGAGATGTTTCAACAAATGGATGCAGTGCTGGAAGTGCTCACTGGCCTATGCCAAGAAATTTGGAAGACAGCTACCTGGCCAACCAACTGGAAGAGATCCATATTTATGCCTATTCCCAAGAAAGATAATCCAACCGAATGGGGAAATTAATATCATTAATATTACATGTAAGTAAAATTTTGCTAAAAATCATTCAAAAGTGGCTGCAGCAGTATGTTGGCAGGGAACTGCCAGAAGTTCAGGGCAGATTCAGAAGAGGACATGGAACCAGGGATATCATTGCTGATGTCGGATGGATCCTGGCTGAAAGCAGAGATGTTTACCAGTATTTTATTGACTATGCAAAGGCATTCATTTGTGTGGATAATAACAAATTATGGATAATATTGGAAAGAATGGGAATTCCAGAACACTTAATTGTGCTCATGACAAACCTGTACACAGACCAAGAGGCAGTTGTTCAGACAGAACAAGGGGATACTGTGTGGTTTAAAGTCAGGAAAGGTGTGCATCAGGGTTGTATCCTTTCACCATGCTTATTCAATCTGTATGCTGAGCAAATAATCCCAGAAGCTGGACTATATGAAGAAGAAAGGGACATCAGGATTGAAGGAAGACTCATTAACAACCTGCTGTATGCAGATAACAAAACCTTGCTAGCTGAAAGTGAAGAGAACTAGAAGCACTTACTGGTGAAGATCAAAGACCACAGCCTTCAGTATGGATTACACCTCAACATAAAGAAAACAAAAATCCTCACAACTGGACCAATAAGCAACATCATGATAAA
>NW_004443951.1:16702858-16710189 GCF_000243295.1 Trichechus manatus latirostris | reverse complement strand
AAGAAGAATTGATGCCTTTGAATTGTGTTGGCGAAGAATATTGAATATACCATGGACTGCCAAAAGAATGAACAAATCTGTCTTGGAAGAAGTACAATCAGAACGCTTCTTAGAAGGAAGGATGGTGAAACTACATCTTACATACTGTGGACATGTTCTCAGGAGGAATCAGTCCCTGGAGAAGGACGTCATGCTTGGTAAAGTACAGGGTCAGCGAAAAAGAGGAAGATCCTCAACAAGATGGATTGACACAGTGGCTGTAACAATGGGCTCAAGCATAACAAGGATTGTGAGCATGGCACACGACCAGGCAGTGTTTCATTCTGTGGTGCATTCAGTCGCTATGAATTGGAACCGACTTGACAGCATCTAACAACAACAACAACAAATTCACTCAGCGTAATGCTTTCCAGATTCCTCCATGTTAAGATGTTTTCAGGATTCATCGTTGTTCTTTATCAGTTCGTAGTGTTCCATTGTGTGAATATACCATAATTTGTTTACCCATTTGTCCCTTTGTTGGCCACCTGGATTATTTCCATCTTTTTGCTGTTGTGAACAGTGCTGCAATGAACATGGGCATGCATATATTTATTCAGGTGACGGCTCTTATTTCTCTAGGATATATTCCAAGGAGTGGGATTGCTGGGTCTTATGGTACTTCTATTTCTAGCTTTTTAAGGAAGTGGCAAATCAATTTCCAAAGTGGTTGTACCGTTTTACATTCCCACCAAAAGTATATAAGTGTTCCAGTCTCTCCACAACCTCTCCAGCATTTATTATTTTGTGTTTTTTTGATTACTGCTAGCCTTGTTGGGGTGAGATGGTATCTCATTGTAGTTTTGATTTGCATTTCTCTAATGGCTAATGATTGTGAGCATTTCCTCATCTATCTGTTAGCTGCCTGAATGTCTTCTTTGGTGAAGTGTCTGTTCATATCCTTTGCCCTTTTTTTAATTGGGTTATTTGTCTTTTTGTTGTTGAAGTTTTGCAGTATCATATAGATTTTAGAGATTAGACGCTGATCAGATTTGTTGTAGGCAAATTTTTTTCCCAGTCTGTAGGTTGTCTTTTTAGTCTTTTGATGAGTCTTTTCATGAGCATATAAGTGTTTGATTTTTAGGAGCTCCCAGTTATCTAGTTTCTCTTCTGGTGTTTGTGCATTATTACTTGTGGTTTGTATTCTGTTTATGCCAGGTATTAGGACTCCTAGAGTTGTCCCTATTTTTTCTTTCAAGATCTTTATCGTTTCAGATTTTATATTTAGGTCTTTGATATATTTTGAGTTAGTTTTTGTGCATGGTGTGAGGTATGGGTCTTGTTTCAGTTTTTTTGCAGATGGATATCCAGTTATGCCAACACCATTTGTTAAAGAGACTGTCTTTTATCTCAATTAATGGACTGTGGGCCTTTGTCAAATATCAGCTGCTCATAGGTAGATGAATGTACATCTGGATTCTCAATTCTGTTCCATTGGTCTATGTATCTGTTGTTGTACCAGTACCAGGCTGTTTTGACTACCATGGTGGTATAATAGGTTCCAAAATCAGGTAGTGTGAGGCCTCTGTCTTTGTTCTTCTTCGTGAGTAATGCTTTACTTATTCGGGGCCTCTTCCCTTTCCATATGAAGTTGGTGATTTGTTTCTCCATCTCCTTAAAAAATGACATTGAATTTGGATCAGGATTGTATTGTATCTGTAAATTGCTTTGAGTAGAATCGACATTTTCACAATGTTGAGTCTTCCTGTCCATGAGCAAAGTATGTTTTTCCATTTATGTAGGTCTCTTTTGGTTACTTGCAGTAGTGTCTTGTAGTTTTCTTTGTATAGGTCTTCTACGTCTCTGGTTAGATTTATTCCTAAGTATTTTATCTTCTTGGGGTCTATTGTATATGGTATTTATTTGGTGATTTCCTCTTCAAAGTTCTCTTTGTTGGTGTAGAGGAATCCAACTAATTTTTGTATGTTTATCTTGTATCCTGATACTTTGCTAAAATCTTCTATTAGTTCCAGTAGTTTTCTTGTGGATTGTTTGGGGTTTTCTGTGTATAAAATCATATCATCTGCAAATAGAGATACTTTTACTTCTTCCTTACCAGTTTGGATGCCCTTTATTTCTTTTTCTAGCCTAATTGCTCTGGCTAAGACCTCCAGCACAATGTTGAACAAGAGTGGGGGTAAAGGGCATCCTTGTATCAGAGGACATTTTTATTAATTTGTATGAATTATTTAAATATTCAGACTATTAACGGTGACATATTTGTGTACATAACAGGTACATATTTTTCTAGCTTGTGGTTTTGTTTTAAATGTAATTTATTATTATTTTATTTTTTTACATATAGATTTAAATTTTGTGTGTGTGATATCTTCTATGACTTTTATGCTTAAAAAACTCTGTGGTGATACCTTATAAATAGTCATCTGTTTTTTTCAAATTCATTTTGGTATATTTAAAATTTTTCAGTATTATAAATAGTGCTTAAAGTACATCCTTGTGCTCAACTATACTTATTGCCTTAGGATAAATTCCTGAAAATGGAATCATGGTGACAAATTATTATGGATCGAATTGTGCCCCCTCAAAATATATGTTGTAGATCCTAACTCCTATTCCCTGTGGTTATAATCCCATTTGGGAATGGGTTGTCTTTGTTATGTTAATGAAGCAGGATTAGTTTAGAGTGGGTCTTAAACCAACCTCTCTGGAGATATAAAAGAGATTAAACAAGCGAGCAAGCGGAGAGGGGGGAAGAGAGACACCAAGCCACTAGAAGATCGCAGAGGAGGAAGCTGCAAAGAAACAAGGACCTTCCTTCCTCCTGAGCCGACAGAGAAAGACTTCCCCTAGAGCCGGCTCCCTGAATTCAGACTTCTAGCCTCCTAAGCTGTGAGAAAATAAATTTCTGTTTGTTAAAGCCAACCACTTGTGGTATTTCCTTTACAGTAGCACTAGATAACTAAGACACAAGGAGTATGCAATATTCTAGGGTATATAATATATATTGGTGAATTGTTCTCCAGAATTAGGTTAACAAGTTACCCAGCAGTCTAGAAGATTCCTTGTTTTTTAGTTCCCAGCCCAAATGTGGTCATCACCATTTTAAATTTTTTGCCAACATGATCAGTAAGAAGTTGTATTTTATTGTTCCATTAATTTGTATTTCTTTGATTTCTAGTGAGGATAAATGCTTTTCATATGATTATTGACCTTTTTTTTTTTTTCTTTAGTTAAAATGCCTGCTTATATCATCTGCCCTGTTTTTCTATTGGGATGTTTGTTTATTAAATTCTCCCACAATTGTATTTCTGTGCATTTTTCTTAGAATACTATTTTTGCTTTGCATTGCTGATATTGTTGCTATGTTATTTAATGCATAAAGTTCCATGACTGTCAGTGATAAAACCAGAGTGAAAAAATAGCCTGCTGTACATAGTTAATAACAATGGTGATGCCACTTGTTAAGCATCTACAATATGCTAGATACTTCTCATATTTTGTTGTTGTTGTTGTTGTTAGGTACCATCGAGTCAGTTCCGAGTCATAGTGACCCTATGTACAACAGAATGAAGCACTTCCAGGTCCTGCGCCATCCTCCCAGTCATTGCTGCGTTTGAGCCCATTGTTGCAGCCACTGTGTCAATCCTTATCATTGAGGTTCTTTCTCTTTTTTGCTAACCTTCTACTTTACTAAGCACGATGTCCTCCAGGATCTAGCCCCTCCTGATAACGTTTCCAAAGTACGTGAGATGAAGTCTTGCCGTCTTTGCTCCTAAGGAGCATTCTGGCTGTATTTCTTCCAAGACAGATTTGTCTCATGTGTTACTTCTATTTTCATAACCACCTTTTTATCCCCATGTTACAGATGAGGAAACTAAGGCATATAGATACGAAGTATCTAAGGCATATAGGTATAAGGTATCTTGTCCAAGGTCATGCAGTTAGTAGTGGCAGAGCTTTTGTTATTTTATTCATTATGACAACTTGTATGATATTTTCTCTGCAACCTAAGATCAGTTTTGCATCCTTTCTAAGGTAACTTTCATCTAGTATATTTGGAAAGAAGGGTTGTTTTCTCTTATTTTCTTCAAGCCCGCCTAGACAGTTACTTCATGGCATCATGGGTCTTTTTATGGTGTCCCTAGAGCCGTGTGGTGTCTCTTGCCATTAGCTGCCCCCAGGGATTCCTGCAAATGTTTCCCTGAGGCCAATAGTGTTTCCTCTCATGGGCTGTAGCAGCACCAAATGCCAAACACTGGGCAAAGTACGTTCCCTGCACCGAACATTTGGATCAAATTACCTCTAATTGCTCTCCTAACAGGCTTTCCTTTCCACACTTGCAGCCTTCTAGTGTCCAGGGCCCTACTCTCTGTCTCTTAGGGTAAATGTGTGTCCTGAGCCATTGATGGGGTTGTCTACTTGGGGTCAGTCAAATGGAGATTAAGTCCAAAAAGGCATCAAGGGGGCATCACACTAAAGGATGTGTTGGTGCTGGCTGCTGGTGAGGGTAGGTATTCACGGAATAGTAACAGGATGGATCTTAGTGATCCTTGGTGTAGGCGATGTATTACACTCACTTGATGGAGGCTGGATGGTTTGTCACTGTGGACTCCACTGGCATGGCTTCTGTGCTCCAGCCATGGACAGTACTCACTCCAGGAGAAGCTGACGGATCTCTGGATTAGGATTTGTGCCTCTCCACATGACCCCTCCAGGTCCAGACCTTTGACCTAGAGCCCACTGCCCTCTCTCCTTTTCTCACATTCTTTCTATCTCCCCCTCCCCCACCATCCCACCCTGGGTATCCCCTCAGTCTCCTGGGGCAGGAAGCTGTACTCTAGTTCTCATATCTCATTTTAAATATACTATATTTGTTAGAAAATTCACCTCTGTATTTCCCTGTTTCCCCTGAGGCTAATGAACTTGACAACCACCCAAAACAAATGAGGTGGTTTAGGGGATGAAAAGTAGATTGGGGTAAAATATTGCTCTCAGAAAAGAGGGTCTGAAAGAAAAACAAAGAAGGAAAAAGGGGTCACACACAGATATTCTGCTTATTCCCATGTTTAGGGATCCCAGAGCAGTGGGGTACATACAGCCTAGAAACATTTTAAGTAGCCCTTAGAGAAGTACCTTGTCCAAGATGGTATCTCCAAAGCAGTTGGTTAGAAATGACAGAGGGGGTGGTGAGTCAGATAGAAGGCAAGGATTGTCTCCTACCTTTCTACAAAGTCAAGGTCAGGGGGTGAAACAGTAAAAATTTCTGCCGGGCCTAGAGAAATCCATGGAAGTTTGCTGGGGCGTAGGTCCACTCTCCAATGCTCCTCAGCCCTCTCAGAGGCTGTGGGGTGAACGTTCTACCAGTGAAGGGGAACAAGTGTGTGGTCATGGAATCCTCAGCCACAAGAAACTGCGGAGTGACTGCCCAGCTGGATGCTCTGAGTTCATTGAATGGACCACATGATGAAGCCAACAGCTAGACCTCGCCAGTGCCAGAAACCAGGCCAGGTGAGCCAGCAGAGAAGAGGCCACTGGTTTCCCCAGCCATGGCCTTCAACAGGAGTCAGTCGGGCACCCAAATAGGATGAGCTTTACCTCAGGGCACACCAGCATCAAATGCATAAGAACTAGATCAGACCTACCACACTTTGTTGGAGATCAGCAAAGCACGAAGAGGGCAGTGTACAAACCTGAGGTCCCTACCTCATGACACCAGGAGAAAGTGACTAGAAGAGGCCCAAGAATCAGTGAGGACTTCAAGAACAGAAGAAACTAGGCTGGCAAAGACGAATAACACATCTGTTTCCTGGTAAGAAACAAATCCAAGAGGAAGATTCTATATTGATGCAACCCTGAATTTATATGGTGATTTGCAAATCTGGGCCACTTCCTGTTCAGACACTAGTTGTGTGATATATTTGGGTAAGTTAGGGCCCCAACCAGCTGAATCAAGGGAAATTCCTACCTTAATCAAGGACCCTAACAAAGCTGCTTGAAGGTCTGTTGAGTCTACCTGGATGGATATTTCCGTATGTGGCCCCTAAAGGGCTTCATAAACTCAGGAATTAATTGAAAAGAACCAAAACAACAACATTAGTGAACAGGTTTAGCCATGTGAAGAACATCTCTGTATCTTCTTCTAAAATAAGCATTTTTTTATTCAGTGTGATTTTTAGAAGGTAAGTTCTCTTTGAATCAAGAAAAATAAGTGTTAATATTCTACCTCTCTATACTTGCTCATTCATTACAAATAATATTGCAGACCTCCAGAGTTGAGATTTTTTCTGAAGATTCAAACTTGGGAACAGATCCAAATTGTCCTAGTCTTTACCAGGAATCACTGGGAGAAGCTGTAAACAAGAAGTTCCCTTTTGCTTGTCCCACTAGCCTTGGAAAAATTCACTCCTGTTCCTTTTTCTGGCACTTCCCTGAGGGTGCCACTCTGCTTCAAAGGAGAGTTGGTGGATCTGTCTTCACAGATGTCCCATTGCTTTCTTTCTCATCGTTTTGGGGGTGGTGACCAAGAGCAGGGATAAAAGGTTATTGGAGAGAAAAGGGACTCTGACACCTGACTAGTGTTTCTCACACACCTGAGGGATACTTTCTCTCTTGGCATTTGTTGGAGATTGTCCATTGCAGAAATTTAACAGAAAAGGGCTCTGGGCAGGGAGATGGAACCCTGATTTTGTGTGAGCTCTGTCCTTTTCTAGTTAACCTGGATCTAGAGTCTGGTTCAAGTTAATCAATTCTGTTCAATTGATGCACTTGAAATGTGGTGTTGGTGAAAATATTAAATACACCATGGACTTCCAGATGAACAGACAAATCAGTTATAGAAGAAATACAACTATAAATTCCTTAGAAGAGAGAATGGTGAGATTTCAACTTGCTTACTTTGGACATGTCATCAGGAAAGACCAATTACCAGAAAAGGATATGGTGTTTGGTAGAAGACCAAGGAAAATTAGGGAAATCCTCAGTGAGATGATGTCTCAGTCATCTAGTGCTGCTCTAACAGAAGTACCACAAGTGGATGGTTTTAATAGAGGGAAATTTATTGTCTTCACAGTCCAGTAGGGTACAAGTCCAAATTCAGGGCATCAGCTCCAGGAAAAGGCTCTCTCTCTCTGTTGGCTCTGGAGAAAGGTCCTTGTGATGCCTCAGTCTTTCCTTGGTCTGGGAGCATCTCAGCACAGGAACCTCAGGTCCAAAGGACACGCTCTGCTCCCAGCACTGCTTTCTTGGTGGTGTGAGGTTCCCATGTGTCTCTGCTCGCTTCTCTCTTTTATATCTCAAAAGAGATTGCATTAAGACACTAATCTCGTCAACCT
>NW_004443951.1:16682351-16701701 GCF_000243295.1 Trichechus manatus latirostris | reverse complement strand
GTTTCCCCTGTATTGTGTACTGTCTCACCCTTCACCCAAGATACCACTTATCTATTGCCTATTTAGTATTTCCCTCCCACCCTTCCCATCCCTGGTAACCAGCAAAGATTGTTACATTTTGGCTACACACATTTTTTGGAGGGCACAACTCAATCCATGACAGATGGATTAACACAAGAGCCAAAACAATAGACTCAAACATACCAATGATTGTGAAGATAACTCAGAACCAGCAGCATTTCATTCTGTTGTACGTAAGGTTGCATGAGTCAGAGCCAACTCCACAGCAACTAACAACATTAAGAGTCTGGTATGGGTCTGATTTTGTCCTGGTGATGACTACAAAACTTAATGAACAACTTAATGAGGTGACACTTAAACTTTTTGGGGTTATATACATCTTTGCAAATCTAGGGTTCTCGCCCCAGAAAATTCACATAGGCACACATCCATGAAATCTGTCAATTTCAGAGGGTTTACAAGATGCTGAAGTCCATTTGTAGAGCCAGGTTAAGATGCCCTCCAAGCTTTAACAGTATTTGGAACAATGTGAGTCCAACCTCCTCAGCCCAGGACACAAGGCCCTTCGTGATCTGGCCCTTTGCTCCCCCTCCAACTTCCTTCCTCTGCTAATACTCACCACACACACCCTCTCCAACAACTCGCAGTTCCCCTTTCTCAAATCTGCACTTTTGTGCAAACTAATCTTTCTGCCTGAAATGTTCCCCTCCTTGATTGCCTGAAAACTGACTCAACGCTATTAGAGCAGAGCTAAGCACTTCTTTTTTGTGTGATTTGTACCAAAACAGGCATTCTGATGGGCTGATTGGCTAATGGTATCAAAGTAGCCACAATGTCGAAGCTCCATGTCAAAATGTAAAAACATGTTTTCTTTAAGCCAGTGTCACAGGACAGGAATTTTTGTCCTCTTCCCCCCTCCCCCTTTTTCCTTCCTCTGCTCATTCCTGATGGAAAGGGATTCTCTTAGCATAATGAAATATTATCAAAAGCATTTCATGAGAGACAGATAATATTAACATGAATGAGATACGTTTGTCTTGTAGTCTCCCATCTGAATAATCTGGTAAGTGTCAAGATCTTCTGCAGCTCTCCCAGGATAGAGTCAGCAATGATGTTATCATGACCCTGACCACCACGGAGCCTGTGGCAGACATTGTCTGCTCTGCTGACTGTCCATAGCCCTCTTCTCCTGCTGCCTCCCGCTCTAGAAGCTGGACAGCCAGGTACATGCTTTCCTGGCCTCCTTTGTAGTTAGGGGTTGAGCCACGAGACCCAGTTCTGGTCAAGGAGTTGTAAGAGGAAGTCTGCTGGGAGCTTCTGGGAAAACTTTTTTTTTCTTTAATTGTGCTTTAGGAGAAAGCTTACAGAGCAAATTAGTTTCTCATTAAACAATTAATACACATATTGTTTTGTGACATTGGTTGCCAACCACACAATGTGTCAACACCCTCCCCTTATCGACCTCGGGTTGCCCGTTTCCGTTCTTCCAGCTTTCCTGCCTTCTCGTTTTTGCTTTTGGGCTGGTGTGCCCATTTAGTCTTGTATATATGGTTGAACTACCTGTGCTATTGTTTGTTTTATAGGTCCTTCTAATCTTTGGCTGAAGGGTGAACTTGAGGAGTGACTTCAGTACTTAGTTAAAAGGTGTCCAGGAACCCTGGGGTTTCTCCAGTCTCCATCAGAACAGTAAGTCTGGTCTTCTTTTGTGAGTTTGAATTTTGCCCTGTATTTTTCTCCAGCTCTGTCTGGGACCCTGTACTGTGATCCCTGTTGGAAAACTTTTACTTTCCGGATAAAAGGAATAGCCAGGCTTGAGAACCCTGTTTTTCCCCTCTTCCTGCTTTGAAAGAGGCTGTGGTGACCATCTTGTGACCATGAGGTGCTTAGCATGAGCAGTGATTCCCAAATCACCTGGAGGGCTTCTTAAAACCCAGATTGCTGGTCCCTATTCCCCGAGATTCTGATTCAGTAGGTCTGGGGTGGGCCTGAGAATTTGCCTATGTAATAAGTTGCCAGGTGATGCTGATGCTGATAGTCTGGGGACCATACTTTGAGAACAACTGAACATAAAGATGAAAATCCAATAGGCTGAGGATAATATAAAGCTCTGGGTGCTGATGGTCTTGTCAAGTAGCTGAATCAGTGTCAGTAACTGACCTACCTCTGGATTTCTTGTTCTGTGGGAAAATAAATCACTATTTGTTTAAGCCACAGTTAGTTGGATTTCTTATGACGTACTTTAATAAACATTCTGAATTTAAAGACAACTGGACTCAGGGGAATGGGGAGCGCAGAAGGAGAAAAGACCAGAGGAATGCTTATCTGAAGCTGACTCAGTATGGAGTAAAAACTGCCTCAGCAGGAAATGTTTTGCATCATTTCCTAGTGCAACTATACCAACATCCATTTCTATGGGTTTCGGTTGATAACAGTTAGATTGCATGCTTTCATATTAAGTTAATTTTTAATTGTTTATCAAAGTAAAACATGTATGGTTTTAAAAGTCAAATAGTTCTACAAGGCTTATAGTGACGAACAGTAAGCCCTGCCTCACCCCTGCTCACTCTGGCCCCCATTCCTCTGAGATAACCGCTTTCAACTCTTGTAGCTATTTCTTCTGGAATTTGCAAGTTTACCTCTACTTCTAAATGTCATGCTTAATATTACCATTATTTACCTTTCCAGCTTTGCTTTTTTACTTCCTACTATGGAAGATGAGGACTTAGATTTCTTTAAAGACACTCCCACACATACTTGGTCTCCCACATTTTTCCAGTATAGTTAAATGACAATCTTTTTTGTTAATGTTCAATGTTTATAATATTGTGACTGTAAATGTTATGCAGGGGCTAGTGGTGGTTCAGGTAGAATTTTCGCCTTCTGTATGGGAGACCTGGGTTCAACCCCTGGCCAGTGCACCTCAGTGCAACCACCTCCTACCTGTCACTAGAGACTTGCGTGTTACTATGATGCTCAACAGGTTTCAGTGAAGCCTTCAGACTAAGACAGACTAGGGAAAAAGGTCCAGTGATCTACTTCTTAAAACCACCAGTGAAAACCCTAGGGATCACAGTGGTTCGATCCCGTTGTACAAGGGGTTGCCATGAGTTGAGGGTGATAGACAGCAGCTAACAACAACGAATGTTATTCACAGCTGATTCTTGTATTCACTTATTCCATTACTTTCTGGTTAAACTTTTTGTTTTCCTTGAAGTCAATAATTGCTCCATTTTTTATTTGCTTAATAATCTATGAATCTATGATTAATTCATCCCCAATTCTCTGCCAGAAGATAATTCCTTCTTAATAAGGCCAAACACATCAGCTAATTACAAATTTCATTTTTTCTCCGCACTTTCCACTCTAAAACTCGTCCTACTGCTCCAATCTGTACCAGGCATTTTGCTGCATAACGGTCATCGCGGAATTTCGCTTCACCATCATACTGGGAAAAGCCTTTATCCTTCTCCTGTGTTGAGTACCCTGGATTTTGTGTTTTCCTCTTTCTTGATTTACTGTCTCATTTTTGAGAAAGCATGCATGGAAGATGAGTCGGTCAGGATTGCAACAGGAAGCATATGGTCAATGCAAAAGAGGCAATTGAGAGAGTTTAATGAAGGTACTGTTTTATAAAGTGTGGGTAGGGTTAAAGAAAACCAGCAAGGGACATTAAACAGAAAGCTGTTATCTCCACAGTCTGAAAAGGCAAGGGGAGAGAGTATTATCAGAACTTGGTAAGAACCATAGCTGTAGGAGATGGCCACCAGCAGGCAATCTGGCTGTCACTTGAGGAATGCAGTGGCTTTGCCAGGCAGAGAGAGAGCAGAGGAAATAATAACTCAGCTCTCTCTCCTCCTGCCCTCTGGTTTCCTGCTTGTGCCTCTTATTGACTGAATCCAACCAGAAGCCAATATGCAGGGGAGACGAGTTGATTCCACCCATAGAAGTTGGCTCTCCGGGCACAGAGCAGGATGGAGAACATTGGGCAGTGGATCTTAGGATCTTGTCTTTTCCCCCAGAGTTCTGCTATTTAAAGATGATATGCTTTGGTAGGAGGGGATTTTCTATCATTATGCTATGGGGATCCCTGGAGTAGGACTTAGCCTGGTATACTTGTGGAGTCCCTCCTATGCCCTGAAAATGTAGGAAATGCTGATACAGGTGCCTGCTCTCCTGCATCATTACATTGTTGCAATGCAACTCTTCATGGATGATGCCTGGTCATTATTATATACCTGTGGACAATGGAGGAGTTGTTGGGTGGTACAAAAGGTTAACATACTCGGCTGTAAACCAAAACATTGGTAGTTTCAGTCCACCCAAAGGTACTTCAGAAGAAAGGTTTGGCAAGCTACTTCTGAAAAATCAGCCACTGAAAATCCTATGGAGCATAGTTCTACTCTGACACACAAGCTCCTCAGGTTCCTGGAATTGGGCCTGAGCCCCTATGGTTAGAGGAAGAGGTTCAAAAGCCAACCAAACTGTCTTCAAGAAAGACTTTGTGAGATTTCACAGGTACTTTTAATATTATAATTATTCCCATTTTATAGATGAAATAACTGAGGCACAGAGAGGTTAGATAACCTGCTCAAAGTCACAAAGAAGTAAGTGGTGGAGCTGAGGATTTAAGCCCAGTCATTCTGGCTCCATAATCTGTGTGCTTAACCAGAAGGCTATGCTGTTTCTCACTAATGGAAAAATTTGAGAAGCACTGTTACAGGTGACAGAAAGCCACTGAAGGATTTTAAACTGAAGAGTGTGATTCAGTCAGCTTTGCCATTTAGAACGTTCTCTCTAACGAGGGTGGTGGTGCGAGGCATCAGTTTAACTAGGGTTAGATTAAGGCAGGAAGGCTATTTGCACAGTAAAGGTGTGAAGATGAGAAGGACTTGAACTAAGGCACAATCACCACAATTAACTGGATAATCTTGAGCCCCTGTTTCATCAACTGAAAAATACATATGGTAATATCTATCTTGATGGGTTATTCTGAGGATTATAGGAGATAACATAAACAAACTCCCTGACAATATAAGGCTCTACAATCACAGAGATCTAGGTCAAAATCCTAGCTTTGCTGCTTACTGGATGAGAGAGTTGTTTATTAATATCTTTCAGTTTCAGTTTGCTCATTTATAATATGGGTACTAAAGTAAGTTAAAGTAAGAAAAATTATTACAAACTGGTTGCAGGTTGAGAGAATTTGCTTACGAGGAAGGTACAATTCCTTCTAGAGAAAGAACTGAGTTATTATTATTATTATTTTTTAGGAAAAACACCTTAATGAACTTGTGTGTTTATGAAAGGCAAGTATCTTTGGGAATAGCTAGAAGGGAAGATGTTTAGGTGGAGAAGAATTAAATTGTTCTGCTTAGTAAAGTAATAGAAAATTTTAGGTTTCCTCTGATGAGAAGGAGATTTTGAGGGGATCTTGATCTTGGGAGAAAGTAAAAGGATGGAGAATAGAGCTTTACAAGAGATAACTCTGAACATCCATTCTTGCCAGCTTCCATGATCCATTCTTCCCATGGCAGCCAGAGTGAGCTTACAAAACTGAAAATTTGATCATGTTGTTCTCCCCTCCCCAGGAAGTGTCTGATACTTAGAAGTTTTTTGGTAACAATTTGCTGAGTGAATGAACAAATGAATGCGTGAATGAATATATGAGCCAGATGGCAGCTGGATCCCTGAAGAAAAGGACAGTCACTGAGAAATTCTCTATAGCAGGGATGGCTTTGGACAATTATGTTTAATATTCATTTTTAAGTGGTTGCCTATTCTGTGCTATGCTGTAAGCCTCCCCCCACCCCCACCCAAATAACCTTTAATAAAAGTCTGCTACACAAAACTGCACTTTTACTGGGGGAATTTAAGGAAAGAAAGAGTCTAGAACCAGGCAAAACAATGTCCAAAAATGGCAGTAGCCACAAGAGGAAAGCTAATTGATAGGGGGACTCAGAATTCAGTTGGAGCAGGCATTTTAAGGGAGAGGTGACCAGAATCCTCTGAAATTTTGGGGAGGGTGTGACGTTCCCTTATTCTGGGTTAGGGGCTTGGGCGCTTCTAAAGGGAAGAATAAGCTGGAGGACTTTGGGATACATAAGGATGATATATCAAGTAACTTCAGGTTATATAAGGACGGTAAATAAGTACTTAACTCATAAAGTTGTGAGGATTAATTGGGATAATTCGTGTAAAGCGCTTAACGGAGTGCCTGGCACAAAGTAAGAGCTCAGTAATTGTTAGTTGTTGTTTTCCCTCACTTTCTTCTACTCCCAATACTCCCTACCAGGCTCCATTCATTCTTTTCCAAGGACATGCAGGGGGCGTGTCCACTCCTCCCTCCTCCCCCATGCCAAGCCCCGCCCCTCACTCCTCCCGGGATTGGTCCCTGAGAGGCGGAGTTGAGGGAAGAGCCCAGTACGAAGCGGTGGGGGCGGGGCGCATGCGCGGGCTGAGCCGGGTGGAGGTGGGGAGGAAGAGCTGCCGGAAGTAGGCGGCGGAGGTGGTGGCCGAGCAGGCGACAGCTCGCAGGGAAACCGAGGCGCGGGACGCACGGCCCGCAGATAGGCAAGCCAGTGGGCTATCTCTGCGTCCTGCACTCAGGAGGACCTAGTGCTCCCTTTGCCAGGGCTGAGGGGCCCTGGTCCAGCAGCCTCCTCTGGACTCTGGCCTTTCCTTAAGCCCGCCAGGGGGCGCCGCACTGAGGGACTGCAGAGTGGGGGTCCGGCGGCGCTGACCAAAGAAGAGGCTCCGGACCGGGCCCGAGGAGAGGGCTCTCCCCCGCTCAGGAGGTGCCCCTGGGCGGGGGACAGGGAGTCCTCACACCCGGACTGAGTCAGGGGCATCTGGGGGCGAGGAGGGCGCATAGCCCCTCTGCCTCCACCGGCACCCTGGCCATGACAGGCAAGTCGGTGAAGGACGTGGATCGGTACCAGGCGGTCCTGGCCAACCTGCTGCTGGAAGAGGATAACAAATTTTGTGCAGACTGCCAGTCTAAAGGTAGCGTATCTCTCCCGGAGAGCGAGGGGTCCAGCTTCCGGGCCCCGCCGTGGGGGTGGCCTGTGTAGGGAGGGGACTTCTGGAGCTTAGGCTGCCCAAATCATCTTTAAATAGTAACGCGTGCTCCTCTTGCTTATGAGCTGCTAGGTTGTCTACAGCTCGGGGACTGGCGTGGGAAGAGGTTGCGAGGGCGAGAGTGTGTGTGGGGTTGGGGAGGGTGGTGGTGGAAGTGGAAGTGGCGTGGAGTGTGCCGGTCAGAATGTCAGTATTTCAGGGCTCTGAATGAGTTCTGTCAGTTGAAAGGTAGCCCAGAGCTCTCAGCCGCTCACTTGCAAACCTAGTGATGAACTGCAGTGTGCGTGTGCGTGTGTGTGTGTGTGTGTGTGTGTGTGTGAGAGAGAGAGAGAGAGAGAGCACGAAGGAGGGAGGGGGAGGAGGCAAGTGAGATGACGAGGACAAAAACTGCTTAAATGATCTTTAAAGGTGGTGATTGTTGCTGCCTTGCTCTTTGGTTAGCAGCTACTTCTATCTTTTACAGCCTTGCTGATATCTGACACAGTGCTTAGATGGCTTTCTTCCTGGATGTGTCAGTGGGAAACTGCCTCATGCAGTGACAGAGTGCGGATTTCTAGACAGCCTAGCCCTGCCTTGTGGAGTGCGTTGGAGGCTAATGTGTATGTGGTGGCAGAAACTAGCAGATTTGGACTGTAGCGCAGGATCCGTTTTATCAGTGAAGAGAAGGCAGCAAGAGATGCACTGAATTTGTTGCTTCCTGGTGGTTACACTTCTAAGGGTGAAATGTGATCTTTGTAAATTGGAAGAACCATTTAGCCTTTGTTTTCTGTGCCCCAGAAGATTAATAGTTTGATACAATGAAAAATCAATATGATAGGAAAACTTGGTTATTAGTGAAATGTCTGCACTCAAAATTTATAGATAAAAGCTTCTATAAATATTTTGTTTCCTATTTTCTTTCTGAATTCTTTGGTATAAAATTGGAGAGTTGGGAAAATTCTTTTCCCTTTGGTTGAGGAGAAAGGGAGAGTTATATTTTGGAGACTATTGTTATTTTACTTTTGTTCATAATGCAGTGGCTTTGCCAGGGTTGTGTTTGCCATAGAGCATATTGGACATAAAGTGTAAAACAAAGATTCAAATGTATTTGTATTTGTCTGTGTTGAGAAAGGGGATACATACTTGATGATTTCATATGACTACCTTTTATTTTAGAAAAATAAGGTTATGTAAGAAGAACAGGAGAGTGATACATTGATTTAGACACCTGGTAGTATATTTTAGTGACCTCTACCAATAGGTAAATGGCATGTGCTCGCAGTAGGAAAGAAGTCTCCAAGACTTCTTTTAGGAATTTTTGCATTAGCAAGAATTCATTTTAAAAAGTACTGTAGAGTCAGTTTATGTTGAGCAGGTTAATTTCTTATAGTTGATTCTTGTTAGATCTTGTTCTATATCTATTGGAAAACCCATTTTAAAATTTAGTTGTGTACTTGCTTTACTCATAGTCCCTATGTCCTGAAGTTGACAGTCATAGTGAAGCAACCCAGTGGAGTGAGCATTGCTACATTTGGGAAGTCAGATGCCATTTTGATGATTAATGACCCCCACCCCTTCTCATACCACTCTCATGCTTACTCATATTCCGATAAAATCTAGCATGTGGAAGAGAGAGGTTAATTCACCACTTCCTCCGAATTTTCCATTGCTCTTTATCAATAGCATTACCCAGGTAATGAAACATTAGTTAATTGTTAATGGGAGCTAGTAGCTGCTGACTTGTAAACTTTATTAAGTTTATTTATCATTAACTGATGATGATGATAGTATCCTGGTCCCTGAAACAATTTCTTTTCAAAAGTTAGTTTTAAATTTTAGCTTCGTTGCTTCAGTGACTTGGCCAGTGTGTTACAAATGAGATGACAGTGTATCAGTGATCTTTCAGTTTAGTTAAATAAGACAGTTGTTGACGTCTCCGGTTTGTCCAGTTTATGAATTATCTAGCCTTCTTCCACTCTTTCAAACCCTCTCACTTATGCCCCCCACCTTTTTTTCTAATTTTTGTTGTTGCAGTGACCATGTGAACAACTATCAGATCATGGAAATAAGAGACACTTATATTGGTAGATTAAGTTACCTGTTAGGTCTGATAAATACATTTATTTGGGGGAAGAATTAAAAAAAACTGTTGGCTAAAATGAGGTTTAGGTTTGAGGTTTTTATCTGTATTTATCATGTCCTTTATTACTTAGATAATTGAGATCTATTGTATAGGACCTGGTGAGGGATTGCTAGTCCATTAATATTAAATCAGATGATGTAGCCCTGGGCTACAGACCTATGGGCAGGTGTTTTTGTAAAGTTCTAAGGTAACTCTTTGACAGTGACTCTTCTTTTAAAAATGTTATATTTAAGAACGATTTTTTCTTTATTAATTGGTGCAGTGGTTAAGAGGTACGGCTGCTAACCAAAGAGGTCAGCAGTTCGAATCCACCAGCAGCTCCTTGGAAACCCTATGCGGCAGTTCTAATCTGTCCTAAAGGGTCTCTCACTATGAGGCGGAATAGACTCAACAGTAGCGGGTTTGTTTTGGGTTTTTAATTTGAACATCTGAATCCAGAACAAACATGTATTCTCTTTATAGTTAGAAGTTTTGTTGTTTCTGGGGTTTTTAATTCTCTTGAGCACAATCATCAGTTTCTGGGACCTCTGAGCCATTAGAGTGATTCTAGCGTGGGAAAGGAAGCTGCTTTGATGCTGCCTTTTTAAAAATGCTGTCACTTGCTCTAGGTGCACAGATACGATTTCTTCATCACCCAAAGACCTCAAGTTAATATGACCTTCGAGGTAAATTTTTGGACTGATTTAAGTAATGATAGAATAGAGTATAAATATATTAAAAATTCTAGAAATGTCAACATGACTCTGGCTAGTTAAGGTCAAATTCCATTTTTGGGTAGACCTTTAGTGGGGTCATACTGGTCCAAGGTTTGGTATTTAGCTCTGCAGTTCCAGATTTTGTCAGTGTGCTTGGAATAACTCGTTAACAACCTCTTCAGAGACTAGGTTAAACTAGCCACTATCTTACTTACCATGAAGGGATCTACTTGTCTAGATCTGAATACTTCTGTCCACTATTGGGATACTCTTTTCTTGCTGTCAGCGTTTGTGAGAAATTGAGAGTTGTTTGGTGAACAAAACATTAGAATGGAAGAAATTTGATGGTTTTGAGGAATATTTGCTTCAGACTATGAAACACCACATGGAATTCTTGAGGCTGACAGAAACTTTGTAACAGTTGTTTACTTGTTGCTTATTCTACTACATCCCATCTCTGACATATTTCACCTCAAATTACCTAACCTCTGCCTTTGTTCCAATCTCCATTATATATTTTTAAATTTAAACTTATTTTTTGATAAGATAGTACTTTCGTGCGGTTCAAAATTCAGAAGGTCCTGTCTTAGTTACCTAGTGCTGCTACAACAGAAATACCACAATTGGGTGGCTTTAACAAACAGAAGTTACTTTTCTCACAGTTTAGGGGCCCAGAAGTCCAAATTCAGGCTGCGGGCTCTAGGAGAAGGCTTTCTCTGTCAGCTCTGGAGGAAGATCCTTGTCTCTTTTCAGCTTTTGTTCCTCAGTTCCTTGGAGATCTCTCTGTGTCTTGGCATCTGTTTTACCCCATCTCTCTTTTGCTCACTTGTTTAATCTCTTTTGTATCTCAAAAGAGATTGATTTAAAATACACCCTACACTTATCCTACCTCATTAACATGACAAAGACAACCCATTTCCAAATGGAATTCTAACCACAGGCATAGGGGTTAGGATTTACAACACATAATTTGGGGGGACATAATTCAATCCGTAACAGGTCCAAAAGGGAATATGTACAGTGAAAAGTTGTGTTCCTGACCCTGATCCCTTAGCCACCATTTCCTTTCCCTGGAAGTAACTAATGTTGGTAGTATTTTTTACTTGTAGGAGATAATCTATGCCTAGATAAACAACTACATTTAAATATATTCCTTTGCAGTGCTTTTATGCAAATAGCAGCATACTACCCATAGTTCTTGATATCTTGTGTTTTCAATCAACAGTGTAACGTGGAGAGCATGAAGATTCTCCATATGCATTGAAGAGCTTCTTCATTCTTTCAAGATGTTTTCTAAGGCTATTCTCAGGCTATCTTAATTAAATTGAAAGATGAAGTTAAGTGATTTGGAAGACATCTGCTCTCTTTGAGGGCATCTTAGAAAGTATCCTAGGCCCATATATAGCACACATAAGTCCACCTTACAGGCAGCAAAGAAGCGGAGCAGTGGGAGGATCTGTAGACTTGATGTTGGAATATCCAGTTAAACTCTTTTACTCTACTTATTGTTAGTTGTGTGGTCTTCAGCACACGACTTAACTTTCTCAGCTTAATTTTCCTGCTTTGAAAAATGAAAGTGCCTTGTAAACTAATCCATTGCTGTGGAGTCAATTCCAACTCATAGCAACCCTATAGGACAGAGTAGAACTACCCTATAGGGTTTCCATGGAGCAGCTGATGGATTCGAACTGCCGACCTCTTTGGTTAGCAGCCAGGCTCTTAACCACTGCACCACCAGGGATCCTTGTAAACTAAAGTGTTACACAAACGTAAGCATTATAATTACCATTGCTGATCTCATTTATTTTATCTTGATTTTATTAGTTTCACTTTCTGACTTGGGTTCTAATTTAATTCAGTGAGTCTCTGAAGGTAACAAAAAGCTCCAGTGTTGTAAGGTTTTCATATTTCCTTTTGCTATTACCATAACTGCTTATGTAGTGGATGGAGACGTGGATGGTTAAGATGCCAAGTTGAGGGGAATGGGAGACTGGCGTTGTTGCTGTTGTTTTTATATAGAAAGTTGATAAAACAAAACCAGTTTGTTGTTTTATGGAAAGTTGATAAAATAAATTGACTCAACATTTCAGAGCCTTGCTTTCCAAATGAATTCCAAGTCAACTTAAGTTTAAAAAAACACTTTATTCCCTTAAAATCCTCTGATTACTGAAAGCTACACTTAGAATGACTCACTCAGTAATTCCCTAGTCTTTAAGCCAAAACCATTTCCTATATGTGGGGGTTCTGGCATTTTTGCAGGTGTTCTTTATGGTACCCTTGAGGATGGTGTCTGGATGTTTGCTGACTTTCTAAACTTTTATGAAATATTAGATCAGGGAATTTCTTTGTGTAGAAATTTTCTAATAGTAGTCCTGAATTTTAACCCCTGTAAATTAATATCTAGCTTTGTTTTGCATTTGTTTTCTGTTGATAGCTAGATCATTGCTTGTTAAATATCATTCCTTTAAACATGAACCTTCCTATTAATTTTTAATTATTTTAGCTGTATCTTTGGCATCTTTTGAGAGGTCAAAAAATGCCATCAGAACATAAGGAGTTCTGCTTCCATTTCTAATTGGCAAAGGCCTTTTCCAGCCAAGATCAAATAACTTTCTGGGATTTACAGCTAATGCACCTTAACTCTGACAGTTGTGGTGAGTTTGACACAGTTTTACTGAAACAAATTTATCAAAGTCTCTATTAGATTGCTTTTTAATATCAACGTGTTAAACCTGCTTCCTGGGAGATGCTTTCCTATTCGTTCTCCTTGTGCTTTAAGTATAATTTTATGGTAGTTGGATAGAGAGTACAAAAGGCCATATCCCTTAGGGAGAGCTCTTTGCAAGTCTGAGATCCCACACTACTTATATTCAGAAAATATTTCTTGAGCACCTACTTTGTGTCAGATACTATGCCAGGATATTGTTGTTGTTGTTGTTAGGTACCATCCAGTTGTATCTGACTCATAGCAACCCTATGTACAACAGAACAAAACACTGCCCAGTCTTGCGCCATCCTCACAATCATTGTTATGCTTGATCCCATTGTTGTAGCCACTGTGTCAGTTTATCTTGTTGGGGTCTTCCTCTTTTTTGCTGACCCTCTACCAAGCATGATGTCTTTATCCAGGGTCTTGTCCCTCCTGATAACATGTCCAAAGTGCATAAGACAAAGTCTCGCCATCTTTCCTTCTGAGGTAGCATTCTGGCTGTACTTCTTCCAAGACAGATTTATTCGTTCTTCTGGCGGTCTGTGGTATATTTGATATTCTTTGCCAAACACCATAATTCAAATGCATCAGTTCTTCTTTGATCTTCCTTTTTTGTTGTCCAGCTTTCACATGCATATGAGGCAATTGAAAATACCCTGGCTTGGGTTTGGCACACCTTAGTCCTCAAGGTGACGTATTTGCTTTTGAACACTTTAAAGAGGTCTTTTGCAGCAGATTTGCCCAATGCAATACGTCGTTTGATTTCTTGATTGTTGCTTCCATAGACCTGTACCAGGATATATAGATTAAAAGACAGAGTCCTTCGCCTCAAGGATTTTACAGTCTAGCGGGGAAGCAGTTGTGTAAACAGATAAATGGTGCAGTGTAATAATTATCATTATTGCATTGTATACAGGGAGAAATGAAAGCATTAAAGAAGACAAACACGTTGGCCTCGGAAGTCATGGCTTTAAAGAGACAATTAGTTGTGTCTTAAGGGATGAGCAGGAGTTTGCCAGATGAATTTAGGGGACTTTGCCTTCTAGGCAGAGGAAATAGAATGTGCTGAGGCTTCAAGGTGTGCTGTATCGTGTGTGTGTGTGTGTGTGTGTGTGTGTGTGTGTGTGTGTGTGTGTGTGTGTGTGTGTATGTGTATGTGAGGGGAAGGGGAAGGGGGACGGGGAGGGACAGTTTAGTATATTTTGAGTACGTGTTGGGGAGTGGTGAGAGGTAACGTTTGACGGGTAGGCAGGGGCCAGTAAGGTTAAAATCCTAGTTCTGCAGTTGACTTGCTCTGTGGCGTTGAGATTAGGAATATGGATTATGCTTTAGTCTCCTGTTGTGTAAGAAGCCCATAGCATTGGAGGTTCACCTGCTACTCAAGTGGAATTATAAGTATTGCAGATGTGAAATGTTTCCTAATTGCTGAACAGTAAGAAAGGTCTGAGTACTGTGCCCACAAAATCACCATGGAAATGTATTAAAAACCTTCATGGGTATACTAAATTATCTTAGAAAAGTCTAGTGAAATGCCAGCAGTAGATATTATGTCATTTCTGGAGTTGATGACATTGATTTTTGAGGCTGATCATGCTCTTATGCTCAAGCAGGTCATCCTTTTGAATATTTGCTGTATGTTCTTTGTTGCTCAGTGCTTAGGATGCATATACAGGCAGTCGCAGCCACATCTTTCAGTACACTTTTTAGCAAATGTATTGCTTCCGTGCAAATCAGAAAACTACTTTCTTTCTGCATTTTTCATCTGATGTCATTATGGTATGTAGGTGGCAGCTTTCTTGGGCAGAGTTATCTATATAACTATTTGCCACATGAGTCATTGTCTGGTTCTGTTCTTCTACCTGAAAATGCCATCTTGGAAATAACATCATGCAATTGGTGACTGCAACACTTTACTCATTATAAACAATGCTGCTGCTTTGTATGTTATGTTGGTGGATTCCTCCTGTGCCATAGAGAAAGGATAAAGTGACATTGAGCCAGACTCAATTCCTCCAAATAATATCCCCCAAGAAAAAGATACCAAGCAAGAATCTGCGTAAAACACACATATGCTCTGCATTTTAAGGGTATAATGCCTAACTTTTGTTATTGTGTCTGCTTAAATCCTCATCACAGTTGTACTTCTGTTTGAGCAAGTGGCCAGTTTAAGTAGCTACTAACTTTGAAAAAGTTCTATATTGATCCCTGGAATGTGACAGTTCAGCATACCACATTGAAAAGGTAGGAACCAAGTCTGTGTAGAGCAGAACACCTTAAAATTCAGTCTTCCAAATTCCTCTATTATTAAAGCAATATTCCTGTATTGGTTAATTTTTTGGATCGCACTTTGCCACAATCGACATGTCCACTAGAATGCAAGCTCCATGAGGGCAGGGCTTGGTGCCTGTTTTGTTCATTACAGTATTCTCAGCACCTAGAACAGTGCTTGCCACAGAGCAGACTCTTGGTACGTATTTGTTTGAATGAATGACTTTCGTCATCTGTAAATCTTTTGTTTCTTAGTATAGGAAATCTTTTACAGGGTACCTGAATAGTTGTTTAATTCTTAGGAAAGCTATTCGTTTTCTGAAAAATAAGTTTTAAAATATGTTTTGAAGGCTGTACCAGTCAAGGACCAGTCAGGGAAACAGAAACCACTGTAGGTCTTATAAGCAGATAGAATTAATATAGGGAATAGTTTACATAGGTGATTTAAAAACCAAGAAGCTAACTGGGGACTGGTGAGGCAACCCAGAAATTAGCAACACCTGGGAGCTGCTGTGCTCCTAAGGACAATAGAAAGTGCTGGTGTCACCAGAGGCCAGAAGCCTGAGCCATCTGATGTGAGCTAGAATAATGGAAAGAGGAGCCGTCTAGGTGGCAGCTGGATCCTAGGCAGAGTAAGAGAGGGAGCATTACCCTGGCTTTTCCCCTCCTCCTGCCCTTTATCCCCGCCAGTGCCTCCTTTTGACTTACTCAGAAGTCAGTTCACAAGGGAGCCTGGGAAATGTAGTTCCCTGTGGTACAGAGAGGAGCAAGGGTAGGTCTGAGCACAAACAGGGAAATGCGCAAAAGCACTTCCAAAGTCTCCAGGATGTAATTCTTTCCCCTTAGGATAGTTGAATTGTTTTGGACAAGAGATAAGAGAGTTATTTCTGGCAGATACAACCTCTCGTGCTTCTAAAAGATCTTAACTGTTGCTGAAACAATGATTAGTCCTAGGAAGTAATGTAACAGCTCAGTTGTAGCCTATATAATTAGGATGTGTGACTAGGCAAATTGGCTTTTGTTGAACGTACATTTGACTGTTGGCTGCTGCCAGGAGCGATTTATCGTTTGGTTACTCAGAAAATAAGTTCCCACCCTGTCAATTCTGGGAAGCCTTAGGCATGATATCTACACCTTGTCCCGCCTATGTCTGGACAACTTGAATCAGTGGCACATAAGATGTACAAAGAGAATTTTGACAATTGTAGCCTTAAAACATGATGCAGGTTAGTCTTTCCTTAATCTTTAGAGTAATTGTGGTGGAGCTAATATTTCTTGTGCCACATACCATTTTAATTAATCTTGACAACTCCCCTCCCCACCCCCTCCTCCCCCTCCTCCACACCAGCTTCAGATATAGGTTGGCACTAGGTGAGTGAGGTGAGATCACTGAATCTATTTTCTTCTACACTGGACCTGAAAAGTATTTTGTGTTTTAAGGGATGTTGCTGCTGCTCAGTTCAAAGGCAAAGCTTCCCAAGTTGTTTCGACTAGTTTTCTTCTTGATTATAAAAATGTTTAATAAGTTATATGGTACAAGTGCAACACTTTCTAGAATTGCTTTTTTTGTCAATCAGGTCACCTGTATTTGGGCCCTTGCTACATTAATGGAACGGAAGTAGGCCAGCAAAGGTTTTAGTAGAGTGTGAGTATGTTTGCTTTTAGGCTATTTTCTGTGAAATCCACAGATAAGGGACTCTTATTGAGCAAAATTATAAACTGTAAAAATAGTTATGGTTTCATTGTTTTTCTCTTTTCCCCTAGATTAACTTCTTGGCAAGTTATATTTATATCTCTGTGAAGTTGTATTTCACAGATGTAATTAAAATGTAATTTTGTGTTTCAAAAAGTGTACCAGACTGCTTCTCAGAGTACCAGTTCTTTTCAGCCAGTCCATTTCAAATTAAGAGGTACATCAATGCATTTTTGAAGCCTCACGTTTAATGATCATAATATTCTGCTACTGTATTTGATGCTTCCATTTCCCAAACTTCCTCCTTCCCTACCCTCCTCTTCTGGATCCTGTATTTCCCAACAGGCTTTGTGGATGCTGGTCCATTGATGGCTGAACAGCAGGTCCCCCCCAAGTGGAAAACCCCGAGATGAGCCAAATCTACCTTCAACTGTGGCCATCCATCAGTGTAAGGTTGCCCTAATGGTTGTCTTCAGTTTGTCCAACTCCTTCCTCCACCCCATGCTCCTCATGTGTGGCTGAAACTTGCCCTGACATCCCACCCTTGTAACATTTCAATGGGTAGTAATAGGATTTTATTTATTGCTGCTGCTTTTCATTTTCAATTAATGTTAAGTAATTGTCTGACAATTTTTTATTGAGCATAGCCCTCTTTCCCCCACATTTGTATATTTCGTATGGGTATCCTGGTTTGCTTTTCATTACATACAGAATACAATTTAAAAAATACTGTCTTTCAAAAGCCCACTTGGAGAATGCTTTATTAACATTTTTTTTTTTACTTCAAGTCTGAGCTTTCAAAAAGAAATTTCTTTATCTGAAGTAATGAGAACTGAGTCCCCTCAGGCTTCATGTCCTTTTTCCTCACCCAAAAACCAAATGTGTAAACGTTCTCATTTTATTACACACTGAAAATAGTAAAGCAGAAGGAGAGAGACGTATCCTCAACTGTAGCTGATAAGCCCATCCTAACTTAGTGCTTTTGAGCAAATAGAGCACCTTTTGTTTTCCTTTTTTCATATAGCCACACTGTTTCTGCAGCAGTTGCTAGTGATGGAAAGACCATAAGTCCCCAAGCCTCTAACCCAGAACTTACATCTTTAAATGTGGGTTTACGTGTTAAGCCTACAACATTACTTCACTTTATTTGTCTGAAGTACACATGCAGTGAATTTTTTGTTTAACTTCTTCCTCTTTTCTTGCCTCACTGGAAGTCCCCGAATGTGTGGATTTAGAAATGAGTTCTCTAGTGTTTCTAGCTTTGAGTTAAAAAATGTGTCTTAAGATGTACTTTTTAGGTGGTTGTTTTTATTCTTATACCTTTGAAAAATAATTTCTTAAAGAATTTTCTATGTGAGCTGATAACATCTTATGCTATAGTATAAAGCTCAGAGTGGTGGTGGCTGTCACGATGCCTTTTTTTTTCGACACAGCCCTCAGACGAGAAATAGGAAGGAAACTCCCTGTTCTTACCATGGTGCTTTTTTCTTTCCCCCAAATAGCTGTAAACAACAGAGCTAATGGAAACCAATTTAAGTGTGGCTGCTGATTTGAGAAAGAAAGAATTAAAAGATTCAAGCCATTCTCCTGTGCTGAAAAGCATTTTTACTAAAAGAATAGCTGTTTGGAACTGGGGTTGAGCTTTGTCTCTCTGAAGGTAGGCATAAGAAGTTTGGTTAGAGTAACTGTTTCAGACTAAGGTGAAATTCGAGAAAATTTTTTTTCCTACAGTGTGACTACTGTATTAACGTTCTCAGCTCGTACATGATAGAAAGGAAGCTTCACTAAATGCAGCACTGGAATAAAAAAGACTGCAACTCAGCTTCTCTTCTGAGCACTCTGACTTGGTTCTGAGCCTAATCTGTGAACAGAAGCAGCCTGACACAAGTGACTCAAGTCAAAGGTCCGAAATTATGGGCAGAGTGAAAATAGGGCCCAGTTTCATTAGGCTTCTCATGCATTTAAGAAAGAAAAAAAAAAAAGAGAGAGAGAGATTTATTGCCATAGGAACAGACTCCCAGACTAGTTTTTTCTCTTGTGGGGTTTTGGGGAGAGAGGAGATGAAGTCCTTGTGTTATCATTAAATTATCATTAAATGCTGTTTCTTTAAAAAACAAAAACTTTATTTTTACTGATTATGAAAATTGTCCATATTCATGATAAAAGTCATTGGAAAGTATGAAAAAGTATAATGATGCAAAAGATATTTTACCATAATCCTTATCATCCATTTTTTTAGTTGAGCTTATATGATAATTTTACATTATTATTTTTGCTTACCATTTACCATAACCATTTCCCATGCCATTAGAAACATTTTAAGACCTTTACTGTATTTCATCATTTGAATATATCATTATTTACTTAACTCTTGCCCAACTGTTGGGAATTTTGGTTTTCAGTTTTTCAGTATTATAAATAATGCTGCAATGCAAACTTCTGTGTTGCTGTTAGATTGATGGGTTATTTATGTGTTCAAATTTGAGTAGTCATGTGGGCCCCCTAACTTTTATTTTACTTTTTAATTTTTTTATTGTTGTAGTTTAAATGAAATTTACATTTCAAGTTAGTCTGCTGTACAAAAATTTATATATACATTGTTATGTGACCCTAATTGTTCTCCCCATTCTGTGACAGCACACTCCTCCTTTCCACCCGATTCCCTGTGTCCATTCAGCCAGCTCCTAACCCTCTCTGCCTTCCCATCTCACCTCTGGACAGAAGCTGCCTGTTTAGTCTCTTGTATCTACTTGAGCTAAGAGGC
>NW_004443951.1:16679094-16682251 GCF_000243295.1 Trichechus manatus latirostris | reverse complement strand
GCTGCCTGTTTAGTCTCTTGTATCTACTTGAGCTAAGAGGCACACTCCTCACGAGCATCACTTTATGTCCCACAGTCCAGTCCAATCCCTGTCTGAAGGGTTGGCCTTGGAAATTGTTTTAGTTTTGGGCTAACAGAGAGCCCGGGGGCCATGTCTTCCAGGGACCCTCCAGTCTCAAACCATTAAGTCTGGTCTTTTTACTAGAATTTGAGTTCTGCACCCCACTTTTCTCCTGCTCTGTCAGGGACTCTCTGTTGTGTTCCCTGTCAGGGCAGTCATTGTGGTAGCTGGGCACCATCCAGTTCTTCTGGTCTCAGGCTGATGAAGTCTCTGGTTTATGTGGCCCTTTCTGTCTCTTGTGGGCCCCCTAATTTTTAAGAGTTGTCAAGAGGGTCCTCTGGCCTGAGCCCATGTAGAGATTGCCTTACTCATCCATCAGTTTGTCATACTGTGGTGGCTTGAGTGTTGCTGTGACACCAGAAGATATGCCACCGGTATTTCACATACCAGCAGGGTCACCTATGGTAGACAGGTTTCAGTGGAACCTCCAGACTAAGACAGACTGGGAAGAGGGATGTGGGGCTCTTAGAGCTGAACAGAAGATTACAAAGGTGGTTCAAGAAGACAAAGTGAAGTATTATAATGAAATGTGCAAAGACCTGGAGTTACAAAACCAAAAGGGAAGAACACACTCAACATTTCTCAAGCTGAAAGAACTAAAGAAAAAAATTCAAGCCTCAAGTTACAATATTGAGGGATTCTATTGGCAAAATATTGAATGACACAGGCGGCATCAAAAGAAGATGGAAGGAATACACAGAGTCACTGTACCAAAAAAAAAAAAAAATTGGTCGATGTTCAGCCATTTCAGGAGGTAGCATATGATCAAGAACCTATGGTACTGAAGGAAGAAGTCCAAGCTGCACTGAAGGCACTGGCAAAAAACAAGGCTCCAGGAATTGATGAAATACCAATTGAGACATTTCAACAAATGGATGCAACACTGGAAGTGCTCACTCATCTATACCAAGAAATTTGGAAGACAGCTACCAGCCAAACAACTGGAAGAGATCCATATTTGTGCCTATTCCAAAGAAAGGTGATCCAATGGAATGCAGAAATTATTGAACAATATCATTAATATCACACGCAAGTAAAATTATGCTAAAGATAATTCAAAAATGATTGCAGCAATACATCAACAAGGAACTGCCAGAAATTCAAGCTAGATTCAGAAGAGGACGTGGAACGAGGGATGTCACTACTGATGTCAGATGGATCCTGGCTGAAAGCAGAGAATACCAGAAGGATGTTTACCTGTGTTTTATAGACTATGCAAAGCCATTCGACTGTGTGGATCATAGCAAATTATGGATAACATTGTGAAGAATGGAAATTCCAGAACACTTAATTGTGCTCATGAAGAACCTGCGCACAGACTAAGAGGCAGTCATTCTAGCAGAACAAGGGAATACTGCGTGGTTTAAAATCAGGAAACGTGTGAGTCATGGTTGTATCCTTTCACCATACTTATTCAATCTGTATGCTGAGCAAATAATCCGAGAAACTGGGCTATAAGAAGAAAATGGCATCAGGATTGGAGGAAGAATCACTACAACCTGCAATATGCAGATGACACAACCTTGCTTGCTGAAAGTGAAGAGGACTTATAGCACTTACTTATGAATATCAAAGACTACAGCCTTCGGTATGGATTACACGTCAACATAAAGAAAACAAAAATCCTCAGGACTGGACCAATAAGCAACACCATGATAAAAGCAGAAAAGACTGAAGCAGTCAAGGATTTCATTTTACTTGGATCCACAGTCAACGCCCATGGAAGCAGCAGTCAAGAAATCAAACGACATATTACATGGACAAATCTACTGCAAAAGACTTCTTTCAAGTGTTAGAAAGTGAAGATTTCACCTTGAGGACTAAGATGTGCCTGATCAAGCCATGGTGGGTTTTTTTTTTTTTAATTGTTGTGCTTTAAGTGAAAGTTTACAATTCAAGTTAGTCTCTCATACAAAAATTTGTACATACATTGTTATGTGCCCCTTGTTGCTCTCCCTGTACTGTGACAGCACACTCCTCCTTTCCACCCCAGATTTCCCGTGTCCATTCAACCAGCTCCTGGCCCTCTCTGCCTTCTCATCTCCTCTCTGAACAGGAGCTGTCCGTTTAGTCTCATGTATCTACTTGAGCTAAGAAGCACACTCTTCACGAGTATCATTTTATGTCCCGTAGTCCAGTCTAATCTTTGTCTGAAGAGTTGACCTTGGGAGTGCTTTTAGTTTTGGGCTAACCTAGAGTCAGGGGCCATGTCTCCCGGGGTCCCTCCAGTCTCAATCAAACCATTAAGTCTGGTCTTTTTACTAGAATTTGAGTTATGCAACCCACTTTTCTCCTGCTCCATCAGTGACTCTCTGTTGTGTTCCCTGTCAGGGTGGTCACTGGTGGTAGCTGGGTACCATCTAGTTCTTCTAGTCTCAGGCTGATGAAGTCTCTGGTTTATGTGTCCCTTTCTGTCTCTTGGGCTAATACTTTCCTTGTGTCATTGGTGTTCTTCATTCTCCTTTACTCCAGGTGGGTTGGCACCAATGGATGCATCTTAAATGGCCACTCACTAGCTTTTAAGACCTCAGACGCCCAGAAGAACTAGATGGTGCCCACCTACCACCAATGACCGCCCTGACAGGGAACACAACAGAGAGTCCCTGATGGAGCAGCAGAAAGATGGGGTGCAGAACTCAAATTCTAGTAAGAAAACCAGACTTAATGGTCTGACTGAGACTGGAGGTACCCCGGAAAGCATGGCCCCTGGATTCTCTATCAGCCCAGAACTAAAACAATTTCCAAGGCCAACTCTTCAGACAGGGATTGGTCTGGACTGTGGGACATAAAGTAATACTCGTGAGGAGTGTGCCTCTTAGCTCAAATAGATATAAGAGACCAAAGGGGCAGCTTCTGTCCAGAGGTGAGATGGGAAGGCAGAGAGGGTTAGGAGCTGGTTGAATGAACATGGGGAATTAGGGACGGAAGGGAAGAGTGTGCTGTTGCAGAATGGGGTGAGCAATTAGGGTCACATAACAATGTATGTATAAAATTTTGTATGGGAGACTAACTTGAATGTAAACTTCATTTAAACTAC
>NW_004443951.1:16672425-16678994 GCF_000243295.1 Trichechus manatus latirostris | reverse complement strand
AACATTTTCTTAATAAACTTTGTTATGCCAGTTGACCTAGATGTCCCCTGAAAGCCATGGTGTTTTCAATCACCTCATATGCATGCAAAAGCTGGACAATGAATAAGGAAGACTGAAGAAAAATTGATGCATTTGGATTATGGTGTCGGGGAAGAATATTGAATATACCATGGACTGCCAGAAGAATGAACAAATCTGTCTTGGAAGAAGTACAGCCAGAATTCTCCTTGGAAGCAAGGATGGTGAGACTTTGTCTCATGTACTTTGGACATTTTATCAGGAGGGCCCAGTCCCTGGAGAAGGACATCAAGCTTAGTAAAGTAGAAGGTCAGCAACAAAGAGGAAGACCCTCAACGAGATGGATTGACATAGTGGCTGCACCAGTGGGCTCAAACATAACAACGATCATGAGAATGGCACAGGACCGTGCAGTGTTTTGTTTTGTTGTACATAGGATCGCTATGAGTTGGAACCAACTTGACGACACCTAACAACAACAACAGAGATTGCCTTGCTATTGGGGCTGTCATTTTGAACTGCTTTATTGTGGTGGACATCTGTTGGGGCAAGGAGTGGACAGTTATGGAAAGTTCAGGCTTGATCATAAAGGACAGCTTTCAGGACATGATCACAGCAAGATGGGCCAGTGCTCCCACATTATATACCTGATGTGTGGAAAGACTGTTGTGCAACAAATGTTATTGCGATATATTGTTAATTAGTATCTTATGTTGTTCATTCAGGCCTCCTTCACTTAAATTCAGTCTGCTGGGACAGTGGATTAGAGGCCCTATATTTGTAGAAAGAGAATAATAATTATTGCATTTTTTTTTTTAAACAAAGACTTTCTTAGACTGTAAATTCCATGAAGACAGGAACCATGTCTCATGTGTAACTGTCTACCTAATGCAGAGTGTCTGGTACACATTGTCCATGTCCCCATCACGGACGCTATTATTCTGTTAATGTATGTTCAGATCATATTCTTTTGTTTTGATTTTTGCCAGTCACTTCATACTGTTCATTCAAATATTTGAAGATCTGTGATAATCCAGGAAGCTGGGCAGGTGAATCTCAGAGTTGATTTGTGGTAATTACCTCTTGGTGCCAGTTCATTTGTGTGCTTGTGGCATCTGTGCCACATTGATAGCTGGAGCCAGTCACGAAGCTAGTGCTGTGCCCTCTCAGTAGGAGGTTTGGTTGATACATCATCTTGGGAAAAATCTAGCATGGCGTTTGAAACCAGAGGCTGAAACAGCAGTCCTTTAGCCCTTTTGTAGGGTGGGAGTAAGTAGACACTGTTCTCAGGTGTCGTAGAAATTAGTAATAACCTTGGAGCAGTTTCAGAAGCTTTCCCTGTACCCACCGGAACAGGTTTGTTTAATTTGAGGAACGTTACTTTGGCTCATTTGGAAGCTGTGAGATTTTTTCTTAGAGACTTGCCCTGGTTCTTCTGCATAATGTTTCCTTTGCAGGATCTTTTTTTCCACAAGGCTGGCATCTCTGCCCCACTGCCTTGTGCCACGTCTTTTTACCTGTCCCTCATTATACCCAATTCTGAAAGCGATCCCTCCTATATCGGGAAACACTTAGGTTTTGAAACGTTGTAGTGACTGTTTTCTTTTTGAAATGGTAAGTCACCACCTTTGGCTCTCCTCGCTTAGCTGGGGCTGTTTCGGTGACTAACATTTAGCATGCCGTTGTGCTAGCCATCCTGTACTTTGGTCCCAGAATTCATTTCTGTTCTACTGTTTATTTAGAAATGAAAGGTCGAGCTTGTTTGGATATGGTTGTGATTCAATTAAAGTGGCACTGATTTTCAGACTTTGTTTGCCATGGATTCCTCTGTTGTGTCAGGAAAGCTGCTGCAATAAGTTGTGGGGAGAAGTTCACGTGTACATGGTCTTGCACAAAGTCCTGTTTGCTGACTCAGAAGGTTTTGTGTGAAGCTTCTGCCTGGGTGAAAGGCATGAGCTTTTCTTGAAGCAACTGAAAAACAATTTTTGCCTGGCCACTAGTTCTTGAGCTCTAATATGCTATACTTTTCTCTCATTGTGGACTTCCTTTGAGGAAGCGGGGTGCAGGTGGGGAAGGGGTGTGAATAAGCTTCATGCACAATCTCAGATGTTGGACTTCCCTGTAGCAGAGAGTAAACTGTATATTGTAATAAGACAGTACACCTAAAGTACAGGATCTCAGTTTAGTGACCATTCACTCAGCATCTACTATGTGTAACACACATTTGGGGTGGAGGTGTAAAGATGATTCCAATTCCACTTGGTTGATGATCTTGGCTATGAATTTAGGCAGATGACTTGACCTCTCAGGGCCTTAGTTTCTCCAACCATGTTTGGACTAGATGATCTCTAAAATTCTTTCCAGTTTTAGAATTCTGTGCTCTAAATGTTCATCTGTTTATTGAAGAATAAGAGAAAAAGATTTCCCACAGAATTGAAGTATTCTTATATCTCACATGTTGTAAACTAAATGGCTTAAAAATGGTTCCTCTATTGCACTATTGATATTTTGGATAATTCTTTGTTGTTGGGGGCCATCCTGTGCATTGTAGGATGTTTAGCAGCATCTCTAGCTTCTGCCTACTAGATGCCAGCAGTAGCCCCCCTCCGCCACTGTTTGTGACAACCAAAAATGTCTCCAGACATTGCCATTGCCCCTGGAGAGCAAAATTGCCCTGGTTGAGTACCACTGCTCCAGAGGAAAAAGAGTGATACTGTTTAAATGTGGGCTATCTTTAATATCCATATTCATATTGTTGCTCTACTGCTTACTACCTGTTTTATCAGCAAACACATATTAAGTGCTTACTGTATATAAATGTGTTAACACTTGATTGTGAGGGAGTTTAATTATAATGTCAAGTTTTGAAATATCAGGTCCACCTGGCAAGCTTTGGAATGATTGCTTAGCTGTTAGCTGAGCAATCCTTCCCTACACACCTACTCTCGCAACCTGCTGTTAGCTGTTGAGGTAGTGATTGAAATATATGAAAGCATTTACTTGCAAAGGTTATCAGGTCAGCAACCTAGAGAGCCCCTGGCTTTGTGAGTTATAGATCAGGACTGGGCCTTGTGTATCTAGAATTCAGCATCGTGGCATTTATCCATTCGACTACCTAGGAGAAAAAATCCTGTAGTCAATGTGAAGGTGGGCGGTGGGGAGGGGGGCGGGTTGGGAATCTATGCCCAGGATGGAGGATGAAGAGCGATCACCACAAAGGGTGGTAGTAGCTTCTTCTAAAGATACCAAAACCAAATCCACTGTCACCGAATCAATTCTGACTCATGGTGACCCTATAGGACAGAGTAGAACTGCCCCATAGACTATAAACCTTTATGGAAGCAGACTGCCACATCTTTCTCCTGTGGAGCTGCTGGTGGGTTTGAAATGCCGACCTTTTGGTTAGCCTCCAAGTGTTTTAACCACTGTGCCACCAGAGCTCCTCTCTTCTAAAGATACGCACCCCTAAAGTAGGCTGGCTCACTTTGCATGTTCAGTGTTTTTTTCAGATTATGAGTAGATGTTGGTTGTTGCAAAGAGGAAGTTAAGACTTCAACCTGAAATAACCTAAAAAATGTAAAGAACTGAATGTTCCCAGGGGGCGAAGAAAATAACTTTTATCAGACAAAGTTAACGTCTGTTACTTAAAGTGAGGTCATGAGTAGTAGGAAATTAAAAAAAAAAGACAGATGCCATTGAGTCCATTCCAACTCATGGTGACCCCATGTGTGTCAGAGTAGAACTGTGCTCTGTATGGTTTTCAGTGGCTGATTTTTCTGAAGTAGATCACCAGCCCTTCCAAGGCACCTCTGGGTAAACTTGAACCTTCAGCCTTTTTGTTAGCAACTGAGCACGTTAACCATTTGCACCACCCAGGGACTCCAATAGGAAATTAATTATAACGTCAAGTTTTGAAATATCTGGTCCACCTGGCAGACTATGACATGATTTCCCAGACGTTAGCCCAGCAATCCCTGCCTACGTACCTACTTTCCACTAAACCTGCTGGTAGCCATTGAGATTGTCATTGAGATGGTCATCTTCACTGTGTCTGGTGCAGAAGGGTGCTGTTTGCTGATTGGAGTAGAGTGTGTTCTGTAAGCATCCTTGCCGGGGCGCTCTGGGATCCCAAAGCCATGAATCAGACACTTAAGCCTGTATCAGTCACTATCCCTGGGTTCCTGACAGGCTCTGTGTCCTATTCCAGCTGAGCCTTTACTGGAGTAATTGCCCAAACAATTGTTTGTACTGAGATAGCCTCACTGTTTAGCTCCTAATGAAATAATCTTCTTCCTGACCCCAATGAAAGCAACTATTTTTTGTTTCCTCCCTCCCCTTTTCAGAAAAGCCATGTCCCAGCCACCACTCTTCTAGCTTATTCATAATGCTTTAAGCAGGGTCTTTGTGTAGAGGAAACTGGCTAGAGCCAAAGTATCATGGGCTAACCACGGTACAAGGACCATTAAAGCCGCTCTTTCCCTTAGCTTTCTATGTAGGATGTTTAAATTACCTTTGTGTAATTTTCTAAAAGTGATTTAAACCTCAAATCCACATAAGAAAAATACTCATACTAGGTTTTAAAAAGGTATACTAGACAGTTATTACCTAAAGGAGCTCACAAAAACAAACAAAAAACCCAATAAACAGTAACAACAAAACAGCCATAGATGAGTGACACAGAGAGGCAACACAGTGCTGTGGGAGCCAGAATAGGAAGGAGGGAAGTTCTTCATGGTGAAAATGGGTGGGGAAAGATTTTTACAAAAAGGTAGTTTGCAAATAGGATAACCCATGGAAAGCTGTTTTGAGAGATCGTAGGTAGATCAGCAAAGTGTAAGTAGTTCAATTTTCCTTATTGGTCAAAACTTAGAACGTCCAAAGTATGAATTCAGCAACGAAAACCTACAAATAGAGATGTCCAGTTGACCAGATGGCTCTAGTTCTGTCCTGCTTCTCTTTCCCACTTTGAGTTGTTTCATCTGGATTACTGATGCTTTCCTCACATTACTGCCCATTACTGCCTCTGCTCTAAAGCTCTTGCTCATATGTGGACACATATGACTTCTTTTGATTCATTTACCCTTAGTCCCATTGAGACCATTCAGAACTTTGATTACAAAGGGGGAACAAAAAGAAAAAAAAGGAATTTGTCACAAAATATAAGAAACTAAAATGTAGTCACCCTTTTAAGGTTTAGATTGCTGATCCTGCCTTAGCTTGTTCCAGTCCCTGTTCCATTTCACAATCCTGAGGTCTCTGCACATTAGCTTTTCAGCACCAGTGTAGTTCTTAGTCAGTCATCTTACTTGATTTCTTTTTTTCTCACATCAGGCCCTCCTCTATATTAACGGCTCCATTAGATGACCTAGGAATTTACTCCCTATAGAACTTGACCTATAGAAGTAAAAACCAAACCAACCTTCTTATCCTGCTGCCCACTTAGGGCTCTTTCACACATTTCTCAGTAGATAGGAATACAGGCCTCTTTCCAGGGTTATTGGCATAATGAAGGTCCTCATTCTCAGAGTCTCCTCATGGAAGCATTTATTTAACACGAACGTGTACTTTTAAAGGAAAACTTTTTTTGACAGCATAGAATTTAGAAGCATTTAAACAGCAAAGTTTATTCTCAACGAAAGAACAGAAGTTTTTAAAAAGAAATTAAAAACCAAGAAACAAATGGTTACAAAATGTCAACTCTTCTAAATCAGGGCATCCAACCTATTTGGAATGGTTCAGTAATTGCTGACATAAAGGAGGACAGTTTACACCTTGCATGGCAACCAAATCCATTGCCCTTCGGATTTTGACCCGAGTAGGAAACAAACAGTAGTGCCCTGCTCAAAGATGGCAGCTGACCGTGCTGCTTTGAATGTGTGTTGCTCTCCACAGTCCTGCCAAAAATCTAATCTCCCACATAGATTTCCAGTGAAGATCAAAGACTACAGCTTTCAGTATGGATTGCACCTTAGCATAAAGAAAAAGAATCCTCACAACTGGACCAATAAGCAACATTATGATAAATGGAGAAAATATTGAAGTTGTCAAGGATTTCATTTTACTTGTATCCACATTCAATACTCATGGAAGTAAAGAAATCAAACGATGTATTGCATTGGGCAAATCTTCTGCAAAAGACCTCGTTAAAGTGTTAAAAAGCAAAGATGTCACTTTGAGGACTAAGGTGCACCTGACCCAAGCCATGGTATTTTCAGTTGCCTCATATGCATGTGAAAGCTGGACAATGAATAAGGAAGACCGAAGAAGAATTGATACCTTAGAATTATGGAGTTGGCGAAGAATGTTGAAGATACCATGGACTGCCAGAAGAACAAACAACTCTGTCTTGGAAGAAGTGCAGCCAGAATGCTCCTTAGGAAGATGGCGAGACTTCGTCTCACGTACTTTGGACATGATATCAGGAGGGCCCAGTCCCTGGAGAAGGACATCGTTCTGGGTAAAGTAGAGGGTCAGCAAAAAAGAGGAAGACCCTCAACGAGATGGATTGACACAGTGGCTGCAACAATGGGCTCAAGCATAACAACGATTGT
>NW_004443951.1:16641333-16672325 GCF_000243295.1 Trichechus manatus latirostris | reverse complement strand
AAGTAGAGGGTCAGCAAAAAAGAGGAAGACCCTCAACGAGATGGATTGACACAGTGGCTGCAACAATGGGCTCAAGCATAACAACGATTGTGAGGATTGCACAGGACCAGGCAGTGTTTCATTCTGTTGTACATAGGGTTGCTATAAGTTGGAATTGACTTGATAACATGTAACAACAATAGTCAATGTTTGTAATGTTAGAGGACTGGCTTCCACTGGATGTAACTTGAGGGCTTCATTGTCTTGTGTACTCAGTCTAATCTTCTTACTGACTTAACAGTATTCTTTAACCAGGGCAGAAAATCTTTTGGCTAGCTCTTTTTCTTTCTTTAAAGCATGTCTGCTCTTTGCTATAAAAACAATCATAGCAGCACATACCAGAATCTCCCAGGGAGACTCTAAGAGGCTGGGGCCTTTTCTCAAGCTTTCAGATAGCACTACTAGGGTTCTACACAGCTGCGCTAGGACCAGATGGAAAGACATTTTAGTGGCAGTCGGGAGGTTCTCTGTGGCTCCAAAGGGCACCACAGCTCTGCCTCTGATTGTCAGTGTCCTGTGGGCCACAACTGACTGCACGGAACCCTGTGGAGTGTTCCACCTCTAACCCAAACAAGTGCCTGGCAACCCAGACAGACCATCAGTGAGGCTGAGGGAGGCCAGCCGGATTCTATAAAACATGCTTTCTAACTTTGCTCACTGCACAAATAGAAAGCGATATTATTTGTACATTTGGGGAAGAGGAAAGGGCTAATTGCAGCCAGAGACCAGCTTGGAGCTCAGGCCACTTTAGGCCCCATTTGGCCCTACAGTAGACTGGAGATCAAAGTAGTTCCATGCCATAACTCTTTCTCTGCACGTGAGTATGTCAGGACATAGTGGTGGGAGACATTGCATTAGAGGGCTCATGTGCCTACATCCCTGAGTGAGGTTCATTCTCCTGACTTGAAGTCACTTTCTGTAGCATGGAAACCTGATCCTGCCTACCAAGGTTACAGGGGTATCCCTCCCCTGAAGGCTCCCTCTCTCCTTTGTGTTGGTCAGTGCAGGCTGGCAGGAGCAGAGCACTGGAGGGCTTCACCCAAGGTATTAACTAAGAGACCTGGATTTCAATCATAATTCAGGAGAAATCAGTTGGAACTGGCAATGTCTTAACATTTCATGGGTTTTCAGTGGACCCAGTTTGTCCCCATTCAACCCAAGCATTTTTGGATGAGGGGAGACTCTGCTCTGGTGGCGACTCAGTGACCCAGGCTACTCCCATCGTGTGGCCCTGCCATTCAGCACATGGCTCCCAATGTTTCCCTGAGGATGATCTCCAATCTACCGAGTTATCTTCACAAGTATGGTTGCCCCTGAGGAGGGAGTGAGTCCTTTCTTTGGCCATATTTTCCACCTTTTATTTCTTTAAACAACACCTCATTCTCCTAGTATCTCTATGGCAGACTCTGACCCAGAGCCTTCTTGTCCACCCCTGGGACTCTACTGTGAGCAACCTGTCCCCAGTAGCTTTACTTGAGAGGTACCATTACTGCAAAGGCAGGCCTGGAGGTGACCAGGTTTTGGGCTGCAGGTCCCCCTATGGAGGTGGAGAATAGAGGCTCTGGCCAAGCTTGGTGGTGAGGGGAGGAGGTGGCCACATGCCTGAAGAAGTGAGAATTGGTTTTTGTTAATAATTCATTTATTTATTTTAAAAAGAAATGGCCATGCAATTTAAAAGTTTGTAACCTGTTCCTGGAAGTAAAGAATTCAGACATTGTAGGGGGTGAAAACAAAAAAAGAGGCTGGAGAGTATTTTATTTGGGACTCTTGACATTGCAGGTGATACACTGGAAGTAGCTTAAGCCAAAAGAGGGATTTAGAGTAAGGATATTGAGGTAGCCCACAGAATGGCAGATCTGCAGGACACATGGCAGCCCTTGGAAACTTGGACTGGAATCAGGGATTCACAGTACCCAGGAGACCTTCTTTTTGTTCCTGTCTAGGTTTCTGTGGGTAGGTAGAGTTCACCCTCTCAGGTTTCTCCACGTGGCAGGAACATTACAGCTGGCATATGTACACACAATTTTAAGGGGAAGTGATGTCATTGCTGGCATATAGAAGTGAGAATAGTAAAAAGTATTGATTCTAGAAAGGCCCAAATCATGGAAGAATTTAAGCCACACTTAGAAGTTTGGAGTTCAGGTGACAGTGAGGGGCTAGTTACATGTCTTTGAATGGGGCAGTGGCATCATCATCACATTTCTTTGGCAGAAAGTCTTTTTTAGAGCCTGTAACAAGTCCAAACTAGGACCTGGTCCTTTCCCTCTGGAAGTCTTCTGGGGAGTAGAGATGAATAATAATGATGCAGGGTGTTTGATTTGATAGTTTTTTGTTACTAAAAGTATCATCTAAGTACACACTAGTTACCATTAACTGCTGGGATAGACAGAAAGGAAGAATTACACCCTAAGATACAGTAAATCCCTACCTACTAGTAATGAACCAGGAAAGTAAGAGTAGTGTTGAGCTAAAATTTACTGATAGTTGCCCTTCCTTCAGTCTTTTCAGAGTAGCTTAATGAATTTTGGAGGTAGAGTTACTATCTTTTGGAAGTGGATTAGATTTTAGAGATAATCTAACCAGGTAAGGAAACTGACTCTCAGAGAAGTGAATGACTTGCCTAAAGTCACACAATGGCAGAGCTTAGATAACCCCTATCTTTAATTCTGTGGATAACAGGGGCAAGCAATTGACGTGAGATATGTAAAAGCATGCTACTGGACTTGTTGTTGTTGTTAGGTGCTGTCAAGTCAGTTCTGACTCATAGCGACCCTACGTACAACAGAACAAAACACTGCCCAGACATGCGCCATCCTCATGATTGTTGTTATGCTTGAGCTTGTTGTTGCAGCCACTGTATCAGTCCATCTCATTGAGGGTCTTCCTCTTTTTTGCTGACCCTCTACTTTACCAACCATGATGTCCTTCTCCAGGGACTGGTCTAGTTCAGCGCAAGTATTGGTTTTGCTAAGATTTAAAGGAAATGAATAGCCAATCTATAGAGGATCTGAGGAAAGAAAGCTGCTGCACCCAACTGTGGACAGTGTGCCCTGTCTTGGCCCCGGCTCTTTGGCTATTTTATTGCTTTGGACTTTTATTCCTTTCTCTTGGCCCTTTTTCAATTGCATTTAATTTTGTGGTCCTCTCTTACTCAGAGCTGAGCAAAGTCAAGGAAGATCCACTATCTGTGTAAGCATTGCTGACAACTAGAGAAAGATGAAGAATGTCTCTTTCTTTTCTTCCACTAGACCCCAGTCGGCTTCCCGGCTGATTTCTGAGTGTTACAGGTTTAACATCTTTAGAAAAAGCCATTTTAAGTTAACTGCTGAGATGGGTTTAGATGGTGATGATTAATCCTTTAATCAGTGAATACTTAGCAGGGTTCTACTTTACTAACCTCCTTTTTCTGGTTACTTGGTAGGAGGAAAATATTGCTTTGCTTCATCTGTACTCATGTAGCAATCTGATACATCTGTTATATCATTGATCTCCTGGATTAAGTTGGCTCAGCTGGTTTTGCTCTCTTTTGCTAGAGTCTCTAAGCCTCCATCTTTATCGTGCATACTTTGATATTCTATATAAATATGGGAGGAGTATAAAACCAGCACCGGGAAATAGAAGTGGTAAGAATGTAGGGACTCAGTACAGGCTTCTCCCGCTATCCGAAAGTAGAACGTTCCTATGAAACTTTTTGTAAGCCAAAGTGGCATAAAGCAAAGTAATTACCGTTAATTTATACGGGGAAAATTTTTTAGCGTTCCCAGACCCAAAAGATAACCTACCGATCATACCAAATAACACATGAAACCTTGGCGGGAGCTGTGGAGGATGATCCCAGCAGGGCAGACCGCCGGGGACTTGTGGAGTGTGCGCAGGGCCGTTCGGCGAGGGGGCGGCAACCACGGCAGCCTCCTGGACACTGGATACCTTCAGAGGACGAGGAGTCAGACGACGAGGAGGCGGCGGCAGCTGAGGACGGCATCGGGGGAGGAGCTGCTGGGCTTTCTGACCAGGCTGCCCCCGGTTCCTGGCCTGGGCTGCAGGATCCTGGAGTGCTACTGGGGCATGCCACCTACTTCAAGCACGTCGCACTTTGAGTTCCGGTACTACTGCACCCCCGAGGTTGCCAAGACGACCAAGGGGTACTGGGGCACCTCTAGCACCACCTATCTAGTTTTCATCTACTGATCCCACTGTCAGCAGCGCCGCACGCCCCCAAACCAGCTGTTTACCTATAGGAAAGCTATTTTCGCTTATCGCCTTTTTTCATAAAAATGAAAATCCTCTTCCGTGTTCTTTCGGTTAGGGAATCTTTTGGTTAGTGAAAACAGATACTAATGTACGTAAAAGTGAAGTGGCGTAAGGTGAACTTTTGGATAGCGAGGTAAACCTGTATAAGGAAGGCATCTCAACAGTCAGTGCCATCTACAGTGCAATGGCTACCTTTTATGAAATACGACGTAACTAACTTAGCACTGGAGGTGGTCAAGGAGGGTCCAGGTGCTCACCTAGAGAAGGGGCCCCTTTGTTCAGTGGGAGGTTGGGTTCAATGACTTGTAAGGTTCTTTCTACCTCTGATTTTCTATTTTTAAATTCTTTGGTATAGTTTTTACTTTTATGCTTGAATTAGTCTCAGAAATGTTTAAATTTGCTTTGTCTCAAATGTTTAAAAAGTTTTAACTTCTAAATTGTATAAGAGACTAACTTGAAATGTAAACTTTCACTTAAGCTGTAACATTAAACAAAAAAAAAAAGTTTAACTTCTGCTGTTTTTTCAAATGTATGACTGTGGACAGTGTCGCTTTTATGACAAACGGAAACAACATTCTTGCAAGATGGACCGGATGGAAATGGACTTCTCTTGCAGAGCGCTCTTAAGAGCAGAGGTGGATTGAGCAAGCCCTTAGTTTGATCTTATGGTTCCTTAAAATGTTTGTACTTTCAGAAGTTCAGAGTATTGTTTATTGTTATTTTGGAATAGGGAACTGGGTGAATTCTCTTTGGGTGGGTGAAAATAGACTGGTAAACATACCTCTCAGCAGCCCTACTTAATTTCTTAAACATTGCACTAGTGTTTCTGTGTATTTCTCTTTGTAATAACTCAGGGAATAGAGGGGAATAATGAGTGGAACTGAGGTAACGAATTAGAATTGTTTTTAAAACAAATACTGCTTCTTTCTTCCTTTGACTCCCAAATTTCATGTCTGGGTTAGTAAGTATCGTAAGTCATGTCATAAGTCAAAGAGAATCAACTTCTACTTTAAAATCAGAGTCGGTAGATTCTTCCTTATATGGCTATCTCATTTTAAACCAGTTTTCAGTGCCAGTCACAGGCTCCGTGAACTGAATGTGATCCCATTAGATTCATCAAGATCTAGCATCTTCATAAAATGTTTATGATATTTTGAATTTTCAGAACTATTGATGGTTAAGGTGCCCAGGTGGCACAGTGGTTAAAGTGCTCACCTACTAACTGGAAGGTTGGCAGTTCGAATCCACCAGCTGCTATGCTCGAAAAAGATGTGGCAGTTTGCTTCCGTAAAGATTACAACCTTAGAAACCCCATAGGGCAGTTCTACTCTGTCCTATAGGGTCGCTATTAGTTGGAATCAACTTGACAGCAATGGGTTTTATTGAATGTTAAGCAGGAAGGGACCTAAAAATTACCTACTGTCATCTTATAGATGAGAGCCCTGGTGGTACAGTGGTTAAGAGCTCAGCTGCTAACCAGAAGGTCCACAGTTCAGATCCATCAGCTGCTCCTTGAAAACCCTATGGGGCACTTCTACTATGTCTTATAGAGTCGCTATGAGTCAGAATTGACTTGACGGCAACGAGGTTTTTTTTTAATCATCTTATAGAGCTATAGTAGTAGAAGGGAACTTAAAACTCATCATACACCCACCCATTATGCATGGATCATTTCGCTACCATCCCAGACAGTTGATTATCCAGCCACTGCTTGAACATCTGCCAACCAAAAAAAAAAAAAAAAAAAAAACCCATTGCTGTTGAGTCAGTTCCAACTCATAGCAACCTATAGGACAGAGTAGAACTGCCCCATAGGGTTTCCAAGGCTGTGATCTTTATGGAGGCAGACTGCCACATCTTTCTCTTGCAGAGCAGCTGGTGGGTTCGAACTGCCGACCTTTCAGTTAGCAGCCGAGCACTTAAGCCAATGTGCTACCAGAGCTGTCTTTGAATATCTGCATGTACTAGGACTTTCCTATTTCTGGATATGCTGCATTTGTTTTCACACAACCTCAATTGTTAGAAAATTCTTCCCTAGAGTGTGCTAAAATGAACTTCTACTTATTGGTGCTAATTCTGCCTTTGGAGGGTTGCCAAGGTAACCTAATCCATTTTCTGTGTGATAGCTTAGCCTGTAAAGTGTATGAAAACTTCTCCCTTCATTTTGCAAAGCAAGAAGAATTTTGTATATTTTTTATATTGTTTGTTGATGAACTCATTTAACAAATATTTATTGTGTAACTATCTTCTACTTGCTAGCATTATGCTAAATGCTTGAAATAAATGATGAAGGGATGTGATCTATTTAGGGCAAGAGAGACCTGTATGCAACTAATTAAAATAAGATATTAAACAACAAAGCCACCACTCATCTGTCAGTTTGTCATGCTGTGGTGGGTGGCTTGCATGTTGCCGTGATGCTGAAAGCTATGGCACCAGTATTTCAAGTACCAGCAGGGTCAACCATGATGGACAGGTTTCAGCAGAGCTTCCACTAAGATAGATTGGGAAGAAGGACCTGGCGATCCACTTCTGAAAAAATTGGCTGGTGAAAACCTGATGGATAGCAGCGGAACATTGTCTGATACAGTGCCAGAAGATGAGCCTCTCAGGTTGAAAGGCACTCAAAACATGACCGGAGAAGAGCTGTCTTCTCAAAGTAGAATCAACCTTAATGATATGGATGGAGTCAAGCTTTCAGGACCTTAAACTGCTGATGTGGCACGACTCAAAATGAGAGGAAGCAGCTGCAAACATCCATTAATAATTGGAATATGCAATGTATGAAGTATGAATCAAGGAAAATTGGAAGTTGTCAAAAATGAAATGGAATGCTTGAAGATCAATATCCTAGGCATTAGTGAGATGAAATGGACTGATATTGGCTGTTTTGAATCAGAAATCATATGATCTTCTCCCGTGCTGGGAATGACAAATCGAAGAGGAACAGCATTGCATTCATTGTCAAAAAGAACATTTCAAGATCTATCCTGAAGTACAGCGCTGTCAGTGATGGGATAATATCCATACGCCTACAAGGAAGACCATTTAATGTGACTATTATTCAAATTTACGCACCGACCACTAGTGCCAAAATGCAGAAATTGAAGATTTTTACCAACTTCTGTAGTCTGAAATTGATCAAACATGCAATCAAGATGCATTAATAATTACTGGTGATTGGAATGGGAAAGTTGGAAACAAAGAAGAAGGATCAGTAACTGGAAAATATGGCCTTGTGATAGAAATGACACAGTAGATCCTATAATAGAATTTTACAACATCAATGACTTATTCATTAGAGATACCTTTTTCAACAACATAAATGGCAGCTATACATGGTGACCTCACTGGATGGAATACACAGGAATCAAATTAACTACATTGTGGAAGGAGACGATGGAGAGGCTCAATATTACCAGTCAGAACAAGGTCAAGGGCTGACTGCAGAACAGACCATCAATTGTTCATATGCAAGTTAAAGTTGAAGCTAAAGAAAATTAAAACAATTTCATAAGAGCCAAAGTATGACCTTGAGTATATCCCACCTGAATTTAGAGACCATCTCGAGAATAGATTTGATGGGTTGAACACTAATGACCAAAGACCAGACATGTTGTGGGATGACATCAAGGACATCATACATGAAGAAATCAAAGGTTATTAAAAAGACTGAAAAGAAAAAGACCAAAATGGATGTCAGAAGAGACTCTGAAACTTGCTCTTGAATGTAGAGTAGCTAAAGAAGAATGGAAGAAATGATGAGGTAAAAGAGTTGAACAGAAGATTTCAAAGGGCAGCTCAAGAAGACAAAATAAAACATTATAATGAAATGTGCTAAAGACCTGGAGTTAGAAAACCAAAAGGGAAGAACACACTTGGCATTTCTCAAGCTGAAGGAGCTGAAGAAGAAATTCAAGCTTTGAGTTGCAGTATTGAAGGATTCTATGGGCAAAAAATTGAACAACGCAAGAAGCATCAAAAGAAGATGGAAGGAATACACAGTCACTGTAGCAAAAATAATTGGTCGATGTTCAACCATTTCAGGAGGTAACATATGATCAAGAACCTATATTCTGAAGGAAGAAGTCCAAGCTGCACTGAAGGCGTTGTCAAAAAACAATGCTCCAGGAATTGAGGGAATACCAACTGAGATGTTTCAACAAATGGATGCAGTGCTGGAAGCACTCACTCGTCTATGCCAAGAAATTTGGAAGACAGCTACTTGGCCAATTGACTCATAGAGATCCATATTCATGCCCATTCCAAAGAAAGGTGATCCAACAGAATGCAGAAATTATGAAACAATATCATTAATATCACACCAAGTAAAATTATGCTAAAGATAATTCAAAAACGGTTACAGTAGGACATCAGCAGGGAACTGCCAGGAATTCAAGCCAGATTCAGAAGAGGACGTGGAATGAGAGATATCGTTGTTGGTGTCAGATGGATCTTGGCTGAAAGCAGAGAATACCAGAAAGATGTTTACCTGTGTTTTATTGACTATGCAAAGGCATTCAACAGTGTGGATTATAACAAATTATGTATATCATCGTAAAGAATGGAAATTCCAGAACACTTAATTGTGCTCATGTGAAGCCTGTACGCAGACCAAGAGGCAATCATTTGAACAGAGCAAGGGGATACTGCGTGGTTTAAAATCAGAAAAGGTGTGCATCACTATTGTGTCCTTTCACCATACTTATTCAATCTGCATGCTGAACAAATGATCCAAGAAGCTGGACTATACGAAGAAGAATGTGGCAATACGCCTATGCAATATGCATATGGCACAATCTTGCTTGCTGAAAATAAGGAAGATTTGAAGCACTTACTGATGAAGATCAAAGACTACAGCCTTCAGTATGGATTACACCTTAACATAAAGAAAACAGAAACCCTCACAACTGGACCAGTAAGCAACGTCATGATAAACAGAGAAAATATTGAAGTTGTCAAGGAATTCATTTTGCTTGGATCCACAATCAACGCTCACAGAAGCAGCAGTGAAGAAATCAAATGACATATTGCATTTGGCAAATCTGCTGCAAAAGACCTCTTTAAAGTGTTAAAAAAAAAAAAAAGCAAAAGCAAAGATACCACCTTGAGGACTAAGAAGCGCCTGACCCAAGCCAATAGTATTTTCAATTGCCTCATATGCATGCAAAAGCTGGACAGTGAATAAGGAAGACTGAAGAAGAATTGATGCTTTTGAATTATTGTGTTGGTGAAGGATGTTGACTATACCCTGGACTGCCAGAAGAATGAACAAATCTGTCTTGGAAGAAGTACAGCCAGAATGCTCTGTAGAAACGAAGATGGCAAGACTTCATCACATACTTTGGACATGTTATCAGGAGGGACCGTCACTTGAGAAGGAACTCATGCTTGGTAAAGTAGAGGGTCAGTGAAAAAGAGGAAGACTCTCAATGAGATGGATTGACACAGTGGCTGCAATAATGGGCCCAAACACAGCAACAATTGTGAGAATGGTTCAGGACGGGGCAATGTTTCATTCTGTTGTTCATAGGGGCTCTATGAGTCAGAACTAACTCGACAGCACTAACAACAACAAATAACAAAGAGCAAAGCATACAGTAGACTATGAGCCATATGGAAGATTAAGTTTTATTCCATTGGAGGGCCTTCCAGAAGAGAGGACATTGGACTGGATTTTGAAGTTTGTCAAGCAGAGAATGGAGGAGAAAGCCATGTCAGGTAGGATGAATGGTATAAGTAAAGACATGGAGGTGTGAGTGCGTTGCTTATTTCAGAATGATGACTTGCTCACCGTGTGTAAAGCACGGGCTTCTAAAGGGCTTTCTAGGTCACATGAAGGAGTTTCAATTTATCTTGCAGCCAGTAAGGAACCATGGAATGTTGTGTTGTTTTGTTTTGAAAATGCCTGTATTGTTTTTTCTCATTACAAAAGTAATAAAAGCTCATGCAAACAATTCACAGAGTATATAAAGATATAGAGAAGGAAATACATATTTCAAACCCTACTCCCCAGAAATAATAGCTTTCAATATTTTATGTATACTTCTAGGCAATTTTTCTGTGCATACATATACAGTTATTAACATTTCTATACAAAATTAAGTTGTTTCATATATACTATTTTAAAACTAGATTAAAAATTACTTTATCATGGAGATATTTCTCCATATAATAGAGAGCTACATAATTTTTCACCATTGTATGGAGCTATAATTTCTTGACATAATCTATTAATGTTTCCAATTTTTATAAAGATGTAGAAATTAAGTTACCTATTTCTTTATGTACTTCACCTGCTGCTTCCCTAGATGGTTTCTTACAATGGGATTGAAGGAGTTACTTACTTTTAATTAAATTTTTAATAAATTTTTCTTCCCTGCTATGTGCAAAAAACTGTGCTATGCCCTGGGAATATGACAGTGAATGGCACAGATCTGGTTTCTGCTCTTAGGGCATGTATAGTTTAGAAGGAAAGACAGATATTAAACAATCACACAAATAAATATCTTATTACTAAATGTGGTAAGAGTTAGGAAGAAAAAGTAAAGGGTACAAGGAAAGTTTATAACTTCAAAAAAGCCCTTATCTTTTAGAGATATATACTGAAGTCTTTACAGATGAAATGGTATGATATTTGGGATTTGCTTCAAGATAAGCCAGGGTTGAGGATGAGGAAAAGTTGCTGGGAGTCTAGCTGAAACAAATTAGCCAGGAGTTGATAATTCCTGAAGTTTGTGGTCCATTGTACTTTAGTTTTGTATGTTTGAAATTTTCCATAATAAAATGGTAAAAACCAAAAGAGTGGAAGAGAGATTATAGTCTGGTTTAGTTTGTGGTGGGCCAAAGGAAGACGTCTTTGAGGAAGAAACATTTCCGTTTAAACCTCATGATATATAGGAGTTGGCCAGGCTACAAGTGGTGGATGGCCGTTGGGGGAAGAGCTTTTTAGCCAGTAGGAGCAGCAGGTACACGGTCGTAAGGAAGGAACATGTTGATGCCTTGAGGAAATGAAAAAAGACTGGTGTCACAGGAGCTGAGGCTGGAGAAGTAGGCACGGACCAGATCATATAAGGCCTTGGAGACCATGTTAAGGGTTTTGTTCTTTATTCCAACAGCAATAGAAGGAGACCTTCCATAGACGGATATTAAGCGGCAGAGTGACAAGGTTACTTTTGTTTCTTTGAGAGCTCAAACTGACTGTTTTGTGGAGAATGCTTTTGGTTGGGGGCCAGGGTAGAAGTGAATGTAAAAGTGGAGAGATATTAGGAGCTTATTGCACTAATCCAAGAGAGATTCTAGTGATTTTGGATTAGAGAACTAGTGATATAGATAGAAAAAAAAGAGATACTCATTTGAGAGATATTTTGGTCTTGGTGATGATATGGGTGTGGGGATTGAAGGAGAAAGAGGTATCAAAGATGATGTATAAATTTCTGATGGATGGAGGTATTAATTTACTAAGGTGGAGAATAATGGAGAAAGAGTAGATTTTGTGGCAAGAGATCAAGAGCTCAATTTGGAATATGCCCTTCAGAAAATTTGCACCAATTTGAGAGTACATGGAAGATTTATATTTAGGGGCAAAATCTTTACAGATTTGTGTTTTAGAATGATTATTCTGATGGGAGTTTGGAGACCAGTTAGTTATTAGTCTGTGAGTTCTTTAAAAAAGGGGGTCTCATCTTTATTATCTCTGCCTTGTATCCCCAGTACCTAGCAGGCAGAATGCTTGACATAGTAGGTATTCAGTAAATAATGCTGAAAGAATGAATGCTTATAGGTGAGAGATGAGAAGGTCTTGGGTAGAGATGGAGAAATTCTGGAAAATTTTTCAAGGTAGATTCAATAGGACTTGGATGTAAGGTGGAATAAATTTTCTCCCTGTCCTTCACCCTTTCTGTTGAAGAGCTTTTCAACAACTTCACGATGCTGGAAAGTCTAAGTATGGATAGCCATCATTTATCAATTTTTTTTCTGCAACATTTGTTTGCTTGGAACTCCATAAGGTTAGAGATCAACCCACAAAATGGTTAATTATTAAAGGAGCTGTAATTATTGTAATAGTAGCTTCAAACCATCTGATACTCCAGTTTTCCTCTTTGCTTAGTTTTCAAGCCCACAACCATTCTAAGTCTGGCAGCTGTAGTGGTAGGGGAAGTTTTAACAGCAAGGCAAATTTGTAGGAGAGCCGTAGTAGTTACTCAGTATCTAGAAACTTTCCAGAAGTTGAGTAAGTTGGAAATTACCTACATGCTTTCCATTTTATTAGTGGAGAAGTAAGCCCCACAGAGACTTGTCAAACCCATGCAAGTCAGTCAGTGTAAGCACAGGTTTTCCTGATACTGGGCTGGTACTTAAGATAGTTGATTTCTTGACCAATCAACCAAATCCATATACTTTCTTCATTTTCACTGATTCCTTACTGAAGGGTGATTATTATATGCATATTAATTTTAATATTGCTTAATGCTGCCTTAGGCTACTGTTGAATATGTTCACTTAGCCATGACCTTGTATTTGCACTGTGCTAATTAATCACTGCTAGTTTATATCACTTGCCTCTCCTCTTTGCTTTCATTATTCAGCATCTCTTTCCATTTCTAATTTCAGAATGGCATCTTTTATTTTTTTCTCCTTGGTTGATGTGACCAATGTGTATTAAACAATTGGTTTATTTTTACAAAATATACCAGATTTGAGTAGGCTGATCTTGTAGTAGCAATACCAGATACTATGGAATCCAAGCATCCACCACTCAGGCTAACAGCTTTGGGCCTTCTTTCTTTGCTGTGTTGAGGCAGGGGTATGTATGGGCATAAGGGCAGGGTGGGGGTGTATAGCAGAGAAGAGACACAGGTGGAAGTGCAGATAGTGCCTTTTTTAAAGACTTTGAAATTGGGTGTAGGGTAAATTTCTTCTTTGTGATATTCAGTCAATTTTGGTTCTGATATTTTAGGACCAAAACTCATACTCCTGTCTAAAAAGAAGCATGCTGTGTTGCTTAGAGTCTTGGTATGTATATATGAAGGAGTTAACTTGTCCTTATTAGTGAAGAAGATGAATGGGAAATAGGTTCTGGAAATCTCATGCTATACCATGTTCTTATATGTAGCTGTTATTTATTATTGTCCCCCTATGTTCTAGGCACTGTGAGGGGGATATTATTGTATATATTTTATAGGTGAGGAAACTGAGGCTTAGGAAGTTTAAGTAGGTCTCCAAAGGTCATGCAGCTAATCATTGATGGAGCTGCAATTCAAGCCTAAGTCTTTTCTGGCTCCAAAGTCTGTACTTTTAATAACTACACATTTCCCCCACATTTCCAGCCATATAAGTAACTTTGGTCTCTTGTATTTTTTCTTTTCTCCAATTTCAGAATCTTTTATGGAGCATGCAGTCATTGACTAAAAAACCCAGTGGTTCAAAACTAAAGGAGACCGAGTATCTGAGATAGTACTATCACTGTTTCATTGGAAAAAGGTTCTAGGAGGGATGGCAGATGTGGGGCCAGAGGAGGATATGCCTTGGGCTTTTCATGAGACTGTTGTTGCCTGTATTTCTGGACTGAGACCTTGTCCGTGGCTCCAGATCGAGTCTTAATCTTATATTCCTCAGAGGCAAAACCTGACTCATAGTGACCCTATAGGACATAGTAGAACTGCCCCGTAGGGTTTCCAAGGCTGTAAATCTTTACAGAAGCTGACTGCCACATCTTTCTCCTGTGGAGCAGCTGGTGGGTTCAAATTGCTGACCTTTTGGTTAGCAGCTGAGCACTTAACCACTGCACCACCAGGGCAAAAGGACCTTAAATACTCTGGAATGTGGTCTGGAGAAATTCCAGTGTGAGAGTGGTTTAGATGATTGGGGATTGCCTTCTCTGGATTTAGGCCAAGAAGCAAACAGGGTAACATTCCATAGCTACCTTTTAGTGTTTTGGCTTCTGGACTTTGTTAGCGAACAAATACATTTTAACAATCTTATCATGAGTTCTAGACTCCAGAATCTAGAGGAAAAGAAAAATGGTGAAGAAATATGAAGCATTAACTTTTGGCCCCATTTTCAGTGCCATATAACATAGATCTTATCAGAATTCCTTTATGAAAACTATAACTTAATAATGTACAGCACTCTAAGAAACCTCATTCGTACCTGTTTAGGTTTTTCATTTTGTGTTTATATAACTCCCCACCATCCAAAGCAAGTGTATGAGTCACATGTGTGTTTATTAGCTATATGGCAAAACTACTGTGCAAGTCTGTCAATGGATTTGGAGATACCGAAGGTCTTTTTAAAAGATAAATCTAAGCCTGTCAGGAGAGTAGCAATAGAAGGTATTGGGATAAAATTTCAGGCAGAGAACACCATCTGGTGGTTAGAAGGAGGATTTGGCGTTCAGTATTTGTAGTATTTGCCACAGAATATGAGTGATACCTTTGGCAAAAAAATTACGTCTTTACTTGAATAATAATCATGAATTCAGATTTCTAAGAATGATTTCCTGCCATATGACTCTAGCATTCCTGCTTTAAAACTGCTGTCAAAACCTGAGGCTAAGCAAATCATTGCCTGTGCCCTGCAGAGGTGAAGTTTCCTGCTCTTTGTTGATCCAAACACAAGTCTTGTTTATCTCTGTAGAAGACCAATGCATGTCTTTTCACCTCTTTATTGTGAGCTTTACCTGTGACATAATGCTTATTTTATGTGGTAAATTTCTGCCTAGTGGAATGCTGGAGAAGGAAAAGTTTCCGGTTCTCAGTAAGTCTTTGGCAGGTGTTATATAAAAGTAAGTCATTTCTTTCTGTTATAGGAATTATGAGGAAGAGTTTGATAATATCCCAGAGTGATTATTAGGATGAGCAAAGTTGGCAAGGGGTGGGAGATTCTGTAACAGTTTTTTTAATTAAAATACATATCTGAGATTTTTTTTTTTTGGCAATGGGCATCTTCATTATTTAGCCATCTTGAGTCTAGGTAATTCTGTAGTTGGGTAAAGTAGGAACATCAGGCCAAGGGGAAAGGATCTTATTAAGTTAATCTGGATGCATATTTTATAGGCCTGGGGGCAAGGGAGGATAAACAACGTTTTAAATTTCAGGTTGAGCCTTGGGCTGGCATGGCATGGCTGTATCTTTTTTCCTAGTAGGAAAACTGAATCCAGGCCACCACCATTGAAAGGTTTCTTGGGGGAGGGGTGTTCATGGTAAAAGTGTTAGACAAAACAGAATGTGACATAGCTCTGCACTGTTTTCCTGGGATTTTTCTTTACATGAGTAGCAGTATTATAACATCTGGGTTTCAATACTCGTATTATCAAGCACTGTAAAAACTTGTCCATATGCAAAAGCCCACATATTGTATGATTCCATTTATATAAAATGTCCAGCATAGGCATATCTATAGAGGCAGAATTTGTGGTTATCTGGGAGGGCTGGGAGGAAAAGGAGAGTACCTACTACTGGGTAGAGTTTCTTTTTGGGGTGATGAAAATGTTCTGGAATTAGATAGTGGTATTGATTGCACACTGTGTGAATATAATAAAAAACCATGAATTGTACACTTAAAAATTAAAAATATGCAAAAAAAAGCTGCTTATGGAGGAATGAATAAAACCAATAAAAAGTGGTAAAAATTCGGTCTCATGTTTTAACAGAAATGTTGTCTGATAATCTTCTCACTTGTCGCTTTCTGCTATGCAGGGTGAGCAGGTATTAGTACAGTTTGGGCCTGGAATATTGTTATAATTTGTACTTTATCACCCTGTTCTGATCTTCACAGGACCGCGATGGGCCTCCTGGAACATTGGTGTCTTCATCTGCATTCGATGTGCTGGAATACACAGGAATCTGGGGGTGCACATATCCAGGGTAAAATCAGTTAACCTCGATCAATGGACTCAAGAACAGATTCAGGTACTTGCGCAGCCCAAGAGTCATTTCCATGTAAAAGTAGTTCCAGATAAATTTCAGTCCAGCTGAAGGCAAAGCTGAAGATAAAGAAATGTTTAATTGTGAAATACTTAAATACTTAAATTATTGTACCCTAATAGAAGACTTTTAAATCGTTCTTGTTTATGATGTGAGTTTTTCTACCTATATTTTTCCTCCTTCAAAACACAGTGTATCATCTAGTACCCCATGGGCCCATGAAGGTATTAAGGAGAATCTTTTGATTAGTTTCTAAGACCTGTAGCATTTACAGATTTAACATTTTTAGTTTTAAATATTCACACACAGACACACACATACACACAACACTCAAATCATAGGCTTATAATGATGCATATATGAATCTTACTTGCTGTTAGGTTGGTAGGCTGGGAGTGAGTCACTTAAGCTACTGAGTACAGAGTTTCTTTTTGGGGTGATGAAAATGTTCTGAAGTTAGATAGTGGTGTTGGTTGTACACTGAGTGGGTTCAGCTGGCCTAAGATCGGCATCTGGTAGCTTCATTGTTCTCTATTCTATTCCTGCATTGAAACTTTTTAAAACCAAAAAAACCACTGCCGTCGAGTCGATTCCAACTCATAGCGACCCTAAAGGACAGAGTAGAAGTGCCCCATAGGATTTCCAAGGAGCGGCTGGTGGATTTGAACTGCTGACCCTTTGGTTAGTAGCTGAATGCTTAACCACTGTACCACCAGTGATATAAAAAAAAAAAAAAAACTTAATTTTTTTGGGGAGGAAAGGGTGCCCCGAAGAAAAACAGTTGCTAATGTTGGTGATGGAAAGAAGAGGTTAGCCACAAAATGGCTTAAAAATTACTTTAGACTGTATTTATAGATTCAGAAAAGATCTAAAAAGGTGAGTTATATTTTTCGGTTATACTTTACTCTGTCTTATAAAGGAAATCACATGCCAGGGGGTTATTTGAGAATTTGAAGATTTAAAAACATCTTTGACTGTATCCCTCACAAGTCTTAAGGGCTGTACTATATACTAACCTAAAGGTTGGAGATTTGAACCCACTCAAGCAGCTCTGCTGAAGAAAGGCCTGACGAACTGCTTCCGTAAAGATTATAGCCAAGAAAACCCTATGGAGCAATTATACTCTGTAACACATTGGGGTCGTCATGAGTCAGAATTGACTCCATGGCAAGGTTTTTTTTTTTTTTTTTTGTTTTTTAATTAAGAAACATACATTTATTGGTAATAAATGTGAATAGGTTAATTAAAAGTACAAACTTAGAATTGTAATGATTATTGCCTGCCAATTAGATAGTTTGATTGGTAGCTATGTGTCTTGGATTTCCAAATGAGATCTTGAATTATTATTGAATTAAATGATTTTGGTAGGTAAATCTTTCAAGGGACCCATAGGGTGGTGGTGGCAGGGGAGACAGCTGTGGAGGCAAATGGTTGGAGACTCCTAGTAGAGAGAATCATGAATCGGAGATCAAAATACACAGGCTTAAATCTTGGTTCTGCCACTCTCTAGATTGGTTCTTCATCTGTAAAATGGTGGAATTAGGTGAGAATTGTTTCATTTCTTTCCTATTCTGACATTCCATATTTCCACATTCTCTTTGACTGCAGTGCATGCAAGAGATGGGGAATGGAAAAGCAAACCGACTTTATGAAGCCTACCTTCCTGAGACCTTTCGTCGACCTCAGATAGACCCGTATCTTTTCTGGAGCAATCTAGAAAGCCGAGTGGTATTTTGGTGTTTTGGGAGAGTCACACATGACTTGAGGCCTGGGATCTGACTAAGCCATTTCTGTGTGGATTAGTCAGAGTCCTTGTGTTTTTTCCTCTCTTGTAACCTAGACACACAAAAAGCACATGTATGCTTCCTAATGTCACAAGTATCATGTTGTGTCACGTGGAAGACTCACTTAGGAATTAAGAATGCAGTGGTTTCACTGTGAATTCTTCTATAACGTGATATCTCCACTAGTTTTGGATCTCTGAAACTATTGTTTGATGGAAAGAATAGCTTACTGTGCTCTGTTGAGCCCTGGCAGTTAGCAAAGCTGCCAGTTATTTTTATTGCCTTTTTATGTCCTATGTGAAAGAATTAACAGTTGTTGACTAATTTATCAATAACTTTCTCCCCCTGCCCCTCAACAAGAGATGACACCGAGCAAACAAAACCAACCCCCCTAAGGCAGTGTTTCTCAAAATGTGATTTGTAGATCATTTTGTCAGTTCTCGTTTTGGTGGGCGCAGGCAGAACCTGCTAAAGTGCAGATTTGGGCGCCCTGCAGAAGACCCACAGGTCAGAATCTGGCAATGGAACACAAGAGTTTATGTTTTTAAGGGGCATTTAGGTACCTTTGTTTGAGGCCCTTTGACCTAAAGACTTTAAAATAGATAATCGACTGCTTTAGGTTGTGTTCTAGAACAGCCATAGCCATCTCTAATGTCAATATGAAGGTTAATCCCTTTGCTGCTCTCATCGCTCTAAGGAAAATCATGGGAAATAATGATTCCCTGCAGTAACCGGTGAAGGAGGCATTCCAAGGTTTTGGTCAGGGAAACTGCATATGAAGAGACATGAACCATACGGGGAAACCAGGCAAGAGGGAGGGAGAACAAAGCTCCATGGGATACCAGTTGACATTTTTTATTCATAGTGTTGGCAAGACATGTTTGATTCATCCTTAATAAGCTTTTTGCAGAGCTGTTGAGGGATTTATCCGAGATAAATATGAGAAGAAGAAATACATGGACCGAAGTCTGGACATCAATGCTTTTAGGGTTGGTTGTAAATCTTTCAAGTTTTGTTCAGAAAAAGTAGTTTGCTTATAAATCAAGCTAGGAAAAAAATTGAAGTACAGCTACCAAAATACTACAAAGCCACTTAAAAATTGCAAAAGTGGAAAAGAGCCAGTTATTGAATCAACACCATGAGATATCACGGAACAAAGTTTTGTCTCAGGGATAGGCAGGGTAAACCATTAGTGAATTCTTTGGCTTGATCTCTATTTAGATGATGTTGATGATTCCCAGTTCCAAATTATTTCTTGAAATGGACATGTTGGGTATGCTAGATCAAATAGAATAATATATGTGTAGAAGGTATGTGTGTATACATACATGCATACCTTTTTTTTTTTTTCTGTAAATAAAGTCAACAAAATTAGATGTAGTTAAGTCACCGAAGTTTCTTCAGTTTGGCCAAAGTGTATTTCCAGCATTACCTGCCGATACCCATTGTACTGATGGATGGATGGCCGATAGGACGCTTGTTTAGAGAAGGGTTTCAGAGGGTTCCAGTTGTGAAGTACACTTTCCATCCTAGGCATATGGTTAGAATCTGAAATACAATGTATGATAACTTGAACAAGTATAACACAGGTTTCTGGAAGAGAGAATATGCCTGACTAGTGACAGCTAAAAGAGAACCACTAAGTAATGACTAGACTAGTTGAAATCAACTTGACAGCAACAGGTTTTGGATCAAAGGAATCCCTAGCTGGTGCAAATGGTTAACGTGCTTGGCTGCTAACCGAAAAGTTGGAGGTTTGAGTCCACCCAGAGGTTCCTCAGAAGAAAGGCCTGGCAATCTACTTCTGAAAAATCAGCCATTGAAAACCCAGTGGAGCAGAGTTCTACTCTGACACACATGGGGTTGCCATGAGTCAGAATCTACTCCATGGCAACTGGTTTAGACTATCAAAAAGTCTTTGACAAAGTGTCTACAGTAAATAAACGTCTAAATGCAAAACAGAGCCACAAAGTAAACTTAAAAATACAGACACAAAAAAGGAAGTGTAACATACATATGAAAAAATGTTCTCTTAGAAATAGTTGACTACTTCGTCAGCCACGTAAGTATAGAGAGTATGGGATTCTGTATTCTAGCACAGGTCCTATCTGTCTGTCTATCTTATCTATTTATTTATTATTATTTTTAATGGAGGATATACTAGCCAGTGAAATGGCTGAGTTTGCAGGGGCTCTAAGCCCTTTCAGATAGTTAAAAGTCAAGCTAATTAGAATCAGCTTCAGAGTGATCTTTTGAGGTTGTGTGAAAAGAGGTATTAAATAGGTGAGTTTCATTATACGCAAGTACATTTAAAATAATATATGTAGTTAGAAAAAAAAAAATTCCTCCTCTATTAGTATGAAGAACTCTTATCTCTCAGTCATCCAGAAAAGGGACCTGGAAGTTATCATAACTGTTCCTAGAGGGAATTGACCCAGTGTACAGATATGGCTTAGATGGTATCATCAAAAAGAATTTGGAAACAGAGCGCACACATTTCCTTCTATTTGTAGACAACTATTGTCTGTCTGCCTAACTCTGTTCATTGTACCTGAAGATATGAAATCAGATGAGGGTATCTGAGGTAATCAGAAGATGAGGGAGGAGGGAGAGTTGTTGAATGTAGATAGAGAGTCCTTCAGGTGTTCTTTCATAATTGCATTGCTGGTGGGCCAGACCCATGAAAGCAAACCTATGTTACTAACAGGATGTTTTCATTTAGGAAGGAAATAGATCTTGTTTACTAAAAAGCTACTTCAGATTTTTCATTCAGTGGACTCAGGCTTTTTAAAAATATTCTTGGGAAGATTTTTTTATTAAGAATTAATATTTGCTAAGTGAAGACATTTAATATGAAGTTGAAAAGAAACTGGTCTTGTTAATTAAAGAATATCCTTTTTAATGGACAGATAAAACATTTTTAACTTCAACATGGGAAATTTTTAATGAGTTTATTTTGAAAAACAGATAATGTGTATTAAGTGCTACTCTATGCATGAAACAGATACAGCTGTGTGTGTTCTTTGTGATTATAAAATTATTTTATAGAAAATACGGAAAATAAAGGGAAAAGTCCATGCAACCTGACCGTCTTTACTAAATGATTATCATCTTAGTGTGTTCCTTTTTTTTTTTCTATATAGTTACTTTTGGGAGCATAATTATAAAAGAATTATATAGAATGTCGTCTGCTTTTATTCCATTTAACATATCATGTATTTCCATGTTATTTGTATGGTTTTCATAATTTTTAATTGTTACATCATCTTTCAGTGAGTAGCCCATCTGTGGTATATAGGTTGTTTTTTAAGTTCTTTAGCATGAATAATTCTGGGGTGAACTTCTTGGCACATACAACTTTTTCTATATTTTACATTAATTTCTTAAGCTATATTCCAAGATAATGATATAATTTAGGTCAAAGGGTTTCAATACTTGTCTCTTCATATCTTTGCCAAATACTTTTCAGAAATTATACCATTTTATACTGTTTTTTGCCCCCAGCATGTATAATAAGAGTATTGGTTTTACTTCATCGCTATCAATATTAGATGATGATGATGTTGTTATTTAGATCCATCTGCCCAAAAAAATGCATTTTAAATTACATTTTTTGATCACTAGCAAGGTTGAACATTTTTTCATATGTATGTTATACTTATTTTTATCTGTATTTTTCAGTTTACTTTGTGGTTCTGTTTTGCATTTAGATGTTTATTTGATGTTAAAAATGTGACCAATAACATTATTATCTGTGAAAGTATCATGAAACTTCCTCTGAAAGTAGCAAAAACTGAGAGAGACTTTCTAATATTTTATTTTTTATATGCTTTTTGGCTTTATACAGGTGGCTCCTGTAGGACACCCTTGAAAGGATACTTGAATCCTTTTACTCTTCTTTTACCTTATTTCCTTGAGCTTTTTTTTTTTTAATTTTTAAGGGGCTTGAAATTGAAGTTCATTTTATGTTTTTTAAAAAAGGAGATGAAAATCGAGAGGACCTATGATTGAATTTATAAATTACAAAGGTTATGTGCTGAATAAGATGAACGTGAACTTCTTTACCAGTATACCAGAGTAAGGGGAGACCCCTCAAAGCATGAGCAAGTTAAAGTGAGGCAAAAACGAGCAGCAGACTGGTGAAATTTTTTAGCCTCTGTAGATGGCCTAGTCTGAAGATTTCAAGAATCACAAGTGTGTTAGACAGTACCTACAGGCAGGGTCGTTGTGGATTGCTTAAGATGTTGGTGCGTGCCTCTGACAGCATTGAGGTTAATGTGGAAGAGGTCAATTCTCCTGCCCCCACACCAAGACACCCCCCCGCCCCCACCAAAGTCTGTCAGACTTTCGCATCAGAATCAACAGGGATTTTTTGTGTCCTTTTTGGGCACTTGGGATTATAATTTATTGAACTGTTAGTCACCAAGGGGCCTGGGTTCTTTGTCTTGTTTGTTAAATTATTAATAGAAAGAAAAAGATGACAAGTGGAAAAGAGGGAGTGAACCAGCTCCAGAGAAAAAAATGGAACCTGTTGTTTTTGAGAAAGTGAAAATGGTAAGTGATAAAGTTTTTATACTGTGTGGATGACCTCAGGTATGTTTATGTTATGTGCAGGGCAGAGGTGGGAGGCCCTATGGGGAGGTGGGATGGGGATTATACCATATTTCATCATTGTACCTAGCACTAAAGGTTCCACATTTAGATTAAATTGTCTGCTGCCATTCCTGCCTCTTTCCCATTGCCTTGCGGCTGCCTAATCTGCTCTGTAACACTTCTCTTTGGGGCCAGATGGCAGCTTTGGAACTGCATCTGTGCCACCTCAGCAACAGACACGTTCCATGCCACAATGCCAAGGCTATGTGACACTTCTGAGAAGATGCCACCCACACCTTAGTCCTTCCCTGTGTTAGACCTTTTGTACTTCATTTCCTTTTACAGTTAAGAACAGTCCAGAAGCCAGGCTACACTAATCCATTTTAAATGATCCCTTCTTGTATTCTTGCTTTGTCATATTGAAGTGGACACCTTTCTTTTTTCACAGGAGATACTGTGGCTGTAGTAGTAGATACTCTTATATAAGAGCTTGGAGTCTTGGGAGAGAGGACTTTTTACTATTGCTTAAGGAAGAGTCTTCCATCATTCTGAATCACATTGTACGTGGAACACAGTCATTAGTGATATTGGCAGAGTGAATTAGGTAATCTTTAAACTAATCTCCCTTTTAGTATAAAAGTAAAAAGTTTTCTAACCATTGGGAGATTTGTTGGCTCTTGGCTTTCATGCCATCAGATATCTATCTTTGTTCTTGGCTTTTCCTGGGACCAAAAGATGCTACTTCTGTTGGATCCACTGATCTGTGGTTGTCTTGGTTTCAGAAATGTCTTCTGTCTCTTCAGAAAGCCAAACGAGCACAGATGATATCTTCACTTATCACTTGAGGTTTGGTTGATACACTTGTGCCTGCTGACTTGATTCTTTCATCTTTCACCCGACACTTCCTGGATTTTGTTTCTTCAGTAGCTGTCTTTGAATGACAGCAACTATAGCACATGGCTTTAGAGTGGTGAGGGGAGAAGAAGTTAAAAAACACCTGCTCATTTCTTTCTGTACCGTATTTTCACCTTAGCCACAGAAAAAAGAAGATCCACAGCTACCTCGGAAAAGCTCCCCGAAATCCACAGCACCTGTCATGGATTTGTTGGGCCTTGGTAAGAGTTAGACTTTTCAGCTCCCGTATTTTTACGATGAAGTCTCAGTGACCCTGCGAAGATAGATAGAAACGAGATTCTCCAGTTTGTGGCTTCTTCACTAAGATTGTTCTCTCACATTCTTCCTGTATGTTTTACATCTAAGCAGTTGCTCTGAGGAAGTGTTTACTGTGACATTTTTCAGAGCAATAGTACAGTGTAGTGGTTAAGAGCATGGGCTCTGCCACTTACTATCTGTGTGACCTTGGGTTAGCTTACTTAACCTCTAAGCATCACTTTCCTAATCTATACAATGAGGATGGTAATCGTCTCTACTTCAAAGATGTTGGAAGGATTAAATGAGATAATGCCTCTAAAGCTCTTAGCCCAGTGCCTGGCACATACTAAGTGCTCAATAAATGGTAGCAATTTTCATTAAACTGGCACCTGTGAGCCCTGTGCCACTTCCCTGTACTTCACCCTGTTCCCTGCCCCTTTCATTGTTCATGTGTGAACTTTTTCTGAGATGGCCTATTTCCTTATGGTCATTTTTCTCCAGACCTTTGAAACCCTAAACTAGAGATTCTGTCCCTTTCAGAAATAGAGCCTACCCTTACTTTTCACAATGCTGATTGATCATACTTTGTCTCAGTCCACTTCTGCTGATTTAGGTTATTGGCTACTTAGGCTTCTAATTTCTGTACCTTTCATTTCTCTCTGAAAATGAATCCTACACAGCTTTGCCCTTCAAATAGCCAGAAAGGAGCCAGCCAGCCCCACTGCTGTGGTCCTGATATATCCTTCAGGCCTGGGTTTCTGCTGCCTTATGCCTGATAGCTGGGCTTCAGGCTTCCCAGAGAGCACTCTGGGGAATGTGAGGTGAGGCCTCTTTTGAGGAGCCTCATATAAGCTAGATTGTTCCAGAAGTCTAGATTGCTAGGTCCATGATGGAGCATGATGGGCTTTCTCTGTCTGCTTTTTATCTAGTATAGAAGGAAGGCATGGGCTTAATAAGCGCTGCTACATTATAACTTTTATCTCTTTTTTTAGATGCTCCTGTGGCCTGCTCCATTGCAAATAGTAAGACCAGCAATACCTTAGAGAAGGATTTAGATCTTTTGGCCTCTGTTCCATCCCCCTCTTCTTCAGTTTCCAGAAAGGTGAGTCTTGTGGGCTTCCCAGGATTAAAGAACGTTCTGGAAAGGGTGATTTTGATAACTTAACCATGGAACCGAGTCATGCTTCCTTGGTGGAACTGGACTTTGGTTTTCTTGATTGTCCCCTTAACACTGTGTCATCTGGGTCCCAGTTTAGTATTATTGTTCATTCTATTTTGTTTCCTGCCCCAGATGGGTGGGCCCTTTGAGTGGGCTTCTAGTAAAGGTGTGTCAGATTGTAAAGGCTGGTACTTTATGTTAGCTGCTCAGCCTGAGTTACTGCCAGAGAATCTGTACGGATGAAAGACTCAAAACTTTATGGCTACCACTTGTGTAGTGCCTGCATGTATCAGGCACAGTGCTAGGTGCTGTCCATATGTCATTTTGTATATTTCATTTATAATTTCAAATTCTCACCATAACCCTGCAAAATGGATATTTTACAGATGAGGAAACACAGGTTCAAAAAAGTTATGTGAGTAGCCTGCGGTCATACAACTAGTTAATGACTGTACTGGAATTTAAACTTAGTTCTTTCTGGCTGCATCATTTGTGGAGTTTTGTTTTACTTTGTTTTTGCACCAAATCACATTGCTTTTCTGGAGAACAAAGAACTGTACCAGAGCTTAACTATCAGGTGTTTTCAGATATTTGGATGGTAAAAACGTCAGGAAGCTATTAATTTGAGCCATGAATTCTTATTGCAAGTATTAGAAGCAGCAGAGATGTGAGGGAGGTCCTTAAGAGACCCGCATGAGGACTATTCCAATTCTCCCCCTGCCTTCTTTGCCTCAAGGTTGTAGGATCCATGCCAACTGCAGGGAGTGCTGGCTCTGTTCCTGAAAATCTGAACCTGTTTCCTGAGCCAGGGAGCAAATCAGAGGAAACAGGCAAGAAACAGCTTTCTAAAGACTCCATCCTTTCACTGTATGGATCCCAGACACCTCAGATGCCTGCCCAAGGTAGATTTCATGGGGGAAAAGAGTTATGGCAAAGTGCCAGATAGAGACATGGGACTTACTTACAGGAGTTATATGTTGTAATAGAGTGCTGTTGGTTTGGGAGCCAGGACATCATACTCCAGACAAGCCTGAATGTGACATTTCTTGTGAAACCACAGAGTGTCAGCAGATAGATATTAGCGTAACTCAGAGCCATACTTCTGTGGGGTCTGGTGTCACACCTCTGTGAAGTCTGATTCAAGGTCTGTATCTGGACCCTAAAAGGGAAGGGGCCAGGTCAGTGACCTACATAGCAAATCTTGTAGGAGATCTGTCTCGCAGCTTTGCTGCATAAAAGAATAGTTCCAAGAAATTCTAGCTGGAAAGGCATAGCCAGTAAGGGTTTGGGTTGACTTTGTATTCTTTCCTCTTTAACAGATCTGTATGTGTGTTTTCTTGGCAGCAATGTTCATGGCTCCTGCTCAGATGGCATATCCCACAGCCTACCCCAGCTTCCCTGGGGTTACACCTCCTAACAGCATAATGGGGAGCATGATGCCCCCGCCGGTAGGCATGGTAGCTCAACCAGGAGCTTCTGGGATGGTTGCTGCCCCCATGGCCATGCCTGCGGGCTATATGGGTGGCATGCAGGCATCAATGATGGGTGTGCCAAATGGAATGATGACCACCCAGCAGGCTGGCTACATGGCAGGCATGGCAGCTGTGCCCCAAACTATGTATGGGGTTCAGCCAGCTCAGCAGCTGCAGTGGAACCTTACTCAGGTAAGCTACCCCATTTTACTCAGGACAGTTTTTTTTAAATTTTTTATTTATTTTATTGTACTTTAAGTGAAAGTTTACAATTCAAGTTAGTCTCTAATACAAAAATTTATACATACATTGTTATGTGACCCTAATTACTCTCCGTATACTATGACAGCACACTCCTCCTTTCCACCCCTGATTTCCTGTGTCCATTCAACCAGCTCCTGACCCTCTCTGCCTTCTCATCTCACCTCCTGACAGGAGCTGCCCATTTAGTCTCATGTATCTACTTGAGCTAAGAAGCACACTCTTCACGAGTATCATTGTATGTCCTGTAGTCCAGCCTAATCTTTGTCTGAAGAGTTGGCCTTGGGAATGGTTTTAGTTCTAGGTTGACAGTCCGGGGGCCATGCTTTTTGGGGTTCCTCTAGTCTCAGTCAGACCATTAAGTCTAGTCTTTTTATGTGAATTTGAGTTCTGCGCCCCACTTTTCTCCTGCTCCATCAGGAACTTTCTGTTGTGTTCCCTTTCAGGGCAGTCATTGGTGGTAGCCGGGCACCATCTAGTTCTTCTGGTCTTAGGCTGATGCAGTCTCTAGTTTATGTGGCCCTTTCTGTCTCTTGGGCTAATACTTCAGGACAGAGTTTTGCGCCTTCTTCAAGACCATCTCACTTCTGAGACCATTTGCGCCTCTCCTTTATCCTTTGAGTCCTTTCGGTGTAGATGGGATAATACCAGAAACATTCTTAGGTTTGCTTTTTTTCCTGGAAGGTTTATCTAAAGTCACACTTTCTGAGGCGTTCTGGCTTCCTGTAGAATAATGGTAGCTGCCTAAATCCGCATCTCTCCACACATTCTTGAAAACAAACTCCACAGATAAACAAGGAAAGCAAATAAAACCACTCATAACCCATGACTACCACATCTAGTAGACAGAATGCTACAAATTTCAAATTACATGGCAGTAGGAATATAAATAGCCAAATCCAACAGAGCTAGCATTAGAGTGGAGAGTTCAGAGGAGACGGGTGAAAAGAGGAGAGGAAGTAGGGGCCTGGAGGTGACAAAACACAGAACAACTCATCTCCAGAGAGAGAAGGACCTGCCGTAAGTGGAGGCATACTGAGAACAGGCCTGAGACCTGATAGGTTAGAACTGCTGGTTCCTTGGGAGTCAAAAGTAAGGGACTTGAAATATATAGGATTAGAGGTGGTAGCTGTCATGGATTGAATTGTGTCCCCTAAAAATATGTGTCAACTTGGTTAAGCCATGCTTCCTAGTATTGTGTGGTTGTCCTCCATTTTGTGATTGTAATTTTGTGTTAAAGAGGATTAGGGTAGGATCCTAACACCCTTACTAAGGTCACATTCCTGATCCAATGTAAAGGGAGTTTCCCTGGGGTGTGGCTTGTACCACCTTTTATCTTATAAGAGATAAAAGGAAAGGGAAGTGATTAGAGAGGGGCCACCTCATACCACCAAGAAAGAGCACCGGGAGCAAGGTGCGTCCTTTGGACCCGGGGTTCCTGCACGGAGAAGCTCCTAGTCCAGGGGAAGACTGATAAGAAGGACCTTCCTCCAGAGCTCACAGAGAGAGAAAGCCTTCCCCTGGAGCTGATGCCCTAAATTTGGACCTCCAGCCTGCTCCAGCCTACTAGACTGTGAGAAAATAAATTTCTCTTTGTTAAAGCCATCCATTTGTGTTATTTCTGTTATAGCAGCACTAGTTGACTAAGACAGTAGCCTAAGAAAAGAATCGCTTCTGGAGAAATGAGGATGACTTAGAAAGAGCAGGTGATCCTTGGAGACCTGGTGGCAAAGGGAAAGAAACAAACAATAGGTGGAAAAGAGAATCACAAAACCAAAAGATATACCATCTGCCTAGCCCCAGATAATCATTTCACTATACTAACAGAAGAGGATGCTGTTGAACTAAAAAATCTAGTAAGCCTCTCCAAACCCTCACATCTGCCTGTATTATTACTGATTCAGAAAAATAAGGCAGTACAAAATGAACAGAAAGTGGCAGATGACATTAATACAAAATTACTGTGAGAAAACAATAGAAACTGAAAATCAAAACATTTCAACTAATGAAAATCCTCCCTCCAAAATAGTAACAAAACAGAGGAAAACTGTTAACATAATCCACCAACCTGAATTAAATGTCCTTAAACAAGCATTTGCAGGTAAGACATAATATGTTGTATTGGAAATTCAAAAACTCAGAATGAAAATGGACAAAAAACTGAAAGCTGTAAAATGAAAGTTTACTGAACTCAGGAAAGAAATTGAAGAAAAAGACAGAATTATCTTAGATAAAGACTGAATTACAAGTTAGCCAAGGGAGGATAGATTTATGGGCTCAAACATAGCAACAATTCTGAGGATGGTTCAGGACCGGGCAGTGTTTTATTCTGTTGTGCATGAGGTCACTATGAGTTGGAACTGACTCAACGGCACTGTCATGGATTGAGTTGTGTCTCCCAAAAATATCTGTCAGCTTGGCTGGGTCATGATTCCCAGTATTGGATGATGGTGTAATCTGATGTGATTTCCTTGTGTGTTGTAAACTCTGTCACTATGATGAGGTTATATGTGATCTCCTTATGTGTTGTGAATTCTGTCACTGTGATGTGGTTATACTGATGAGGTTTACAAGATTAGATAGTGTCTTAATCCAATCTCTTTTGAGATAAAAAAGAGAGAAATGAGCAGAGACACATGGGAACCTCATACCACCAAGAAAGCAGTGCCGGGAGCAGAGTACATCCTTTGGACCTGAGGTTCCTGCGCTGAGATGCTCCCAGACCAAAGGAAGACTGATGCATCACAACGACCTTCCTCCAGAGACGACAGAGAGAGAAAGCCTTCTCCTGGAGCTGACGCCCTGAATTTGGACTTGTAGCCTACTGGACTGTGAGAGAATAAACTTCTCTTTGTCAAAGCCATCCACTCGTGGTATTTCTGTTAGAGCAGCACTAGATGACCAAGACAGGCACCTAACAACAACAACAAAATATTTGGCATTGAGGAAAGGCATGAAAACAGCTAGAGTATGAAAACTGAATACAGAAAGCAGTAAAAAGGATCAAAGAGAAAGTGCTATAGAAGATAGGCAAAGAAGATCTAACATACCTATATTTGGAGATCCTAAAGAACAAAAACAAAATAGTGGAACAGAACTAATATATTTAAAACTATAATACCAGAAAATATTCCAGAAATAAAAGATCTAGCTCTATTGAAAGAACCCACTGTGTACCTGGAAAAATGGACCCAGAACAGTCAACACATGTATATACGCATATCCCAGTAAACTTTTAGACTTTAAAGTGCAAGAAAAATCCTCAGGGCTCGAGCCCTCTCCCATCCTCCTACCCTCCTGCCCCAAATCTAAGTTATTTATTACAAATAAAGAACACAGACATCAGACTTCTCGACAGCAACATACAAAACAAGACAACAGGAGTAGTATTTTCCAGACAAGTGAGTACATGTGAGACAAGGATTTTATAGTTAGCCAGTCTTCAGATACCAAGACTATAAAAAACAATTTTAAACAAGCAAGAACTCAGGAATGTTACACTTAAAAGCCCTTCCTGAGGAATCTACCAGAAGATAAGCTTCTTCCATCTAAGAGATGACTGGAGACATTTTGGCAAAAAGACTGATGGTGAGCATTGAATGTTTAATTGAAAATCTAAGACTAAAAGGTGGTGACAAGGGTGGAAGATTATGTATTGTATTCTGACCAAAAAGAAATAATACAACTAAAAAAATGGGAGGAGAAGGGAGAGGAAAGTGTGAAAATAGAGTAAATTAATGGATCATTGTATAGGAAATAGGTGGAAGTCAAAGGATATAATAAGCTGGTAAACTAAATAGTAGGAGCTTAAGTAAGGAAAAAGGAGAACAAGGACATTTTAAAAAGTATTAGTATACAGGTAATCACTAGAACAAAAACATGAACCTTTCTAAATACCAAAAGAATATTTTTTTTTATTGTGCTTTAAGTGAAAGTTTACACCTCAAGTTAGTTTCTCATATAAAAATTTATACTTACATTGTTATATGACCCTAGCTGCTATCCCTATAATGTGACACACACTTCTCCTTTCCACCCTGGATTCCCCTTGTCCATTCAACCAGCTCCTATCCCCTTCTGCCTTCTCATCTTGCCTCCGGACAGAGCTGCCCATTTAGTCTCATGTATCTACTTGAACTAAGAAGCATACTCTTCACAAGTATCATTTTATGTCTTATAGTCCAGTCTAATCTTTGTCTGAAGAGTTGGCTTCGGGAATGGTTTTAGTCTGGGTTAACAGAGAGTCTGGGGGCCATGTCTTCTGAGGTTCCTCCAGTCTCAGTCAGACCATTAAGTCTGATCTTTTCACGTGAATTTGAGTTCTGCACCCCACTTTTCTCCTGCTCCATCAGGG
>NW_004443951.1:16631360-16640628 GCF_000243295.1 Trichechus manatus latirostris | reverse complement strand
GGGATTGGACTGGACTGTGGGACAGAAAGTGATACTCGTGAGGAGTGTGCCTCCTAGCTCAAGTAGATACAAGAGACTAAACAGGCAGCTCTGTCCAGAGGTGAGATGGGAAGGCAGAGAGGGTTAGGAGCTGGTTGAATGGACATGGGGAATCAGGGGTGGAAAGGAGGAGTGTGCTGTCACTTTATGGGGAGAGCAGTTAGGGTCACATAACAGTGTATGTATAAATTTTTGTATGGGAGACTAACTTGAAATGTAAACTTCATTTAAACAACAACAAAAACAAACAAACAAAAAATACCAGCTGCTCACAGGTGGATGAATTTATGTCTGGATTCTCAAGTCTGTTCCACTGGTCTATGTTTCTGTTGTTGTACCAGTACCAGGCTGTTTTGATTACCGTGGCGGTATAATAGGTTAAAAAATCAAGTAGTATGAGGCCTCCCACTTCGTTCTTCTTCTGCAGTAATGCTTTACTTATCCGGCGCCTCTTCCCTTTCCATATGAAGTTGATGATTTGTTTCTCCATCTCCTTAAAAAATGCCACTGGAATTTGGATCGGGATTGCATTGTATGTGTAGATTGCTTTGGGTAGTATCGGCGTTTTCACTATGTTGAGTCTTATATCTATGAGCAAGTTAGGTTTTTCCGCTTATGTAGGTCTCTTTTGGTTACTTGCAGTAGTGTCTTGTAGTTTTCTTTGTATTGGTCTTTTATGTCTCTGGTTAGATTTATTCCTAAGTATTTTATCTTCTTGGGGGCTATTGTAAATGGTATTGATTTGGTGATTTCCTTTTGGAAATTCTCTTTGTTGGTGTAGCGGAATCTAACAGATTTTTGTATGTGTGTCTTGTATCCTGATAGTTTGCCGAAATCTTCTATTAGTTCCAGTAGTTTTCTTGTGGATTCTTTAGGGGTTTTCTGTGTATAAGATCATATCATCTGCAAACAGAGATCCTTTTACTTCTTCCTTACCAATTTGGATGCCCTTTATTTCTTTTTCTAGCCTAATTGTTCGGACTAGGACTTCCAGCACAATGTTGAATAAGAGTGGTGATAAAGGGCATCTTTGTCTGGTTCCCATTCTCAAGGGGAATGCTTTCAAAGTCTCTCCATTTAGGATGATGTTGGCTGTTGGCTTTGTATAAATGCCCTTAATTATGTTGAGGAATTTCCCTTCGATTCCTACAAACGAGTATTTTTTAAAAATCAAAGAAAATGAATGCATAGATAAAGAAATACAGCAAGTAAAATAAAAACAGTAAAAATATAGTAAAATTGAGACCAAATGTATCAATCATATCAACAGGGTTGTATCTCTTATTAAAAGAAAAAGATGTTCAAATTGGTTCACAAAGTAGCACCTAACCACCAACCTTTAGGTTACTAGTGGAGCACAAACTGTTTGCACCACCAAGGGAGCTATTTTTATACTAGATACAGACAAAAGCTGAAACAAAGTGATTCAAAGTCTGAAAATAAAGAGATGGGTACAGGAATACCAGGCAAAGGGTTTGTGTGTGCATGTGTTTGTGTGTGCCTGCTGTCTTTATCGGCTTTAGGTATCAATGTTATACTTGCTCTGTAGAAAATGTTTTTATGTTTTTCTTTTTCTATCATGAAGCTCTGGTTGTGCAGTGGTTAAGAGCTCAGCTGCTAACCAAAAGGTCAGCAGTTCGAATCCACCAGCTGCTCCTTGGAAACCTGATGGGGCAGTTCTACTCTGTCCTATAGGGCTGCTATGAGTCGGAATCGACTCTACGGCAATGGGTTTGGTTTTTTGTTTTTTTTCTATCATGTGGAATAATTTATGCAGTAGTGGTCTTTGAAGATTTGGTAGAATTCCTATGTGAAATTGTGTGGGCCCGTTGCTTTTTTTGTGCAGTAATTCTTTGATAACTTTCTCTATTTTTTTCTGTGGAAGTCAATTTTAGAAAACTGTATTTATCTAGATTATACATTTCATCTAGGTTTTTAAATCTGTTAATCAAAAGATGTGCCAAGTAGTCTCATCCTTTAAGAAAATTCCCTGTTTCAGTGGTTGTTCCTCCTTGGCATTTCTTACTCTGTATTCTTGTGCTCGTATCCTCTGCCCCCTCCCCTTTTTTTTCCTCAATTAGGTTAGCTAGTAGTAGTCTATTTTGTTAATTTTTTCAAAGAACCAGGATTTTTATTTATTTATTAGTTCTATATTATTCTGTTTTACTTCAATTTCTGGTTTATCTGTGTATTTCCTTCTATATACTTTCTTTCAGTTTACTTTGTTGTTCTTTTTCTAGCTTTCAGAGTCGGAATTTTAATTCATTTATTTTTATTGATGTAAATAATGAAATGCTATACAACTGATGGGAATATTTCAGAAGGACATATGAGCCAACCTCTAGAGGCTCCCACTGGACAGACATGGGACAATTTGAACATCAAAAAGAATAATGACAGTAATAGATTGTAACACAGTGAATAAATAGTGAATAAGAAAAAAAATCCACACGTCCGTAATGATATTTAAAAAAATTGAGTGTGCGATGGAGGAAGGGAAAGCCTTCTTTACAGAAGAATGCCAACCAATAAATGCAGGAAGAACAGTATTCACACATTCTCAAAGAAATACCCTCAGATTGCATATTAATTACAATGAAAAAAATATGATGGATACCACCCTAACCAAGTGATCAAACTTAAAACCACCAATCATGGTACAAATCAGTATCACATGCTTTCTGATATCTTGTACTAAGAAGAACCCAATATCACCCACATAGAATTCTTGTCAAAAATATTTTAACCTGGATCCAGTCATTGGGAAACAATGAGGTAAATGCACATTAAGGGATATTCTGCAAAATAACTGGCCTGGACTCAAAACTCAATGTCAGGAAAAAAAGTGGCAGTGGAGCTGTTTTAGATTAAAGAAGACTGAAGAGAGATGATAATGAAATGTAATATTTATTAGAATATTGTGTTAATGTTAAATTTCTCGAGTGTCATAATTATATTGTGGTTCTAGAAAAGCGTTCACTCTTATGAGTGAGATATCCTTTGACTTACTGAGAAGTGAAATGTCATCTGCAACTTGTCATTGCTCATCAAAAATTTTTAAAGTGTGTATGTGTATATATATATGTGTATAGATAAATATTTGCATGTGTGTGTATGTGTATATATATATGGAGCCCTGGTGGCACAGTAGTTAAGGAAGGGATATATGGATTTCTTTGTACTATCCTTTCAACTTTTCTGTAAGTTTGAAATTTTCTTAAAATGTTGGTAGAAGTTAGGCCTTCTCAAAAAAGAAAAAAAGAACCTATGCAGAAAAATGTACTAAGCCCAAGAAATTTAAGGCTTTTTTTTCCTTGATAAATTGTGTCTTCTGTTCACTGTCAGGACTAGTCTTTCAATCTAGTTCATAAAGAGGACCCCACCCCCCACCCGGCCTTAGCCCATTGACTTTTCTCTCAACTCTTCCTTGTCCTACACTGAAGACACTTTAGTCTTACTTTGCTTTCCTTTATTCATTCTGAACAATCTAGTTTCTTTCTTTTCTTTCTTCCCTCTGCAAATGAGCGTGCGCAAGCTCTTTCACTGACACTGACAGTAATAACTCGCTGCTGGAGATGAGACAGAGCACTGGAGTGGGGGTTTTTCTTAATGCTTTCAGGGTTGGCTGTGGCAAGTTAACAACAGGTCCCTTCTGTTTAGGATGAGGGACTAGAAAAGGAAAAAGAATAACTTCTTAGCTGTTTTTTTGTTGGCTAGATCCAGGATTCCTTATTTCCCTCCCTGAGCGTTAGTCTCTGTCTGCATCTTACTCTTGAAAAGTCTGTCATTTACATGGGCTCATGTCCTTGAAATGATCTGACTGTTAAGGTCCAGGGAAGTTTTGTACTTACTATAACAAAGTTTCCCTTTGTCTTGTCTTCCCCCTCCCCACAGACAGAAGGACTCTACCCTGCCTTTTGCACTAATTGGCTGAATGCCCACAGCCTGGTCTGAAAGTCTCCTCTCTTCCTTTCAGATGACCCAGCAGATGGCTGGGATGAACTTCTATGGAGCCAACGGCATGATGAACTACGGACAGTCAATGAACGGCGGAAATGGACAGGCAGCAAATCAGACTCTCAGTCCTCAGATGTGGAAATAAAAACAAAGCACCTGTATGGCTACCACTTTCCTCTCCCTTTCTCTTCTTTCCCCAACACCTCCCTCCCTATCCCACTTTCCTGCCTCTCTCTGTTTCGTTTCAAAATTGCTCAATACGTCATTTGGGGCTTGGCATTCTGCCCAGCCCTGCCACTTCCCAAACATGCAGACCTCTCTGTTGCTTTATGTTGCACATGTCCTGTAGCCTTCCTGACTTCCCTCCCCAGCCTCAGCCCCTGGTCATCGCCTGGCACCAGCACCTTAGAAATTGTTGGCAGAAGGCACTTAACTGTGGGAGAAACGTGCATACCACTGAGTACCCTTCCCTTGAGGATAAACCTCCCATCAGACTCTGAGAAAGGTCTGTAGGTGGTGTTTTAGGCAAAGAAGGAGAGGGTTTAGAGGTCCTTTTATATGTGTCAATAAGCTATTTCTAAGTTTTAAAATTTACGGTTGAAGAGAGAGGCATCATGCTTCCATGATTTATGGGAATGAACAAAATACTGAAATCAAATTAAGTACTCCTTGTGTCTTGGATAGGTTGTCACTAGCCCTGGGGTGAGGCAAGACCCCTCCCATGAGGATGAGCAAAAATATTGCTCCACTTTGCCCTGAGTAGCTTTCTGCATCTAAGGCTCCCAGGCCCACTTCTTCAGTCAGCCAAAGACTTTATGAAAGTCCTACACAAACACACACACCTCCCCAATTCCACGCTGCCTTCAGTGCGAGATGGGCCCATGGCTGGAGAACCAACCCCTTCAATGGGAATGCAGAGCTTAAAGTGTGTACTTCTTGTGTGTGTGTGAGGATTCTTCCTCCCACCCACTCCCCATCTGCCCTAGGTGTTTTGGTTTGGTTTTAGGTTTACAACAGAGAGGAGTTAATTTATCAACAGCTTAAAACTGTTGCCAGTTTTTCTTATAGTTAAAAAAAATTGTGATCTCGTTTATAGCTCTCTTCTTCCTTTCCCCTCTCCCAACCTGCCAATCACTCTTTCATGCCTCTGTATCCTGGGGTGTTCTGTTTCCTCACCTTTTCCAGGTATATGAGGCAGAGAGCCTGGACAGCTTTCCTACCAGTCATTGTTCACCCCACTTGAAAATTAAAACAAGAAAACTTTACTTAAAATATTCCCCTGTGGGAACCACAATTCCTGGTTGCCTTTCTCCTGTGTATGTGTAAATTCCTTAATAAATATCGCAGGGAAGGACTGTTTGCTTGGCTCTTACTGTGTGTCAGTCTTGGAGGAGGGTAAGTTGCACCTGGGTTTTTTGCTTTTCAGGGGCAGTTCCTTCACTTCCTGTACTTAAAAAATACTGTACTGGACATATGCAAGGGCCAGGCCCAGGTTCAAGCAGTCAGACAAGGGGTCTTCAGTGGTATCTAGAGTTGTGAGCTGAATATTCTAGACGGATAGTAAGTAGCACATGAACAAAGATATAGAGAGCTACAAGAGCACAGAACATTTAGGGGAAGCAAAAGCACTTCAATGTTTCTAAGGTATGATGTGAGTCAGGGTGTTTGTTGTTACAGGTGACATGGGTGAGGGGTCAGGGGCCAGATCATGGGGGGCTTCCTATGCCCTAAAAAGGAGTTTAGCCTCAAGTGTTGTAAACAGTGAAGTCACGTGGTCAGATCTGAGTTTTAAGTAGCTCACTCTTGCTTCACTGTGAAGAATGTGCTTGAGGGAACAAGACTAGAGCTAGGGGACCAGAGAGATGGCAAGAGCTGAACCAGGTCCATGGTAGTAAAGTTAGGGGAGAATAGAGTGGCTAAGAGCAGCAAGTCAGAAACTGTTCATGAAGCATATGAGATGCTGACAGGTGTTCACAAAAACCCTTAAATAAGATTGGGAAAGACTGAATGTTACATTACCTCTTGTATATATAGAATATAATATCCACATGGAAACCCTGGTGGCGTAGTGGTTAAGAGTTTGGCTGCTAACCAACAGGTCAGAAGTTCGAATCCACCAGGTGCTCCTTGGAAACCCTATGGGGCAGTTCTACTCTGTCCTATAGGGTTGCTATGAGTTGGAATTGACTTGATGGTAACGGGTAGTATCCACATAGTAATGGCCCTGACTCATAGTGACTCTATAGGACAGAGTAGAACTACCCCATAGGGTTTGCTAGACTGTAATCTTTATGGAAGCAGACTGTCACTTTTTTCTCACATGGAATGGCTGGTAAGTTCAAACCACTGACCTTTCAGTTAGCAGCTGAGCGCTTAACCACTGTGGTGGGGTTGCTAGAGTCAGAATCTACTCCACAGCACACAACAACAGCAACAGCAATGGCTCCGAAAAGACCTGCAGAGACTTTTTTATGGCTTGCTAACTTATTTTAACATTTTTTTCTGGACTATTTAATAATCACAGAATACCATTTGGGAAAAACATCCAGAAAAATATTGTAGGAGAATAAGTTCGGAGCTCTCAGTAATGGATGAGATGTGGGAATGGAGAGGAAGCAGTTGCAGAATTCTTCTAAGTTTCTAGCTTGTGTGAGAGAATTAGGATGAGGAGAAACTGGCTTTTCTCTCTAGAAGGGAAGAAGAGGATAATTAGGAGCTCTATTTTAGGCATATTGAATTTGTGCTGCCTGTGATATATCCAGGTCTGACTGATCAGCTGGAAATTGTATTTAAGAGTCTGAGGTTTACATGATCTTATCAATTGATGCAGAAAAAGCATTTGACAAAGTCCAATACCCATTCATGATAAAAAAAAAAAAAAAAATTCTCAGCAAAATAGGAATAGAAGGGAAATTCCTCAACATAATTAAGGGCATTTATACAAAGCCAACAGCCAACATCATCCTAAATGGAGACAGTCTGAAAGCATTCCCCTTGAGAACAGGAACCAGACAAGGATGCGCTTTATCACCACTCTTATTCAACATTGTGCTGGAGGTCCTAGTCAGAGCAGTTAGGCTAGAAAAAGAAATAAAGGGCATCCAGATTGGTAAGGAAGAAGTAAAAGGATCTCTGTTTGCAGATGATATGATCTTATACACAGAAAACCCCAAAGAATCCACAAGAAAACTACTGGAACTAATAGAAGATTTCAGCAAAGTATCAGGATACAAGATAAACACACAAAAATCAGTTGTATTCCTCTACACCAACAAAGAGAACTTCCAAGAGGAAATCAAATCAATACCATTTACAATAGCCCCCAAGAAATTAAAATACTTAGGAATAAATCTAACCAGAGACGTGACCTATACAAAGAGTCTGAAGTTCAAGGAAGAGGCCAAGCTGGAGAAATTAATTTGAGAGCCCCATGGAGGTGGTAGTTGATGCCATGGCAGTAGATAGGATTATGTAGGGTGGGTTTGCAAAATAAGAGTAGTGGCCTGGGGACAGAACCTTGGGGAAGACACTAATTTTTAACAGGAGTTAAGCAAGGAAGGGCCCAAGAAGGAGAGAAGGTAGAGTAGGGATGAGGAGGAATAGTCAGATAGTTATGGGGAAAGGAAAAAACAAAAACAAAAAAACAGGAAAGTGCAATGTTAAGTAACCTAGGGCTAGAATATCAAGGAGGGAGTGATGATAGGTGTCAAATACAGCAGGAAAATCTAGTGAATGAGATAAGGACTAATAAAAAGGACTATGGAATTTGGTATTTGAAAACTTATGCAAAAGCAGTTTCAGTGGAATGGTGGGACCAGAAGCTAGATTATGCTGTGCTAAAGAATGACTGGGTGTTGAAAAAGTACAGAAGCAAACTCTATTAAATTAAACATACATAGTAAGATTTTAAGGATTACTTTAAAGAATAGAAATAGAATATATAAATCCCAAACCAATAAAGAGAAAAAACTGGAATAAGAAAACACAAATAAACAAAAATTTCAGTGAATCCTCCCTCCCCAAGAAAAAGCCAAGATAAGAAGAAAAAAAAAGAGCATAAAAAAGTGGAGCAAATAGAATTCAAATGTAAGATGTTTGAAACAAGTCTAAATACCTAAAAATACAATAAATATAAATAAAATAGACCCAATTAAAATACTGAGATTGATTGGATTTTTAAAATCCATTCTTTCTTGCCACTCAGACCTTTCCTCTAGAATCACATTCATTCACCCTGGGTATATCCTTTGGAAGTTCCTTTAGTGAAATCTCTTCGAGTCTTGCCTGAAGCATAAGGACAGAAAAATGTTTAAAACGAATGGAAAAGGAAAGATCAGTTAAATATTAACAAAAAGACAAAAGTATTGAATAAATATTAACAAAATAGACTTTAAGACAGAAAGCCTTGTTAGAAATAGGATTTATATATAAGAATAAAAGGTTTAATTCAGAAGGAAAATATAACAATTTTAAACCAGTATGCATTTTTTTTAAAGCCCCAAAATAAGTAAAGCAAAAATTGATAGAACTTCAGGGACAAAGAGACAGTACACCATGATAGTGGGAGGTTTCAATACACGGCCTTCAAATATTGATAGATCAAGAAAATGAAAAGGGTTAATGGAGATATGGAAGACTTAACACAATAACAAGCTTGATTTATTGGCTATAAATAGAATTCTCACCTAACAGAGAATACTGTTCTCTTCAAGCACACACGGGACATGAATAAAAGTTGACCCCTGTGCTACAAAACAAGTAGCAACAAATTTCAAAGATTTCGTATTGAAAGGCTAGATTCTGTGCGCACACACAATTAAGTTAGAAACAAATCATAAAAAATATAAATAGAAAATACTCATGCATTTGAAAACATGCTGGTAAGTAATGCCAGGTCCAAGAAGAAATTATACTGGTGGTAAAAAGGACTAAATAAAAAGCTACATATCAAAACTTGTGGGATGTAGCGAAAGCTTAGAGTCATAAATGCTTATATTAGAAAAGAAGACAGTGGTGAGTAGCGTCTGGGGTCTTAAAAGCCTCTGAGCAGCCATCTAAGATACTCCACTGGTCTCATCCCTTCGGGAGCAAGGGAGAATGAAGAGAACTGGATAAAAGGAAAAGATTAGTCCAAAGGACTGAAGGACCACAGCTACCAAGGCCTCCACCAGACTGAGTTCAGTACAGCTAGATGGTGCCCGTCTGCCACCACTGACTGCTCTGACGGGGATCACAACAGAGGGTTCTGGACAGAGCTGGAGAAGGATGTAGA
>NW_004443951.1:16618113-16630855 GCF_000243295.1 Trichechus manatus latirostris | reverse complement strand
AACCTTCACCTGAAGTACAATTAAAAAAAAAAAAAAAAGCAAAATAAATAAATAAAAAGAGAAGGAGACAGGCTGAAAATTAACGAGTGAAAGTGTCAGACACCAAAAAATTAACCCAAATTAAAAGAAAGAAGTTATAAAAAGAAGTATGCATCAATGAAATAAAAAACAAAAACAATGAAATAGAAAGCAAATATATATATATAGAAGATCAATAAATCCAAAATTTTTTTTTTTAATTTTTATCTAATAAAATAGACAAATCTCTATAAAGACAGACCAAGAAACAGTTATGTTTCTGGCAAATACCTGGAACAATTCTCTCACAACAACTAATAATTCTGGATTGAAATTTTAACCTGTTCAAATGAATCCAGGAGCTGGCAAAAATGTAAGGAATACTCAAGCCAAAAACAGTAAAGACAAAATCCCAGGAGGCAACTGGAACACTGGAAACTGCTTTTGCTCTGAGGTTATTTGCCAAACTGGATGAATTTAAGCATTCATTTGTTTAGTCCCGTGGGTTTTGGACATGGTCCAGGGCCTGCTCAAGTGGGGAGCCTAATAGAAGACTACCCTATAAAGCTTTACCCCAATGAACCAAACTTTCTTATAAATATGAGGTAGAAATAAACCCTCCCAGACAGCAAGAAAATTGCCTGTCTCAAACCTTGGTGTCAAATGGAGAGGTAAACAAACAAAAGAATAAAACAATCTCACCTTAGAATTTATAAATCTAAGATAGTCCTTACACAGGTTAGCAGCCTGAAATCACATGTCCTAAAGAAATGTAAATATTTTTCAGAACAAGATCTGAAAAAATTCAGGATAAGAATCTATCTTTAAGTAGTCCTGAACTGGAAGTGTCCCCAGGTGCCTGATAGAGGCAAATGCAAATCTTAATTCTCCTTCATTCCAGGCTGCAAAGAATTTTAATTACCACATAAAATTACCAGGAAAATGATCAAATTTTTAAAATAACTAAAAACTAACAAAAATTACTACTCCAAGAAAGAAGTCATCATGCATGTGAACTAGTATATATGACAGCAGAATCTGAAAAAAAAAAAAAAAACAACAACAAAACTTCAGATATTGGAATTATGAAAATGTAGAACATAAAATAAGTATGTGTTTATTATGTTTCAAGAAATAAAAGACAAGTTTGGAAATATGAGCAAAGAGCAGGAAGATTTAAAAAAGAAACATCTCTTAAAAATGAAAAGGATAATAATTGAAATTAAAACTCAATGGTTGGATTTAACAGTATGTTAGATACAGTTGGAGAGAGAATTTGTGAACTAGGTGATAGCTCCATTTTTTCCCTAGAATGTAGCCAAAAGAGACAAACAGATGGAAAATATGAAAGAGAGGTTAAGGACATGGATGAAAGGAGATGTAATAACCTAGTAACTCCTAATAGGAGTTCCAGAAGGAAGGGAAAAGAGTTGAGGAAAAGGCAATGTCTGAAGAGATAACATTTGAGAATTTGTCAAATCTCAGATCTAAGAATAGGATATAATTTTATTTATCCTACAAATATTTATAGTAAATAAGTATTTATCCTACAAATCCCAAGTAGGATGAATAAAAAGAAATTCTCACCTAAACACAGAACACCAAAGATAAAGAGACGATCTAAAAGGCATGAGAGGAAAAAGATAGATTACCTGCAAATGATTAACAGTTAGTCTGACAGGTGACTTCTTTACCATAAACTATATGACTCAGCTTCTAAGCCACTGTGCTGCCAAACTAGAGTTTTATCCTCACTGAAAACATATTTTTCACAAGTAAAGGAGAACAAAAGTACTTTTAGATGGGCCAGAAATGGAGAAAATTTATCACCAGAAGATCCTAAATAAAAAATTCTGAAGGATATACTTCTGACAGGAGAAACATGAATCCAGATGAAAGGTCTGGTATGCAACAACAGTAAATGTGGGTAAATCAAGCAAACAAAACGTAATTATTTAAAGCAAAATAATAAACTGGGGAGAGGGAGATAAAATGTAGTAAAAAAAGTAGCATAGAATTTGGGAAAGGACGATTGGAATTAAAGTGTTCTAAATCTTTGTATTGTTCGAGAGAATCACAAATATATTAATTAATTTTAACTGATAATTTAAGTAGCATGATTTCCACTATAAGAGTAGAAACATGATTAAAAGTCTTAGTAAACTAGGAATAGAAGGCAATTTCTTTAATCTGATCAAGAGTATCTACAAAAATTGTATAAGCATCACACTCAATGGTGTAATATTAAGAACTTTTCCTTTGAGCTCACAAAGCATACAATTCCTGCAGTTGCCATTTCCATTCAGCATTGTTCTGGAGATTCTAACCAGATAAAAAATTACCACCAGGTTTTTTGGCTGAAATTGAGAAGCTAATTCTTAAATTATTATAGAAATGCCAAGGACCTAGAATAGCCAAGACAGTCTTGATAAACAAAGAACAAAGTTGAGGGGATTGCACTATCAAATTTTTTAAGATTTATTATGAAACAACCATGATTAAGGTAGTGTGGAAGTGGTGCAGGATAGATATATAGACCAATGGAATAGGATACAGCCCAGAAACAGCCCCATGCACATATTGATTTACGATGATGGCAATGCAGAGCAGTGGGTTACAGGAAGTCTTTTTTTTTTATTATTATTATTGTACTTCAGGTGAAGCCTTACAGAACAAATAGTTTCTCATGAAACAGTAGTACACATATTGTTTTATGACATTGGTTAACAACCCCACGACATGTCAACCCTCTAACTTCTCAACCTTTTTTTTTTGGTGAAAATACACATAGCCAAAGATACACTGTTTCAAAAATTTCTACATGCACAGTTCAGTGACATTGACTATGCTCTTCCAATTGTGCTGCTATTCTCACTTAAGATGAAGGCTTACAGAACAAAATAGTTTCTCATTTAACAGTTACTACAAATGTTGCGCTATGACAATTGTTAACAATCTCACACACATCAACAATATCCTTACTTAACTTTGGGCTCCCTATCACCAGCTTCCTTGTCCCCTTCTGCCTTCTGGCCCTTGTCCTTGGACTACTGTACCTCATTAGTCCCATTTGGTTTTACGGGGCTGTCCACTCCCAGGCTGAACAGTGAACCTCGGAGATAACTTCACCACTGAGCTAAAACGGTGTCTGGGGGCCATACTCTCGGGGTTTCTCCAGTCTCCTTTAGGCCAGTAAATCTGGTTTTGTGTGTGTGTGTGTGTGTGAGTTAGAATTTTGTTCTACATCCTCTCCAGCTCTGTCCAGAACCCTCTGTTGTGATCCTGGTCAGAGCAGTCAGTGGTGGTAGCCGGGCACCATCTAGCTGTACTGGACTCAGTCTGGTGGAGGCCTTGGTAGCTGTGGTCCATTAGTCCTTTGGACTAATCTTTTCCTTGTATCCTGTTCTCTTCATTCTCCCTTGCTCCTGAAGGGGTGAGACCAGTGAAGTATCTTAGATTGCTGCTTACAAGCTTTTAAGACCCCAGACACTACTCACCAAGGTAGAATGTAGAACATTGTCTTTATAAACTGTGTTATGGCAACTGAGCTAGATGTTCCCCGAGACCATGGTCCCCACAGCCCTCCGCCCAGCAATTCAGTCCCTCAGGGAGTTTGATGTGTTTATGGGGCTTCCATGACCTTTCTACAGGAAGTCTTTTTAATAAATGATGCCGGGATATTAGATATACATATTGAAAAATGTGAAAATTGACCCCCATCTCAAACCATAACAAAAATAAATTCTAGGTGGATTGCAGATCTAAATGTGAAATACAAAATGATAAAGCTCAAGGAAGAGAAAGTGAGAGAATATCTTCATGACCATGGTATAGGGGAAGATTTAAACAGGAGTTTAAAAGCACTAGTCATAAAGAGAAAGACTGAAAAAGATGACTGGATTAAAATTAAGAACTTCTGTTCATCAATAGGATCGCAATGAGTCAGAATCGACTCAATGGCAATGTTTGTGTGTTTGTTAGTTTTGATTCATCAAAAGATTCCATTAAGAATGTGGAAAGCCTTATCACAAAGTAAAAGAAGACACTCAGAACACATATAATAAAGGGCTTTTATCTGCATTATATGAAGAACTCCTGAAAAACAATAAGAAAAACTCAGACAACCTAATAGAAAAATAGGCAACGGAGATCTGAATAGGCTGTTCAAGAGGATACACAAATGGCTAACAAATATACGAAGAGGTGCCAAATCTCATTAGTAATTGCATAATTTAATAATTGTATTTAGAAATAAAAATTTAAACCACAATGATATATCAGTAAACATATACCAGGATGGCTAAAATGAAAAAAGACAATCTAAGTGTTGACAGGAATGTGGAGTAATTGGAACTCTCATACATAGCTGATGGGAGTGTAAATTGATGCAACTGCTTTGATGAATGGTTTAGTATTATCTATTAAGCTTGCTGATAGACATGCTTATGACTCAGCAGTTCCACTCCAAAGAATATACCAAATAGAAATGCATGTACACGAACATTAAGAAACGCACAAGAATGTTCATGGAAGCATTATTCATAATAGCTCTAAATGCCCACAGCAGAAAAATGGATAAATTGTGTTCTATCCATATAATGGAATACTGTGCAGCAATGGAAATAATCAAACTATGATTATATACCACCACACAGAGAAATCTCACAAACTTAATGTTGAATGCAAGAAGCCCAACAAAAAAGAATACATATTGTATAATTCCATTTATAAATAAGATATTTGAATAATTCAATTAAGCTTGATAAAAATTGAATATATAAAAATACAATTCTTGAGAATTCCTGAAATCATAAATTGTTCTTAAAATACTTGCAACATTTTTTCATACTCTTTAGTCATTACTAGGAGGATCTAAAAATTGTTTAATAAATAAGAAATATAAAGTTTACTAGTATTTGCAAACAACTGTAGCCTATAGCAAATATCAATGAATAAGGAAGACAGAAGAAGGACTGATGTCTTTGAATTATGATGTTGGTGAGAATATTGAATATACCACGGACTTCCAGAAGAACAAACAAATCTGTCTTGGAAGAAGTACAGCCAGAATGCTTCTTAGAAGCAAGGATGGCAAGACTTTGTCTCAGGTAATTTGGACATGTTATGAGGAGGGACCAGTTCCTGGAGAAGGACATCATGCTTGGTAAAGTAGAGGGTCAGCAAAAAAGAGGAAGATCCTCAACGAGCTGAATTGACACAGTGGGTGTAACAATGGGCTGAAGCATAGCAACAATTGTGAGGATGGTGCAGGACTGGGCAGCATTTCATTCTGTTATACATGGGGTCACTAGGAGTAGGAATCTACTCAACAGCACCTAACAACAAGAAAGAAATGGAGAAGAGGAAGCTCCTGGAGTTCTTCTCTACCAAAATAGTTAAGTCTATAGAAGTACTGCATTTCTGGGGGGAACTGCAGAGATTAGTGTTTGCATTAACAGATGCAGCAGTGATGATTCCTATCACATGTCCATTTAACTTGTCACTCGAGGTGATGCAGAAGGGGGGCGAGTTTGGATGAATGACAGGGGATTATCATTAACTTAATCAGGTAGTGATGTCCATTGCAGTTGCTGTTCCAGAAATCAAATCAAGATAGTGCTTGGCACCTGATATACAGCTATTAACATGGCAGTTTGGGAGGGAGAGTCTAACCTGATAAATAAAACTATCAAAAGCAGTTTACTCCCACCTGGTAAAACAGCAGTATGAGTTTACCATCCCACGTTAGGAATATGTCAGCTCTTAGATCTGTGCCATGGTCGGGGCAGATTACCCAATAAGCAAGCTCCTAAGTATAGACTTACTTGTGCTTACTTCTAATCTGTAGTGAACAATTTCACATTTTTTCACCACATCAAAGATTCTGCTTATAGGTATGGCTGGCATCTCTCCCTCTCCCAACCCCACAGCACCTTCCTACAGAATCAAAACCTCTTTTCAAATTTACAATCCCTGACAGGCACAGATTACCCAGTAGGCAAGGTAAGCCCAATGTAGTGAAAAACATGTGAAACTGTTCATTACAGATTAGTAAATATGCATAAGTAAGCCTGTGCTTACCTTGCTTATTGAGTAATCTGCCCTGGCCGTGATTTAGTCTTTAGAGGCTTTGACTGTGGCAGATTATATTTTCCAAAGATATCCACACCAACATATATCCCATACCACATGCATACTTATCTTAGAATATGACATTGACATTCTTCCATTGAAAGGTGAGGTCTATTTTCTCTCCCCTTAAGCATGGTAGACCTTTATAACTGCCTAGACCAATAAAAGAAGGCAGCAGAAATGACACTGCATGACTTCTGAGGCTAGGTTATAAAAAGAGAATATGGATCCTTCTTGCTGTCTCAGGACTTTCACCCTTGTTATGAAAAAGCCCAGGCCACATGAAGAAGTGATGTGTGATGTTCTGGTCAACAGCCCTAGCCAGGCCCACATTATAATGAATAAGCTTTCAGGTGATTCTACCTCTTTGCTTTTGAGTCAGTCATCATGGAGCAAAAACTAAGCTGCTTGCACTGTGCCCTGTATGAATTTCTGACTCATGGAAACTCTGAGACAATAAACGATTATTATAGTTTTAAGCAGGAAGTAATAGACAGTCTATGAATATAAGGAGTCCTACCACATCAATGGAGTGTTGAGACATGTTGGGATAACCCCTTTAAAGTGTGGAACAAGTTGCTGAAATTTTTAACCCCTCTGTTAAGAAAGACACCCACATGTTTGTCACTTTGTCGTGCTATGGTGGTGTGTATGTTGCTGTGTTGCTGGAAACTATGCCACTGATATTTCAAATACCAGCAGAATCACCCAGGGTGGACAGGTTTCAGCTGACCTTCCTGACTAAGACAGACTAGGAAGAAGGACCTGGCGGTCTTCTTCTGAAAAAATTAACCAGTGAAAACTTTATGAATAGCAGTGGAACATTGTCTGATATAGTGCCAGAAGATGAGCCCCTCAGGTTTAAAGGCACTCAAAAGACAACTGGGCAACAGTTGCCCCCTCAGAGTGGAGTCAACCTTAATGATCTAGTGGAGTTAAGCTTTCAGGACCTTCATTTGCTGACGTGGCACGACTCAAAATGAGAAGAAACAGCCACAAACATCGATTAATAATCGGAATGTGAAACGTATGAAGTATGAATCTAGGAAAATTGGAAGACATCAAAAATGAACTGGAATGCATAAACATTGATATCCTAGGCATTAGTGAGCTGAAATGGACTGGTATTGTCTATTTTGAATTGGACAGTCATACGGTCTACTATGCCAAGAATGACAAATTGAAGAGGAATGGTGTCATACACATCATCAAAAAGAACATTTCAAGGTCTATCCTGAAGTACAACGCTGTCAGTCATAGGATAATATCCATGTGGCTACAAGGCAAACCAGTTAATACTACTATTATTCAAATTTACACACCCACCGCTAAGGCCAAAGATGAAGAAATTGAAATTTTTTTACCAACTTTTGCAGTCTGAAATCGATCAAACATGCAATCAAGATGCATTGATAATTACTGGTGATTGGAATGAGAAAGTTAGAAACGAAGAAGGAACAGTAGTTGGAAAATATGGCCTTGGTGATAGAAACGACGCCAGAAATTGCATGATAGAATTTTGCAAGATCAATGACTTCTTCATTGCAAATACCTTTTTTCAACAACATAAACAATGACTATACACGTGGACCTCACCGGATGGTATACACAGGAATCAAATAGACTATATCTGTGGGAACAGACAACGGAAAAGATCAATATCATCAGTCAGAAGTAGGCCAGGGGCTGACTGCGGCACAGACAATCAATTGCTCATATGCAAGATTCAAGTTGAAGCTGAAGAAAATTAGTACAAGTCCACGACAGCCAAAGTACGACCTTGAGAATATCCCACCTGAATTTAGAGACCATCTCAAGAATAGATTTGAGGCATTGAACACTAATGACCAAAGACCAGACGAGTTGTGGAATGACGTCAAGGACATGATACACCAAGAAAGCAAGAGGTCGTTAAAAAGACAGGAAAAAAAGAAAGGGCCAAAATGGATGTCAGAAGAGACTCTGAAACTTGCTCTTGAATGTAGAGTAGCCAAAGTGAAATGAAGAAATGATAAAGTAAAAGAGTTGAACAGAAGATTTCAAAGGGCAGCTTGAGAAGACAAAGTAAAGTATTATAATGAAATGTGCAAAGACCTGGAGTTACAAAACCGAAAGGGAAGAACACGCTCGGCATTTCTCAAGATGAAAGAACTGAAGAAAAAAGTACAAGCCTCAAGTTGCAATAGTGAAGTATTCTACAGGGAAAATATTGAATGACACAGGAAGCATCAACAGAAGATGGAAAGAATACACAGAGTCACTGTACCAAAAAGAATTGCTCTATGTTTAGCCAGTTTGGGAGGTAGCATATGATCAAGAACCCATGGTATTGAAGGAAGAAGTCCAAGCTGCACTGAAGGCATTATTGAAAAACAGGCTCCAGGAATTGACGGAATACCAACTGAGATGTCTCAACAAACAGATGAAGTGCTGGAAGTGCTCAGTCGTCTATGCCAGGAAATTGGGAAGACAGCTACCTGGCCAACCGACTGGAAGACATTCATATTTGTGCCCATTCCAAAGAAAGATGATCCAACAGAATATGGAAATTATCAAACAATATCATTAATATCACACATAAGTAAAAGTTTGAAGATAATTTAAAAATGGTTGCAGCAGTACATTGACAGGGAACTGCCAGAAATTCAAGCCAGATTCAGAAGAGGACATGGAACCAGGGATATCACTGCTGATGTCAGATGATCTTGGCTAAAAGCCGAGAATACCAGAAAGATGTTTGTGTTTTATTAACTATGCAAAGGCATTCGACTGTGTGGATCCCAACAAATTATGGATAACATTTTGAAGAATGAGAATTCCAGAACACTTAATTGTGCTCATGTGGAATCTGTACATAGACCAAGAGGCAGTAGTTCAATCAGAACAAGGGGATACTGCATGGTTTAAAATCAAGAGAAGTGTGCATCAGGGTTGTATCCTTTCACTATACTTATTCAGTCTGTATGCTGAACATATGATCTGAGAAGCTGGACTGTATGAAGAAGAATGTGGCATCAGGTTTGGAGGAAGACTTAACAACCTGTGGTATGCTTGCTGAAAGTGAATAGGACTTGAAGTACTACTGATGAAGATCAAAGACTATAGCCTTCAATAGGGATTACACCTCAACATAAAAAAAAAAATCCTCACACTGGACCGATAAGCAACATCATGATAAATGGTGAAAATATTGAAGTTGTCAAGCATCCACAATTAATGGCCATGGAAGCAGCAGTCAAGAAATCAAACAGTGCGTTGCACTGGGCAAATCTGCTGCAAAAGACCTCTTTAAAGTCTTAAAAAGCAAAGATGTCACTTTAAGGACTAAGGTGCATCTGATCCAAGACATATGATGTTTTCAATCGCCTCATATGCATTTAAAAACTGGACAATGAATAAGGAACACCGAAGAAGAACTGACACGTTTGAATTATGGTGTTGAGGAAGAATATTGAATATATGGACTACCAGAATCACAAACAAATCTGTCTTGGAAGAAGTACAGCCAGAATGCTCCTTAGATGCAAGGATGGTGAGACGTCGTCTCACATAATTTGAACATGTTATCAGGAGGGACGAGTCCCTGGAGAAGGACATCATGCTTGGTTAAGTAGACCGTCAGCAAAAAAGAGGAAGACCCTCAACAAGATGGATTGATACAGTGGCTGCAACAATGAGCTCAAATATAACAATGATTATGAGGTTGGCTCAGGACCAGGCAGTGTTTTGTTCTGTTGTACGTAGGGTCGCTATGAGTCAGAACCGACCCGACAGCACCTAACAACAACATTTAGAAAGAAGAATAGTAGTAGGTGGGTTTCTTTTGATTTCTGAAGCACATATATCATATTTGGGTGTGCTGGTGTAATCAGTATTTTCAGTGTCCTGAAAAGCTGTGTATTTCAACTGGAGCTCAGAAAAAGAAGTCCCTTCTTTTTCAGGCTAGGCAGCTCTGTCCTCAGCCCTTATGATTCAGAAGATCAGTAGTATAGCAGGTACTATATGGAGACTCTTATAAGCCCCAATAGAATCACAAAGGAGGCAACTATGGTTTTCAAAGCTATGCCCTCTTTGACAAGTAACTATTTCCCCACTGGGCCCTGATGCGTATTGAACCCCCGATCATGAGACCCCAGGTGCCATGGGACCAGAGCTGCCCATCATGAACTGGCTGATGGTCTAGCTGAGCTGCATCCTTGGAGAACTCCCAATGTTAGTATCCTTAGATCTTTTCTCTTAGGCTGATTGAATTCACTGGAGATGTTTCTTCAAATCTGTTGCCCAAAGAGTATAGGTCTGGATAAGAGCATTGTGGGAGGATGGTTGAGAGTCTCAAGTTCAGTGCGTAAATTTTCATTTGTCCTCATCCCACCCTCTCCTCCATTTTCAGCATAGTACCCTGCCCTCAACTGTGTCTGGTGTCCCTCAGTTCAGAGACACCTCTGTTTTATCCTCTGCGGAGACTACTCCTCCAGGCTCCTTCAGAGGTAAAAGAAAAACAGTCACCTAACATAGAGTAGCATAGTAATGCTGAGAATCTGCTTCTTTGACAGATTTGCAACCAATATTCTATTTTTAGCCTTTCTTTCACTCTCCATTTACAGAGGTATCCCAGGCAACCAATTTCTGTGCCTTTTGAGATTCTGTAATGTGACCCTGCTGAGCTACAGCGAGCAACGGCTGCTAACCAAAAGGTTGGCAGTTTGAATCCACCAGCTGCTCCTTGGAAACCTTATGGGGCAGTTATACTCTGTCCTATAGGGTTGCTATGAATCAGAATTGACTTGACCGCAACGGGCTTAATGTAAACTACAGCTAAATTTCTTCTTGGCTTTCTCCACTACTGTCTTAGGATTCAGCCTTTTCAGGATTCATAAGTATGGCACCACTCATTCATCTGCTTTCTTGTTTCCAAAATTTTGTTGTTGTCTCCTATTCAGTTTGTCCCTGTGGATTTATGCCTTTGGTTTAAAACCCCTTTTTCTGCAGTTTTGATGGGATTTTGTGAGGAAGTGGAGCTAAATGCACAGGTTCAATCTGCTCCCTTTGGCTAGAATTTAAGACCACAAGACTGAAACTAGGAAGGAACAAAGTCCAGAGAATCAGATCCTTCCTTTCTGAAGGAGTAGAGTTTTCCCAGAGAAAGGAATTGTAGACTGAGAACCTCAAAGAAAAGGACACTTGTGAGATGAGGGTTGTGACTACAATCCTTGTGAAGTCCCATGTCATTGAGTACTTTCCCTTTAAGAGAGTCCAAGTTCTCTACTATTTTACATCTAAAACTTCCCTGACCTTTCCACAAAAATAAGCATGAAACTGTGCAATCTGGGGTATTAATTTTGTGGGGGCTTAAGGCAAGCAAGATGCGGATGAGTTTGTTCTGCCTCATTATCTCTCAGGATGGGAGAAGGGGTGTTAGCTTTGCGTTCACCCCTAGTGAAAAGACTCAAGACCCTCGAGGACTGTTCCAGAGAGGACATGAGAAGAGAGAAAAACCTTCTGTTTATCCTCATGTATTAGTGAAGGTTGTTCTTTGAACAGAAAGTAGGACTCTAGAAAAACTCTGGATTATTTAAGTGGAGTGACAAGATGATGTTGAAACTGATAGAATTCACTGGAAGCAGGGGCTCAGAGCCAGGGTTAACCATGACTCTGAAAGACAATTTTGATTGCTATGTATTTATCTTTTAAACATTTTTGAGGTATATCCTACATATAGAAAAGTATACAAATCATAAGTGTACAGCTTGATTAATTATCTATGTATTTTTTAAAAAAATTTTTTTGCGGTGAAATATATATGTCATTTCAACCATTTTTATGTGTACAATTCAGTGACATTAATTACATTCACCATGTTGTGCAACAATCACCACTATTCAGTTACAAATTTTTCTATCACCCTTAACAAAAACTCTGTACCCCTTAAGCAGCAACTCCCCCATATCCCCTGCCACCTGCCCCGGGTAACTACTAATAAACTTTGTTCTCTATGCATTTGCCTATTCTGGATATTTCATATGAGTAGGATCATAAAATATTTGTCCTTTTGTGTCTGAATTATTTCACTCAGCATAAAGTTTTAAAGGTTCATTCATGTTGTAGCATGTATTAGAATTTCATTTCTCTTTATGGCTGAATAACATTCCACTGTATGTATATACCACATTTTGTTTATCCATTCATCTGTTGATGGACACTTGGGTTGTTTTCACCTTTCAGCTAATGTGAATAATGGCACAATGAACATTGATGCACAAGTATATGTTTGAATCCCTGCTTTCAATTCTTTTGGGTATATTACCTAGGAGTGGAAAGTTGGGTCATGTTTAATTTTTTCAGGTATTGCCAAACTGTTATCACAGTCACTGCACCATTTTACAATCCCACCAGCAATGGTTTGGTTTTTGCAAATTCCCTAAACTTCTGTTTATCTGGAAATGCCCTAATTTCGCCATCATATTTCAGAGACAGTTTTGCTGGATTTACAATTCTTTTTTTTTTTTTAAATATTTTATTGTACTTCAGGTGAAGGCTTACAGAACAGATAGTTTCTCATGTAACAGTAACACACATGCTGTTTTATTACATT
>NW_004443951.1:16552599-16594527 GCF_000243295.1 Trichechus manatus latirostris | reverse complement strand
CTTCCCGGTCAAGAGACGGTGGCCGCGGGAAGCAGAGGAGGCCGAGCCGGGGCGAAGAGGGGTGGGGGATGGGAAAGCACACACCACAAATTACCGGTTTTGTCTCCTGCTGGACGCTCGGTGAGGCTGCTTTCTCGTACCCCCGTTTGCTGGTCTCCGATAGGAGTCCAAGATGGTAGATCCACGTTGCATTAGCTGGTAGGGGTCCTCTGCACGAATCTCTCCTCGCTCTCTGTTCTCTGTCAGTTTTCTCACTCCATTTGGTGCTTGGCTGAGTTGTTTATCTCTTCATTTGATGTTTTAGAGTTTCAGGATTGTTGTATTCTCTGTTTGGCTTAGTTTTTCGGATCTTTGCTGTGGAGGGACAGCGTGGTGCTTCTGCCTAGAGCGCCATTTTGCCGGAACTCTCACTGATTCTTTTTAAAGGCTGCAAATAAGTCCTTCCTGTGGGTGCGTCGTCATTTATTCAGCAGTTCCCCACTGGTTGGCATTTGCTTTCCTATTTCTTGCCAGTAGAAGCAGTTCTGCAATAACCAACCTTGTGCAGCTGTCCTTTTGTAACAGTGCTTTTGTTTCCAAGGGGATAGATTCTGGGGAGTGGGATTGTTTTGTAAAAAGAAGTGTGCAACTTAACAATAATAAGACAAATAACTCAATCAAAAAATGAGCAAAAGACACGAATAGACATATCACTAAAGAGGATACTCAAATGGCAACCAAACACATGAAAAGATGCTCAGTATCATTATCTATCAGAGAGATGCAAATCAAAACCACAATGAGATACCATTTCACTCCCACTGGGATGGCTAAGATGGAAAAAAAAAAAAAACATAAAATAACAAATGTTGCAGAGGATGTGGGGAAATTGGAACCTTCATCCATTGCTCTGGGGAATACAAAATGGTACAGCAATTGTGGAAAACAGTGCGGTGGTTTCTCAAAAAACTAAAACTAGAACTGCCATATGACCCAACAATTCCACTGCTAGGACTATACCCAAGGGACTTGAAAGCAGCAATGTGAACAGACATAATGTGTACTAATGTTCATTGCAGCATTATTCACAATAGCCAAAAGGTGAAAACAGTTTAAATGCCCATCAATGGATGAATGGATAAACACAGTACATACATACTGTGAAATTCTTCTCAGCCAGAAAGAGAAATTGAGTCTTGATACATGATGGATACTACACTGATGGAACTTGAAGACATTATGCTGAGTGAAATAGGTCAATAAAAAAAGACAAATATTGTATGACCTCACTTAATAAAAAAACAAGAACAAGTAAGTGTATAGAGACCCAAGTTTATTAATGGTTACTGGGGCAGGAGGGAGGGAAAAAATGGGGGTTATTGCTCATGGCGGCTCCAGAAGAAAAAGTAAAGTATTATAATGACATTTGCAAAGACCTGGAGTTAGAAAACCAAAAAAGAAGAACACACTCGCCATTTCTCAAGCTGAGAGAACTGAAGAAAAAATTTAAGCCTCAAGTTGCAATATTGAAGGACTCTATGGGCAAAATACTGAATGACACAGGAAGCATCAAAAGAAGATGGAAAGAATACACAGAGTCATTGTACCAAAAAGAACTGGTCGATATTCAACCATTTCAGGAGGTAGCATAAGATCAAGAACTGATGGTATTGAAAGAAGTCCAAGCTGCACTGACGGCATTGTTGAAAAACAAGGCTCCAGGAATTGACGGAATACCGATAAAGATGTTTCAACAAACGGAGGCAGTGCTGGAGGTGCTCACTCGTCTATGCAAAGAAATTTGGGAGACAACTATCTAGCCAACAGACTGGAAGAAATCGGTGTTTTCTGCCCATTCCAAAAAAAGGTGATCCAACAGAAAGCAGAAATTATTGAACATTATCATTAATACCATGCTCAAGTAAAATTTTGCAATGATTCAAAAATAGTTGCAGCAATACATCGACAGGGAACTGCCAGAAATTCAAGCCCAATTCAGAAGAGGATGTGGAACCAGGGATATCATTGCTACTGTCAGATGGATCTTGGCTGAAAGCAGAGAATACCAGAAAGATGTTTACCTGTGTTTTGTTGACTATGCAAAGGCATTCAACTGTGTGGATCATAACAAATTATGGGTAACATTGTGAAGAATGGGAATTCCAGAACACTTAATTGTGCTCATGCGGAACCTGAACATAGACCAAGAGGCAATCATTTGAACAGAACAAGGGGATACTATTGTTATTGTTAGGTGCAGTCAAGTCGGTTCCAACTCACAGCGACCCTATATACAACAGAACAAAACACTGCTCAGTCCTGTGCCATCCTCACAGTTGTTGTTATGCTTCAGCCCATTGTTGCAGCCACTGTCAGTCCATCTCACTGAGGGTCTTCCTCTTTTTCACTGACCCTCTACCAAGCATGATGGATGTCCTTCTTCAGGGACTGATCCCTCCTGATAACATGTCCAAAGTATGTGAGATGAAGTCTCGCCATCCTTGCTTCTAAAGAGGGGATACCGCATGGTTTAAAATCAGGAAAAGTGTGCATCGGGGTTGTATCCTTTCACCATACTTATTCAATCTGTATGCTGGGCAAATAATCCAAGAAGCTGAACTATATGAAGAAGAACAGGCATCAGGATTGGAGGAAGACTCATTAACAATCTGCAATATGCAGATGACACAACCTTGCTTGCTGAAAGTGAAGAAGACTTGAAGAACTTACTGATGAAGATCAAAGACTACAGCCTTCAGTGCAGATTACACCTCAACATAAAGAAAACAAAAATCCTCACCACTGGACCAATAAACAATATCATAATAATCGGAGAAAAGACTGACGTTGTCAAAGATTTCCTTTTACTTGGATCCACAATCAATGCCCATGGAAGCATCAGTCAAGAAATCAAATACGCATTGCATTGGGAAAATCTGCTGCAAAAGACCTCTTTAAAGTGTTAAAAAGCAAAGATATGACTTTGAGGACTAAGATGTGCCTGACCCAAGCCATGCTATTTTCAATTGCCTCATATGCATGCAAATGCTGGACAATGAATAAGGAAGACCAAAGAAGAATTAATGCCTTTGAATTATGGTGTTGATTAAAAATATTGACTATACCACGGGCTGCCAGAAGAACAAACAAATCTGTCTTGGAAGAAATTCAGTCAGAATGCTCCTTAGAAAGGAAGATGAGGAGAATTCGTCTCATGTACTTTGGACATGTTATCAGGAGGGACCAGTTCCTGGAGAAGGACTTCATGCTTGGTAAAGTAAAGGGTCATTGAAAGAGAGGAAGACCCTCAACGAAATGGACTGGCACAGTGGCTGCAACAATGGGCTTAAACATAGCAACAAATATGAGAATGGCACAGGACTGGGCAGTGTTTCCTTCTGTTGTACATAGGGTCTCTATGAGTTGGAACCAACTCAATGGCACCTAACAACATAACATTATTCATAGAGCGCTGAGTTTTGGTTTATAGTGACAGAAAAATTGCACTGATTAAGCGTAAGGGTTGCACAGCCGGTTAAAGCGATTAATGTCAGTAAGTTGTACATCTGTAAAAAGTTGAATTGGCAAATGATATGTGATAGATGTATTTGCAACAACAACAGAGTAGCTGCTAAGGCTGCTTATGTACAACCAAACACCTCATGGGATTTGGTTCCTTGGTTTGCAGGTTTAGGGTTATGGTTTAATGGGACATTCCAGTTAATTGGCCTAATGTCATGTTTAGTGCTTCTGTTCTACCTCCTAGTTTGTTGCATAGTGCCTGGGTTCTTAAAAGCTTGCAAGTAGTCATCCAAGGTACAACAATTGTTCTCTATTTGCCTGGAGCAACAGAGGAAGAATAGGAGAAGGAAATGAAATGTGTGGCTAATTGCCTCCTTTGCCACGAGACCAGAACTGGATGGTGCCTGGCTGCCATTACTGAATTCAATAGAATTCTATAGAAGAATCCTGATCAAAAGGAGTAAAATGCAGAACAGAATTTTAAATTCTCCTGCAATCCAGATCTTCTGGAGCCATGCAGGCTAGATGAACCCCAGAGACTACTTTAAACCTTAAACCAAAATATCCCAGAAGTCTTCTTTAAACCAAACAATAGTTAAGCTTAATTAGTATAGAATGTCTGTCTTGAGCATTGTGCTGTTTTTTGTGTGTGTGCTTCCGTGTGCTTTAAGTGAAAGTTTGCAGTGAAAATTAGTTTCTCACTCAAAAATTTATACACAAATTTTGTGACATTTGTTTTAATCCCTGCAATGTGTCTGCACTCTCCCCATTTCCATCCTGGGTTCCCCGTGTCTGTTCATCCAGTTTTCCTGTCCCTTCCTGCCCTCTATTCTTGCCTTTGGGTAGCAGTTGCCCATTTGAACTAAGAGGCACGTTCCTCACATGTGTTACCTTTTGTTTTATAGGCCTTTCTAATCTTTGGCTGAAAGGTGGGCTTTGGGAGTGGTTTCAGTTCTGATCTAGCAGGGTGGGATTGTGCTCTTTTAAGAACTATCCATATGGGATCAAACTGACAACAGCAACTCAAAATATTAGACAGGAAACTTACGGGGTTGTGCGTTTACGTTAATGGAGGAGAAACAATTTGGAAAAGGAGGGTGAGAATGGTGGCACAACTTGAAGAATGTAATCGATGTCACTGAATTGTACATGTAGAAATTGTTGAATTGGTGTATGTTCTGCTGTGTATATTCTCAACAACAACGACGACGACAACAAAAGTGTGGACTTTTTATTTTAAGAGACATTGACAGATTGCTTCCCCAAAAGCCTGGTACACAATTCCATCAGTGATGTATGGGAGTATTCTCTCCCTGCTTTCTCACTTGCAGTAGCTGTTATAGTTCTTATTTTTGGCCAGTTTGAGTACACAGTGGTATCCCATTATTACTTTTAATTTGCATGTTTGACTATCTTTTCATATGCTTGTTGACTATTTCGACTTCTGTGAATTGTCTAGTCATATCCTTTGCACATTTTCCTATTGAGTTATTTTTTATCCCCTCTCCCTCACTTTTATGTGGCCAAAGCAGACCGAAATCAGCAGTCATGATGTTGTTGGCCTCACTTGTGAGTGCCCAAATATCAGTTATGTGCATTGTTGGTACTGGATACATTGAGTTTAACTGTTATTTTAAATGTCTTAACACTTACAGGGCAATTTGGCATTAAAATGAAAAAAAATCATTAAAAGGCACAGAAACAGCAGCATGTGATGTAATAAAAATTTATGCCTACAAAAGTCTAAAACAGATCTTTCATTAAGTATAAAATAAATATTCTAAGTTGTAAGAATACATCGTGCATTAATTTAATTGTAGTATGTTTTCTTTATTAGTAATACATAAAATAATGGTGTTTTAGAGTTTATCAAATATAGATATTGTATCATAAATTTTTTTTTCAGATGTGTCATCTGTATATTGACTTTAAGCGTCTTTTGCCTACAATGGTTTTCTTGTATTGTCTTAATTTTCTAGTGCTACTATAACAGAAATTTATTTTCTCACAGTCTAGGAGGCTAGAAGTCCAAATTCAGGGTGCCAGTTCCAGGGGAAGGCTTTCTCTCTGTGTTGGTTCTGGGGGAAGGTCCTTGTCATTGATCTTCCCCTGGTCTAGGAGCTTCTCAGCACAGGGACCCTGGGTCCAAAGGACACACTCTACTCCCATGGCTTCTTTCTTGGTGGTATGAGGTCCCTATCCTCTCTGCTCAATTCTCTCTTTTATATCTCAAAAGTGATTGACTCAAGATACAACCCAATCCTGTAGATCAAGTCTTGCCTCATTAACATAACTGCCTATAATCCTGCCTCATTAACATCACAGAGGTAGCATTTACAATACATAGAAAAATCACATCAGATTACAAAATGGTGGACAACCACACAATAGAGGGAATCATGCCCTAGTCAAGTTGATACACATTTTTGGGGGACACAATTCAATCCATAACATATATATATGATTTTTATTTTACATACATATACCTACACACATATGTATATATATATATAGAAATTTTTCATGTAGTCAAGTATCTTCTTCAGGTTTCCCAACTTGGTTAAAAGCATCTCTTCCCACCGTTATTTGGTATATGTACTCTCTGGATTTTCATGCAAGATTTTGGTTGTTTTTACATTTAAGGCTTTAATCAATGGGAATTTATTTCTGAATATGGTATAAGATGGCAGCCATTTTTATTTTCTTCCAGATTGATAAATACTAAAATTCTGTAGCCTTCACTTATTAAACAATTCATCTATTTCCTGCTAAGTTGAGCTAACATTTTTGTCATTTAATAATTTTTCACATAACTAGAAGCTATTTTTTAATTTTCTTAGTCTATTCCATTGGTTTATTTGTCATTTCTTCTACCAACATCATAATTGTATGGCTGTAGTGGCTTTTTGAAGGTGCCCTGGTGGCGCAATGGCTAAGAGCTCTGCTGCTAACCGAAAGGTTGGTGGTTGGAACCCATCAGTGGCTCCACAGGAGAAAAGACCTGGCAATCTGCTCCTATAAAGATTACAGCCTAGGAAACCCTATGAAGAAGTTCTACTCTGTCATATTGGGTTGCCATGAGTCAGAATTGACTCAAGGACACACAACAGTATGTTGTGATAGCTGGTAAGGCAAGTCCCCCATCACTGTTCTTTTCCTTATTTTTCTTGTCTCTTCTTGGACCATTACTGTTGCATATGAATTTTAAGATCTTTTTATCTAGTTCCAAAATCAAAACAAAACCCTATTGATATATATATATATATATTTTTTTTTGCTGTTTTAATTAACATTTATTTCTCTGATGTTTTTGAGCATCTCTTCATATGCTGTCATGGATTGAATTGTGTCCCCCCAAAAATGTGTGTATCAATTTGGCGAGCCTATGATTCCCAGTGTTGTGTGGTTGTCTTCCATTTTGTGATTGTAATTTTATGTTGAAGAGGTTTAGGGTGGGATCGTATAACACCCTTTCTAAGGTCACATCCCTGATCCAATGTAAAGGGAGTTTCCTTGGGGTGTGGCCTGTACCACCTTTTATTTTACAAGAGATAAAAGGAAAGGGAAGCAAGCAGAGAATGGGGGACTTCATACCATCATGAAAGCAGTGCCGGGAGTAGAGTGCATCCTTTGGACCCAAGGTTCCTGTGCTGAGATGCTCCCAGACCAAGAGAAGACTGATGATGACAAGGACCTTCCTCCAGAGTGGACAGAGAGAGAAAGCCTTCCCCTGGAGCTGATGCCCTGAATTTGGACTTGTAGCCTACTAGACTGTGAGAAAATAAATTTCTCTTTGTTAAGGCCATCCACTTGTGGTATTTCTGTTAGAGCAGCACTAGATGACTAAGACATATGTCTTTTTATTTTATTTTTTTGTACTTTAGTTGAAGGCTTACAGAACAAACTAGCTTCTCATTAAACAGTACACATATTGTTTTATGACATCGGTTAACAACCCCATGACATGTCAACACTCTCCCTTCTCAACCTTGGGTTCCCTATTACCAGCTTTCCTGTCCCCTCCTGCCTTCTAGTCCTTGCCCCTGGGCTGTTGTGCCCTATTAATCTCATTTTGTTTTATGGGCCTGTCTAGTCTTTGGTTGAAGGGTGAACCTCAGGAGAGACTTCATTACTAAGCTAAAAGGAGGTCTGGGGGCCATACTCTCGGGATTTCTCCAGTCTCTGTCAGGCCAATAAGTCTGGTCTTTTTTTGTGAGTTAGAATTTTGTTCTACATTTTTCTCCAGCTCTGTCCGGGACCCTCTATTGTGATCCCTGTCAGACCAGTCCGTGGTGGTAGCCGGGCACCATCTAGTTGTACTGGACTTAGTCTGGTGGAGGCCATGGTAGTTGTGGTCCATTAGTCCTTTGGACTAATCTTCCTCTTGTTTCTTTAGTTTTTTTCATTCTCCCTTGCTCCCAGAGGAGACCAGTGGAGTACCGTAGATGGCCACTCACAGACTTTTAAGACCCCAGACGCTACTCACCAAAGCAGAATGTAGAACATTTTCTCTGTAAACTATGTTATGCCAGTTGAGCTAGATGTTCCCTGAGACCATGGTCCCCACAGCCCTCAGCCAAGCAATTTGGTCCCTCAGGGAGTTTGGATGTGCCTATGGAGCTTCCGTGACCTTGCCTTGTACAAGTTGTGCTGGCTTCCCCAGTATTGTGTACTGTCTAACCCTTCACCAAAGCCACCACTTATCTATTGTCTATTTAATGTTTTTCCCTCCCTCGTAACCATCAAAGATTGTTTCTTTTTGTGTGTAAACTTTTTCATGAGTTTTTACAGTAGTGGTCTCATACAACATTTGTCCCTTATCAGTATTCTAATAGGAATTGTAATAAAATTTTTTTATTATTTGACATTTTTATGATATAAAATCTTCCCCCCAAATACCATGCCTTTTCATTTATTCAAGTTATATTTTATGTCTCGTAATAATTTTTCATTTTCTTCATCCATATTTTGTCATTATTAAGTTTATTCTGAATATTTTATAGTTTCTCACTGCTATTGCAAGGGAATATTTTCCCCCATTCCATTCTAGGTGTTCATTTCTGGAGCAATAAAGATATTTATTTTCATGTATTTCTTATGAGGCAACTATCTCACATCAAATTCGCCTATTAATGCTGGTAGTTTTTATCAGAGACTTGGATTTTTCTAGATATCCAGTCATATCATCAGCAAAAAGAGATAGCTCTATCTCTTCTTCCCAGTATTTGAGCTAGCTTCCTTATATTACTGAGTTTGATAAATCCTCCCAGATAATTTAAAAAAAAATGTAATAGCTAAATAGAATACCAAGCATAACTCAAAATGCACAAATAGCAGAAGATAAACTAGATAACTGGGATCTCCTAAAAATAAAACACTTAAGCTCATCAAAAGACTTCGCCAAAAGAGTAAAAAAAGAATCTACAGACTAAGAAAAAATGTTTGGGTCTAATCTCTAAAATTTATAGAAAACTTAAACACCTCAACAACAAAAAGACAAACAATCCAATTTAAAAATGGGCAAATGATATGAACAGACACTTCACCAAAGGAGACATTCAGCTAACACATGAAAAGATGCTCGTGAGCATTAGCCATTAGAGAGATGCAAATCAAAACTGCAATGAGATACCATCTCACCCTGGGAATAATGGCACTGATCAAAAAAAACAGAGAACAACAAATGCTGGGGAGGCTGTGGGGAGATTGGAATTCTTAAACAATTGTTGGTGGGACTGCAAAGTGGTACACCACTATGGAAAATGGTATGGCACTTCCTTAAAAAGCTAGAAACAGAAATACCATATGATCCAGCAATCTCACTCCTAGGAATATATGCTAGAGAAATAAGAGCTGTGACATGAATAGACATGCACACCCATGTTCATTGCAGCATTATTCACAATAGCAAATAGATGGAAACAACCTAAGTGTCCATCAACAGATGAATGGATACACTGTGGTACATACATACAGTGGTATACTATGCAACGATAAAGAATAATGATGACTCCATGAAACATCTCACAACGTGCATGAATCTGGACGACATTATGCTGAGTGAAGTAAGTCAAACACAAAAGGACAAATACTGTATGAGACCACTGTTATAAAAAGTCAAGAATAGGTTTACACACAGAAACATTATTTAATGGTTACCAGGAATGGGAGTGGGAAGGAGGGAGAATCACTGACTAGATAGTAAAAAAAAAAAAAGAAAAACCTGTTGCTGTCCAGTCAATTCCGACTCACAGCAACCCTACAGGACAGAGTAGAACTGCCCCATAGGGTTTCCAAGGAGCACCTGGTGGATTCGAACTGCCGACCTTTTGGTTAGCAGCCAGCTCTTGACCACTACACCACCAGGGTTTCCAAACCAAACCTGTTGCCATCGAGTTGACTTCAACTCATAGCGACCCTACAGGACAGAGCAGAAGTGCCCCATAGGGTTTCCAAGGAGTGGCTGGTGGATTCAAACTGCCAACCTTTGGTTAGCAGCTGATCTCTTTACCACTAGATAGTAGGTAAGTGTTAATTCTGGTGAAGGGAAAGGCAATACACAATATGGGAGAAGTCAGTACAACATGACCAAGGCAAAGGAAGACACTGAGATCCTGCAACAACAGTGATAACAAGCAATAATTTGTGAGTATATACATAAATAAATATGTATACTAAATAGGTGTGGGAGGTCGTACAGGAGTATACCTGTGCACATATATAGGTATGCTTGTAGATATTTCTACATACATTATTTGTAAATGCTGCATATATACTCATATATATAATAGAGTTCATAGGGGGCACAGTTATAGAAACTACTTAGACATCAGGACTGAACTACTCGTCTTGAAGACTGAAGACCGTAGTCTTGGTGGACATCTAGATCAATTGGCAAAACAGTCATAAAGATAATGTTCTAGATCTTAGTCTGGTAAGTAGCATCTGGGGTCTTAAAAGCTTACGAGTGGCCATCTAAGAAGCAACTATTCGTCTCCCCACCTGGAGCAAAGGAGAATGAAAAAAAATGAAGACTCAAGGAAGCAACTAGTCCAAAGCACTAATGGCCCATATGAACCGAGTCTCCTCTAACCTGAGACCAGAAGAACTAGACAGTGCCCGGCTACCACTACCAACCACTCTGACCAGGACCACAATAGAGGGTCCCAGTTAAAATGGGCAAAAAATGTAGAACAAAATTTAAATTAAAAAAAAAAAACGGAAGATCAGACTTATGGTCTGAAAGAGACTGGAGGAATGGCCAAGACTATTGCCCTAAGACATCCCTCTAACTTGAAACTAAAGGCATGCTCAGAGGCCACCTTTCATACAAGTAATACATGGGACTATAGAATAAACAATAACACTCATTGTCTTAGTTATCTAGTGCTGCCATACAGAAATACCACAAGTGGATGGTTTTAATGAAGAGAAGTTTATTTCCTCACAGTCAAAGTAGGCTAAAAGTCCAAATTCAGGGTGTCAGCTCCAGGGGAAGGCTTTTTCTCTCTGTCTGCCTTTTTCTCTTCAGTGTTCCCCTGGACTAGGAGCTTCTTGGTGCAGGGACCCCAGTCCAACGCGCTGTGCTCCCGGCACTGCTTTCTTGATGGTATGAGGTCCCCCCATCTCACTGCTCACTTCTGTCTTTTATATCTCAAGAGATTGCCTCAGGACACAATCCAGTCTTGCAGATCAGGTCCTGCCTTACTAACACAACTGCCACCCATCCTCCCTCATTAACATCATAGAGGCAGGTTTACAACATACAGGAAAATCACACAGTACCAGGAATCATGGCCTAGCCAAACTGATACACACATTTTTGGGGGGACATAATTCAAACCATGACACCCATGAAGAATGTGCTCCTCAGAATAATCAACTATATGAGACCAAAAGAGCAACATTTGCACAAAACCAAAGATGAGAAGGCAGGGAAAGACAGCGAAACTGGAAGAATGGAAATGGGGAACCTAGGGAGGAAACGGGGGAGAGTGCTGACACACTGAAGGGATTGCAACCGATGTTACAGAACAATTTGTGTATGAATTGATTGGACAACCAATTTGCTATGTAAACCTTCACCTAAAGCACACTTCTTCATTATAAAAATATATTCAATAGCAAGTTTCTGATTTTATTTGAATGGTTTAGTGTTGCACAATTTAGGATACTATTTATTATTTTTTTGTAGTCTGTTATATTTAAGTAGTTTCCTTCTATTCCTATTTTGCTTACAGTTTTTAGTATACTAGAATAATAATTGGCAAATGATAAGAAATCTATAACTATTTGTTTATTAAATAAATAAAGATATATTAGTAATGACTGCTGAAATTTATTAATGTCCTTTTCAGTGACAACTGACATGATCATATGGTTTTTCCGCTTGAATTTGATGTAATGGATTATGTTACTGTATTTCCTGGTATCTAACCACCCTTATATTACTGAGAAAACCTTGCTTGATCATATGTTTTATATGTATGATTTATTTAATGTATTGCTAATATTTTATTTAGATTATCTGCATCTATAGACATACATGAAATTTATCTATAGTTGTTTTTACTTAAAAAAAGCATGTTTTAGCATTAAAGTTCTATTTATGTCATTAAATGAATTAAGAAGCACTCGTCTTTTTCCTTAGTCTGGAATATTTTAAAAACATAATTTTTTTTGTATTTTAAAATTTAGGTAAAATTCATCAATGAATTCATCTAAGTCTTGTGCATTTCTCATTGTAAATTTCTAATCACCTTTCTAATCACTGCTATGTTATTTGGTCTATTCAAGCTTTCCACTATTTTGGTCAATTTTAGTAATTTATATTTTGCAAAGAAATAATCTATATCCTCTAGATTTTAAAATTTGTTGCTATTGAGTTGCCTGAAGTATTCTCTTATTATTCTTTTATTATGTGGAATCCACTCTACGGCAATGGGTTTGGTTTATAATACAAGATAATATTTGACAGGGCAAGTTTGCCTGCTTTATTGTTGGAAAGTATTCTTGGCTATTCTGGAATATTTACCACGACAGCTAAACTTTAGAATCATTTAGTTTAGTAAAAGGAAAAGCTGAGATATTGATTGGGGTGAATTAAAGTTTATGTTAACTGGAGGAAAGTTGACATATTTAGAATGTTTTATTCCAGTCCATGAACATGGTACATCTCACTATTCTCTACACTTAAACCAATAACTTTTTTTTTCTCTCCCCCCACCCTTTTCTTTTAATTGTACTTTAGGCAGAGGTTTACAGAACAAATATTTTCTCATTAAACAGTCAGTACACATATTGTTTTATGACATTGGTGAACAAACCCACGACATGTCAACACGCTCCCTTCTAGGCCTTGGAGGACCGTTTTTTTGTTTTTTTTTTTTTTGGTGAAAATATACATAGCCAAAGATACACCATTTCAAAAATTTCTACATGTACAATTCAGTGACATCGATTATGTTCTTCCAGTTGTGCTGCTATTCTCACTTTAGATGAAGGTTTACAGAACAAAATAGTTTCTCATTAAACAGTTAGTATCACATATTGCCCTACGACAATGGTTAAGAACCCCACTACATGTCAACACCATCCTTACTCAACCTTGGGTGCCCTATCACCAGCTTTCCTGTCCCCTTCTGCCTTCTAGTCCTTGTCCTTGGACTGCTGTGCCTCATTAGTTGTTTTGTTTTATGGGGCTGTCCAATCCCCAGCTGAACGGTGAACCTCGGGAGTGACATCACCACTGAGCTAAAAGGGTGTCTGGGGGCCATATTCTTGGGGTTTCTCTAGTCTCTGTCAGGCCAGTAAATCTGGTCTTTTTTTTTGTGTGTTAGAATTTTTTTCTACCTCCTTCTCCAGCTCTGTCCAGAACCCTCTGTTGTGATCCCGGTCAGAGCAGTCAGTGTGGTAGCTGGGCACCATCTAGCTGTACTGGTCTCAGTCCGGTGGAGGCCTTGGTAGCTAAACCAATAACTTTTGTAGTTTTATTTATAATGTCCTGAATAATTCTTGTTAGCTATGCTATATTTTCCAACTTTTTATTATGAAAATGTTCAAACATACAGAAAAGTTTAAAGAATTTTACAGTGAGCACCCATATACCACTACCTAGATTCTACCACTAACATTTTACTATATTTTGTGCTGTATTTTTGTTGAGTAGTGATTAAGAGCATAGATTGCCTGGGTTCCCCACTTGTGTACTGTATGACCTTGGACAAGTTACTTAATGTCTCCAAACCTCAGTTTCCTCATCTGAAAAGTGGGAATAATCATAGTACTGACCTCAAGGGGTTGTTACGATGATTAAATCAGTTGAAATGTGTAATGCACTTAGAACAAAACCTCATACTCTATAAACACCATATGAGTGTTAGCAATTACTATTAAAAAAAAAAAAAACAACCCATTGCCGTCAAGTTGATTTGGACTCATAGTGACCCTATAGGACAGAGTAGAACTGTCCCATAGCACTTCCAAGGAGAGCTGGTGGATTTGAACTGCAGACCTTCTGGTTTGCATCCGTAGCTCTTAACCACTGTACCACCAGGGCTCCACAATTACTATAGCTCTATTCTAGTTTGTACATTGTTATTTTTATAAGCTATTGATGTAGAAGGAGCCCTGGTGTTGTGTTGCAGTGGTTAGGCCCTCGGCTGGTAACCCAACAGCAGTCTCAACCCACCAGGTGCTCCAAGGGACAGATATGCGGCAGCTTTCTTCGGCAAAAATTTACAGCCTTGGAAACCCTACCAGGCAGTTCTACTGTGTCCTATAGGGTCGCTATGGGTCGGAATCGACTGCACTGAGTGGGTGGTGGGTATTGATGTAGAAGTATATTTGGAATGATGCAATCCTATTTTTTTGAGGGAAGAAAACCCAGCAATAAAACAGCATGTACAGTATAACTACACTTTTGTAGAAAATATATAAAAATGCATGAAAAAACATAAATCGTGTGTGTGTGTGTAGGAAAGGCTGTGTTAACAATGGTTATCTGGTGAGATTATGGGTAATAATTATTTTGTTGTTGTTTATTTTCTAGCATTTCAGAACTATAAGAAAAGCAGTAAACGTAAGAACTTTTATTGAATACTAAAAAAAAAAAACCAAACAAACAAAAACCTACCTCATAGTGGTATTCTTTTAATAAAAGCCTGGATTCCATTCCCTTTCCAGTCTTTTTCTACCTTCATATTATTAAATAAAAGTGGTATGGATTCTTTAACACGAATGTTGTTTCAACGAAGAAATGACTGATCTTTCCCGTTTGTCAAGGGTTTCAAATCTCCACATAGAAACAATCTCTTTCATAATCTTGGCAGAAGAAAGTGGTTCTATTCGGCAGTCTCTGGGGACACAAAAAAAGTAGGGTCCATCTCCTTCCGCAGGAGCGGGACTGGTTCAAATTGGGTTCGGATATCCGGATGCCCCCAAGGAGGAAGGGCGGCAGCAATTCGTCCGAGAATCCCGGGAGGGGCCTTGGAACCGGGAAAAGGCTTGCCCCAGAGGACACTGGGAACGATGCGCGGAGGCCGATGTCGCGCAGGCGCACTGGATTCTGGGCCGCCCGCCGCGGCTTTATCTGGGAGCATCACCCGCGGCGGTAGAGAGCTGCGCGGACACTAGCCGGTTGCGGCGGGAGGGCGAGGTTTTGCGGTCCGAGCCGGTGAGAGGGGTGAGTTGGGGGCTTGCGGGATTTGGGGAGGGGGGCGAGCAGGGAAGCGCGAGCCCCACCTCGCCTGCGGTTGCCGCGTCGCGTGCGGTTCGCCCAGCGGCCCCGGAGTCGGGCTCAGACAAAGGCCCCGAGGGCAGGGCAGGGCAGGGCAGGGCAGGGCAGGGCAGGGCAGGGCAGGGCAGGGCTGCGCCGGGCCGTCCGGTCCCAGCCCTGGGAGAGAGGTTTATCCTCTCCACTTAGGGAGCAGGGAACCTGAGTAGAGGGGTTAGGTGACTTGCCACGGTCAACAAGTAAAGGAGCAGGGATTCAAACCTAGATACTTTTTTATTCCAAATCTGGTACTGTTTTAAACATAATACTGCTTAAATCAAAGAATTGGGGTTTATTCACCTTTTTATGCTCCGTGACAGCAGCACAGTATTTGGGACCATGAGGGCTGTGTATATCCTCAGTCTCCGCATACCTTTTGTAAATTTTTTTTTCAGTGATTTGTGCAGTTTCGCGAATTCTGACTGTGTGACTGAACCTTCAAGGTCCCCAGGTGGCATGAAAAGCTTGTGCTTCTCAACTGCTAACCTAAAGGTTGGTGGTTCAACCTACATAGCATTGTGGACGAAAGGTCTGGTGATCTGCTTCTTTAAAGATTATAGCCAAGAAAATGCTATGGAGGAGTTCTACTCTGGAACACATGGGGTCCTATGGCAACAGGTTTGGTTTTTGGTTTTGACTGACTCTAGTATTTTATGACTCTAATATTTTATGATTCTAATATTTTCTGCCCAGCATCTCCAGAGGTGGCTGCTCAGTATGAATACCTGGAGCCTCTGGCTGCCTGCTGAGGAGACAGATGGAGCCCAGGATGGGAGATGTTCCTTGAGAGTCACTGACTGAAAAAAGACCCAAGATTTTGATATTGTATGGTCCCCAGGTCCCTGAGAGTGGAGGACATTGAGGAGCAGGAGTTGATGATCAGAGGAAGCCCTACATCTGGGAAGCCTCTGTCTAGCCAGAGGCTCTGCCAGTGTCCTAATCAGAAGTGGACAAGCACAGTCAGAGTACTCCTCCTTTTGGGCTGAAGCCAGAGGGGAGTGCGGGCTTCATCATGCTGCAGCAGCTCCTGATCACCTTGCCCACTGAGGCCAGCACCTGGGTGAAGTTGCACCATCCAAAGAAGGCCAAGGAGGGGATGCCCCTGTGGGAGGATGTGACTAAAATATTTGAAGGAGGTGAGAATTAGACTGATGGGTGGGGTAGAGGAAAGGCAGTTTCCTCATGTGAGAAGGAAGGTAGACACCTGGGTGGAGGCATCTCTTGGGGAGACAGTTGGGAAAAAGAAGGGCTGTCAAGTTCTTGGTTATGGCTCTTGCTCTGAGGTTTTCCTGGATAATTGTGGTCAGTTCAGTCTAAAACCAATATTTCAGTGTCATGACCATATGTGTTACTTTTCATCTTCCTCATGGACATGTGTAGCAGGAAGGACTTGCCTGATTATCCTTATTTTACAGTGAGGAAATGTGAACTTGCCCAGGGTCACACAGGTACTTGGACAGAAGTAGAGGACAGCAGGGAAATTACCAGGTGAGCCTAGAGTATTTTATGCCAGAAGGCAAGGAAGACCTCAAAGACTAACAGTAATTTATCGAAAGAATTCAGGAGCCAAGTTCAAGGGGCCCCACTGGGCAAATTTGGGACATTTTTAATGGCCAAATTGATTGTAACACCTTGAATAAATAAAATTTCACAAGTTCATGATGACACTTCAAATAGAGAAAGAAAGGGAGGAATACTCATTTGTCGGCATTGTCACCAATTCCTTAGTTTGCAGATAGATTATTATGGGAGTGACTGATGCATCTACCCTGCCTTTTAGTTCATCTCCTGTTGGTGAGGGGAAGCGCTTCACAGAAAATACCTGTTAATAAGTGTAGAAAAAATTGGTCGGGAACAGGATATTCACATGGTGTCAAAGTATTGCCCCGACAGATGAGTTGCTAAATGCAAAGGAAAGAGCATACTTTTCCAATGGTGAGACCTGGTGGTCACCATCTTCACTGTCTCAGTATGGGACAACCTGACATTTTGTGTCTTCTGGATGATAACAGTTTGAAGCACATGGTATCATCCATGAAGTATTCCTGCCAAAAATGTTTAACCTAAATCTAAATTAAGGTTAAAGACCGAACTTCTGGTTTACAGAAAATACAGGAGATGGAGAAATAAGGTAAACCCCACCATGAGGATACAATCAGATCGTGGTGGTCTCTTAAAAAGTTAATGTCATGAAAAAAGGGGAGGTACTGTTCTAGAATAAAAGAGACTAGATGTAACAACCAGTTTGGATATGTGAATTTTATTGGTTCCTGGTTTGAAAAAAATCCAGAATAAAAGGCAGTTTGGTGATAGTAGGGAAAATCTGAGCGTGGACTGAATATTTACATGATACTATTGTCAGTTTTCTTAGGTGCTATAAATGGTATTATGGTTATGTAGGAGAAGATCCTATTTGAATTATTTAGGGATGAATATCATGTCTGCAACTTTGAAATGATTAAAAAATATATAGGTAGATACATATAGCAAAATGTTAACGATTGTTGAATATAGATTTATGAGTATTCAGTATTCATGATAAAAAGTTATAAACAAATGCAAGGATAGCAATTCATGTACTTTAATTCCTAGTTTATATTAATTGCCTCAAATTCAGCCAGTATTTCTTTTAATTCTAGCAATCCTGCAAGGATTATACTTAGTACTTTAGCAGATGGAAAAAAGGTAAACAAGACACAGTTCTACCCGTATACTATACTAATACTCAGTTGAGAGAGATAAATAAATATAATAGGAGGCAGTCTGAGATAGATGCCACAGTAGGGGGTATAAAAACTGAGCTTTTTGGGAGTACAGGGGAGAGGAAGTCTGCTCATTAAAGGTGTCTGAGAAAACTTCACTTGAACTGATGCTGAAGGATATTACTCAGTTTTTCACTATTAAGACTTGGCAGAAAAGTACTGAGGTGGGTACTATCAAGGTAGTTTGGTTTTACTGAAGTTTAGGATGTGTGTGGGTGTGTGTATTCAGTGATGAAGTATGTTATTTAAAAGGAGATAACATTTAGAGAAAAAGCTTCGGCCGGGTTATGGAGGGTCTTGAAGTCCATGGTGAAGTGTATGGATTTCCCTTTCTTGTTGGTAGGGAACCACTGAAGATTTTTGAGTAAAGGAGTGGCATGATAAATCTGCGCTTCTGGACCAGCATTGACCACTGGGAAATAGTGAAGCCCAGAGAACATGCTGCAGGTCTTCCACATTGAGAAGGCTTCAGGCTGCTGTTGTCCCTCTAAATGTCTGCCTCTCTGGTTGTGTTGGGGAGGAGCCACATTCACCAGGACTGTAGGCAGTTTTTCTGTTGGGGGATTTGGGAGATGCAAACCTCATGGCTCTTTTCCTTTCCCAGCTCTGCTATCCGAGGATGCTGATGAGACTCAGGGAGAAAGTATAGAGAATAAAGTGATCCCTGGGCCCCCAACAGCAGAATACCAGGTGGGTTGGAGTTTCCTGTCACTATCTTGAAATTGTTTCTCGGATTTTAAGAGCCCTGGACTTTGACTTTCTCTGACTCGACCTGGAGTGGATTTTCTTAGCCTGACCTTCTTCAGGAAACCAGGCCACATGGGTTGACTGCGCAAGTAATTTCCCCCACTGGTAGTGACCTTCCTCAGCAACCTTGTTCCTAGACAAACCCTGTCCATTTATCCAACAAATTTAAAAATTTTGCCAGCGCTGGGGCTGTGTGTGAAAAAAGTGTGCAATGTACTTCTTGCCCTTAAAAACACATGGATATCATCTGGGGAAAGGCAGATGTAAAATATTTTAGGCAACATTTAAACATGAACAGTCAGGTTCTGATATTAGAGATTTATATACTTCACTAGTGACCTTTAAGAAAGGACTTTTGATTGAGTCCTGGAGTAGAACTCAAAACTGTAGCTGAAAAGAGCAATAAGTAGAGAATATACTGGCAGGTCATGAAGGGCACAAACTAAATAGGCTGAGCACAGAAGGAAGGGAAACTTATAAGAGCAGTTTAACAATGTATATCTTAAATAAGCTAAGCAAAAAAACCAGTAGAGCTGGCAGAACTCTATCACTACCAAACCTCAGAAGCATAAGAGAAACAAAAGGAAAATTATAGTCAGAGAAAACCTGTACAGAGGGTGTTATGGATTGAATTGTGTCCCCAAAAAATATGTGTTGTAAATCCTAACTTCTATGCCTGTGGTTATAATTCCATTTGGGATTTTGTTACGTTAATAGCCAGGATTAGAGTGTGTCTCGAGTCAATCTCTTTTGAGACAAAAAAAGAGATTAAATAAGCAAGCGAGTAAGCAGAGATGAAGGAAGAGAGATGCCAAGCCATATGAAGATCACTCAGGAACAGAAGCTCAGAGAGACAAGGACCTTCCTCCAGAGCCAACAGAGAGAAAGCTGCCTCTCAACAGAGAGAGCTGGCACCCTGAGTTCGGACTTCTAGCTTTCTAAACTGTGAGAAAATAAATTTCTGTTTGTTAAAGCCACCCATTTATGGTATTTCTGCTATAGCAGCATTAAATAACTAAGGACCTTTTGAATTTTGATCCACATGATTCTGACTCATAGCAACCCTATATGACGGGGTAGAGCTGCCCCATAGGGCTTCCAAGGAGTGGCTGGTGGATTCAAACTACGGACCTTTTGGTTAGCAGCCAAGTGGTTAACCACTGTGCCACCAGGGCTCCTAACTAAGACAGAGGGAGACATTATTAGAGAATCAGTTCTAAAATGGAGTGATCTTGGCTTCCAGAATCACATAGTACAGGATTTTTTTTTTTTTAATTTATTTTTTTGTTGTACTTCAAGTGAAGGCTTACAGAACAAATAGTTTCTAATGAAACAGTAGTACACATATTGTTTTATGACATTGGTTAACAACCCCACAACATATCAACCCTCTAACCTAACTTCTCAACCTTTTTTTTTTGGTGAAAATACACATAGCCAAAGATACACTATTTCAAAAATTTCTACATGCACAGTTCAGTGACATTGACTACGCTCTTCCAATTGTGCTGTTATTCTCACTTAAGATGAAGGCTTATAGAACAAAATAGTTTCTCATTTAACAGTTACACAAATGTTGCCCTCTGACAATGGTTAACAATCTCACAACACATCAACAGTATCCTTACTCAACCTTGTGTTCCCTATCACCAGCTTCCTTGTCCCCGTCTGCCTTCTGGCCCTTGTCACTGGACTGCTGTACCTCGTTAGTCTCATTTGGTTTTACGGGGCTGTCCACTCCCAGGCTGAACGGTGAACCTCGGAGATAACTTTACCACTGAGCTAAAAGGTTGTCTGGGGACCATACTCTCGGGGTTTCTCCAGTCTCCTTTAGGCCAGTAAATCTGGTCTTTTTGTGTGTGTGTTAGAATTTTGTTCTACATCCTTCTCCAGCTCTGTCCAGAACCCTCTGTTGTGATCCTGGTCAGAGCAGTCAGTGGTGGTAGCCGGGCACCATCTAGCTGTACTGGAGTCAGTCCGGTGGAGGCCTTGGCAGCTGTGGACAATTAGTCCTTCGGACTAATCTTTTCCTTGTATCCTGTTCTCTTCATTCTCCCTTGCTCCCAAAGGGATGAGACCAGTGGAGTATCTTAGATGGCTGCTCACAGGCTTTTAAGACCCCAGACACTACTCACCAAGGTAGAATGTAGAGCATTGTCTTTATAAGCTGTGTTATGCCAATTGAGCTAGATGTTCCCCGAGACCATGGTCCCCACAGCCCTCCGCCCAGCAATTCAGTCCCTCAGGGAGTTTGGATATGTCTATGGAGCTTCCATGACCTTTCCTTGTACAAGTTGTGCTAGTTACCCCTGTATTGTGTCATAGTACAGGATTTAATCTCATGTGCTTAACCTTACTCAAATTCCATTTCTTCATCCGATAAATGTGAATGCTAATGTCAGCCTGATAGGCCTGAAATGCATTCCAGAATTATTTACAATACATAAGAAGTTTTAAGATACTGTCCATACTTAAGGAATTTATTATTATCTCAGCCTTCTGGCACTTTCCTTTCACAAAATTCTAACAGCTAAGGTATCTCTTTGAAATGGGAGTAGATCAAATATAAAATGTTCTCATTGTACTTCACAACATAGTGTCTGCTTTGGTCAAGGGATCTTCCATACTAGGCAGAATTCATGCTTCCTTCAAATACTATGTTCTCATACTTTTCTCCTTAACAGAAATACCCAACTAAGGACTCTTATTAAAATTGTTCTGATTTTAACCAATTCTTTCAGCCCAACAAAGGTCTCTTGTCTTCTCTCATGGCCTTGGCCCCTTTTGAACCTCTGCCCTTTCTCAAATACTTCTGAACTTTGTCTTTAAGCTAAATTACTATATACTGCTCTGTGACCTTCCTTAATATATTTCATGAGTGTTTTCCCTTCCACCAAAATTGTAAGTTGCAAAAGACAACTTACATGCTCGGTGAATTGTTTTGTAACTTCCAGCAGGGAGTCAGCCAAACAATTACTGAGGAGTATCCAGGGAAATTTGACTAGAATCTCTCAGCATCTAGACAGGGTCAGAACAACTTGCTGAACTCTGGCTGAAAAAGAACATATTTGATGTTCTAGGAACTGTTAACCTTCAAGGACGTATCTGTGGAATTCACCCAGGAGGAGTGGAGGCAGCTAGCCCCCGCTCACCAGAATCTGTACCGGGAGGTGATGCTGGAGAACTATGGGAACCTGGTCTCAGTGGGTAAGGATTGGTTCCCCTTATAACTAGAATATATCTTTTGAAAATAATCTTTATTTCTAAAGTAAGTGCTATGCTTGGGCTTTGGGTTCTGTGTCAGGGATTTCTAGTTCCTTCTCAACATCAAGTCAGGATTGCTGTGGTCCTTTCTGCCCTGGTCTTTCTACTCTGTCCTTCAGAGGGCCTGAATACCAAAGGACTATGAAAATTCTTGGGATGTCTCCTTGACCTCAGCACATACAGTCTTCTTTTCTCCATGAGCAGGATATCAGCTTTCCAAACCTGGTGTGATTTCCCAGTTAGAGAAGGGAGAAGAACCATGGATGTCGGAGAGAGAAATTTCAGGAGGTCCAGTTTCAGGTAAGAGCAAGGCAGATGGGGTCTTTGTGATGTTTTCCAGAGAGTTCCCCTCAAAGCCTTTCCTAGGCTTTGGGAATGGCTGAAGCCATTTGGCTGTGGACACACAAGAAACCTGATTCCACCTCCTCTGTTACTTCTTCCCTGTGCTTGCATCTTACTAATTATTAGTCTCTCTGGAGTCAGAGGAAAAGAGGTGCCCTTCTCATTAAGGTTAACCTTCTTCATTGTTTTTCCTGACTATCATGATTTTCCCTCTTGAGCATTCAAACCTTGCCCTGATCAGTTTCCCCTGTGCATTCAGATATACATGGGTCTTTCCTCATTAAATACAGTGCTTGTCACTGGGTTCCTATGTCCTTTTAACATGGGTCTCACTTTCAATCATTCCATTTTTAATTTTTTTGGACATCTTGTTCTGTGATTACAACTTCAGTTCTGATTCTTTTTAATTTGTACAATTTAACTTTTTGTACCAGATAATTTATGACTCTTAAAAATCACCACAGAATGCCTTCTTATCAAATCCAGTGACTTTTAATAGTCTTCTCAACTTCTAAGAACAATAATGTTGTTGTTGTTACCTACTGTCAGGTTGACCCCCAACTCACGGTGACCCCATGCACAACAGGATTGGACCATTGTGATCCATAGGGTTTTCATTGACTGATGTTCAGAAGTAGATCACCAGGCCTTTCTGCCTAGTCTGTCTTAGTATGGAAGTTCTGCTGAAACCTGTTGAGCATCATAGTAATATGCAAGCCTCAACTGACAGAGGAGTAGTGGCTGCACTTTAGGTGCATTGGCTGGGAATTGATCCTGTGTCTCCCACATGAAAGGCAAGAATTCTACCGCTGAACTACCATTGCTCCCAAGAACAATAATAATGACAACTATTTACTGAGTTGGTCTCTTTGTAAGGTCCTCTGCCTACATTATTCCATTTTATAGATGAGGAAAAGAAGGCTTATATGTTTAGAAAGTTGTATAGTTAGTTAGCTACTACTTGGTGGAATTCAAGTGTGATTCTGATGCCACAGTTTGTGTTCTTATGGTGCTGTTCTACACAGCAGCATTAGATTATACAGACCTCACCACCTTCTTTCCTCAACCAACTAGTTTAATAATTTTTGTCTCTTTGTCTCTTTTTGGTTTTTCATTGCTTCTCATCAATATACTTTTTTAATGCAGATGTATCATTTCTGCCTTTGTTGAGATAAACTAACCTACTGTACCGAGTAGACTCTAAAATTTGGTTTTTCACTCATATACTGGTCTGGGGGAATTGTTTAGATCAGTGCACAGTTCTTCTCCAGCTGGCAATTCAGGGACCCAGGCACACTATGGCTGCCCCATCCCTTAGGGCCTCGTCATCATCTGCATTTAGCCAGCAGTAGAAGAGCACAGAGGAGCTTATTTGGGAGGTTTTTATGAGCTTGGCCTGGAGTGATTCACATCACTTTTACTCTCATTCCCATACAGGGGAGACTTTTGTCACTTTGTTCAACCAAATCTAATGGAGATTGGGAAATACAGTCTAATGTGTACCCGAAAATGAGGAGAACAGATTTCAGTGGATAACTACCAGTCTCTGCCATAATCCCTGAGGAACCTCTGTCTTTTGCACTGCTATTCTGTTTCTATACAAACTCCCATCAGTGCATTGTGATGGTTTCAATTATCCCTTCAATGCCTGTATTTTCTGTATTTTCATCTTGGTTTTATATACCCATATGAACTCTATTCCTGTATACCCATGGCATTGAGGACACCTCTATATAGGTGTGCTGTTGTCACTTCAAACCCAGTATGTCCAAAAATGGAAACCATCTTTTGTCCCAAACAAGTTTGTCATCTTAACTTACCTGTCCCAAGGTTAAAAATCATGGTATCAGCAAGAATATATCATGTTTTTGGCTCTCAGTCTTTCCCTCATTCCCCATGGTTTCTTCTTTGACATAACCTGTTAGATCCACTTCTGCTGTTCATTTCTGTTGATGCTAAGCCAAGTTCCCGTCATTTCATGCCTGAATTACTAAAATTTAATTGCATTTGTTGATGTCTTTTCTTTTTCTGAATCATCTTGAATGCTGCTGCCAGGTTTGGCCACTTGAAACATCACATTTATCTTGTTCTTACTCTGAAAAGTGATCCCTGTTCTCTGCAGTAAGTAATATAAACATCTCTGCTTCCTTTTTAATTCTGCTCCAAAGTTTATCCAGCAATTACTGAACACTTTTTATGTGCTGTTGCTGAAGTGAGGTTAGGAGTCCTGGGGCATACAATTTTGCTGTGAAAAGCCTTTAGCCAGAGCTCATCCTTTATTCCACATGAGAGAACCCAGACTGGCAAGAAACTGTATGAATGTAAGGAATGTGGCAAAACCTTCAGACATCCTTCATCCCTTACTAAAAAAATTGATGCTTTAGAATGGAAGGGTCCAAAATAAATGGATAGGAATGGAAAGAGTGAAAACCAGGGAAATCACTCATCCAGAAATGTGCCAACTATACTATGGATAGAAGATATAGTCCCTGTCCTCAAAAATTTTACAATATAGTTAATATTTTGTTTCAAGAAATTTTCAACCTCTATAAAGGCAAAAATTATGAAGATTGATAAGATCCAGTAACTATGCAGGGAAAGCCACCCTCATTCACTGAATGCACATATCCTTCAACCCAACAATTCCTGTTCAGTAAATTCTATGAAACACAAGAGTGTAGAAGAATTTATGTATAATGATATAGGTTGCAGTGTGATTTGTAATAATAAAAAGTTGGAGACAACCTAATTATATCTCAGTAGGAAAAAGTCAAATTAGGGGATGTCCATACAACAGAACACAATATGGTTGTTAAAAAGAATGAAATAAATCTAAGTGTACAGACATGGAAGGGAGCACGTAAGATAAAAACTGTTTGGAGTTATAAAGCAAAACAGATGCAGAACTGTATGTATACCATAATCCTACATACGGAAGTGCACACATTGACGTACACATATTGTTGGGAAATGTGTGTCTTAGTTATCTGGTGCTGCTGTAAGAGAAATACCACAAGTGGCTGGCTTTAACAAGCAGAAATTTATTTTTTCACAGTTTAGGAGGCTAGAAGTCCAAATTCAGGGTGCTGATCTAGGGGAAGTCTTTCTCTGTCGGCTTTAGAGGACGGTCCTTTTCTCTTTTGAGCTTCTGCTCCTGAGTGATCTTGATCTCTCTTTCTCCATCTGCTTACTTGCTTGCTTGACTGAAGATATACTGTACATCTGATACTGCCTCATTAACATAACAAAGACAACCCATTCTCAGGTGAGGTAACCACAGGTATGTTGTTGTTAGGTGCCCTCGAGTCTGTTCCGACTCAGCACCCTGTGTACAACAGAATGAAACGCTGCCTGGTCCCACACCGTCATCAGAATCATTGCTGTGTTTGAGCCCATTGTTGCAGCCACTCTGTCAATCCATTTCATTGAGGGTCTTCCTCTTTTTTTCTGACCCTCTACCAAGCATGATGTCCTTCTCCAGGGACTGGTCCCTCCTGATGACACAACCAAATATGTGAGGCAGAGTCTGCCATCCTCACTTTTAAGGAGCATTTTGGCTGTACTTCTTCCAAGACAGATTTGTTTGCTCTTCTGGCAGTCCATGGTATATTCAGTATTCTTGCCAACACCATAATTCAGAGGCATCAATTCTTCAGTCTTCCTTATTCATATGTATGCTTTCACATGCATATGAGGTGATTGAAAAGACCATGGCTTGAGTCAGGCACACCTTAGTCCTCAAAGTGACATCTTTGCTTTTGAACACTTTAAAGAGGTCTGTTGCAGCAGATTTGCCCAATGCAATATGTCATTTGATTTCTTGACTGCTAATTCCTTGGGTGTTGATTATGGATCCACATAAAAGGAAATCCTTGACAACTTCCATCTTTTCTCCATTTATCATGATGTTGCTTATTGGTCCAGTTGTGAGGATCTTCGTTTTCTTTAGTAATCCATACTGAAAGCTGTAGTCTTTGATCTTCATCAGTGAGTGCTTCAAGTTCTCTTCATTTTTAGCAAGCAAGGTTGTGTCATCTGCATATCTCAGGTTATTAATGAGTCTTCCTGCAATCTTGATGCCCCATTCTTCTTCATATAGTTCAGCTTCTCATAATTTGGTTAACATACAGATTGAGTAGGTATGGTAAAGGATACAACCCTAATGCACACTGTTCTTGATTTTAAACCACACAGTGTCCCCTTGTTCTGTTCAAATGACTGCCTCTTGGTCTGTGTATAGGTTCCTCATGAGCACAATTAAGTTTTCTGGAATTGCCATTCTTCTCAATGTTATCCATAATTCGTTATGATCCACAGAGTTGAATGCCTTTGCATAGTCAGGAAAACACAGGTAAACATTTTTCTAGTATTTTCCACTTTCAGCCAAGTTCCATCTGACATCAGCAGTGATATCCCTGATTCCATGTCCTTTTTGAAATCCGACTTGGATTTCTGGCAGTTCCCTGTCAGTGTACTGCTGCAACTGCTTTTGAATGATTTTCAGCAAAATTTTACTTGCGTGTGATATTAATGATATTTTTTGGTAATTTCCGTGTTCTGTTGGATCACCTTTCTTTGGAATAGGCACAAATATGGATCTCTTCCAGTTGGTTGGCCAGGTAGTTGTCTTCCAAATTTCTTGGCATGGACTAGTGAGGGCTTCCAGCATTGCATCCATTTGTCAAAGCATCTCAATTGGTATTCCATCAATTCCTGGAGCCTTGTTTTTCACTGATGCCTTCAGTGCAACTTGGACTTCTTCCTTCAATACCATCAGTTCTTGATCATATGCTACTTCCTGAAATGGTTGAATGTCAGCCAATTCTTTTTGGTACAGTGACTCTGTGTATTCCTTCCATCTTGCTTTGATGTTTCCTGGGTCATTTAGTATCTTGCTTATAAAATCCGTCAGTGTTGCAACTCGAGGCTTGAGTTTTTTCTTCAGTTCTTTCAGTTTAACAAATGCCCAGTGTGTTGTTCCCTTTTGGTTTTCTATCTCCAGGTCTTTGCACATTTTGTTGTAATACTTTACTTTGTCTTCTCAAGCTGCCCTTTGAAATCTTCTGTTCAGCTTTTTACTTCATCATTTCTTCCGTTCACTTTAGCTACTCGACATTCAAGAGCAAGTTTCAGAGTTTCTTCTGACATCCATTTTGGCCTTTTCTTTCTTTCCTGTCTTTTTAATGACCTTTTGCTTTCTTCATGTATGAGGTCCTTGATGTCATCCTACAACGTGGTCGTCAGTCATTAGCGTTCAGTGTGTCAAATCTATTCTTGAGATGGTCTCTAAATTCAGGTGGCACATACTCAAGGTCGAACTTTGGCTTTTGTGCACTCGTTTTAATTTTCTGCAGCTTCAGCTTGAACTTGCACATGAACAATTGATGGTCTCTTCAGCAGTCAGCCCCTGGCCTTGTTCTAACTGATGACAGTGAGCTTCCCCATCATCTCTTTCCACAGATGTAGTCTATTTGATTCCTGTATATTCCAGCCAGTGAGGTCCATGTGTTGCCATTTATGTTTTTGAAAAAAGGTATTTGCAATGAAGTCGGTTGGTCTTACAAAATTCTGTCACGCGATCTCCGGCATTGTTTCTATCACCAAGGCCATATTTTCCAACTACTGTTCTTTCAGTAATTACCAGTGCATCTTGATTGCACGTTTAATCAATTTCAGACTGCAGAAGTTGGTAAAAATCTTCCATTTCTTCACCTTTGCATTAGTGGTTGGTGTGTAAATTTGAATAATCGTCATTTTAACTGGTCTTCCTTGTAGATGTATGGATATTATCGCCAACAGCTTTGTACTTAAGATATAGCTTGAAGTATTCTTTTTGACAATAATGCGACGCCATTCTTCTTCAGTTTGTCATTCCTGGCACAGTAGACTATATGAATGTCTGATTGAAAATGGCCAGTACCATGCATTTCAGCTCACTAATACCTAGGATATTGATCTTTATGCGTTCCATTTATTTTTTGACAACTGCTGGTTTTCCTAGATTCATACTTTGTACATTCTACGTTCCAGTTATCAGTGGATGTTTGCAGCTGTTTCTTCTTCTTTTGAGTCGTGCCACATCAGCAGATGAAGGTCCCGAAAGCTTTATCCCATCCACGTCATTTTGGTTGACTCTACTTTGAGGAGGTAGCTCTTCCCCAGTTGTCTTTTAAGTGCCTTCCAACCTGAGGGGCTCATCTTCTGGCACTATAGCAGACAGTATTCTCTGCTGTTCATAAGGTTTTCACTGGCCAATTTTTTTAGAAGTAAATCTCCAGGTCCTTCTTCCTAGTCTGTCTCAGGCTAGAAGCTCCGCTGAAACCTGTCCACCATGGGTGACCCTGGTGTTATCTGAAATACTAGTGGCATAGCTTCCAGCATAACAACAACACGCAAGCCACCACAGTATGACAGACTGACAGACGAGTGGCATGAGGTTAGGATTTACAACACATATTTTGGGGGGACATAATTCAATCCATAACAATGTCCTAACGGATACATTCCAAATCTAGAGATTGAGAGGAATGGAAATGGATAGGAACAGGCTTTCCCTTTTTAGTGAACACATTCCTTTATTGTTTAGTATTTTATTTTAATAAGTATTTGAGATAAAATTTTAGCACAAAAACGTGGGCTTGAGATCCCATATTGGTGCTAGAATCCTATATTCCTTAATCTTCTCTCTTGATTTTGCCCTTACAACAGTGCTCCTTCTTAGTCCCTTTCCCCTTGCAGTTCACATGGATGTGGTCCTCCCAATTTTGTTAAGTCACCTCATGTACTTTTAACAGCTTCTTTCTCCTCACCACTTCTTTCCCTCCTTTCATATCAGCTCTATAGGTAGCAGGATCATACGTGAAAGCAGTCCAAGCCTCCTGAACCTAGTATATGTTATTTTTTTTTACTCCCCATAATCATCATGGCAATTTATTTTTTAAAGTGCCCTGAATATGAGTTACTTGTATTTTTAAAATTTGTTTCAGACTTGGAGAATGAAACAGAAACCAAAGAGTCAACCTTAAAGAATGACATTTCATGGAAAGAGTTACACCATGGCCTGATGATGGAGAGGTCCACAAAAGGAAGCACTTTGTACTCTACCTTGGGAAAAGTCTCCAAATGTGATAAGTTCAAAAGTCACCAGGAAAACCAAGGAATGGGGGAGGTGCAAGTCCTCTTGATCCGCAAGAAAACCCTCACTCAGGAGAGAGGCCAAGAATCAAACAGATTTGAGAAAAGTATTCATGGGAGCTCAAAAGCTACTCCAGGACCTCTAAGAAAAAGAGACCCTAAATATGACACATCTGGAAAGAGAAGCAGATACGATTTAGATTTGATTAATCATACAAGGAGTTATGCAAAAGTGAAAAGCTTTGAATGTAGTATTTGTGAAAAAATATTCAAACAGCTCATTCACCTTACTGAGCATATGAGAATTCATACTGGAGAAAAACCTTTCAGATGTAAGGAATGTGGAAAAGCCTTTAGCCAAAGTTCATCCCTTATTCCACATCGGAGAATCCATACTGGTGAAAAACCCTATGAATGTAAGGAATGTGGTAAAACCTTCAGGCATCCTTCATCCCTTACTCAACATCTTAGAATTCATTCTGGGGAGAAGCCCTATGAATGTGGTGTATGTGAGAAAGCCTTCAGCCAGAGCATTGGGCTGATCCAGCATCTGAGAACTCATGTTAGAGAAAAACCTTTTATATGCAAAGATTGTGGAAAAGCGTTTTTCCAGATTAGACACCTTAGGCAACATGAGATTATTCACAGTGGTTTGAAACCCTATATTTGTAACGTATGCAGTAAAACCTTTAGCCATAGCACATACCTAACTCAACACCAGAGAACTCATACTGGGGAAAGGCCATATAAATGCAAGGAATGTGGTAAAGCTTTTAGCCAGAGAATACATCTTTCTATCCATCTGAGAGTCCATACCGGAGTGAAACCTTATGAATGCAGTCATTGTGGGAAAGCCTTTAGGCATGATTCATCCTTTGCTAAACATCAGAGAATTCATACTGGAGAAAAACCTTATGATTGTAATGAATGTGGAAAAGCTTTCAGCTGTAGTTCATCACTTATTAGACACTGCAAAACACATTTAAGAAATACCTTCAGCAATGATACATGAAATATACTCAACATCAAAGGATCCACATTGGAGCAAAAACCTGTAAATCAGTGGTTCTGACTTTTGGATTTTAAGAACCCACAATATTTTTTGAAAAGATGTTTTGACACAATGTTTCCGAGTATAGATTTTGCCATATTAAAAAACTACCATCTGTTATCAGCATTGTTTCAGAAAAAGGGCATTTTGATATTTAAAAATGTAGGAAGGATATAATCAGTATAAAGAACAGCCCTTTATATTGAATTAAGTCAGCTTTATGAAATTCTTCCAGATTTGTCTTTACTTTTCTCATTTCACTGTAGGCCAGTGAGAACTTCATTGTGGCTGATGAGCAGTTTGTTGATTGGCTTTTTAAAAAATCACAGTTTTAAATATCCCTTTAATGCATCAATAACATAAAGTATAGCCTAGTACTATAGTCCTTTTACATGGCTGGAAACCCTGGTGGCATAGTGGTTAAGAGCTACGGTTGCTAACCAAAAGGTTGGTAGTTCGAATCCATCAGGCACTCCTTGGAAACTCTGTGGGGCAGTTCTACTGTGTCCTGTAGGTCATTGTGAGTTGGAATTGACTCAACAGCAACAGGTTTGGTTTAGTTTTTGGTTTTACATGGCTAGAAAGGGTATAAAAATGTTAGTTGACTCAGTTCTAGAGGAAATAATGTTAAAGGGAGTTTCCTAGAATTGATAAGATAATCTGTACATGAAATACTTGTTTATATTTTGTGGTTTCTTATAGAACAATGGTCGGCAGATTTTCTGTTAGGGTCACATGGTAAATATGTTAGGCTTTACAAGCCATATGGTCTCTGTCATTACTACTCAGCTCTGCTATTGTAGTGTGAAATCATCCAGAGACAATAACAAAAACCGAAGTATCTCAACCTTGGTACTGTTGATATTTTGGGCAAGATAATACTTTGTCTTGTGCATTGTAGGATGTTCAGCAGCATTTCTGGCCTCTACCCACAAGATGCCAGTGCTATATGCCAGTAGCACCCCCACCCCAATTTTGACAACCAGAAATGTCTCCAGAAATTGTCAGATGTCCTCTAGGGGGCAAAATTGTCCGTACTTGAGAACCACTGACATAAATGAATGGGTATAGCTGTGTTCTAGTTAAAACCTTTACTTACAAAAGCAGGTGGTGGGCTTTGTTTGGCCTGAGGGCTGTAGTTTGCCACCTCTGCTATAAGGTACGTAAATCTAATAATGGCAACAGAATAATTATCATTTAATGTTAAATTAAAAGGAGCCCTGGTGGTACTGTGGTTAAGTGCTTGGCTGCTAACCAAAAGGTTGGCAGTTTGAACCTACCAGCAGCTCTGCAGGAGAAGGATATGGCCGTCTGCTTTCCATAAAAGATTACAGCCTTGGAAACCCTATGGGGCAGTTGTACTCTGTCCTATAGGGTTTCTATGAATCAGAATTGACTCAACAGCAGTGAGTTTGGTTTTGGTTAATGTAGAATTAGTATATAGTTATGGCACAAATCTTATTTCCTTAGCAATTCTTCTACTATTGCAGTAGTTTTTAAAAAATCATCCTTGTAATGCTGTCGTGGGGGCGTAGGAGTTACCCCTCCTCACTTATTGACTGTCTCGTTATCCGACATTTTCACGTTTATGACAATAGTGAAAAATCTGACTATTTTGCCCATTAATGACGTATATCTGGCAATAACGAACGCCAACGTGCTGGCTTAGATGGTTAAGGTTATGTGTCAGCTTGGCTGGGCCATGATTCTCAGTGGTTTGGCAGTTACATAATGATGTAATTTGGCAATTATATAATGTAGTCATTCTCCATTTTGTAATCTGATGTGGCCATCCTCCATTTTCACATAACACTGATTTCACATAACCACCTGGTCTTTGGAACCTAACCATGTCAGTAAGTGAGGAGAGAGTGTATTTATGGAGACATTTATGCAGACTTCAGTCCGTAATGATGCCTTTTTTGTTCATTCCTAAATGCTTTGGGATCTATCTGTAAAAGATAAGCACTCTTTTAAAACATAACCACAGTGCAATTATTACATTTAAAATATTAACCATAATTCCTTAATACATGTTGATGCCTTTTTGAGGATAGATATATTGAAGTTGGTAGCTGCAGTTTTATTTTATTTTTTACTTTGCCTAGCATATAATATTAGATTTGAAAATGCTCTTTCTGTTAGTAGAAGAGTCTCTAAGTTACTGGCCAGAAGAACGCATCAAAAGGCTCATCAAAGAGGGTCAGGCACCAGAAGAGTGTGACTGTAAGTGCCATATTGAGGCAGGTAAATATGGAAAGGAAGTAGAGGAGCCGACCCATAGTACTTCACTGTACTTAGTGAAATAGATACTGCATTCTTCCAAACATAATTGGAGATAGATCAAGTTCAACTTACTACTGCCTTATGTGGCAGAATGATACAATAAACAGATCAATGTCTGAGCATTTTTAGTGCAAACTCAAAAGTAAAACTAAATCCAGACTATATACCATTATGTCTACGTTTTCCTATTACTGTATTTATTTTTTACTGGCCTGTCTAAATCTTAAGTCCTTGTATGACTTTAGTGGACAAAAAGAGTGGGGATACACAGTTTCTTGTATTCTACTGTATTTCTGTGGCTTTTCTTTGCATCTTCCAATGAAAGGCATGACTATCACTTTTCTCTCTCTACCTTTTCTGCCTCAGTGATCTCATCTAGTCTATGGCTCAAAATACTATCTCTATGCTAATAACTGCCAAAGTGTGTCTCCAGCCCAGACCTCTTTCCGGAACTTCAGCCTCACTCCTGCTTTACAGCGTTTGCACTTACTGTTCCTCCAGATGTGCTACACTCTTCTCATCTTTGCTCATAGGTTGCATTCTCATTGAAGCCTATCCTGGCCGTGTTATGTAATATTGCAGCCTGTTCCTTACGCTGAAACTCCAGCACCCCTAAACTCCCATAGCCTGCTCTTTTTTCTTTTTCAGTAGCATATATCACCTAACATACTAAATATTTATTATACTTACTGTTTACTACTTTCTCCCCCTACTAGAATGTAAGTTGCATAAGGGCAGAGATCACTGTTTTGTTCACTGATGTATCACAAGTGCCTAGAACAGTGCCTGGCACACATTAGGGACTCAATAAAGATTTCTTGTATTGAATTGAACTATGTAACCATGATGAAAATACAGAAATGCAATTCCTATGCTTTACTACCTAGATTTTATAGATGAGAAAATCTTATCCTTTTAGGTTTTCCTTTTTTTCCCCTTGCAAAAGAACTGAGATTTATAGGCTTCTAAGAACTAATAATTTAGCTGACATGATTTTAAGAGAGAAGAGTACTTTTAAAGTTAATTTGCTAAAAGAAAAAGTTAACCACATGAGTTTATCTTTGTTTTAATTTTGTTTTGCAAACCATTTTTAAAAAAATGGGGGATGATAAAAGACTGTGTGAGGATACATCACTAGACACAAGATATCAACAATTTTTTTGTAGTGAGAAAACAAGAGTGGTGACTACTTTAGAAGAAGAGTGTGCAGAAGAGTATATGGACAAGAGGATGGTTCCTGGAAAGGCTGAGGCATTGGAGGCACAGAGCATCATGGAAGACGAGGGACTGAAAATGGGGATTGGTTGCAATTCTGTGTTTAGATCTCTAGGTCCTCTCACCTACCCATGCAGCAGTTTACCACACACACATGCTTCCCTCTCATGCCGTTCTCCGTCTCATTACCACCTTCACTCATCCCAGAGGAGACTAGAGGTTTATTCTCTGGAGAACTGGACTAAAGATGCTCTGCAGTCAGGGACACCAGACACAGTAAAGACTGGGTTTAAGAAGCAGGACTGAAATAGAGAATATAAGGCTGCATACTGAACTGTGTTACTCTCAGCCTGTTTCCCAGTGAAAGCCAGCCTTTCATCCCTTTAAATTTCTTAATACTCCTACTTAAATTTTTGGATGAAATTTAGAATTCCACACTACTCTCTCCAACCTCATTGGATTTGTGTTCTCATTCTCCTCCCCTCATTTTTTTAATTGTAAAAATATGTATAACAACACTTGCCAATTCACCCTTATGTGTGCAATTCAGTGACATTGTGAAACTAATCGTGAACATATCAAATCCATTTTTTCCTGATACCAACTATAAATGTATAACAATCCTCCACTTTTCACTTCTCTATTGAGTTCTGACACCAGCTGTCCATCAGCACTTCTTCCTTTGACCTGAAGCTAAGTCAGATCTCATGTTAAAAGGACACCATCTGTCTTAGGCTGGGTTCTCTAGAGAAGCAAAACCATTGACGTGTCCATATATATACATACATAGATTATCTCAAGGTCATGGATCGTGGTAGTAGAGGCTGGCAAGTCCCAAGTCTGTGGGTCAGGCATTAGGCCAGAGGCTTCTGACTTAAGGTACCTGCGGGGGCTGACAAACCCAAGATCAAACCCAACGTCAGACAGTAGGGAAGTGGCTCACCGGCTGCCAAGAGTGATGAATCCAAGATGGGCAGGTAAGATGGCAGGCCTCTGGCTCAAGTCCCAAGAACTGGCAGATCATGATGAGCCAGATGCAGGATCCAAAGCAAGCGAGTTTTGCCAGAACATCCACATATGTATGGATGCAGGCCACACCTCTGAGGAAACTCACAACTGATTGGCTGATAGCTGACATATCATGGAGGATGACTACATCATTAAATACCTGCCAAATCACACCATTACCTAAATGCTAAACTACATAATTACATAACTGCCAAACCACTGAGAATCATGCTCCAGCCAGATTGACACACGACCGTAACCATCCCAGGCCACCCTATCAACTTGGCACCTGTACACATATCCTTAAACCATACACAATCTCTAAATAAAAAGTCATACTTGCACCTAACGTGTACAACCAAAAATGTACTAGCCCTGTTTACATCTTTATAAGTGAAGAAAACAAAAATATTTGAGGAGGAAATACTCATGTAACAATTATAGTCCTTGTTTCTGCAACTGGTCACGTCATAACAGGTATTTAGAACTCCTTATGCCATCCATTCCGTATTCCCTTTACCCTCAGTAAGCACTTCAGCTGGTCGTGGTTCTTTGCCCAGTGAGGTAACCAAAACCTTCATTCCTGAATGTCTGGGTCATTAGTCATGTTGGAAATAGGTTGCTGTAGTTTTCCATTGACTTTAATCACAGGGCATGGTAGTACTAAGAGACACCCTAAGGGATCTCCTGTATTCCAGATGTATTCTTTTTTACCTCCATTATGCAACATCAATCTGATTTGGTAGTCAGGGTCAATAATACCAGCCAATATGTTAACTCCTTTCTTTGCCTGTTGATTCAGAGACTTGAGGAGCCCAATGAGGCCAGGTGGCATTCTAAACTTCCAGTTCAGTGGAATCTATCTTGTGTCTCCAGGTGGGAACACTTCTCCCTTTGGAATTAAGACCTCTAGACCTGCAGAGCATAGGGTTGCGGGGATAGGAATCAAACATTTTGCAACTGGGTCACTAGAGGTAATAGTAGTGCCACTCCCATCTCCACCCCTTGATTCCTGGAACCATGAATCCTGACTATCGGAGAAACATCACCATATATTGGACACTGTTTTAGAGCATATTCAGCCTCCTGGAGAACATTACCCAGCCCTGCAAAGTGTTGCCACCTAGCTGGCACCATAACGGTGTCTTTAGAAGGCCATTCCATTGTTCTATCAAGCCAGCTGCTTCAGGATGATATGGAATACGGTAAGACTAGTGAATTCCATGAGCACGTACCCATTGCCATACTTCATTTGCTGTGAAGTGAGTCCCTTCATCCAAGGCAATGCTGTTTGCATATCATGACAGTGGATAAGGCATTTTGTGAGTCCTTGGAGTTTTGGCAGAGGCATTGTGCTCAGGAAGGGTGAATCTGTATCCAGAGTAAGCATCTATCCCGTAAGAATGAAACTCTGCCCTTTCCATGATGGAAGCAGTTCAATATAATCAACCTGCAACAAGGTAGCTGGCTGATTGCCTCAAGGAATGGTGCCATATCAGGTATTCAGTGTTGGTTTCTGCTGCTGGCAGATTGCGCATTCAGCAGTGGCTGCAGCCAAGTCAGCCTTGGTGAGCGGAAGTCCATGTTGCTGAGCCCATGCGTAACTTCCATCCCTGCCACCATGGCCACTTGGTTCATGAGCTCATTTGGGCAATGACAGGAGTGGCTGGGGAAAGAGGATTTGTTTCCACAGAACGAGTCATCCAATCCGCTTGATTATTAAAATCTTCGTCTTCAAGGTCACCCTTTGGTGAGCATTCACGTGAGACACAAATATCTTCACTTCTTTGGCCCATTCAGAAAGATCTATCCACATACCTCTTCCCCATACCACCTTGTCACCAATTTTCCAATTATGTTCCTTCCAAGTCCCTGATCATCCAGCCAAACCATCGGCCACAGCCCAAGAATCAGTATACAATTGCACATCTGGCCATTTTTCCTTCCAAGCAATGTGAACAACCAAGTGCACTACTCAAAGTTCTACCCATTGGGATGATTTTCCTTCACCACTGTCCTTCAGGGAAGTCCCAGAAAGGGGCTGCAGTGCTACCACTGTCCATTTTTGAGTGGTGCCCACATATCGCATAGAACCATCTGTAAACTAGGCACAAGTTTTCTCTACCTCGGTCAGCTGATCATAAGGAAATCCTCATGAGGTCATAGGTGCAGACTGGGAGAGGGAAGGTAATGTGACAGGAGTGAAGACCGTCGGCATTTGGGTGACTTCATCCTACAACTTATTTATGCCTTCAGGTCCTACTAGAGCCCAATCTCGTATATACAACTTCCATTTAATGATGGAGTGCTGCTGTGCACATCAGACTTTATGACTCTTTGGGTCAGACAACACCCAGTTCATGATGGGCAGCTCAGGCCACATAGTGACTAGGAGGCCCATGGTTAAGCATTCAGTCTCTACTAAGGCCCAGTAATGAGCCAAAAGCTGTTTCTTAAAAGGACAATAGTTATCTGCAGAGGATGGCAGGGCTTTGCTCCAAAATCCTAAGGGTCTGCATTGTGATTCACCAATAGGGGCCTGCCAAAGATTTCAAAAAGCATCTCTGTCAATGACACTTCAAGCACTATTGGATCAGTTGGACCATACAGCCCAAGTAGCAGAGAGTCTTGCACAGCAGCCTGAACCTGTTGCAAAGCATTCTCTTCTTTTGGGCCCACTCAAAACTAGCAGCTTTTCAAGTCACTTGATAAATAGCCCAGAGTAGCACACCTGAATGAGAGATAGGTTGCCTCCAAAATCCAAATAGGCCCACCAGGTATTGTGGTTCCTTTTTAGTTGTAGGAGGGGCCAGATGTAACAACTTATCCTTCACTTTAGAAGAAATATCTCAACATGCCCTACACCACTGGACCCCTAGAAATTTCACTGAGGTGGAAGGCGCCTGAATTTTTGTCAGATTAATTTTCCACCCTCTAGTAAGCAAATGTTTTACCAGTAAGTCCAGAGTCGTTGATACTTCTTCCTTACTAGGTCCAATCAGCATAATGTCATCAATGTAATGGAACAGTGTGACGTCTTGTGGAAGGGAAAGCAATTGAGGTCCCTGTGGACTAAATTATGACATAGGGCTGGAGAGCTGATATACCCCTGAGGTAGGACAGTGAAGGTGTATTGCTGGCTTGCTGGCTGAAGGCAAATTTCTTCTGGTGTTCCTTCAAAACTGGAATTGAGAAAAAGATATTGTCCAAATCAATAGCTGCATACCAGGTACCAGGAGATGTATTAATTTACTCAAGCAATGAAACCACATCTGGAACAGCAGCTGCAATTGGAGTCACCATCTGGTTGTTTATGATAATCCACTGTCCTTCTTCAAGATCTGTTTTTTCCACAAGCCAAAGAGGCAAGTTGAATGGGGATGTGGTGGGAATCACCATCCCTGCATCCTTCAAGTCCTTGATAGTGGCAGTAATCTGTGCAATCTCTCCAGAAATGAAGTATTGTTTTTGGTTTACTATTTTCCTAGGTAGGTGCATTTCTAAAGGCTTCCACTTGGCTTTTCCTACTATAATAGCCCTTACTCCCCTTGTCAGTGATCCAATGCAGGGGTTCTGCCAGTTGCTGAGTATATCTATTCCTATTATGCATTCTGAAACTGGGGAAATCACTACAGGATGGGGTTGGGGACCCACCGGACCCACTGTGAGATGGACATGGCTAAGAATCCATTAATAACCTGATCTACATATGCCCCCACTGACTGGTGGGCCACAGTGACATTTTGGGTCTCCTGGAATTAGTGTCATTTCAGAGTTATTATCCAGTAATCCCTGGAAAGTCTGATTATTTCCTTTTCCCAAGTGAACAGTCACTCTCATAAAAGGCTGTAGATCACTTTGGGGAAGGCTGGGAGAAAGATTAACAGTACAAGTTTTTGGCAGTGTATTGGAGTCCTTCCTCAAGGGGCCTGGCCTCCCCTTTCAGTCAAGGGGTAGTGGGTCTGCAGACCTGTTCAAGTCTGGGAAGTGATTGAGGGGCCGTGACTCTATTCTGGCAATTCAAGTTAGACTGTTGTTCACTTGACCTAGAATTCATCCGCTTGAACAGATCAAGTAAATAGTAGATTTCCTATCTATTTCACTTCTAGGGACTCTATGACTAGCTAGCCAACACTATAAGTCCACAAGGGTCAGACTATTTTGATTACTGCCTTGACTCTGCTATCCATTACTGTAACCACATCCACCTTGTCTTTGTCATTTGAGTTCCACCACTTGGCCCCTACCACCTCGGGGTCCAATCAGCCCCACTGTAGTTAGGTGTCTTAATTCAGTTAGGGCAGTTCCCACTGTCAAACCTGATATATATAAAATAGCAAGCACAGCAGTCTTCAAGGATGCTGAGGCTCCCTTCACAAATTTGCTCCTCACCGTTGTGGTAAAACGGTGTGCCTCCGAGCACTCCATGTGTGGGTCTGTGAGTCTAGCCTGATAAATACACTCTAACATGTCAATTTCCCTAAGCCTTTGTATACCTCCTTCTACAGTATACCAAGGCTGGACTGGTACTTCAACTTGATTTAGTGTAGGCCACCATGTAATCCGTGCTCCAGTGAACCAACCAAACTATTAGATCCTCTCCTAACCTCTTGAGCTGAAACACTGAATGAAGGATCTGTGCTTAGTGGGCCCATAACAATAATCTCAGACTGATCTAACTTTATGCTCCTTGCATCATATCCCACACTCTTAATAGCCATTCTCACCCATATTCCCCAGGTTTTTGTTTGCACAAGTCAAGCAGTTCTTCTGGAGTGTAGCATACCTCCTCCTGGGTCACATTTTGTACTTCACCTTTTTGAGCTCACTAGGATTTAAGTCTAGTTATAGGTCTAGAAGCAAAAATAGGTGGTGGGGTGGATCCTGGGAATATTCAGCAATGTCTTGTAAAGCATCTACCTCAGGCAATGCCCCAGACGCTGCCCCAAGTGACATCTCACACAAAGACTCTTCAGGCACAGCCAGGTTAATCTCATCAGATGGGGATGGAAGGGATAATGGTTTTACTGGGGAGGGTGGCTTAGCAGATAAAGATGGAGTGATCTCTTCAGATGGGAGTAAGAGGGCTGGTTCATTTGCCAGAGTGATTCAATGGAATTTGTGGGCTCAGTGACCCCAGCTTCCTGATTATCTGCCCATATGTCCACATCCCAAGTTTCAGGATCCCATTTCTTCCCAATCAATGCCCTCACTTTAACTTCAGACTCTATTCAAGGTTGGAAATTTAATTGGCATTGTAATTCTGCCACTCTTAGGAAAAGATTCTGGGTTTGGTTTTGGTGATATCAGCTCTGTTACTACAAGAAATAAGGCTTTCTTTAGGGCACAAATGGAAACTTTGAGGTATTTTACGTGGCGCTTGAGCTGTGACTCTGAAGCCATGAGCTCATCTCTTTCACCACTTTGTCTAGTGAAAGTAGGACCAACCAACCAGTTGCCTTATACTTCTCATTATGACAAAATTGTAGAAAGGTATCAAATATGCCATCTCCCAGAGCCTTGCCTCTCACCAATACCTGATCTATTGGTGGTGATATTTTGCATAGTTCTATTTCCACCTCAGACCATGGATAAGCAGCACCCTCTTTACTACTAGAGGCAGAGTCATCAGTGCCTTTAAGACTAGTCAGACTTGAGAGCCAATTTAGAAAACTCATCCTTATGATTTTGTTTCTCTAGAACCACTCCTGGTACCAAATGTCTTAGGCTGGATTCTCTAGAGAAGGAAAACTAGTGAAGCATATATATATATAGAGAGAGATTTATCAAAATGAAATGGCTCACATGGTTGTAGAGGCTGGCAAGTCCCAAGTCCATGAGTCAGGTATCAGACTGGAGGCTTCTCCTAACTTACATAGCTACAGAGGCTGATGAACCCAAGATCAACAGGTTAGATGGCAGGCAGCTGGTTCACAGGCTGTGGAGGCTAATGAACCCAAGATTATCAGGTAAGACAAAAGGCTGTTGGCTCACAGTCTATTGAGGCTGACAAGTCCCAAGATTGGCAGACAATACAGCAGGCCGCTGGCTCAAGTCCCAAGAACCGGTGGTCAAATGATGACAAACCAGGTGGAGGATCCAGAGCAAGGAAGCAAGCTTTACCAGAACATCCATATATATATTGGATGCAGGCCACACCCCCAAGGAAACTCACCTTACATCTGATTGGCTGAACACATCAGACACATCATGGAGGATGACTACATCAATACATAACTGCCAAATTACATCATTACATAACTGCCAAACTACATCATTATGTAAGTGCCAAACTACTGAGAATCATGGCCCAGACAAGTTGACACGCAATATTAACCACCACACCATCCTTCAGACTCTCAAGTCAGCCCAAGACTTCAGATGCCAGCTGCAAGCTTGGGAGTCCCTAGGACTCACCTAATTTCTGACCTGCTGGCTACAAATTCAAGGTTTTCCCAATATCCTTTCAGGATATCTGCTGCAAACTCACACCACGACCCCGAGGTTTCTCATTTCTAAACTGCCAGCTACAAATTTTGGGGTTCCCTGTACCTCTCAGTATACCAGCTGTAAGCTGGGGGTTCCTAGCCCCACCTTCTTCTGATTTGCTGGGTCTTACCACTCATTCAGATTCAATAATTCACAGGAATGACTCACAGAACTTACAGAAATCACTAGGCTTACAATTACAGATTTATCATAAAGGATACAAATTAATATTTTTAGTCGATATCATTAATGCTCATTTAGATTTAGTCAGATATTTCTGCTTCATTTTTCTTTCATTTTTGCATCTTGTCCTTTCACCTGACATAATTTTCTTTTTTTTTTCCTTTTTTTTTTTT